>NC_090447.1:1399842525-1400483525 GCF_031143425.1 Pleurodeles waltl | reverse complement strand
TACCACAGTGTGTTAATTGGCAGTAATCAACAGTAAGTGAAAGGGACTGTAAATAACATAGAAAGGTAATACAGTCAAGGCGCATCTTTCTAAGTGAGGTTTATCTACCACCTGTCTTTTAAAAAATATATATACTTTTTAATTTGTTTGCAATTTATATACAACGCAGACATGGCCTGAAGGCATCAGAGCACTTTACAACACACAGGAAACAGGGTTACAGTAATAGTAGTTCAACTTGGACGTTTACATCGGTAGATTTGTACAGGAGTTAACTCAAGAGACAGATCCAACAATTGGGCATATGACACTGTTACGGGGCAGACAAAACACTCCCAAACCAAATAACCACGTAGACTCTTCGTGGCAATCCAGAGACAGTATTTACTAACGGTCGCAACAGGGAGAAAAGCACTACATACTGCACCGCAGCCCTTCTCAAGCTACCGTTGCGTTTTTTTTCCAGTGCCTGCTCGCAGCCAGGCCATTTTATACAATTCAATACAATGCTTTATTGCACATAGTAAAAAATAAGTAATTTGCAAGTTAAAGATTCAAGACGGAAAATCACTGAAAGACATGTGACCCCATAACCCTGAATTCCTGAACCAAACCATTACATATTCTTCATTATACATTCCACAATGCTTTATGACATGGCATTCTTTAGTCTAAGAATGCGTGGGTGTTTCATAGTAGATGTAAGCTCCTTAGAGTGTGTGCTGGCAGCATCATGTGCCTGAGGCCTCCAGTGCTCAGAATTACATTTCTTCCCTGCACCCATTGTTTAATCAAGCACCTGTGTGCTCTGGGCTAATTAGATTATCAACCAATTGTCTAATCTTGCCACAATCTGTTTAAAGGCACAGAGTGTGTGCCGGGGGACTTGTGTGCTGATGTCATAAATGTTTTTGGGTCAGTTAGGCATGAGCTGGCCTTTAACTAAAAAACCCTTTCAAGTTTCCTATTCCATTACGTTCTTAAGTAAATGTTTTACTTTGTTCATGTCAGTATGGAAGTTGGGCCTAAACTGGTTTTAACTATGAACAGCTGTGTGGTTTCTGCATGGGCTTGATGTTGCACGATATGTTAAGGTTTCATATTTATATCATGTTTATTTTTTACATTTCCTACCACATCCCCCATCTAATTGATATTTCCACTACCTTATTTAAATCTTGGTCTGTCCTTGGCAACAGGTGGTACAGGTTGCTCTGGGAATCTACTACCTTTGTTGGTGTCCTAACTAAAAACAGCCCTCCTGCCTTAGTGCCTATTCTCCTAACACATGCTAAAATTACTTGTATCAAACAGTATATCATTAACAAAATCACATGCATTGGTAACAAAGCCCCCAACAGTTCCGATATGCAGGATGGTAGTGACGCAAACCAACCACTAAACCAGCTATCTGGGGCACCTCCTTCATCTATCATTTTAGTTAGTAAATTATGCAGTATTTTTATTGCTTCTGGAAAAGTTCAGTTTTCTGCATCATTTGCTGGGATGAATGTGTAGCACGCAGATCCTATCTTCCTCAACACTCCATCTTGCATGGCCAACATAAGGTTCAGTACATAACGGTGTCGCAGCACCATCATTCTTAGGGCATGCAGTTCCTCTTTTATGGCATTGAAGCCATCATAGGTGGTGTTGATAACCTTGAGAAGTTCCCACCTGGTGATTTGGAGCCAACAAGCTGTTGCTTGGACTAATGGCAAGATGCTCCCAAAGAAATGTTCAGCATCATTGAACAAGTATTACTCTTGGAGAACTTCATTCCAGGTGCTTGTGCCATAATACTTTGTAGTTCTCTTCCTTCTGCTGTGGTGTAGCAAGGTCACTGGGTGGCTCATGGGGTGTTTGTACAAGGCAGACATGTTTATTCCAGGGATCACCAAACCTAGAGCATGCAAAGTCACTATGGAACAGATCCCTCCCCGGTTGAGTGGTAACTATGCATACAGCAGTTCTCCACACTGCTAGAAGAAATACATAAGACCGGAGGTGCCTCCCTGCATGTTGGCGTGGAAGACTATGACCTTGCAACCAATATTTAGACCTACGTAAATGGCACCATTTTCCCTGAAACATAAGGAAATAGAAGGTAGTTTCATGACAGTCCAGGGACGTACAGTATTATCTACCCAAGAATAGCACTCAATATTCGTGTCCCAGGTGGGTCCTCATTTCTCTATTGCAGCCTGGCTGGCACGAGTGCCATTCCACAATGACACAGCCCTACAGGAATGTTCAATGTTGGGATACCATTGATCATGGGCAAAGACTGACCATTTCACTGTAAACCCTGGCCTTCAGACACAATCTGGGGTGAAGGGGTTCAGAAAATAGTTGTTACATCCATTTGGTGGGCATGTTACTCCTAGAAGTCCTAGATCTAGGACGATCTGGGTCCAGTCTATAGTGGTGGAGTGACCTGTTTTTCTTATATGGGATATTTCTTCCCTGATGCCCTACTTATCTGTGAGAACGTATAGCACTTCTGATAAAGCGTCATCTTGCAGCATTAACTAGGAAGCATACTACTTTGACATTTGCTAACTGCATTTGGGCCTTAATTCTACACAAGTACAGATGTAATAAACAGTGAATTATGTTTGGAGATACTTCTTTCATGGAGTGCAGTCTGCCTGATCCAATATCGTGAGGATTTAGGGAGCACAGGAAGCATGACTCATTTGTGGTCATTACACCCCTTTCTGACAGTTTAGTGTGGGCATTATGGGTCATATTGCTATCAGAAAGCCCTCTCAAGACATGAACGACATTAGGATTAGAGAGTACTTTGCTAGCAAAAAGAAAAAAAGGAGTATTAAGAGGCAAAAGAGAAGCATAAAAATAAAAATACATATTTTTTGTACTGTCTTTTCAAAAAATGGTCCAAAAACACTGTTGGAAGGGGGTGCTTTTGAGGTGACAATCTTTGTCCTTCCTCTTGTTCCATTTACATTGTTAATTTCTTTTGCCAATAATCTGGTTCGAGATTCACATGACTGTGAAGAATCTAGGGTTTTCTGCCATCCACCTTTAGGGTGGTCAGAGTGACCATGGTGACTGTGTAGGGACCCTCGCATTGTTTCTCCTTCCATTTACAGCCCCGTTTGTGCATAAACACTTGATTGCCTAGTTTCACAGCTGGGAGATCGACCTCGGCATTGGAATGCTTTTCTTTTCCCTTGGATACCTGTTTGGAGATGAACTTTACACACTTCAACTTCATCAGTTCACACACGTATATATGCATTTCATTATTCAGTGCCTATGATAAACTTTCTCCCTGAACTTTACCTCTAGTGGCAGGGACTTGGACACTGATAGATCTTCCTGACACTATTTGATGGGGTGTCAAGTGATGGTCTGAACTTGGTGTATTCCTCAGGGAAAACAATGCTACTGGCAAACAGTATAACCATTTTTTGTTTAAAGTAGAGCATAGCTTGCTGATCTTGCTCTTCAGGAGGCCTTTCAGGTGCTCCACCACACCATTACTTTAGGGAGTGGTACAAAGAGGACAATTAGTGCTTTATCCCTAACAGTGTTGTGATGTGTTCAAATATTGCATTGGAAAAATGAGAGCAATTGTTTGATCTTATCCCTTTGGGATTCCCCATCATGGAATCACTTCCCGAACTAGGAATGTGGCTGCTGACTTGGCATCACAATGGGTGCATGGTCTCTCTTTACCCATCGGGAGAAGGGGCAGACCACCACGATGAGGTACCTGTAGTTATTGCGTCTATCGCTCATATACACAAAGTCCAAATGAAGGGATTTAAAGGGACCTTGTGGTTGTGGAATGGTGGAAATGATCACTTTTCTGGTGGTATTAGGGGAGTACTACTGGCAGATTTTACAGCTGTGCAGATAATTAGTAATTATGTAGTGTAAATTCGGGACACACTAGTCTTGTGGTACTTTGCGTTTCCAAATAGTCCCTGGAGGTGTGAGCAGGCAAATGGATCTGATCCAGGGCGCTTGCAAGCAAATGCTGTGGCATTACTGGTTTTCCCATAGATTGCTGTCTATACACTAGGTCATCCCCTGACTGGATGCACCCTCTATCTTCCCATAACTGCTTTTCATGCAAAGAAGCAGCTTCCTGCAGTTCTCTTAGGTGTAATCTTGCTGTCTCAGTGTAATGAGGTGTATCCTTGTCTGTGGTAGTCTTGGATCCAGACTCTGTTGGTGAGGCAGTCTGCACTACAAGAAAGGAACATGTTGTGAATCTGATGGTACCTTTGAGGGTGTGCATCTAGCTGCATCATTAGCTGCTTGATCTGCTAGTGCATCACCCTAGGACACAAAATCCTGTCCAGTTTTGTGTGCTGCACACTGCACAACCACCACTGCCTGTGGTAATTCAAGTGCCTCTATTAGAGCCTCTAGGAGGTTTCTATGCATAACAGGACTACCACCTGACTTAAGAAACCCTTTCCTGCCCAATCTCATGAAGCTTGAGCGCACAGTGTTTGTTACATATGCTGAGTCTGAGTATATGGTAATTACTTCTCCTACCCTTGACTTAAGGTCCGCTATTAATATTGTTAGTTCTGTTACCTGGGTGGAATAATGTGCAGGTAATGTTAATTGTTCCATGACCTGCAGTGTATCAGAGGAACCGTGCTCCTGAGCCTTGACTACTGCTGCCCATCTATGACTAATTCCTGTCTCTTGGTCAATTGTGGGGGAACTATCAGCAAAGTATACAATGCTTCCTAGTATAGGGACATCTGTGGCTTGACTGCAATTGTTGGGACTATATGTTGCACAGTCGTGCGCATCCTCCTCAGGGTTTAATATTGTGTGGGCAAAGAATATCAGAGGCTTCACTGTATGACACTTCACAACCTTCAAAGATGGTAGGGACAGCATCACCTCATTTCCTGACACTCTGAGTGGTCACAGTTGTCTTGGCCTTCTGAATAATAGCAAATTCTGTATGTTCTGCAAAGAACATAGAGTGCCCCCATAACTATGGGGGTGCTCTTCTGTACTGCAAAGGCTACAGGGTCCAGAGCCTCCTCACAGGGATGGTGTCTTTCCAAGACTGAGTCCAACAGCCCATTGAAGAATGGGATTGGTTTGTGCCCTAGTGGATTCTTCTCTGTGAGGACAGCTGTCATCACCTGACCATTGCAATGGTAGAATAAATAAAACGCCTTGTTGTAATCCGGAGTTCCCAAGACTGGAGCATTTGTTATTTCACTTTTCAACTTCTGAAAAGATTCCTTCATGTCCATATTATCCTGTCCTCTCTGTCTTTTGCCTGTTTGATAGTAGCTAACAAGGGGGCTATTAGCATACTATAGTCAAATACCCACTGTCTTACGTAGTTACAGAGACCCAGAAACTTCTGCATTCCTTTGACAGTTTCTGGCTCTGTCATTTGCCAGATGGAGGCTGCCCTTTCAGGTGTTCCACACTTCCCAGATGCTGACAGTAATTGTCCTAAATATTCGACTTGTTCTTGGCAGTACTGAATTTTCTCCCTCTCTACTTTCTATCCTCTATGGGCAAGAGTGGCCAGAAGAGATATAGAGCCAGATTTTCAAGGCCCTAGCACCACTGGAGAGTCATTCTTAGTTACGCTTGGTGATGCTTTTCATTGCACCATATTTAGAAGGAGGTGTTTAGCCACTTTTTGTGGCTTAACACCTCCTTATAAATATGGGCCCCTCAAATGCAGATTTCTGCTTCAGAGGGGCGTGCAATGGGTGTTGCTGTGGGTGATCCACTAGAATACCCAGTACCTTTGATGCTTCCCCAAATTTACAAGAAGGCATAAATCTGAGGCAGCACCAGAAACGAATGCCATCCCAAGGGTGGCGTTAGCATGGCACAACGAGGAGGAATACTTTTATTCCTCCTTGTTTTTTGCTCTTTTGATGTGTGCTGCATTCTTTAGGATGCATTCTTCATTCTCCAGGATCAATTACTCCAATGCCTGGATAATAGGGGCAATGCCCTTCTGCCTCCTTGGACAAGGGATACTGCTTCACTCTGGGTAAGAGGGCACCTTCCTTCAATGTAATCCGGAATAGTGCAGCAGTGCCCATAAGGCCAACATTGTGGGGATCCTAAGCCCACAAGGCGTCTGATACTAGTGAGGTGCCTGATCTTTTACTGAATCAAATGCTCTGCTTGGTGTAGGCATACTAACACAGTTCTTAGTGGTATGTCTTCCTGAAAGAGTACCACTCTTTTCTTGGGGACATTCTCAAACATTTGGTCATCCAGCACCTCCCTAACCATCTTTCCTTTCTATAGTG
Organism: Pleurodeles waltl; assembly: GCF_031143425.1. Classification (NCBI taxonomy): domain Eukaryota; kingdom Metazoa; phylum Chordata; class Amphibia; order Caudata; family Salamandridae; genus Pleurodeles; species Pleurodeles waltl. Next base: position 1,400,477,235 of record NC_090447.1, on the reverse strand, counting down.
TGGCAGGTGTAGGGCATGTAGGGGGATAGGGTGGGAAGTCAGTTAAGTAATAATTCGTTTTTAATTAATTAACCATTTTCAAGTAAGTATGTAATTAATAATTATGTGCATCAGATAATACTGATTTATTTTACTTATATTTTAGGTGCAGGTTACTATGTTTGTAGGGGTACAGGGTGGGAAGTTAATTAAATAGTAAGTAATTAAAAATGTACTATTAATGTACTATTAATTATTGAATTGATTATTAATAAGGTACATTATGTAATACTGATTTATTTTAGTTATATTTTAGTTGTGGGTTTCTACGTTTGTAGGGGTATAGGATGGAAAGTTAATTAAGTAAAAGTTAAAGATTAATAATTAATAAAGTATAATTACACATTTAATTGATTAATAATCATATAAATTGTGTAATAATTATATATTTTAGTTACATTTAGGTGTTGGCTGCTGGGACTGTAGGGTTATAGGGTGGAAATGTAATTTAATAATAATTAACAATGAATTCTTAATTATGTAATTGATTAGCAATTATGTGAATTGTGTTATACCTATTTATTTTAGTTATTTTTAAAGTGTGGGTTGCTAGGTTTATATAGGGTGGCCATAACTAAATAACAATTATTTTATTAAATTAATTGTTACATTGCTTCTATCTATCTAGATATTATATTCTTTTCAAATTAAGAGGGCTATTCAGATATGTAATGGGTTTGAGGTGAAGTAGTTTACCTACTGTTGCTTAGATTTGAATGTGAATAATATATTTAACCCCTCTAAAGTCCATCACTTTCCCTACTGTGCATGCACAGACTGGAGTGTTGATAGTAAATGTAATCCCTTCGAAGTTCAATGCTTTTCCTACTGTTTCACAGACTGGAGTGGCTATAGTAAATTTTACCCATCCGAAGTTGAACACTTTCCCTACTGTTGCACTGACTAGTGTGTGAATAGTAAATGTAACACCTTCGAAGTCCAAAGATTTCCCTACTGTTGAACATACTGGAGTGGAAATAGTAAATGTAACCCCTTTGATGTCCAATGCTTTCCCTACTGTTGCACAGACTGGATTGGCAATAGCAAATCTTACCCCTCTGAAGTTCAGCGCTTTCCCTACTGTTGCACAGACTGGATAAGAATAGGACATTTTATCCCACCAACATCCAGCACTTTCCCTAATGTTGCAGTCTGGAGTCCAACACTTTCTACTATTATACAGACTAGAGTGGGAATAGTAAAAATTACCCCTCTGAAGTTCAACACTTTCCCTACTATTGTGCTGTTTAGAGTGGGAATAATAAAGATAACCTTTCTGAATTCCAACACCATCTTTACTGTTGCATACACTGGAATAGGTCTTGTATATATATTATTCATAGACTCCAATACTTTTCCTAATACTGTTTAAATATTAATATTATTAATATTTGTTTATAATTGAAATTTTATATTATTTGTTTATATTTGTATTTGTTTTTAAATTTTCATAAATTTTGCATAATAGTATTTGTTTGGTTTTTAATGTTTTATATTTGATTTGTTTGATAATGTTTTAGAATTGAATTGTTATTTTTTTTATCTTTCATGTAAAATCTCTATATATGCAAATATATATATCCAGTGTTTTGTATTGTGGTAAATTAAGAAAATAGGCAAATAATACTTTAATGTTAAATATATCTTTTTAATAATTGTTAAATGTTTTATCTATCTATCTATCTTTCTAAATATGCACACTCATATGTATATGTGTGTTTACATTAGTATATATTTATATATAGTATCACATATTAGATAGATTTATTTAATTAACATTACATTAATGGTATTTATTACAATATTTAAAGATTTACTACTTTAAACTATGTACATACCAAGAAGCAATATTTCTGTATGTTTTTTAATGACATTATTGTAAAACAATATTTTTCAATATTATTGCACTTACCACAATAAGGAAAGGCACACAATATATTTGACACAATATTTGTGTTACACAAAACTGTTCATTTTTATATTGTGCAGTGATCCGCCAAAACCAGAGAAGCCACGGGCAGGCAGGCTTGACCTCATGCATGAGCCGGCATAGATAATTGAAGGGGCTGCGGTTGAAAAGAAGTGATTATACCACTAATATTAATCAGAGGGGGAGGACTGCTACCCCAGTAACAAGTGTATCAGCTTCTGACTGAATTGAATAAGTGAGCAAGAAGGGTAGTATAATTTCAGATATGCGCTCATGTGAGGTGGTATGAGGACTAAAAACATATATTAGCTGGACAAGATGGGTTGCACTGCAGAAAGACACAGCTATTGTTGGCATAGAAATGCATATTTTATTCCTGATGAAATATATGTAGGCTCACGAGGCGAAGTCGAAAGGACCACCCACACTAGCTTCAGTCTGTAAGAGTTCAGGAACAATGATGAATGCAGCCTATAAGACGGCAGGAACAGTATAGAGCGACCAAAGCTAAAACACACAGAGAATTTGAGATTCCAAATGCATATCAATGGCTGCTAATAAGCATTGGTAAAAACGAGCTGTAATACAACATCCTCCTTTCATGAACAAAGAGAAAAGTATTAGCATTGGTAAAGCAACCTGTAGCATTGACATAAAATGTAAAACAAGTGCAATATTGGAACCATAGCATAAACATAACAGAAATCATATAAATTACAACAAATGTAAAGCACATAGCATTAGGAAACACATAGGAGACCTAATTCATAATATAGTAATGCAGCAAGAAAAAACACAGAGAAGACTTCATAAAGAATATAGTATATAAATTCTCTGGTAATCTCACTGCTCTTCTACGCTAATGTAGATGCATATCTGATACAATACTTCCACTTGTATTGTGCTAAACACTGTTAGGAACTGTCATGAAACTCCTGCTTTCAACAGACAAAGAAGCAGTAGAGGAACTCTCAGAAGATGCATTTGAAAGGTCATTATCTAAAACAACTTCATAAGAAACATCTGGTTTGAAAACTTCTGGTTTGAACATCAAACAGTGAATCATAGTTTTCAGTACTCCCTACGAGATAATGTCCTTTTAGCACATTTATTCCACCAACCACATCCTTTCAACAACACAACACTGTTGCTAGTACACACAAGAGTAGTTTCTCAAAACTCTTAGTTCTTTTTTGTACCCTGAAAGGTTTCTTAATGGAAGCCCAATTCAAGTTTTTGTCTTACATTTCCTGACACAACCACCATACTTCTTAGAGTGTTCCTGAGCCTTATTCACACATTGAATCATGCATACCCTGCAGAGAAACAGTCACCATACTCTTGTTCAAGCCATCTGGGAGTTAATCCAGTCTTGAAATTATTTCCTCTAAAGATGGGAAATTTGAGGCTCCTGTCAAAGAATGTTGTATGCATTAGTAACTCCAAACTTTCTCCGTCAAGTAATTCTTCACAATTAAATTGAAGATTAAAGCTGTCTTGATCCCTTTCTTCAAGAATGTGTTGGTGTGTTCCATGAAGGACAGTGAAAAGGAATCTTTTTCTGCCTAATACCATTATGTTTCAAGAATTCAGCAACTTTTTCAGAAATAAATTGTGTACTGTTGTTGGAAACAAGAATACCAGATACTCCTTCCCTTTTTAAAAAAATCCTTTAAGACGCTAATCACATTATCAGTAGTTGGAAAATAAACACAAGTAATGGAAACCCACTAACAAAAATAGGCAGTCAGGACAATAAGGTACCTAAAATTTGGAGGCACCATTGTGTAAGGTCCTGCAAGGCAAATGAACAATTTATTCCAGTCAAAGGATTAAAATTGAGACTTTCTTTGGTTACTTTCCAGTGCTTGGCAGATAACAAGCACTGTTGGCATATGTCTACAAAACTTTCAACATAGTGTATCATTGGCTGGCCACCTATAATATTGTTTCAATAACTTCTTGGTGGTCATCATGTCAGAGTGTCAACTATGTGCACTTTTGATTAATCTTTCCCTCAAGCTGAATGGATGAACTAAACAACCCTTTCTAGTTCATATCATTCTGCACCATTAACTCGGACGCCACCTGTTGGTAAGACACTAAAGGTTTACCAAATGCACTGATGCCACACCACTCTTCAACCATAAATCTATTCACATTTTCAACTGCAAATCTTTCTCCTGTAACCTCTTGTTCTTTGCCACAGATCCGATGCAAGGTTGGAAAGCATGCTCAATTGCTACCACATACTCATGGTCTTCTATCTCAAAGTCTTCAGCAGAATGACATCCAAGACAAGCAGTCTTAATAAATATGACTCCTGGAATATATAATTTAAAAACAAAGTCCCTGGAGCCTTGAATGCAAACAAACTAAACTGCCTATTTCTTCACCTGTGCTATTCCCATTTGTAAAATATACAAGGTGTTTAAAGTCAGGAATTGGATGTAGCTTATTAACCAATAGATGAATCTGAATCCTCTCCACAGCCCACACATAAACTAGGGATCGGCGCTCTATTGTATTGTACAGGGACATCTTAAGGCATTTGGGGGCACTGGGCCGAGTATTTTGGGGACCCCTGTTCAGAACAGCTTTGAACGTGTGATCTAGTTTCAGCTCCTTCATGCCTTTTTTGGCCAGGTCACTGACAATGTGGTTACATCTAATATTCAGAGATAGTGATTGTTTTCAATATTGAAACACAGCAGCAGCTCACTATTTTTATTGCAAATAATCTTTGTCATCCCTTATCATTTCTCACATGTGAGGTCCTGAATGCCTGGGCATCTTTACGGCCTCTAGATAAGACATCCATTATCTTACCGAAAACGCTAGCAGTAGATGTTTGACCCAAAGGAAGTCTTAATGGAACTTAAACATGCTAGATTGAGTGCCAAATGTAGTAAAATCCTTTGAAGTTTCAGTTAGAGCAACCTGATGACAGACGGATCTTCAAGTGTATAATAGAAAAATAGGGAGATCTATCCCTAGCTCCCAGCATTTCATGTATACAGGTTTCAGGATGGCAATCTACATTGATGTCCCTATTAAGGTAGCATATATCCTCATACAGCTGAATGTCCCCTGATTTTATTAGGAATAGCAGCTGCACAAAACACTCAGAGGAATTAGTGCATTCAATGATGGATCGTCACAAATAGCATCTAACAATTTTTCAAGTTCTTCCTTAATATTAGTGTTACTGGTCTTTATGTTTGACTGAAATACACATTCTTTAAGCATAATAACTGTTAAGAAATGGGGTCTCTAGTTGGCAGAAGTATTCACCTTTGTCCAAATAGTGACCACAATCCTAGCCAAGGTAAGTCACACACAATCCAAATAATCCTGTGCCCACCCTCTGGTAGCTTGCCATTGAGCAGTCAGGCTTAACTTAGAAGGCAATGTGTAAAGTATTTGTGCAATATATCATACAGTAACACAGTGAAAACACCACAATAATTCACCACACAGGGTTAGAAAAATACATGCTATTTATCTGGTTCAGTGAAGGTCAAAACAATAAAGATTCAATAAGCATAAGTTGAGATATCACTTTTGAAAGATTCAAAAGAGTCTGAAATCTTAGAAATCAACAGTTGTCTCTTGTTTGCACAAAGTACCTGGTTTGTGTCAAAAATAACACGCACAGAGACCGCAGAAGAGGAGATGCGTGGAGAAATAGGGTGTACATCAGAATTTCTGGTACAGCACAGATGATGGGTTGTTTCTTTTCACGCTGCAAGGGGCTTTGCGTCAATTTCCGGCACGCAGTCTTGGTTCCTCACTGCGATGCAGGGATCTTTTTGATGCTCAGGGATGATGCGTGCGAGATGAAGTCACAGGTATTGCGTGGATCCGGTAGGGCGATGCGTTGAATTTTCTGTCGCACAGCAGGCACTGCGTCAATTCTTCTCTCGCAAAGTCAGGCTGCGTTGTTCCAGTTCTGCTATACATAGATCCGATAGGGCTGTGAATTGAATTGTCAGGTCGCAAGGCAAGCGCTGAATCAAATCTTCACTTGGGAAGACGGGCTGCATAGTTCTGGTTCAGCTGTGCGGAAATTTTCTCGGCGCAAAGCAGGCTGTGCGTTGTTTCCGGCAGGCTGTGCGTTGATTTTCAGTGCACAAGAAATTCCTTGAAGAGAGGAAGTCTTTTTGGCCCTGAGACTTCAGAAAACAGGAGGCAAGCTCAATCCAAGCCCTTGGAGAGCACTTCTCAGCAAAGTGAGAGGGCAGCAGGGAAGCAGGGCAACAGCAGGGCAGCAGTCCCTCTCAGCAAAGCAGTCCAGATGAGACCTTTGGGCATCTAGGCAGTTCCTCTTGACAAGTTGCAGGTTCAGGTCCAGAAGTGTCTGATGTGGTGGGTTCGGGGACCCAGTTTATATACCCAAAGTTGCCTTTGAAGTGGGGGAGACTTCAAAGAGTGGTTTTCAAGTGTACAAATTCCCCGTTCAGTACATGTCTGTCTGCCAGGGTGCCAGTAGGGGCTTTGGCATTCCATTGTGTGAGGGCAGGCCATTAGCCTTTGAAATGTGACAGGCCCTCCACCCTCCCAGCCCAGGAAGACCCATTCAGTATGCAGATGAGTGCAGGTGTGACTGAGTATCCTGTGTTTGTGGTTGTCTGGATGAAATGTACAATGAAGCTATCTACCAGCCCATCCCAGACGTGGACTGGAGACAGGATGTAAGGCACAGATAGATTCTAAGTGCAGAAAAATGCTCACTTTCTAAAAGTGGCATTTATAAAATAGTAATATAAAATCCAACTTTACCAATAAGCATGACTTTGTATTACCATTCTGGCCATACTAAATATGACCTGGTTACCCCCTTCTGACCAGAATTTACCACTCAAACAAGATATGAGGGAAGCCCTAATGCTATCCTATGAAAGAAGCAGGCCTCACAGTAGTGGAAAACCAATTTAGGAGTTTTCCACTACCAGGACATATAAACCACACATGTACATGTCCTGCCTTTTAACTACGTAGCACCCTGCTCTGTGGATTACCTAGGGCCTACCTTAGGTGTGACTTACATGTAGAAAAAAGGGAGTTTAGGGCTTGGCAAGTACTTTTAAATGCCAAGTCGAAGTGGCAGTGAAACTGCACGCACAGGCCTTGCAATGGCAGGCCTGAGACATGGTTAAGGGGCTACTTATGTGGGTGGCACAACCAGTGCTGCAGGTCCACTAGTAGTATTCAATTTACAGGCCCTGGGCACATGTAGTACACTTTACTAGGGACTTATAAGTAAATCAAATCTGCCAATTGGGTATGAACCAATGTTACCATGTTTGTAAGGAGAGAGCATATGCACTTTTGTCGCATAGGTTTTCATTATGGTAACAAGGCTACTGGATTTGGGAGACGGGATCACCTGGATTGTGGCTACTCAGTAGAATTCCACAGCACATGATGCCTGTTGGCCTAATCCAGGTACTCCGGCTAACTAGCAGTGCCTCATCTCTGGTCGAGATGGCTGTGGCAACCAGATGCATGACAAGAAGACTCCACAGGGGAATCATTGGTCAATCAGATCCCATCCCTTTCTCTCAGATACCAAAAGTCTCATACAGGCAAAGACAACAGAGGCAGAATATAGTTCAATAAGTATTTATTGAAGTAACTGCAGCTTAGATAAAAAGGCATGTATTGCAATAAATAGGATGACACAATAAAAGCAAACAGGTGACTAACAGAGTAAAACACTTGGAGTGATGTATATATTTCTCCTACCTAAACTATGTCTGAGCACAGCATAATAAGCCTAATCTGCCCTTCGGGTTTCCTCCCTGGAGGAAGAAGCCTGTAGTCAAGAGAGACATTGTCCCCATGTGGATCGGGGTCCAGCCGTAAGGCAAGTAGCTGCAGCGAAGCAGTCAGCAATCAGCGTGCAGTTGTGGTCATCTGGCTGGAATCTCCCTCTAACGTGTCTGGGACAAAGAGGTGTTTTTATAATAAAACAGCTGACATTTGAATAAATAGTCCCCACGTATGAGTGTGCATTTTCTGTGAATGTTGGATACACAGCATACCACATTTGTCGGCAAATCTATCTCACTGTAGCCTTGGAAAAAGCACAAAGTGAAATAAATGTCCTTCTAAGAATGTAATGCTTTCCTAGGCGAAAGTACAATGAGATAAAGAAAATAAAACAGCTCCACAAACTTTGCTACTGCTAGAAGAATAAAGCAATGCTGAAGAAAATGTAACAGGGTTTAAGTGCACAGTGGCAGGCCTAGTTAGCTTAAAGCAACATGTCTAAAACATGGCTAAAATAGCTATACACCACTTTAGCACTGGTTAACAGTGGTACAGTGCAGAGAGTCCAAAAAAACATCAAAAAAGTGTCAGAAAAGTGGAGGGAGGCAGGTAAAAAGTTGGGGGATGACCACCCTAATGCTTTCAGGTCTAACAATAACATTAACAAACCTCTTTGTACACCAACCTCTTGAGCTAAAAAATCTTTATATTTGCCCAAAACACTCACCATTTCACAAGTTTCCACAAGCACTGTTGGAATGGGCTTTTGACCGAGTTTAACATGAGTGTTTATATGTGGTTTAAGGACAATATCTAATCTACAAAGATCATATCACCCAATAATATTGCGTCCTTTCATAGCAGCATAAATCGTAATAAGTGTGGGATGCCCCATAAATTTCACTCAATCTTCAAAATTCCCAAACATGGTTACATCCTGTTCCCAAAGTGCCTTGGGGTTCAAATCAGACTCACACAATAGCCTGCCCTTACATTTTTCTGTAAATAAGTGTTATTTGAGATAATGGAGATTGGAGAACCAGGATCAGTTATATTATTCATGCACCTTTCACTCAATACTAATTAAACCCAAAGGTTGTTTAACTCTCCTTAGACTTGTTTTTTATTCCTTATTCATGACGATAAGAACCAGATTGCTCCAGGTCCTCAACCCAATTGACTCTCATGACACTGATATGCTTAAAGTTTTTGCTAACACTTTGGAAATGACCGACCTTTATGCATCAAATGCATCCTTTGCCTAAGGTCAGTTTGTTGTGTAGCCATTTTAGATGTAGCTCCATGCATGTTATTTTAGCACACTAGGCCTGCTGCTGTGCACTTTGACCTAGATATATCTTATTCAGCTTTTTTTATGATTTTAACAATAGCCACATTTGCGGTCTTATTTTATTTCTATCTATCTAGCTTTTCTTTGTCTAGGCCTGCACTGCGTTCTTAAACAAGATATTTCTTTCACTCTGTGCTTCTCTCAAGGCTGCAGTAAGATAGGTTGCCGGTAAACGTGGTAACGCTTTGTCTCTGGTATTAACAGATACATACACATCCTTACGTTGGGACATTTTCTCAGAACATCAGCTGTTTTATTATAAAAACACTTCTCTGTCACATACACGTTAGAGGGAGATTACGGCCAGATGACCACGACTGTATGCTGATTTCTGAACGCTTCGCTACAGCTGCTTATGCAGACTTCAGGCCTCTTGCTCAGGTATGAGGGATGATGTCTTCCCAGGGGAACCTGAAGAGCAGAACTAGAGCTTAACATGCTGTGCTCTAATATAGCCTAAGTAGGAATTATAGTAGTGACTCTAATGACACTATGGTAGCGTTATGTTTGTGCTTCAATCTTCTTGTCACAATTTTAATCCTGTCATGCTTCATTGTCCTGGTTATTGCAGAACATGCTTTATTATTTAAGATGCATTTGCTTCATTAAAACCTTATTGAAACGTATAATGCCTCTGCTTGTCCTTGTATATGTGAGACTAATGTAACTGAGAGAAGCAGATGTGATCTGAGTGACCACGATTTCCCTGAGGAGTCAATTGTGTAATGCGCTTGGCTGCCCAATCATCCCTGCTCTTGGGTAGAGATGATGCATTGCTAGTTAGCCGGAGCAAAATCCGGATTAGGCCGACAGGTGTCACCTGTAGTGGGTTAGGCTCAGTCCCCCACACCGCAGGCGATTCTGCTGCTCAATTCAAGTAGTCTCATTAGAATAATGAGAGCCTACGCGACATGGTGCTGCCAACATTTAGTCAAGCTCTAATTTTCATCTCCTCCTTAGTATCTCTGTCTCACTACATACAAAGACACCTCAGTACTATATACGGAGACGTCAGTGGCATAGAGGATTTTCCTCTTCAGATAAGTAGGGAGTACCTAACTAATGCTGTAGGTTGCTCAAGCTTGAACTCTTAAAAGTGTAATCCCCATTTGGTGTGCTAATCTCTGAGCAAATTTACCATTCATTATTGCGAACCAGCAACAGGTAGGAATTGCATTCAATATGCGACCACCCCTTACTGCACATTTATTGGCACATGGCCTAACCACCCAGGGGGGTCCAGTCACATTTGTTGTTGAGGCTCACCCAGCCCATACAACAGATTTGTTTTATTCTTGGGTCACATTTCCAGCAGCTGATGGGAACACAAATACATTTTATCACTATACACCTGCAAACATATCTGCACAATACTGAGCATATGCATATCTAGAAATACCACTATCTTATCAAGAACATACTAATTGGCTTGATGGTGCCCTACCCCACACAATTCCACATGTTAGGTTTGGTCCTCCAAATAATGATGGTCCTACCTGGCCTTTATTGGCCACTTATCCACCTCACCCTGATGTAGCAACCTTGACGGTAGCTGAAGTCCGTCGCTTCTACGCTGAGCTGATGGAAATATATAGCCGATTAGTACAGTTTGTAATGTAAATATTAAATACAAACCCAGCACATGCTGCTCCAGTACAATCATATGCAGTAACGCCAGGCATTATTCTGGTGACTGTACATTGGATCATGGGTAAAGTACCTGCAAACGAGAGGAAATTCCGTTTTGGTTAGCTCAAAAAACAAAGGCACTGGAAGCAGTATTTCCCCATACGGAACCTCAGGAATAGCATAGGATATTAACTATGTGCTTGCCATTTGGGATGGTTCCCACTATGGATAACTGTAATACTTGGGGCACGGTATTTGCCACGCTCTATATTACTGCTAACGGTACACCGACACTTGCCAATTTACCAGAAGTGTTGAAACAAATTCAAGACGAATACGGGGCTGCCCCAGCCCTGGACTTGGGGATGCAACTAATGGGCTATTTTGCCACAGAATCCTCAATTATATTAAGTAATCTTAAAGGGGAAGCGGTCGCACTAGCAGTGCACATGCAGCTCCGCGACATTCCTCCACAGGATCAAGAATGTGAGCTGCCAAACATTATCGCGGAGACCTACTCTAATATTGGTCGAGGTAGTCTGGGGGCCAGACCATCAAAACCACAATTTCAGGGAAAATCTAATAAAGATTCTACCAAGCAAGCACCTGAGGTTACTAAGAAATGCTGGGACAAAAAACAACAAACACCTAAGAAAGAAAGGGGAGATCTCCGCATACGGAGAGCCTACAGAATAGATATAATCTCAGAAATAGAGATAAAAGAAGAACGCCTGGCAGATATCAAAATACTGATACATGCCAATCTTGTTCCTTTCATGGCTCACCAGAAAAATGCAGTGAGGTGGGTGGTCAGAGTGAAGAACTGAGTACGTGAAACCGAGACAGGAATCACAATGCTCAACAGAAGTTTCTGTTAAAAAAGAAGAGAAACTTCCCCAATAAAAACACCAATTGAAAAAAAAAAAAAAGAGGCAGCGGTTGCAGTTGGACATGCCACTCAAGAAGAGGGCTCTATTGAAGAATAAGAAGTGGGCATTAGTGCTATAAGACAGCGCAGCAGAGGTCACAATAGTTCGCCGGAATCTTCTAGAGCATCTGGAGGTGTAAGCAATGGATGACTTCCTACAAGTAGAAACTGCAGCCATGCGTGTCTCCACACCTGATAGGGTGTACAAAGTAACGTTACAGTTAGAAGGAGAAATTGAGCGCACAATCAATGCAATCTTTTGGGACCGTGTCGAAAACATATATGATAGTCTACTGGTCGAAAGGGATTGGCCACCTGAATTTGTCTGTACTTGTCCTTATGGGGAAGATGTTATCACACCTTCTTTTTCACCCCTTGTTCCCGAGGAGCTCCCAGAATCCTACACCATCTATTGGGCATTGGAGCAGGCACCCGCGTTATATCGCAACCACGTAGGACCACGTAGGATGGGATAAAGATTCCCCCTATCCTGTAATCCCTATTAGAAATCAACCCCAACCACAACCCTAGTGTTAGACCTGACAGCCTTAGGGTGGTCACCCCTAACTTTTTGCCTGCCTCCCTCCACTTTTTGGACACTGTTTTTGCTGGTTTTCAGAATCTGCGCACTTTATTACTGCTAACCAGTGCTAAAGTGCATATGCTCTCTCCCTTTAAACATGGTAACATTGGATCATACCCAATTGGACTATTTAATTTACTTATAAGTCCCTAGTAATGTGCACTGTATGTGCACAGGGCTTGTAGATTAAATGCTACTAGTGGGCCTGCAGCACTGGTTGTGCCACCCACTTAAGTAGCCGCTTAACCTTGTCTCAGGCCTGCCATTGCAAGGCCTGTTTGTGCAGTTTTACTGCCACTTCGACTTGGCATTTAAAAGTACTTGCCAAACCTAAAACTTCCCTTTTTCTACATATAAGTCACCCCTAAGGTGTGCCCTAGGTAACCCCTAGAGCAGGGTGCTGTGTGGGTAAAAGGCAGGACATGTACCTGTGTAGTTTACATGTCTTGATAGTGTAAAACCCCTAAATTCATTTTTACACCACTGTGAGGCCTGCTCCCTTCATAGGCTAACATTGGGGCTGCCCTCATACATTATTAAAGTGGTAGCTGCTGATCTGAAAGGAGTAGGAAGGTCATTTTTAGTATGGCCAAAATGGTAATACAAAATCCTGCTGACTGGCCAGAATGGTAATACAAAATCCTGCTGACTGGTGCTACCGGTGGCTCTGGTACTCTGAAAGTAGCTGTGAGTCCTGCCATGCCTGTAGATTGTCTGTTAGGCAATAATCATGAGCATACTGCCTGGAAAGAAGAAGAGCTCAGATCCCACCTGGAGATGTTTGGTTTGCCTGAGTGGGTCTGCATAACCACACGGTCCATGGCTGCCCGGGAAGGGAGTCAAGGGCGTCTGGAGCCTGGAACAATGGCCCAGACAGCTGCCAAGAGGAAGGGCAAGAGGTGCGGGAAACCCGCCTCAAATGTTTCCACGGTGGTGGATGGGGCCCCTGAGGATGAGGAGGCCCCTGAGCCAACTGGGGAGGACATAGCTGACCTGGGTAACCTACCTGAACTTGCTGGCTGGCAAGTAGAGGGTGGGCCAACCAGGGCAGAATTCTGCAAGGCGCAGAAGGAATGCCCAACCCTTGAGGATCTGAGGTGACAGGCCACAGCCCAAGCAGCAGGTGACGCCTCTGGTACTCACAATATTTACTGGGAGAATGATCTCCTTTACAGTGAGCCTAAGGTACCAGGTCCTGGGGCAGCATGTCTGCTGGTGGTCCCCCAGTGTTACCGGGACTTCCTACTGGGTCTGGCTCACGACATCCCCCTGGCAGGACACCTGGGCCAAGACAAAACCTTTAACAGGCTTGTCACCCACATCCATTGCTCCAGAATGAGGATAGCTTCAGATAATTTGTGCAGAGCTTGCCCCACCTGCCAGGCTAGTGGGAAGACAGGGAAACAGCTTAAGGCTCCCCTGCTCCCACTCCCGGTTGTTGGCACCCCCTTTGAAAGGGTGGGCATCTAAATTGTTGGTCCCTTGGACCCCAAAACTGCCTTGGGCAACAGGTTCATCCTGGTTTTGGTGGACCATGCCACCCGCTATCCAGAGGCCATCCCTCTGAGAACAGTGACTGCACCGGTTGTGACCAGAGCCCTGTTGGGAATATTTACCCATGTGGGATTCCCTAAGGAGGTTGTGTCTGACAGGGGCACAAACTTCGTGTCTGAGTACATGAAGTCCATGTGGGATGAGTGTCGGGTGACCTACCAGTTTACCACCCCTTATCATCCTCAATCCAATGGGCTTGTTGAGAGATTCAACAAGACCCTGAAGGGTATGATTAGTGGCCTGACTGAAGCCATGAGGTGTAAGTGGGACGTCCTCTTGCCATGCCTGTTTGCTTACAGAGAGGTGCCTCAGAAAGGGGTGGGGTTCAGCCCCTTTGAGCTTCTCTATGGTCACCCTGCACCCTGGACCTCTAAGCATTGTTAAGGAGGGCTGAGAAAAAGCTCCCAAGACACCTCCCCAGGATGTGGTCAGCTACATGCTGACCCTCCACGACCAAACCCAATGCTTCTGGAAGCAGGCCAAGAGTAACCTTGAGGTCAGTCAAGAAGTGATGAAGGAGTGGTATGACCGGATGACCACTCAGGTTGAGTTCTCACCTGGAGACAAACTTTGGGTGATGGAGCCAGTAGAGCCCAGGGCTCACCAGGATCGCTGGACTGGCCCCTTTGAGATCAAGGAGCGTAAAGGGGAGGCCACTTACCTAGTGGACCTCAAGACCCCTAGGCACCCCCTAAGCGTCCTCCATCACAACCGGCTTAAACCTCACTTTGAGAGGTCTGAGATCAGTATGCTCCTGGTCACAGATGAGGGCATGGAAGAGGAGAGTGAACCTCTCCCCGACATCCTCTCTGCCAAAGAAGGTGATGGGTCAGTGGAGGGTGTCATTCTCCATGACTCCCTGACTCTAAACCAGAGAGGAGACTGCTATGAGATGTTAGAGCAGTTCTCCTCCCTGTTCTCCCTTACTCCTGGACTGACCCACCTATGTGTTCATGACATTGACAGGGTGACAGTCCCCCTGTGAAGAACAAAATTTACAGGTTATCGGATAAGGTGAAGGCCAGCATCAAGGAGGAGGTCTCCAAGATGTTGACTTTAGGGGTTATTGAGAAATCCAGTAGTCCCTGGGTCAGCCCTGTGGTGTTGGTTTCTAAAGCTACTGCCCCCGGTGCGAAGCCAGAACTCAGGTTCTGTGTGGACTACCGGGGTCTCAACTCAGTCACACGGACTGATGCTCACCCCATCCCCCGAGCTGATGAGCTCGTTGACAGACTTGGCACTGCCAAGTTCTTGAGTACTTTTGATCTTACTTCAGGGTACTGGCAGAGCGCCCTGACCGAGGGGGCTAAAGAGAGATCAGCATTTTCCACACGTGATGGCCATTACCAGTTCGGGGTGATGCCATTTGGGTTGAAAAATGCCCTGCTACCTTCCAACGATTGGTTAACACGGTCCTAGCTGGCAAGGATGCCTACCTTGCAGCCTACCTGGACTACATAGCTGTCTACAGTTCCAGCTGGGAGGAACAGCTGCTCCAACTCAAGGAGGTGCTTCAGGCTCTGCAACAGGCAGGCCTGACCATCAAGGCTAGTAAGTGGCAGATTGGGCAGGGTTCTGTGGTATATTTAGGACACCTAGTAGGTGGTGGCAAGATGCAGCCACTCCAGGCCAATATTGAAACTATCAAGGCCTAGCAACCACCTAGAACACAGACTGAGGTGAGAGCCTTTTTAGGCCTCACTGGATACTACCGCAGATTCGTCAAGTGCTATGGTACCATTGTGTCACCCTTGACAGAACTCACTTCCAAGAAACAACCTAGGTTGGTGAATTGGACAGAGGCTTGTCAGAAAGCCCTTGATTCTCAGAAGGAAGCCATGTGCACGGCCCCGTTCTCAAGGCCCCTGACTACTCCCAGGAATTTACTGTGCAGACAAACGCTTCAGAGCATGGCATAGGGGCTGTTCTAGCACAGCTAAATGAGGAGGGTTCATACCAACCAGTAGCCTTTATTAGCAGAAGGCTATTACCACGGGAACAGAGGTGGAGTGCTATTGAGAGAGAAGCATTTGCTGTGGTCTGGGCACTGAAGAAGTTAAGACCCTACCTGTTTGGGACTCACTTCCGGGTTCATAGAGACCACAGGCCCCTCAGATGGCTCATGCAGATGAGGGGTGAAAATCCAAAACTCTTGAGGTCGTCCATTTCCCTACAGGGGATGGACTTTACGGTGGAGCATCGCCCGGGGATTAACCACGCCAACGCTGATGGTCTCTCCAGATACTTCCGCCTTAGCGATGAGAACTCCCAGGAGGTTGGGTAGCTCTCTCCACTTTCAGCTGGGGGGGGGCACATGTTAGACCTGACAGCCTTAGGGTGACACCCCTAACTTTTTGCCTGCCTCCCTCCTCTTTTTGGACACTGTTTTGCTGTTTTTTAGACTCTGCGCACTTTACCACTGCTAACCAGTGCTAAAGTGCATATGCTCTCTCCCTTTAAACATGGTAACATTGGATCATACCCAATTGGACTATTTAATTTACTTATAAGTCCCTAGTAATGTGTACTGTATGTGCCCAGGACCTGTAGATTAAATGCTACTGGTGTGCCTGCAGCATTAGTTGTGCCACCCACTTAAGTAGCCCCTTAACCTTGTCTCAGGCCTGCCATTGCAAGGCCTGTGTGTGCAGTTTCACTGCCACTTCGAATTGGTATTTAAAAGTACTTGCCAAACCTAAAACCCCCTTTTTTCTACATATAAGTCACCCCTAAGGTGTGTCCTAGGTAACCCCTAGGGCAGGGTGCTGTGTGGGTAAAAGGCAGGCCATGTACCTGTGTAGTTTACATGTCCTGGTAGTGTAAAACCGCTAAATTTGTTTTTACACTACTGTGAGGCCTGGTCCCTTCATAGGCTAACATTGGGGCTGCCCTCATACATTATTGAAGTGGTAGCTGCTGATCTGAAAGGAGTAGGAAGGTCATTTTTAGTATGGCCAGAATGGTAATACAAAATCCTGCTGACTGGTGAAGTTGGATTTAATATTATTATTTTAGAAATGTCACTGTTAGAAAGTGAGCATTTCTCTGCACTTAAATCTTTCTGTGCCTTACTATCCATGTCTGGCTGGGTTTAGTTGACAGCTCCTTGTGCATTCACTCAGACACACCCCAAACACAGGGTACTCAGCCTCACTTGCATACCTCTGCATTTTGAATGGGTCTTCCTGGGCTGGGAGGGTGGAGGGCCTACTCTCACACAAAGGACTGCCACACCCCCTACTGGGACCCTGGCAGACAGGATTGAACTGAAAGGGGACCTGGTGCACTTCTAAGCCACTCTTTGAAGTCTCCCCCACTTCAAAGGCACATTTGGGTATAAAACAGGGCCTCTGCCCTACCACCTCAGACACTTCCTGGAGAAGAAACTTGTAACCAGAACCTGCATCCTGCCAAGAAGAACTGCCTGGCTGCCCAAAGGACTCACCTGACTGCTTTCTGTGAAGGACTGCTGCCTTGCTGTTGCCTTGCTGCCTTGCTGCTCCCTGGCTGTGGTGAAGAAGTGCTCTCCAAGGGCTTGGATAGAGCTTGCCTCCTGTTCCCTGAAGTCTCAGGACCAAAAAGACTTTTCTCTTGCAACTGGACTCCTTGTGCGGCAAAAATTAGACTCACAGCTTGCTAAAAACGACGCACAGCCTGTTCCGCGGTGAAAAATTCACCACATGCCAAACTGGGACAACGCCGCTCGACTTCGCAAGGAAAAGATCGACGCGGCGCCTGCGGTGCGACCGGAACTTCGATGCACGGCCCACCAGATCGACGCACAGCAGACCTGGGACGACGCCGCCTGACTTCCAGGGGGGAAATCGACGCAGCGCCTGCCGTGAGGGAGACATTTCCTCACACCGCCTGTAAGGAAATGCCTCCTTGGCATGGTTGCCCCCTGACTTTTTGCCTTTGCTGATGCTATGTTTACAATTGAAAGTGTGCTGAGGCCTGCTAACCAGGCCCCAGCACCAGTGTTCTTTACCTAACCTGTACTTTTGTATCCACAATTGGCAGACCCTGGCATCCAGATAAGTCCCTTGTAACTGGTACTTCTAGTACCAAGGGCCCTGATGCCAAGGAAGGTCTCTAAGGGCTGCAGCATGTCTTATGCCACCCTAGAGACCTCTCACTCAGCACAGACACACTGCTTGCCAGCTTGTGTGTGCTAGTGAGGACAAAACGAGTAAGTCGACATGGCACTCCCCTCAGGGTGCCATGCCAGCCTCTCACTGCCTATGCAGTATAGGTAAGCCACCCCTCTAGCAGGCCTTACAGCCCTAAGGCAGGGTGCACTATACCATAGGTGAGGGTACCAGTGCATGAGCATGGTACCCCTACAGTGTCTAAACAAAACCTTAGACATTGTAAGTGCAGGGTAGCCATAAGAGTATATGGTCTGGGAGTCTGTCAAACACGAACTCCACAGCACCATAATGGCTACACTGAAAACTGGGAAGTTTGGTATCAAACTTCTCAGCACAATAAATGCACACTGATGCCAGTGTACATTTTATTGTAAAATACACCACAGAGGGCACCTTAGAGGTGCCCCCTGAAACTTAACCGACTATCTGTGTAGGCTGACTAGTTTTAGCAGCCTGCCACAAACCGAGACATGTTGCTGGCCCCATGGGGAGAGTGCCTTTGTCACTCTGAGGCCAGTAACAAAGCCTGCACTGGGTGGAGATGCTAACACCTCCCCCAGGCAGGAATTGTCACACCTGGCGGTGAGCCTCAAAGGCTCACCTCCTTTGTGCCAACCCAGCAGGACACTCCAGCTAGTGGAGTTGCCCGCCCCCTCCGGCCAGGCCCCACTTTTGGCGGCAAGGCCGGAGAAAATAATGAGAAAAACAAGGAGGAGTCACTGGCCAGTCAGGACAGCCCCTAAGGTGTCCTGAGCTGAGGTGACTCTAACTTTTAGAAATCCTCCATCTTGCAGATGGAGGATTCCCCCAATAGGGTTAGGATTGTGACCCCCTCCCCTTGGGAGGAGGCACAAAGAGGGTGTACCCACCCTCAGGGCTAGTAGCCATTGGCTACTAACCCCCCAGACCTAAACACGCCCTTAAATTTAGTATTTAAGGGCTACCCTGAACCCTAGAAAATTAGATTCCTGCAACTACAAGAAGAAGGACTGCCTAGCTGAAAACCCCTGCAGAGGAAGACCAGAAGACGACAACTGCCTTGGCTCCAGAAACTCACCGGCCTGTCTCCTGCCTTCCAAAGATCCTGCTCCAGCGACGCCTTCCAAAGGGACCAGCGACCTCGACATCCTCTGAGGACTGCCCCTGCTTCGAAAAGACAAGAAACTCCCGAGGACAGCGGACCTGCTCCAAGAAAAGCTGCAACTTTGTTTCCAGCAGCTTTAAAGAACCCTGCAAGCTCCCCGCAAGAAGCGTGAGACTTGCAACACTGCACCCGGCGACCCCGACTCGGCTGGTGGCGATCCAACACCTCAGGAGGGACCCCAGGCCTACTCTGATACTGTGAGTACCAAAACCTGTCCCCCCTGAGCCCCCACAGCGCCGCCTGCAGAGGGAATCCCGAGGCTTCCCCTGACCGCGACTCTTTGAACCTAAAGTCCCGACGCCTGGGAGAGACCCTGCACCCGCAGCCCCCAGGACCCGAAGGACCGGACTTTCACTGGAGGAGTGACCCCCAGGAGTCCCTCTCCCTCGCCCAAGTGGAGGTTTCCCCGAGGAATCCCCCCCTTGCCTGCCTGCAGCGCTGAAGAGATCCCGAGATCTCTCATAGACTAACATTGCAAACCCGACGCCTGTTCCTACACTGCACCCGGCCGCCCCCGCGCTGCTGAGGGTGAAATTTCTGTGTGGACTTGTGTCCCCCCCGGTGCCCTACAAAACCCCCCTGGTCTGCCCTCCGAAGACGCGGGTACATACCTGCAAGCAGACCGGAACCGGGGCACCCCCTTCTCTCCATTCTAGCCTATGTGTTTTGGGCACCACTTTGAACTCTGCACCTGACCGGCCCTGAGCTGCTGGTGTGGTGACTTTGGGGTTGCTCTGAACCCCCAACGGTGGGCTACCTTGGACCAAGAACTAAGCCCTGTAAGTGTCTTACTTACCTGGTTAACCTAACAAATACTTACCTCCCCTAAGAACTGTGAAAATTGCACTAAGTGTCCACTTTTAAAACAGCTATTTGTGAATAACTTGAAAAGTATACATGCAAATTTGATGATTTGAAGTTCCTAAAGTACTTACCTGCAATACCTTTCGAATGAGATATTACATGTAGAATTTGAACCTGTGGTTCTTAAAATAAACTAAGAAAAGATATTTTTCTATACAAAAACCTATTGGCTGGATTTGTCTCTGAGTGTGTGTACCTCATTTATTGTCTATGTGTATGTACAACAAATGCTTAACACTACTCCTTGGATAAGCCTACTGCTCGACCACACTACCACAAAATAGAGCATTAGTATTATCTATTTTTACCACTATTTTACCTCTAAGGGGAACCCTTGGACTCTGTGCATGCTATTCCTTACTTTGAAATAGCACATACAGAGCCAACTTCCTACATTGGTGGATCAGCGGTGGGGTACAAGACTTTGCATTTGCTGGACTACTCAGCCAATACCTGATCACACGACAAATTCCAAAATTGTCATTAGAAATTGATTTTTGCAATTTGAAAAGTTTTCTAAATTCTTAAAAGACCTGCTAGGGCCTTGTGTTAGATCCTGTTTAGCATTTCTTTTAGAGTTTAAAAATTTGTAAAAGTTTGAATTAGATTCTAGAACCAGTTGTAGATTCTTAAAAAGTATTCCAACTTTTAGAAGCAAAATGTCTAGCACAGATGTGACTGTGGTGGAACTCGACACCACACCTTACCTCCATCTTAAGATGAGGGAGCTAAGGTCACTCTGTAAAATAAAGAAAATAACAATGGGCCCCAAACCTACCAAAATACAGCTCCAGGAGCTTTTGGCAGAGTTTGAAAAGGCCAACCCCTCTGAGGGTGGCAACTCAGAAGAAGAGGATAGTGACTTGGAGGACAATTCCCCCCTACCAGTCCTATCTAGGGAGAACAGGGTCCCTCAAACCCTGACTCCAAAAATAATAGTCAGAGATGCTGGTTCCCTCACAGGAGAGACCAACACCTCTGAAATCACTGAGGATAGCCCCAGTGAAGAGTACATCCAGTTAGCCAGGATGGCCAAAAGATTGGCTTTGGAAAGACAGATCCTAGCCATAGAGAGGGAAAGACAAGAGATGGGCCTAGGACCCATCAATGGTGGCAGCAACATAAATAGGGTCAGAGATTCTCCTGACATGTTGAAAATCCCCAAAGGGATTGTAACTAAATATGAAGATGGTGATGACATCACCAAATGGTTCACAGCTTTTGAGAGGGCTTGTGTAACCAGAAAAGTGAACAGATCTCACTGGGGTGCTCTCCTTTGGGAAATGTTCACAGGAAAGTGTAGGGATAGACTCCTCACACTCTCTGGACAAGATGCAGAATCTTATGACCTCATGAAGGGTACCCTGATTGAGGGCTTTGGATTCTCCACTGAGGAGTATAGGATTAGATTCAGGGGGGCTCAAAAATCCTCGAGCCAGACCTGGGTTGACTTTGTTGACTACTCAGTGAAAACACTAGATGGTTGGATTCAAGGCAGTGGTGTAAGTAATTATGATGGGCTGTACAATTTATTTGTGAAAGAACACCTGTTAAGTAATTGTTTCAATGATAAACTGCATCAGCATCTGGTAGACCTAGGACCAATTTCTCCCCAAGAATTGGGAAAGAAGGCGGACCATTGGGTCAAGACAAGGGTGTCCAAGACTTCAACAGGGGGTGACCAAAAGAAAGGGGTCACAAAGACTCCCCAGGGGAAGGGTGATGAGACAACCAAAACTAAAAATAGTAAAGAGTCTTCTACAGGCCCCCAAAAACCTGCACAGGAGGGTGGGCCCAGAGCCTCTTCACAAAACAATGGGTACAAGGGTAAAAACTTTGATCCCAAAAAGGCCTGGTGTCATAGCTGTAAACAGCATGGACACCAAACTGGAGACAAGGCCTGTCCCAAGAAAGGTTCCACTCCAAACTCCCATCCAGGTAACACTGGTATGGCTAGTCTCCAAGTGGGATCAACAGTGTGCCCAGAGCAAATCAGGGTCCACACTGAAGCTATTCTAGTTTCTGAGGGTGGGGTGGATTTAGCCACACTAGCTGTCTGGCCGCCTAACATGCAAAAATACAGACAGCAACTCTTAATTAATGGGACTAGAATAGAGGGCCTGAGGGATACAGGTGCCAGTGTCACCATGGTGACAGAGAAACTGGTTTCCCCTGGCCAATACCTGACTGGAAAAACTTACACAGTCACCAACGCTGACAATCAGAGAAAAGTACATCCCATGGCAATGGTTACTTTAGAATGGGGAGGGGTCAATGGCCTGAAACAGGTGGTGGTCTCCTCAAATATCCCAGTGGACTGTCTGCTTGGAAATGACCTGGAGTCCTCAGCATGGGCTGAGGTAGAACTAAAAACCCATGCAGCAATGCTGGGTATCCCTGAACTGGTGTGTGTGAAAACAAGAGCACAATGCAAGGCACAGGGTGAACAAGTAGAGCTGGAGTCTGGAAAAATGGCCCAGCCTACCAAGAGAACAGGAAAGTCAGTTGGGAAACCAACTGCAACACAGCAAAAGAAAGGGAACCTCTCTTCTCAGGAAGAAGTTCTGCCCTCTGAGGGAACTGAGCCTTTGGAGCTTGAACCTTATCAGGTTGAGCTCTTAGGCCCAGGGGGACCCTCAAGGGAGGAGCTGTGTAAGGGACAAGAAACCTGTCCCTCTCTTGAAGGCCTTAGGCAGCAAGCTGCTGAAGAGTCCAAAGGCAAGAAAAATGGAACGCATAGGGTCTATTGGGAAGATGGACTCCTGTACACTGAGGCCAGAGACCCCAAACCTGGTGCCACTAGGAGAGTGGTAGTGCCTCAGCTGTTCAGAGAGTTCATCCTAACATTGGCCCATGACATTCCCCTTGCTGGACATTTGGGACAAACCAAGACGTGGGAGAGGTTAGTCAACCACTTCTACTGGCCCAATATGTCCAACATGGTTAAGGAGTTTTGCCTCTCCTGCCCCACCTGTCAAGCCAGTGGTAAGACAGGTGGGCACCCAAAGGCCCCCCTCATTCCACTTCCAGTGGTGGGGGTTCCCTTTGAAAGAGTGGGTGTGGACATAGTTGGTCCACTAGAACCTCCCACAGCCTCAGGAAATATGTATATCCTGGTAGTAGTGGATCATGCTACCAGGTATCCTGAAGCTATTCCCCTTAGGTCGACTACTGCCCCTGCAGTAGCCAAGGCCCTCATTGGTATCTTTACCAGAGTGGGTTTCCCTAAGGAGGTGGTGTCTGACAGAGGTACCAACTTCATGTCAGCATACCTAAAGCACATGTGGAATGAGTGTGGGGTGACTTATAAATTCACTACACCATACCATCCACAAACTAATGGCTTGGTTGAGAGATTCAACAAGACATTAAAAGGCATGATCATGGGGCTCCCAGAAAAGCTCAAAAGGAGATGGGATGTCCTCTTGCCATGTCTGCTTTTCGCTTACAGAGAGGTGCCACAGAAGGGAGTAGGATTCTCACCCTTTGAACTTCTGTTTGGTCATCCGGTAAGGGGACCACTTGCCCTTGTTAAAGAAGGCTGGGAGAGACCTCTCCATGAGCCTAAACAGGACATAGTGGACTATGTACTTGGCCTTCGCTCTAGAATGGCAGAGTACATGGAAAAGGCAACCAAAAACCTTGAGGCCAGCCAACAGCTCCAGAAGTTTTGGTATGACCAAAAGGCTGCACTGGTTGAGTTCCAACCAGGGCAGAAAGTCTGGGTTCTGGAGCCTGTGGCTCCCAGGGCACTCCAGGACAAATGGAGTGGCCCTTACCCAGTGCTAGAAAGGAAGAGTCAGGTCACCTACCTGGTGGACCTGGGCACAAGCAGGAGCCCCAAGAGGGTGATCCATGTGAACCGCCTTAAGCTCTTCCATGACAGGGCTGATGTGAATCTGTTGATGGTAACAGATGAGGATCAGGAGGCAGAGAGTGAACCTCTCCCTGATCTTCTGTCATCAGACCCAAAAGATGGCACAGTAGATGGAGTGATCTACTCAGACACCCTCTCTGGCCAACAGCAAGCTGATTGTAGGAGAGTCCTACAACAGTTTCCTGAACTCTTCTCCTTGACCCCTGGTCAGACACACCTGTGTACCCATGATGTGGACACAGGAGACAGCATGCCTGTCAAGAACAAAATCTTTAGACAATCTGACCATGTCAAAGAAAGCATCAAGGTGGAAGTCCACAAGATGCTGGAATTGGGAGTAATTGAGCGCTCTGACAGCCCCTGGGCTAGCCCAGTGGTCTTAGTCCCCAAACCTCACACCAAAGATGGAAAGAAAGAGATGAGGTTTTGTGTGGACTACAGAGGGCTCAATTCTGTCACCAAGACAGATGCCCATCCAATTCCAAGAGCTGATGAGCTCATTGATAAATTAGGTGCTGCCAAATTTCTAAGTACCTTTGACTTGACAGCAGGGTACTGGCAAATAAAAATGGCACCTGGAGCAAAAGAAAAGACAGCATTCTCCACACCTGATGGGCATTATCAGTTTACTGTTATGCCCTTTGGTTTAAAGAATGCCCCTGCCACCTTCCAAAGGTTGGTGAATCAAGTCCTTGCTGGCTTGGAGTCCTTTAGCACAGCTTATCTTGATGATATTGCTGTCTTTAGCTCCACCTGGCAGGATCACCTGGTCCACCTGAAGAAGGTTTTGAAGGCCCTGCAATCTGCAGGCCTCTCTATCAAGGCATCCAAATGCCAGATAGGGCAGGGAACTGTGGTTTACTTGGGACACCTTGTAGGTGGAGGCCAAGTTCAGCCACTCCAACCCAAGATCCAGACTATTCTGGACTGGGTAGCTCCAAAAACCCAGACTCAAGTCAGGGCATTCCTTGGCTTGACTGGGTATTACAGGAGGTTTGTGAAGGGATATGGATCCATTGTGACAGCCCTCACTGAACTCACCTCCAAGAAAATGCCCAAGAAAGTGAACTGGACTGTGGAATGCCAACAGGCCTTTGACACCCTGAAACAAGCAATGTGCTCAGCACCAGTTCTAAAAGCTCCAGATTATTCTAAGCAGTTCATTGTGCAGACTGATGCCTCTGAACATGGGATAGGGGCAGTTTTGTCCCAAACAAATGATGATGGCCTTGACCAGCCTGTTGCTTTCATTAGCAGGAGGTTACTCCCCAGGGAGCAGCGTTGGAGTGCCATTGAGAGGGAGGCCTTTGCTGTGGTTTGGTCCCTGAAGAAGTTGAGACCATACCTCTTTGGGACTCACTTCCTAGTTCAAACTGACCACAGACCTCTCAAATGGCTGATGCAAATGAAAGGTGAAAATCCTAAACTGTTGAGGTGGTCCATCTCCCTACAGGGAATGGACTTTATAGTGGAACACAGACCTGGGACTGCCCATGCCAATGCAGATGGCCTTTCCAGGTTCTTCCACTTAGAAAATGAAGACTCTCTTGGGAAAGGTTAGTCTCATCCTCTTTCGTTTGGGGGGGGGTTGTGTAAGGAAATGCCTCCTTGGCATGGTTGCCCCCTGACTTTTTGCCTTTGCTGATGCTATGTTTACAATTGAAAGTGTGCTGAGGCCTGCTAACCAGGCCCCAGCACCAGTGTTCTTTCCCTAACCTGTACTTTTGTATCCACAATTGGCAGACCCTGGCATCCAGATAAGTCCCTTGTAACTGGTACTTCTAGTACCAAGGGCCCTGATGCCAAGGAAGGTCTCTAAGGGCTGCAGCATGTCTTATGCCACCCTAGAGCACAGACACACTGCTTGCCAGCTTGTGTGTGCTAGTGAGGACAAAACGAGTAAGTCGACATGGCACTCCCCTCAGGGTGCCATGCCAGCCTCTCACTGCCTATGCAGTATAGGTAAGCCACCCCTCTAGCAGGCCTTACAGCCCTAAGGCAGGGTGCACTATACCATAGGTGAGGGTACCAGTGCATGAGCATGGTACCCCTACAGTGTCTAAACAAAACCTTAGACATTGTAAGTGCAGGGTAGCCATAAGAGTATATGGTCTGGGAGTCTGTCAAACACGAACTCCACAGCACCATAATGGCTACACTGAAAACTGGGAAGTTTGGTATCAAACTTCTCAGCACAATAAATGCACACTGATGCCAGTGTACATTTTATTGTAAAATACACCACAGAGGGCACCTTAGAGGTGCCCCCTGAAACTTAACCGACTATCTGTGTAGGCTGACTAGTTTTAGCAGCCTGCCACAAACCGAGACATGTTGCTGGCCCCATGGGGAGAGTGCCTTTGTCACTCTGAGGCCAGTAACAAAGCCTGCACTGGGTGGAGATGCTAACACCTCCCCCAGGCAGGAATTGTCACACCTGGCGGTGAGCCTCAAAGGCTCACCTCCTTTGTGCCAACCCAGCAGGACACTCCAGCTAGTGGAGTTGCCCGCCCCCTCCGGCCAGGCCCCACTTTTGGCGGCAAGGCCGGAGAAAATAATGAGAAAAACAAGGAGGAGTCACTGGCCAGTCAGGACAGCCCCTAAGGTGTCCTGAGCTGAGGTGACTCTAACTTTTAGAAATCCTCCATCTTGCAGATGGAGGATTCCCCCAATAGGGTTAGGATTGTGACCCCCTCCCCTTGGGAGGAGGCACAAAGAGGGTGTACCCACCCTCAGGGCTAGTAGCCATTGGCTACTAACCCCCCAGACCTAAACACGCCCTTAAATTTAGTATTTAAGGGCTACCCTGAACCCTAGAAAATTAGATTCCTGCAACTACAAGAAGAAGGACTGCCTAGCTGAAAACCCCTGCAGAGGAAGACCAGAAGACGACAACTGCCTTGGCTCCAGAAACTCACCGGCCTGTCTCCTGCCTTCCAAAGATCCTGCTCCAGCGACGCCTTCCAAAGGGACCAGCGACCTCGACATCCTCTGAGGACTGCCCCTGCTTCGAAAAGACAAGAAACTCCCGAGGACAGCGGACCTGCTCCAAGAAAAGCTGCAACTTTGTTTCCAGCAGCTTTAAAGAACCCTGCAAGCTCCCCGCAAGAAGCGTGAGACTTGCAACACTGCACCCGGCGACCCCGACTCGGCTGGTGGCGATCCAACACCTCAGGAGGGACCCCAGGCCTACTCTGATACTGTGAGTACCAAAACCTGTCCCCCCTGAGCCCCCACAGCGCCGCCTGCAGAGGGAATCCCGAGGCTTCCCCTGACCGCGACTCTTTGAACCTAAAGTCCCGACGCCTGGGAGAGACCCTGCACCCGCAGCCCCCAGGACCCGAAGGACCGGACTTTCACTGGAGGAGTGACCCCCAGGAGTCCCTCTCCCTCGCCCAAGTGGAGGTTTCCCCGAGGAATCCCCCCCTTGCCTGCCTGCAGCGCTGAAGAGATCCCGAGATCTCTCATAGACTAACATTGCAAACCCGACGCCTGTTCCTACACTGCACCCGGCCGCCCCCGCGCTGCTGAGGGTGAAATTTCTGTGTGGACTTGTGTCCCCCCCGGTGCCCTACAAAACCCCCCTGGTCTGCCCTCCGAAGACGCGGGTACATACCTGCAAGCAGACCGGAACCGGGGCACCCCCTTCTCTCCATTCTAGCCTATGTGTTTTGGGCACCACTTTGAACTCTGCACCTGACCGGCCCTGAGCTGCTGGTGTGGTGACTTTGGGGTTGCTCTGAACCCCCAACGGTGGGCTACCTTGGACCAAGAACTAAGCCCTGTAAGTGTCTTACTTACCTGGTTAACCTAACAAATACTTACCTCCCCTAGGAACTGTGAAAATTGCACTGTGTCCACTTTTAAAACAGCTATTTGTGAATAACTTGAAAAGTATACATGCAAATTTGATGATTTGAAGTTCCTAAAGTACTTACCTGCAATACCTTTCGAATGAGATATTACATGTAGAATTTGAACCTGTGGTTCTTAAAATAAACTAAGAAAAGATATTTTTCTATACAAAAACCTATTGGCTGGATTTGTCTCTGAGTGTGTGTACCTCATTTATTGTCTATGTGTATGTACAACAAATGCTTAACACTACTCCTTGGATAAGCCTACTGCTCGACCACACTACCACAAAATAGAGCATTAGTATTATCTATTTTTACCACTATTTTACCTCTAAGGGGAACCCTTGGACTCTGTGCATGCTATTCCTTACTTTGAAATAGCACATACAGAGCCAACTTCCTACACCGCCCAGCGTAACGACGCAGAGCTTGTCAACAAGCCCCGGATTCCACGCACAGACCCCGGCGCATTTGAAAACCCCGCAACCCGAAGAGGAGCCAAGACCGAGCGCCAGAAGTTGATGCCCACCCATCCCTGCGTGGAAACTAAACGACGCATCGACCATGTGTGGCCTGAGAAATCGATGCCCACCCCTTTGTTTCCACACTTCTCCTCCTCTGCTGCCCTTTGCCGAGATTTTTCACTCAAACCAGGTACTTTGTGCTTGAAAGAGACTTTGTTTGCTTTTAAAAGACTTAAGACCCTTTATATCACTTTTCAGGGATATCTTTACATTTTATTATTGCATCTTTGATCTTTTTTGACCTGCGAATATCCAGATAAATATTATTTATTTTTCGAACCACTCTGTGGTGTATTTTTGTGGTGCTATATGGTGTTATTGTATAATTTATTGCACAAATACTTTACAAATTGCCTCCTAAATTAAGCCTGACTGCTCAGTGCCAAGCTACCAGAGGGTGGGCACAGGATAATTTGGATTGTGTGTGATTTACCCTGACTAGAGTGAGGGTCCTTGCTTGGACAGGGGGTAACCTGACTTCCAACCAAAGACCCCATTTCTAACACCTAGTATCCAATAAAACATGATGCTAAATCATCCGTGAGGGAAATCCTGGAGTACCAGGGCGTAATCGAGTCCTGTGTCTCAACAATGAATAATCCCTTATTCCCAGTAGCTAAACCGGACCATTCATACAGAATAGCCTTAGAGTATAGACATTTAAACAGTCATACAGGCACATACTCTATACAAAACTCACATAGCACAGCACTCATGAACAACATAGTGCGCAAAAAATACAAAACAACAATGGACATTTCTAATGTTTTTGTTTGCCAAAATATAGCGCCTGAGAGTAGAGACTTAACAAGTTTCACCGCACTAGGCTCCCAGAAAAAATTCTGTTGTTTACCTCAGGGGTACAAGAACAGTCCAGGACTGTTCACAGCTTGTGCGACTTCAATACTGCACGACATTAACTCTGAAGCATTGTCCTATGCAGGTGATATTTATCTCACGGATGATGAATTACTGCAACATTTAAGATGGGTAGCCTGAATTGTTGTAGGAGCTGTCAATTTCGGCTACAAATTCAATTTAAAAAAAACAAAAATAGCCTTCCTTAGCGTCCTCTTTTTGGGATATGAGCTATCAAGTGAAGGAAAGAGCCTAGCACCACAATTCTTGGAAAAATGCGCACAATTAGAACCTCCAAAAACCATTAAAAAACTCCAATACCTATTGGGTTTCCTAAATTTTGGCAGAACTTACATTCCAGATTACACATCACACATAAAACCTTTATATGACTTAGTACGTCCTAACTTTTTAAGTAAATTTTGGACAGTCAAACACACACACATTCTCAGAGCTTTGCAAACAGACATGCTTGCAGCACAAAACTTACACACAAGGGACAACAAAAAACATCTGGTCATCAGAGTAATTGCTGGTGCCATTGGTTTCACCTATGTAACTTTCAATGAAGGTGAGACAGTCCCGACTGCATACAAATCACATTTGTATTCAGCAGCAGAACAACGCTTTGCTCCCACTGAGAAAATTCTCACTGCTGTTCAGATGGCCGTCATTAATGAAAGACCACTAGCCCAGGGGAAACGCATTATTGTCGTATCTCCAATTCCAGCCCTTGAGGCTGTTACCAAAGCCACTGTTACAACGCTAAAGCATAACATCCACGTTGGATTCAATAGGCAAATTCTTTGACAGCCCCTGATGTAGACTCAATTTTTTACCCAAAATTACAAATTCCATAATTTTTGCAATATGAACTAGAATACCCAGTTCCAGCAAATACATTGCATATTAATCAATATCAAAGAGTCGTGTACACCGATGGCTCAGCACAACCTGCAATAGGCACAAAACATCAATACTCCACTTCTTGCACAGTCGTAAGTGGCTACATGAAGGATAATAAATTCTGTCCCAACATACATTTACGCAAACTTGAGGGGATTGCACAGCATAATTAGCAAAGCTAAAGGCTCTGGTGATGGCACTAGAACATACGGATCTTAACGCCAATTGTTTGTGATTCGTATTATTGTGTCCAGTCCTTCAATGAATACCTGCATTACAGGTGCCAGAATGGGTTCAGAGATTCTAAAGTCAACACCATTAAACACAGACATCTGTGGGGGAAAGTAGCAGATCTCAAGGAAACGCTACCAAAAGTCCATGTTGTACATACACTTGGACACCAGTGTGTTGGAATACACGTTGCTGGAAATACACTGGCTGATGAAGCAGCCAAATCAACAGTAGCTACGGCTGCTGTTGCTGCAGTAACCCGTTCTGGTGCGAAACTGGACAATGACACATGGGCTGCTGTGAAAGCCACGGCTGAAGGCACGCCCTATCCAAAAGCATTTCCTGCTAAATATTCCTACCGATTGGGAGGCTGCCTTGAAGCCCAAGTAAAAATACCAGGCATAGGGGTTCGAGTAATTCTCAACAACGATATAAGATCAGAGTTGATTAAAACAGCACATGAGGGGGTTGCATCTGTACATGCTGGTGTAACGGCTACAATATCATTGTTGCATGCACGTTATTGGTTGCCAGGTCTATACAAACAGGCAAAGCAGTATGTCCTTTGTAGTGACATCTGCCAATAAATTAAGGGTTCCACCGTCAAACGCCCCCCACAGACACCCCTCCTAAAGTCCAGGGAGCACTTAATCTGCCCGGTCCCGTGGGGGGTGGGGGGGGGGGGGTGGGTCGTACTTTATTTGAGTGCCTGTTCGGAACTGGAATGTATGTTCCAGATCTTGATGGTCCTGGCATGGAGGCGGCAGAAACGCCTTGTGACACAAATGAACGTGTCACTGTCTTGCAGGAATTACAACAGTTCCGTGACGACAACGCTTTTGCCAATGCTGCCTCCACAGGAATTAAGGATGTACCAATAACACCTACTGGCTGGATTCCTAAAGTTGGGGATCTAGTACATGAAAAAGTTGCTGTGAAAAAGGAGTTCGGTCCTTCTTGTTGTGCACGATACCAGTCTTGGGAATACACTGTACCAGAAGTGTCATTCTTCCACCGTTGGCTGGTGCCAAAGAAAACCGCTTTGTATCTATCGACAATGTCAAGTTACACCATGTGGCCGATCCTGCACAGCAGACCAAGAGGAGCAGCCAACAGTTCTTAAATCCCTCTCACTACTGGTGAAGACATCCCTCTATTAGATGTCAGCAGCAACGCTGACACCTCTCCGAGCTTGGGGAGGGTGGAAAATGATCTTGCATTAGTTCCACTAACATCTGTTACAACAAACAATATTGAAAGTACTGATCGATTTGACACAACTTCAACACAGACGGATGGCGTCATTTACTATGAACCACCGCAGGAGACCTCTACCAGTTCTACTCCTACAAATACAGCTCCAGCTTTTGCATGAACTGCTTCTGGATACTTTGCCGATGTCAACAAAACTTTCTCTGACTCATTTGCCTCTTCTACATCTGAACTGCCAAAAACACGTAAACTGAGAAACTGGCTTAAAACAAATTACTTTATTTTCCCACGGAACTATCTATAGCTTTCCTTGACTGCATTAGCTTTTCTCCTTTGGATAGGCTTTGTTATAACATTCTTTCTATTAAGATATGGTCATTTTCTTCCTCAAAGAAACAGTTGAACTGGTGGATGAGGTCCTAAAACCCAATTTTTCTTCTCACAAAGTCTGCAGAAACTTGTACTTCGTGAACATTTCTGCTATACCAATTCCTGATGGTATTGTTTGGGATAAAGTCACATTTGACATGTACGGCCCCATGGAGGGCGTTCAAATACTATACATGTTTAAACTTTCAATGAACGATGTAATAATACCCTGAGTTGTTTCTGATGACTGGGATGTGAAAACAGTTGATTCCATGATGACTGAATTGTAGTATTTTACTGTATTTGAAAGTGAAGATGTTTATCAATCTAAAGAGAATTATAGTGGTTGGTTTTGCTATAATTATTATGGGCACCATTTCATTCATAGAGCAAGTACCGCAAAGACTATTTTTAACTACACACAATGAGAACATTGTCCAACTCCACCACAAGGGAGTTCTAAAACATATTCTGAAAAGTTAGCATATTTTACTGGGCACAATGTTAAAAATGCAGTCTCATAATATTTTAAATTGCCATCAATGGAAAATGTACACATATTATTGACAGATCCAAAATTAATTTTTTTGAATTCCTTTGTTTCCCGGTTGGCTATAGAAGTCTATGAATATTGGCTGAAGTTGATTGACTTAAAAAGTGTGTGGGGAACTATAAATTGGCAAATAAGGGGGAAGGAAGCTTTATTTAGAGCATGCCTGATACCTGTTCAAATTATATTTTTAAATGAAACTGTACAACAAACAAGTTGCTTAGGCGTAGCAAAAATTAAGGAATTGAATGCACCCAGTATACCTGCCCCTGCAAAATTTTACAAATGCCAAAAGTATATAAATGCAACTTAAGATCAGCTCGATGAATGGGTCCACAATGGCACGTTCAACGTTTCACTGTCACTTCCTGGCGGGTGGTTATTGTGGCCAATAGGTAGCAATGGGTATCATGAACGTTTAAAAAACTCCACAGGGGTTTTAGAACTAGTAGGCCAGACCCTCGCTATGAGTCATCCGAACATGCGGGTATAGTAACAACATACAGTGTAGGGAAACTATGTCAGCAATGGTTGAAGAGTTCCTCACTAGATACTGTTAGAGAACACCTCAGTCTCCTTTCTAATAACAGTGACTTCCTGTTAGGCCCCAGAAAATAATGCAGAAAGCACTCCTTATACGCAGTCTATAATGAAATTTGGAAGCTTTCCGAACAAGAAGCTGCTGCCCGGTTAAGGCAAAAAGATCAGGAAAACTTACAAAAGGCATTAGATATTGTAGATAATGGATTAATAACCTGTCAGACTGGATGTACACCATGGACAACATCATATCTTCTGCAATAGACATAATACAAAGTGATATGTCTTCGTTACATCATGGACAAAGTCAACTAAGGTCCATTATGCAGTTGGGTTGGACACTTCAAACATTGAGGGCAGGTCGCGTTCCCTGTCAACAAGTTAGTGCAAGGGACATATCTTCCACATTTAATTTAACTCGACAACAACAACTAATGGCTAAGAAAGAAGTGACTTATGTCATGTTAAATATTGAAAAGTTAGAAAAGTTGCCTTTTACTGTGGCTGAAATACCATCTGCTGAGTGGTTAATACACGAGGTCATTAATCTGCCTATTTCAACACTTTAATTCACGGTCTGCTTAAAAACACATTCCAGTAGGCAGATATGAAAGGCTGGAAGATAGTTACATCCATGAGGTGTGGGAGCTGCCCTTCTTGTACAAATGTCTCAGTGGCATGGAAGAGGTCTTTCTTAGCGGTAGTGAATGTGAGACTTCTGTCAGCCATTGGATGGTTTGTAAACAGCTGTCATTGCACGGGCGTGTAACGCTTCAGCAGCGAATTTGGTTTGTTATTTGAAAGGAGTTCCTGTCCTCTTGAGTAGACCTACGTTCCATGTACTTTCAAATGGCAGCTAAGTCCTCCTCAATAGTGAAAATTGTTGTGGGATGTGAGCCGGAATAGTTTATGTTGTTTTCGTCTCTACGACTGTTACATGCTGCGGGAACGTAATTTTTCCTCCTACATGACAGAGGGACATAGTTGAGATTTGGCCCCATATTGCTACTTCTAATGTGAATTTTGACAAGTTGAGCAGACCTAAGGCTTTATTGTTCCAAAAACATGTGGCGCTCACATCTGCACGCAAGACCTACACACTTTAGGTGGCAAGGTCATCAGCAGAGATACAGTCCCTTTTAAATACTAACTTTCCGAGACACTTTGGTGAACCTGTGGGACGAATATTTATTGCATCCAGTACTACTGGAATCGCAAATTTCTAAGGCTGTTGGTTCTGGTTTCGTTCACACCTTTGCATCTATATTCAGTTTAACACCATCAGCCATCCACTCAATAGCCTCCAGTATTTTCAGGGGATTTCAAATAACTTTGGCTATAATAGGTAGCATTCTGCTGTTGCTACTTTTTCTGGTCAATGGCTATCCCACCACAACAAGGAGGACTGAAAGCGCTCCCACCAGCGCAGCTGTGTCGTGAACACATAATGCAGTACTTTGGAGCATCACTTCTGGAGCAATTAGAGTGTGACTGGTCTTTGTCATTCAGACCGGTTTTGCACTGTGTGCAGCCCGTGTTTCGGTGCTCGTTCGAACATGCCTTTCTACGCAGCGCTTGCTTTCATTAGACGCTGATCTGTTGATGTGTGGGCGAATTACCTTTTTACAATCACATCTGAAAGATAAACAATTTTTTTTTTGTGCAGACTTATAACATGTGTCCTTGTCACCAATGACATAAACAAATCATCAACAGTCAATACTTTTGCCAACATAGTCAGCTGTTCAATCTCCAAGACAATTAGAAGGACCTCTTCCAAGTTGGGATTCCTGTAAGATAGTTGTTCCTGAATTTTCTTTAGTACACAGTTAAATACAAGCTGATCCCTTATGTAAGTGTCTACCTTACTTGTCACCAAACTTGCATTTTAATAATAAACATAAAGGAATAACGTACTCTTCAGCATGTTCCTACATTAGCTGTTTTCATTTGAAATAAAACTGTGCCTGGCCATCATGACGCTAGGCTCCTCGGTAAAACTTTCTCTAAATGTGCCATAGCCTCCTTATACTCTTCACATCAGAACTGCCAAGAAGGCAATTTTATTTTCTGTGAATTATGAAATATCTTCTGCCCAGTATCACCAGGAGACTAAACAATAGTGTTTTATCCTCTCAGCAGAAAAATTATCTAACCACAAGTTAATCTCGGAATTTTGATGGCATTCTCTTTCTAGGATTTTAATAGGAAAATATTTGACAGAGTAAATAACAGGTTGGTTGCCATGCTGAGAGAACCAAAGCTAAGGAACAAGAAAACTTTAAGCTTCAGTTACAATGCCTTGGCAATTTAAATGGTTTTAAATATCCCACAACTTGAAACACTGTGAAAACATAATTTTTACTTTAGTGAAGAAAAAAGCAGATGGTTAGAGCTCAGTTGATGTCAACATAAAAACAGAGTGGAAATAAGGGCCAGATGTAGCAAAAGTAGATTTTGCGACTCGGAAATTGCGACTCGAGCATTTTGCGAGTCCCTGCACTCACAGGGATGGTGGCCTGCTGAAGACAGCAGACCTCCATGTCTGTGACTGCTTTTTAAATAAAGCAGTTTTTTATTTTTATTTTGTAGCCCGTTTTCCTTAAAAGAAAACGAGTTGCAAAATAAAAAAAATAACGAAAACATTTGTTTTTGGTTTTTCAGAGTAGGCAGTGGTCCAAACTGCCTGCTCTGAAAAACCCTTTTTGGCCACATTCACAAAGGGGAAGGGGTCCCCTGGGGACCCCTTACCTTGCGAATTGCTTTGCGACCACGTTCGCGGTCACAAAGCAATTTAGCATAGCGATGCGAGTCGCAAATAGGAAGGGAACACTCCTTCCTATTTGCGAGTCGCATTCACAATTTGCGAGTCGGTACTGACTCGGAAATTGTGAATGTGCATCGCAAACGGCATTTTGCATGGCGCAAACTGCGATTTTCGCAGTTTGCACCATGCAAAATGCTTTCTACATCTGGCCCTAAGTTACTTATTTACAATTAAATAGAAAAACGCTCAAAAAGTGAAGTCAAAAGGTCTGCCTGAATCAACCACAGCTGGAACACACCTAGCATTCAAGATTCCAAACTCAGAACAACGGTTTCTAATAAGCATTGGTAAAAATAACTTGTAATCCAACACCCATCCACCATTTTATCTTGTGGCAGGTATGTAACTCGGGGCTTTAAGAGAAGCGGGTCCGTCCAGCTCTCAGACCCGGCAGTAATTGAAAATGCACATTGAAACATGTCCCGATCGGGCCTTATAGTGATGTTCTTAGCTTTACGGTTAATTCATTTCAGCGATGCAGTTCCTGCTTACATTTCACATATCTTATTTATTCTTACATTCCCAAAGAATGTTTGCTTTCAACACAATATTGGCCCTCATTACGACCCTGGCGGTGGGTGATAAAGTGGCGGTAATACCACCAACAGGCTGGCGGTAAGTACCGCCAAATTGTGACCATGACAGTGATAACTCCCATAGACAGCCAATGTACCACACCAACCGCCAGGGCGGAAACAACAGCCACCATGGAGGTAGCCACCAACAGCCATGCAGGAGACAAAGTACTGCCCACCTAATTAAGACACACAAAACCTCCACCTTTTCCGGGGCGGTACCAATGCCAACAAAAGCCTGGTGGAAACAGAGCTCAGAAGTGAAAGGACTCACCATTGGAGGCACAGAGAAGAACCACAATGCCATGGAACCCGAACTGCATGTTTTCTCGATGATCTTCTACGTTATGTTCCACCTGGAACACCAGCACCGTCGAAAATGACGACGGTGAGTACAGCCGCCTAGCACACGAGGGAGGGTGGGAGGAAAACGAGAGTGACACACACATGCACAACACACCCCCGACACACACACACCAGGCACACAACCAGCTGCACACGAAAAACAATTTGTCCCTGAAAAACGGCAGAGTAATGCGAGGACAACAGGAATTGACAAAAGTGATTGTAATCAGATCAACATAAAAATTAATAATTTGATTTGTCAATGAAACAGATATGTACACATGTACACAAAGGGACACTGCCCAGTCCAATGTTCAAAGGGCCCACATGGCCACAGGGCACAGTCTAAGGCCCAACTTGAGTCCTGACAACATCCGGATAGTACACTGCAGGGGCATCAGTTTGCAAATAGGCAGGCACCTCAGGGGGAGGAGGGGCATCTCAGCCGGATGCAGGATAAAAGCCCACTGCTTCTGGAGGGGGGAACATGCCCATTGCTTTGTCCAGGGGAGTGCAAGGCCATAGTCTCTGGAGTGGGTGTCTTTCCCACTGGTTCTGGAGGGGGCAACATGCCCATTGCTTTGTCGTGGGGAGTGCAAGGCCACAGTCTCTGGAGTGGGTGTCTTTCCCACTGGTTCTGGAGGAGGCAACATGCCCATTGCTTTATCCTGGGGAGTGCAAGGCCACAGTCTCTCGAGTGGGTGTCTTGCCCACTGGTTCTGGAGGGGGCAGCCCGCCCAGCAGACCATTGAGGGTGGCCTATATGGTGCCTACCGGCAGTGATGGCTACACTGTGGTGGTGGTTGGAGGAGGCTCCTGGGCAGTCCCTGCAACCACTGATGGCTGCATGGTGGTGGTTGTTGGAGGAGGCTCCTGGGCAGCCCTTGCACTCACTGATGGCTGCACATCCACAGCTGGCGGTGGGGGCCCCGTGACAGCTGGTGGTGGCGGCGGTGTTTGCCTGACAGCTTCCGCTGGAGTAGAGTGCCCCGTCTCCTCCTGTTCATGGGTCGGGGATCCCTTACCCTTCCTGGCAGGGGTGGATGGGCTCTTCCCCTCTCTGCCTGGTAGTGCAGGCTCTCTTCCCTTCCTCACAGTTGGTGCAGGCTCCTTCCCCTTCCTCACACCTGGTGCTGCATCCTTCCCCTTCCTCACAGCTGGTGCAGGTCCTTTCCCCTCCCTCACAGCTGGTGCAGGGCTCTTCCCTTTCATCCCTGGTGGTGCTGGCTCCTTTCCCTTCAGTGTCGTAGGTCTGGTATCCTTATCAGCAAGAGTAGGTGGTGCTACCACTGTCCCCATGGACTGCTTGGCTGTGGTGCTGGGCTGTGTCCTTAGAACCCTGCCCATACGTGCAGGACGAGGGGGGTAGGGGTAGGGAAGAGGTCAAGTTGGGCAAGGAAAAGCTTTTTAGGGATGCTGTGGCGGGAGGATGGAGAAATAATGGGAGTGGAGGATGAGGGAGTGGTTGTTGGATGTGTATGTCTGCTGAATTTGGGTGCAGATGCATGGGCTGTATGCTGATGTGAGGTGGATGGCCGTTGGGTGTTTCAGTGCTTGTGTTTGTGTCCTTTAGGGGGGGGACAAGCACGGTGGGAGAGGACACAGGGGACGCGTGCATGGATGTGGTGGTGGTGTCTGCCAGTGTGGCGTGTGTTCTGTTTGGTGTGGTGATGCTGATAGTGGATGTAGATGTAGTGCATACAGGTGTGAGTGAGGACGTAACTGGGAGGGAGGTGGATAAGGAGGAGGAGGGGGAGACAGTGGAGGCTGTGGATGTTGTCATGTCTGCACTGTATGTTGTTTGTGTGAGTGCCTGTGGGATGAAGTGTGGTGCTTGTGTTTGCCTGTGCCACTCTTGGGTGTTGCCTTGTGTGCATGCTCGTCGGTCTATGTGCTTGGGATAGGTTGGGGTTGAGGAGAATTGGACTGGGAAGTGGAAGTTGGAGGGGGGACGGTAGAAACAGGGACAATGGCAGCCATCAGAGAGAAGGCCAGAGCCTGAATCGATCTCTGTTGGGCTGCTAAACCACTGTGAATGCCCTCCAGGAATGCATTGCATTGCTTCATCTGGGATGCCATTCCCTGGATGGCATTCACAATGGTTGACTGCTCTACAGAGA
Source organism: Pleurodeles waltl (assembly GCF_031143425.1). Lineage (NCBI taxonomy): Eukaryota > Metazoa > Chordata > Amphibia > Caudata > Salamandridae > Pleurodeles > Pleurodeles waltl. The sequence continues at coordinate 1,400,438,496 of NC_090447.1, read as the reverse complement.
TGGATCTCAGGAGGTCAATAGCCTCCTCACTCAGGGCAGCAGGTCTCACTGGGGCCTGGCCTGAGGTGCCTTTGGCGAAGGAGATGCCCACCCTCCTGGGTGAGCGGGCACGGGCAACTCGGTGAGGGGCTACTGGGAGGGTGGTGCTGGTACGGGGTGGCGGCTGTACCTGCAGCTGGGGTGGTCACAGAGGTGTCTGCCACCACCAGACAGCTCCCATCGGAGGAGGTATCAGAGTCTGTGTTGTCCCCTCCAGTCTCCGCCGTGGTGCTCCCCTCGCCCTCCGTCCCACTTGTTCCCTCGGCGTCGGTGGACTCCGCCTCCAGAGTCCTGTGGGATGCAGCTCCCTCTGTCGCTGGTGCCTCTGCTCCTCTATCAGATAAAGCTAATGCACAAAAGGACAGGATGACAAAACAAGAAAGGGGGGAGACACAAAGGATACACTGGGTCAAGGACTGCACCAACACCACTGTTAGTGTACATAGCACCCCCACACACAGGTAACAGGCCTACGCACTATGCATTGCACTACCAGTGAAATGGATAGTCACCAAGACATGAGGAGGAGCACACACCACCAACTGCAACACACCTGGGACCCACGCAGACCTGCCTAGAAGTGAATACTAACAAGCTAGGTTACCTTTATTTGCCATGCAACCATTACCCTGCCGCGGTCCTACGCTGCAATGTCTGGCCTGGCCTTAGGGACAACCACTAACACACAACCACCACCCAGATACCACTCCAGCAGCCATACGTTGTAATGATACCCACTGTACTCACCCCCTTGTGGCTGCTGTGATTTCCTCAAGCGCCCATCCAGCTCAGGGAACGCCACTGCCAGCATGCGGGCCATCAGGGGGTCAGGGTCCGACGGGCACCCCTTCCTCATTGGGAGGCCATCCCCAGCTGGGCCTCCGTGGTCTTCCATGCCAAGCGACTCAGGTTCTCCCACTGTTTCCCGACAGTGGGTGCTCTGCCTTCCATAAACCCCCCAGGGTCTGCAGGTCCTTGGCGATGGCATGCCAAAATCCCTTCTTTTGATGGGCACTGACCTGCAGAGGTAATACACACAAGAGAACTCCATTAAACAAACAGTCCAGCCTATCACACACATGACCCACCATACCCGATCCCATCACCATTGCAGCACACATAGGCCAGCTCACAACATGTACACCGCCAACAGAGAATTCCCCCACCCCCCACCGACCCTTACATGATGCCTTCACACATATCTCCATGCATTCCTGCCACATTCATCGTGCCCACAGTGTACTCACTTGTTGGTCTGGAGGCCCATATAGCAGTCCGTACTGGGCTAGGACCCCATCCACCAGTGACTTCAACTCCTCCAAAGTGAAGCCTTGGGCCCTTTCCCCGATCACACAGGCCATGGTAGGTTCCAGACACAGGTCACAGAGCAGCACATGCAGGGTAGGTCTTCTCCTGTGGAAGGCCAGGAAACAAGTGAGGATTGAGATAGAAAATGGCAGTCACGTCCGCGGCGGTGTACACCATAACCGCCGGCATAGATCTCCATTGGACACTGTACCCCATAGGTCCCAATATAATTCAATGAGGAATTGCACGGCGGTTCACGACTGCCTACCGCCACGGCGCACAACGTCGGTGGAATTACCTCACTTTCAACTGTTCCTCCACACAGAACAGGCAGTCACCATTTCATGAGGGGTGAACAGGCCTATCAATAATTTCTGCGTACCAGGATAAATAGGCACATGCTTTTAAATTACACTGTCCAAAAACATGATTGTCTGATGTGGACTGAAGTTGTGGTTTTGTTGTTCAAATTGTGATAGCCTACTCACTCTTGTATCCCTTAGATTCCTACAGCTGCAGATGAATAGGAGATGGAGACATACCCCCATGTAAAGACCCCTGGTGGACTTAGCTACACTGGAGGACAGACACATTATACTCACCTATAGACTGGACAGGGCCACAATCACAGAGATGTGTACCCAGTTTGAGCCTGACCTGATCTCAGCTATCCACCATCCCACTGGGATCCTCCTCTTGTGCAGGTTCTATCACTGCTCCATTTCCTGCCAACAGGTTATTTCCAAGTGACAGCGGGCTTGGCAGCAGGAATGTCACAGCCAATGTGCTCAATCGTGCTGGCAAGAGTGTTGCCTGCCCTGGTAAAACACATGTGCAGCTACATTTCTTTCCCCCAGGTGGAAGATTTGGCCACTGTGCAGGTCGGATTTTATGCAATGAGACTTTTCCCCAAAATTATTGGGGCGATTGACGGTACACATATTGTGTTTGTCCCCTCCTGGCAGAATGAACAGGTGTACAGGAATCGTAAGAGTTTCCACTCCATGAATGTGCAGATGGTGTGCCTGGCGGACCAGTACATCTCCCACATCAATGCTAAATATCCAGGGTCAGTGCATGATGCCTTTGTCCTGAGGAATAGCAGCATCTCAAATGTGATGTCCCAACTACAGAGGCACAGGGTGTGGCTTATAGGTCAGCCTTGGTCCCAACCCAGTGTATGTTAGTGCATGCCTCTGGTGTTAGCGAAATAGGATAGTGTGTGGCTAAATGTTGTCCCTCAATACTTGCAGGTGACTCTGGCTACCCAAACCTATTGTGGCTGCTGACCCCGGTGAGGAATGCCAGGACAAGGGTAGAAGAACGTTATAATGAGGCACATGGGCGAACCAGAAGGATAATTGGGAGGACCTTCAGCCTCCTGAAGGCCAGGTTCAGGTGCCTCCATCTGAAAGGTGGATCCTGTGCTACTCACCTGAGAAGGTCTGCCAGATGGTAGTGACATGCTGCATGTTGCACAACCTGGCTCTCAGACGCCATGATCCTTTTCTGCAGGAAGAGGAGACTGGAGATGACCCTGTGGCATCAGTGGACCCTGTGGACAGTGAGGATGAGGAGGCAGAGGATGAGGATATGGACAACAGAACAATAGTGATCCGTCAGTACTTCCAATGACACACAGGTGAGACAGAGCAACTTCACATTTCTATGACTATTATTGTATTCTGTGTGGCAATGGCATGCTGGCAATACCCACTTGCTTCCTCTACTTACTGTCACCTATGGATTATCATTTTACAGATGTTGGTGATATGACAACAATGTTGTGATGTGATCACAACAGCCAGCAACAGGTCATTCATTCTATGCTCTCACTATGTACAGTTCATTTGCAATGGATGTAGCTGTTTCAATCAATACAAATTTTCAATACATGAAATACTAGTAGTCGAGTTTTATTCAAGGGTGTTTATTGTAGTGCTAATAAATTGGTGGAGGAGAGTGCAAGGTATTGTTCCAGTCTGTTTGTAGCACAGGTGCAGGGTCCAAGGGGACATAGAAAGGGGAGCAATGGCAGTTCAACGTGAACAAGGTGACAGAGTGGGACACAAGAGGGACAGATTGGGACACAATAGTGACAATCAGGAGAGTCTCATTTCTTGGCGGTGGTCTTGGCATGTGTCTCTGGCTTCTGTCTGGGTCACAGGGAACGTTTGTGTGTGGTTCACCTTCGGCAGGGGAGGGATGCTGGTGTCCTGTGGGTCCTGTGAAGGGGCCTCCTGGCCATTAGCCGCAGCGGAAGTGGAGGGCTGTTCAGTTGACTGCCTAATTGTAGGGGCCCGCTGGTATGACACTGCCTCCCTCATGATGTTGGCCATGTCTGCCAGCACCCCTGCAATGGAGATCAGGGTGTTGTTAATGGCCTGCAAGTCCTCCCTGATCCCCTGATACTGTCCCTCCTGCAGCCGCCTGTTCTCCTGCACGTTGTCAAGGATCTGGCCTATCGTGTCCTGTGAATGTTGATAGGCTCCCAGGATCTCGGAGAGCGCCTCCTGGAGATTCGGTTCCTTGCTCCTGTCCTCCCCCTGGCGCACAGCAGTCCTCCCAGTGTCCCTGTTGGCCTGGGCCCCTGTCCCCTGAACGGTGTGCCCACTGCCCATGACCCCAGGTCCCTGATTGTCTTGTGGGCGAGGTGTGGCCTGGGGTTCCTGTACAGGTGGGCTCACTGCTGTTTCACGTGTTCTGGGGACAGAGGTGTGGTTATGCTGGGTGGGTGCTGTGGTGTGGGATACTGAAGGGAGAGGCTTTGTGGTGGTCTGTGAGTGGGCTTGGGTGACTGACTCTCCAGTGGTCCCTGATGGGCCTGGTTGGTTGTCCAGAGCCAGAAGCCCAGAGTTACTGTCATCACTGGGGCCCTCTTCTGTTGGGGGACTGGATAGTGGTGGCACCTCCTCTCTACTGACATTGGCTGGGGTACCTTTGGGGATGTAAATGATGTACTATGCGTCAAGTGTATGACATTTGTACTTCCCCTGTATGGTTGGTGTTGCCCTGCCAGCTTTTGCTTGTGTATGGTGATGTATTGTGGGTATGTTAGTTTCCTTATGCTGTACATCCTTTGGTGCTGGATGTCCATGCAGGGCTGGGAGGGCTGTCCATGCATTGGTATGGCATGCAGGGCTGGGCATTGTGGTTAGTCACCTGTGTAGGTGCAGTGTATGGGATGTTGTGGAGTGATGGGAGTGAGGGGTGTGATGGCATGCAGGTGTGGGGGTGATAAGTGTTAAATGTTGACTTACCAGTAACCAGTCCTCCGGCTACTCCAGCGAGTCCCTCAGGATGCACTGTTGCCAGTACATGCTCCTCCCATGCTGTGAGCTCTGGGGGAGGAGGTTGGGGTCCACCGCCAGTCCTCTGTTTGGTGAGCTTGTGCCTTGCTGCTATGGAATGTACCTTCCCCCATAGGTCATTCCACCTCTTCCTGATGTCCCTTGTTCTTGGGTGCTGTCCCACATAATTGACCCTGTCCATGATTCTCTGCCATGGCTCCATCTTCCTTGCTATAGATATCTGCTGTACCTGTGCTCCAAAGAGCTGTGGCTCTACTGTGACAATTTCCTCCACCAGGACCCTTAACTCCTCCTCAGTGAAACGGGGGTGCCTTTGTGGTGCCATGGGTGTTGTGTGATGTGTGTTTGTGAGGGAGTGTTGAGTAATGTGGTGAGGTGTGTGATGTTGAGTGTGTGAGGGCCGTATGGCTGTATGTGGTGTGTGTGTCTAGTTGTCTCTGTGCTCTTCTTCTCAGTCTCCTGGCAATAATTGTTGTTTGTAAAGGTTGTGGGTAATGTTGGTATGTGTTTTATAGTGCTGTGGGTAAGTGGGTGTTGTGTGTGTATGGTTGTCAGGTGTGTATTTTTCATATTGGCCAATAGAGTGTTGTTTTATCTGTGGGTGCCCATTCGGAGCGTGGCGCCAATGGTTTACTCCCGTTGAATGTCTGCCGTGGTGATTTGTGGGTCATAATGTGATGGGTGTTGGTTTGTTGGCATATCGGTATGGGTTTTGGGACCTTCACTTTATCACTGACCTTTGGTCTGGTGGGTTTGTGTATGTGGCTGAATTCTGTTGGATTGGTGTGTGTGTGTCATAATATGGTGAACAGATATCTGCCACCGCGGCAATAAGTTGGCAGCCGTCAGCGTGGCGGTAAGAAAGATTTACCGCCAGTGTCATATTGAGGGCCATTGTATTTCTAAAGTTGTTTTTTCAAGCCTCATATAACTCTTGTAAAGCGAATTAGAAAGAAGTCACCATTAGGAGTCTGTGTGATTTCCGGTTGTTGGTGTGTGTTTGTAATGGCCACCACTGAGAGCGCCGGAGTTCAGTTAGATAACAGTGCGAGTTTCTCACAGGGCCTGTCAATAGGTCACAAGTGTTCAGATTACCTGCTCATTCAAACATTATCCTCTCTGCAGATCACACAAGATGTAATGTTGTCGCAGCAAGGTAACAGGAGGGCACTAGGACCTCATAGATAGAGAGATGTCTAGGCAAGGGAAGAGGGGCAGGGACCAGAAAGGAAGGAGTAAGGCAGATAGAAGAGAGTAGGAAACAAGGGAGGTGGGAGCTGTGCAAGCTCCAGGATTGCACTCACTAAAGCTAACCTACCTGCCATAAATGAATACGACTCTTCATTTGCATCGTCCTGACATTACAACTGCCGACAAAAGTGGCATTCGACACAGACCCTCCAGATGTGCCTGCTCATGCTGTGCACCCCCCTGTAGCTGCGGCGTGGGGTCTGGTTCCCAATTTGACTTACTGAAGGATGAAGTGTCTAATGCAGTACCATGGCAGGAGCCTCTCCTGAAGATATAGCATGAATTTGGATGCCCACCCCAATCACGTGACGCCAGCCTGGTGAAGAGAAGAGGCGCAATCGACTGCTGCCAGTAGCATGACATCAGGAGCCCATCTTGATTGCGCAGAGAGAGTCCTGAACAAGATGCAGGGTCGGGAGCCTACCCCGGTCGTGTGTACACACTGTGTGACACCATCGCCATTCCTGGCACTTCAAATGAGATAAGCGAAGCCCTGTCTGCCTGCCAGCGGCTCCCCGTACAAGCCTCCCACTCTGACTCTCTCTCCACGCAATGTCCCGCATGACTGCAGCTCTTCTTGGCAGCCACCTTGGGGTCATGCAGCCCTAGAGAAAGTGCGAGAAACTGGTGGTGGCAATTTTGAGGTTAGGTACTATCACAAAATAGATACTGTGAATGCTGCTGGCGTGTTCTACCAAACACAGTCACTGATACTTGTGAAGCCCTCATTACAAGGGCCATTCTCCACTCTTCTCTCTTCTGGGTCCCAATCACGTCCCAGCCGTGCCATTACGCTACCTCATCCACCATACTGTTCATACTCCGTGGTCCTTCCTAGCAATCACCCAAGAGCATTACTATGTTTCCCGCCCATCAGTATTTTGTCGGACTTAATCCATTCTACCTAAAGCCATGTCAACATCACCAGACTCCATACGAAACAGTGGCTGCAATACAGATGGAGCCATGTCTGTGTTGCCCAATACTTCATCCCTTGGCAGGCGCAGATCAGCCATATTGGGAGTTCCATTTCTGCGCCATGCTGGAACCTCTCACCCCTGTGTCTGGGGGTGGCATGGGACTCCACTGGCAAGATGTCTGTAAGATTTTGAAGACTTCATGAAAGGGTCACAGGCTATGGGCCCTGCTTAACAGCTCATTGCTGTACGTCACCTCATTGGAAAGGAAGTTGGCCAGATCATCAAGTAACTTCCGATGGACGCAGCATTCACATAGCAAGACATCCGCGAGGCACTCAACAGGAAGTTTCTTCACAAAAGAAACATTGACTATGAACGCTACAGCTTCAACCTAGCATCCTAGCAGAGGGATGAGTCCATGAGAGAGTTCACCTCGTGACTCAAACGTTTAGCCCACTACTGCACTTTTTACACCTTTACTACTGAAAATTCTCTTCGCCTGCGGATTATTGAAGAGCGTCAATCAGGGAGTCCCTGCACAGACACCTCTTAAGGAAAAGTTACTCGCTCAATTAAATAGAAGAAATGATGAGGGTCTACGATCAAGTTGAAGAACATGTAAAGAAAATGGAAGCAGGAAAACTAGAGAAACATGAACAGGCGTTCAGGCTTCAAACTCGTCAGAAGGAACGTCATCTGAACGCTAACAGACTCTGAAATCCACTAAATTTCCCTTATCTCCAATGCTGTCACAGTCACAATAAGCTTGACAAGTGAAGGGAGCACCAGCTGAAATGTTATTGCTGCGGTCAAGACTTCCCACACATTGAGTCATGCCCAGCGATGGGTCAGAACTGTTGATGCTGCAGAAAGGAAAACCACTTTGAGAAGGTGTGCCAAGATTCACAAAAGGAAATACAAAGAAAATCCAGGGAATCCAGTTCTTGCCATCAAGTGAAGGCTGTGTGTGACTGACGCGAACGCTTCACCAGCTCATCACAATCAAGTCTTTAATTGCATGGCACATACAGATCTCGACGCTTCGAACCCTGTGAGTCAAGATCTCTTACACCAATCTCACAAGGCAGTGAGGAATACATCTGCATGTTTGCCGACCACGACAGACCAAAGAAATACTCGAGATTGCACATCCAAATGGGGGAACTATCCGCTTCATTTGTGCTAGACAGTGGGGCGTCCCTCAATTACATCTGTGTCGCAGAATATAGCAGGATGATCCAGAAGCCCAAACTGCACAAAGCTGCTGTTTGAGTTCATACGTGGATGTCTAAAGAACCGCTTCCATGTCTAGGACAGTTTCAAATGCCTCTTATTTACAAAGATAGAACTGTACAAGTACATATCCATGTTATTGGTTATTAATGGGCCGGAAGCTGACTGTCTCCTTAGCCTGCCCACTGCCGAACATTTAAGGGGGAGATTCAAAAGCCCCTAGCACCTGCGTGTGCCACATTGCCATAATTTTGTTTAATGCTAATGTGGCCCACCAAGGCTAAAATCGCCAAGCCAAATTTACAAAGTGTTGCATTGCATGCATTGCGCCACTTTGTAACCCTTTGTGCTAAATTATGCCTGCGTCACGCATAATGTATTCAAAGGGGGAATTTCCCTTTTTTGGGGGGCAAAATAATGACACAAAGAAATCTAAAAGATTTCTTTGCATCATTTTTTTCAGCACTTTTAACGTCTGCTCAGAGCAGGTGTTAAAAGGAGGCACACCATTGTTTACAATGGGCCACAATGAGCTTTGCAGGATTAGCATCAACATTTTATTTTGCTAATCCTGCAAAGCTCTGAACTAGCATCAAAGATTTTGACGCTAGTTACCTAACTACCACCATGGTGCGTGGTATCTTAGATACTGCACACACATGGTGGCATTAGGGGGGCACTAAGGGGCGCAAGAAAAACCTTTTTTAAATCAGGCCCTAAGATTGGTGGAAATACTATATCAAATGGAGGATAAGTCAGACATTGCACTCAAGTTCCTGAAATTGTTCACAGGACTTGGAAAACTGGCTCACTTTCAAGTCCAGTGAGCCAATTTTCCAAGTCCTGTAAACAATTTCAGAAACGTGTGTACAATGTCTGATTCACCCTGCACTTGATATATTATTTCCACCAATCATAACAAGTGACACCAATGGCCCAGCGCCATAGGAAGGTACCTTTTCATCTCCAACAGGCAGTGGAGGACAAACTACGGGATCTCCTTTGGGCTGACATCATAGAGGGAAACTCCAGACCCACCCCAGTGATAAGGGTGCCTAAACGAGCATCTGGCAGCAAAGTGCATCTATGTGTAGACATGAGAGCCCCAAACACCACCATTGAAAGGGAAAGGGATCCGGGACCCCACATCAGTGACATGATCACACTGCTGAATGGGGTGAAAATGTTCTCCAAACTGGATCTAAACAAAAACTACCACCAGCTCGAGCTCCAAGAAAGTTCACACTACATCACCTCGTTTTCAACATATCAGGGTCTATTTAGGTACAAATGGCTCAGTTTTGGCATTTCATCTGCAGCTGAGATTTTTCAAGAAACGACCAGAAGACTAATTTGTCACATTCCCAATACCTTCAACTACAGTGTTGACATCCTTGTCTTTGGCACACTGTCAAGGAACATGACAAAGCCCTGGATCAGGCATATCATGCACTTCTGACAGCAAACATGACCCTTAACAAAGATAAGTGGGAACTACACAGGTCCACATTGGAATTTTATGGACACATCTTTTTGGGTGATGGATGAGGCTGGACCCCGAAAAGGTCAGAGCCTTGACTGACAACCCCCAAAGATGCTGGTGATGTTTGTTTGGTCGTTCCTAGGAATGGCTAGCTATGGTGGCCGTTATATCATGGACTATGCCACCATCAGCTATCCTCTCAGGTAACTGACAAAAAAGGCCAACATTCAAATGGTCAGTGAGATGTGATCAAGTGTTCAATGCAATCAAGGACACAGTTGACCCAGCCAGCAATCTGGCATACTTCCATCCTCGCAGGCAGACCAAAATCACTGTGGATGCCAGTCCTGTGGGGCTTGGAGACATACTAGCTCAATATGACAAAGAAGCGGATGAAAGATAATTGTTGGTGTATGCTAGTTGCAGCCTCATTTACACTGAGAGAGCATATTCACAGCCAGAAAAGAAAAGTCTGGCGGTAGTCTGGGCCTGCCAGCATTTTCACATCTTCGTTTATGGGAAACACTTCACGCTCATCATGGACCATCAGGCACTAATAGTCCCTCCGAGCGAAGATGCCACCCAGGATTGAGTGATGGCGAATTCGTCTTCAAGAATACATATACTCCATCATCCACAAACCCTGAAAATCAGCGAATCCCGCAGACTACATGTCAAGGCACTCTGAAACATCCTCCAAAACAAAATCACCACGAGCAGAGGAATATATTCATTTCATTATTGCTCAAGCAAGACCACCTGCAGTTCCCCTTAAAGCCATCATTGAAGTCACTGCAGCTAATGCCACCTTGCAAGATGTAACACATAGCGTTCGAAGGAGTCTGTGGAGACACTTGGAAGAGCCCAAAAGCAACCAACTCATTGATACCAAAGATCTCACCTCTTTTCGACACGTAAAGGATGAACTGCCCATTGCCAAAAATGGACTACTACTGAGAGACAAAAGGATCATCATTCCGAAAAACCTGGGTCAACTGGATGTCAACCTGGCCCATGAAGGGCACCAGTGCTTTGTGGCCACTAAAAGAGCCTTATGTGACCGTGTCTGGTTCCCCTCTCGTGATGTGATGGTCAAGGACACGTTAAAAGACTGTCCTCAATGCCACCTTGTCAGTCGAGAAGAACCTCCCTCACCTTTGAAAATGTCGAAATGCTGGAAGGTGTCAGGCGTCAAGTGGTGGTAGACTTCTTCTGCCCTTTGCAGTCAAGCAAATACATCCTCATCATAATGGGCGAATATTACAGAGTCCCAATTGGACAACAAGTATCATTCACCAAGGTGGTTGTTAGACCTGACATCCTTGGTGTGGTCTCCCCTAACCTTTTGCCTCTACTTCGTGGGTTGTTACTATGTGCTGGGCTCTGTTTTTGCTGTTTTTGTTACCCTGGGCACTTTGCCACTGCTGACCAGTGCTAAAGTGCATGGGCTCCCTATGTGAAATTGTATGTGCAATTGGCTTTTCCATGATTGACATATCTGATTTATCAGTAAGTCCCTAGTAAAGTGTAGTATAGGTGCCCAGGGCCTGTAAATCAAATGCTGCTAGTGGGCCTGCAGCATTGGTTGTGCCACCCACATGAGTAACCCTGTAAACATGGCTAAGGCCTGCCACTACAGTGTCTGTGTGTGCAGTTTTTAACTGCCAATTCGACCTGGCAAGTGGCCTTCCCTTTTTATACATGTAAGGCATCCCTAAGGTAGGCCCTAGATAGCCCCATGGGCAGTGTGCAGTGTATGTTAAAGGCGGGACATGTACGGATTTGTTTTACATGTCCTAACAGTGAAATTCTGCTAACTTGGTTTTTACTGTTGCAAGGGCTATCCCTCTCATAGGTTAACATGGGGGCTTTCTTTAAATTAAAGTGCAGTTTCCATTTCAGAGCAGATAGAAATGTGGAGTTTGAGATCTCTGAACTTACAATTTAAAAAAACATCTTTTAATGAAGGTGGTTTTTAGATTGTTAGTTTGGAAATGCCACTTTTAGAGAGTAGGCATTTTCTTTCTGTGACTGTCTGTTTGTGGATTTCCTGTTTGGGCCATACTGACAGTTGGGCTGTTTGCACATCTCCCCTAGACAGTGACACAAAGGGAGCTTGGGTGTAGCCTGCATATCCTGACGAGCCATTGAAGCTAGTGTGGAGGGAGGAGTGGTCACTTACTCCTGAATGGACAGTGCCTGCCCTGAGTCTCCAATCCCCTGGTGGGCGTCTGGAGTCTTGTGAACAACAGAGACTTTCCTTTAATGTTTGTCTACTTCAAAGGCAGAAAGGGGTATAAGTAGTGGATCCAAAACCCAAGACTTTAGATTTCTGCTAGATTTGCTTCCGGAACCAAGAAGAACCCCTGCCAAGGAGAGGAGCTGAAGATCTGAGGAGGATAAGTGCTGCCCCTGCCTGTGCTTTGCTGGACTATTCTGCAGTTGGTGCTCTGTCTGTGAAAGGGGACAAAGACTGGTGTTTGTGCTGTATTCTTGCTTGAGAAGAATCTCCAAAGGCTTTGGCTGAGCGTACCCCTTGTTCTGAAGTCTGAGGGGCCATCAAAAATCTCCTCTGTCAGCACCTGTACTCTCTGCTGAGACTCCTGCCCTGCCAAGTGGTGCCTAATCCAGTCCCTGGGCCCTTGAAAGGAGAAGCTGGTGAAAAATCAATAAGATCCAAGGAAACCGACTTAAGACAAACTCCAGACTGATGCTGCTGCAGAATCCTGTGACACCGCCTGCAACCGAAGACGTGGTCCTCGCTGGAGTACGATGACCCCGCAGGCTTGAAGCCGCTGCAGCCTCACTATCGCTGGCAAGATAGGACGTCCAGGCGGCCCTGAACAAAGTGATAAGAGCCTATAGTACCATACCTCACAGCATCAGATAAGTGCCCAGCCACCCTAATGTTAGGCCGCACCGTGCGCACAAGAATACCCATCTGGGAGAAATCAGCCTGTTGTGTCTGGCAAGCTCTGGATCACGGAGAGCTAGCAAAGCCAAAAGGGCCAAAATGAAGGAACATGCAGACAGTAGTCAGAGGGCCAAGCCGTCGACAGTCCAGGAAGGAGACTGGGTGTTTGTCAGGCAAGAACAAAAGAGAAAGTCTGTCAGTCGATACCATGAATATCTCCTGCAAGTAACAAATCTAAAAGGCACCATGGTCACAGCGGTTTCTGATGACAAGAGGATAACCAGTAACATTGCTCACTCCAGGAAGTGCAAGAAACCATCCAGAGTCAGTCTCAGGATCAGAGGGTATGCCACTGAGGACACTCAAGCACCAGCAAAGGGGCTGGGTTTTTTATCCTCCTCAGCTGTGTGGGAGTCCACAGATCTGAACTCAGCAAGTTGGCCACAGAGTGCTCGTCAAAGGCCTGCGCATCTTTTAGAAGAAATATAATGACTGCTTCCCTGAACTCATTTGTGCAAGTGGGGGGGATGTAATGTTGTGGTAGCATGGTAACAGGAGGGCACTAGGACCTCATAGATAGAGAGATGTCTAGGCAGGGGAAGAGGTTCAGGAACCGGAAAGGGAGGCATAAAGCAGATAGGGGAGAGTAGGAATCAAGGGATATGGGAGCCGTGCAAGCTTCCGGATTGTACTTAATAAAATTAACCAACCTGCCATCAACGAGTGCAACTCTTCATTTGCGTTGTCCCAACATAACACTGAGCCACAGAGCAATGGCCATTGTGCCTATTGCAGTTGTGATCCTATGTGAAAATGTGTGAAGGAGCTACACAGCTGTCAAATTATACATAGGGCGAAAAGAAAAGAAAATGCAAAAATGAAGTGCTTACACTTGGATGCGTTGTGTGTAGGGGTGGTGAAGTGAAGAAGATGCAAGGAGGTACATGCAGGAAAGAGTAAACAAAGGTTTGAAGATGAAAGAGATGAGGTGTGAGATGTGCAAAGAGGGAATTTCAGAAAGATGGGATGAGAATAAGGGCATACGTGTCTAACAGAGACTACAGAGGAAAGTTGTATGAAGTGGAGCAGTGTGAAGGGAAGAACGAGAGTGCTTGAGGCACTCAAAGACTGCTACCCCTTCTGCAGGCCTAATTCTTAACTTACACTTGTATTTTCAGAATTGAAACATTTTTCAATTCTAATTATTCATACCAAAATAATTGTTACTCATTTATATCATGCTAGTAATAAGCAGAGGCAAACCAATCGGTTTGGCTTGTTTTAAATGCATATTCTTTACTGTGTGAATTGTGTGGATGAAAGCGCACAGAGGGTCACCAATATACTTGGTTGGGTGACATGCTACAGAAAGCACAGGATTTTGGTTTACATGTTTTAAGCGACGCTCTTAATTCTGTAACCCAGGCCTCTTGGAGAAAATCCTAGTTATGTTTTTTAGGCCATTGTTATGCCATTACTTGTGTTTGACCACTGACTTTGTGTTTCACCACTGCGCATATTAGTTGTTCAATGTTCACCAGTAGTACATTACATTCTGTATTCAGTTTAGCTGCCTATTGGCTTTAACATGGCATTAGACATTACATTCTGTATTCAGTTTAGCTGCCTATTGGCTTTATCGTGGAACTCAACATTGCAGTTGAGATATTGCAGATGAGCTGTATTTTTCCACACGGTAGACCAAGCTGTGTTTTTCGTATTGTGTTCACACTGAACCCTAGCGTGATAAGAGAGCGTATATTTTGTGTTTTCCTCTCTACTCAGCCTTGGGAAGGAGCAAGGTTTAGGAGATCTGGCCAATCTCCACTGGCTTGTTTTCTTCCCAACTCTGCATGTTTTGACTATTAGAGGAAAGGGCCTGTTAGCAGGCTTTTTCATTATAAGGGGTGCCCCTGGGCAGCAGCGAGGGGGAATTTTCCAAGACTTCAGTCAGGAGCGGATGTCAGCTGCCTGACCTGTTTGGGTGGAAAATCTCTTTCTCGCAGTTGAACAGTAGTCATCAACTTGCAGGCATGAGAAAGATGGCGAGCAGTGATAGGCCCTACGGTGATGAATTTTGACTTTTATTCTTTGCTTTGAAGTTATGCTATAATATAATCACATGTATTTGCTGTGTACATTGGAATTGAGAAGTACTTTGATATATTTTTCCTTTCATTGCTGTGACTACTTTTAAACGTGTGCTTCCAACCTACTAATCTCGTCTCTCAGGAACCTCGTGGTGAAGTAATAATAAATGTCTTCTTTAAACAAAGAAGTGCATTCCAGAGACGTTTTGTCAGCTCGGTCATAAGATAAGGAAAGCAAAACATTTTGGCGTGAGTCAAATTGGAGATTGGAGGTGCACGATTTAAAAGTGTAATTGTTTTTGTTGTTTAAAGAATTATAGAAGCACGGCAGACCATGTTTGAAAATGCATGTGAAGAGAAACTGCCTTATGGTGCTGAGAGAAACATGTTTTCTTGTTTATCTGGACTTTGTGAGTCTTGAGATGAGTTCTTGGATAAAGCAAAAGTGTTTTCATATTTAGATAATTTGCTTTTTGAAAGAAATGATGTCCCTTTTGTTCTTGACAGAAGGGTTTGGATACTTTTGTCTGCCTACAGAAAAATGCATGAGAGATGTAGGCAGTTAGAACATGAAAATAAGAATTTACGGGAGCAAATTAGCCAGAACAAATTGTAGCAAGATAAAACTGAAATTTATAAAGCTTTTGCAGGAGAATCTGGCTTTTCCCATTCCAGTAATGAGGAGGTTAAAAAAGGTAGGGGCCAGTGTGAGCCTCATGAGCAGAGCATAGATCTCCATGCACAGAGCAGCCCACGGTTTTTGGCAGGAGTTCAAGTGCACTCCTTAAAAGATTCCAATGAGCACGAAGTTGAGAATGTTATAATCAGACCGCTTTTGCAAAGTACGATGTGTAAAAATAATTCAGACAAGGCAGAGGTACTGTCGCAAAATGTGCAGTTTCTGGGAATTCAGTGGAATCCAGAAAATCGACAGATGTTGTCACAGGTAAAACAAAAGATTTTAGAGTTCCTTACTATTTGCACTAAGCAAGAGACACTGAGTTTCACAAGCTTGTTTGATTTTTGGAAACAGTATAGCCCTCGTCTGAGTAAAATCTTAACACTTTGGTACAAAGTAACTAGGAAAAAACACGAGTTTGAAGGGAGTGAGAAGCAGCTGCGTGCTTTTGATTTGGCAAATGAAATAATTCAACAGACTTTAGATTTGTGCGCAGTGCAAGAGATTTACATGTAAATCAGGAACAGGGGAGGACAAGGGTGCCCATGGAACTTTGGTTTAGAAAACTATCTGACTTTGTGGAGCACTGTACTCCTTTTGAAAAACAGCTTTTGACTTGTTATTGGTCTCTAGTGAATACTAAGCAAATGACATTAAATGATAAAGTAATTCTGAAACGTGAACTATCAATCATGCAGTGGGTGATGAGTTCACCTAAATTTCACAGTATAGGACAGGCACAAGAGGCTAGTATCATACACTGGATCTGGTACATACAAAACAGGGCTCAAGTAGGACCTACAGGCACTACTGCCCTACATGAACAAGTGTCACAAGCCCCTTTATAGGATGAGGAGAGGGTGCAGAATGTACCACAGGTAAAAGAGTCACCAGTGAAATTTAGTGCACCGTTTGAATTCTTGTCCCTGGAGGATAGAAAGCGTGTTTGTTTGACTAATGATTCATTGACATGCATGAGTACTAAAAGATAATGGAAAACAGTGTCATACAATCCAGTTACTGAAACGTTGTTGGCTAGCACAGGAGAAGAGAAGGAAAAAGTAACCAATATGCAGAGTTTTACCATGTGTGTCAGACTTTAAAACAAGAGCTGCTTGAGACGTGTCATTTTTACACTGATTCTTGGTTCACTGCCAATGGATTAGCCGTTTGGTTTTCCACATGGCTTGGACATAACTTGTTAATTAATTCAGATGTTAAAGAGAAAAGTGCAAAGACAGAAGTGTCAACCCAGAATTCTGACTTGGTGGGGATGGCTAAGTGGCCGCACCAGAAATGTGGACATCTGGGAAAAAAAACACTTACAGGTAGGCAGAGATTAGAAAGATGCACATTCCCCTAGATTTGATAAAAACTGTGATTTTGCAATGTCCTATTTGTCAGCATGCACAACAGAGATCTGTCACACAAACAGTCAAAGATTAGTTGGGGAGAGGAAAGTTACCAGGACAGATATGGCACATTGATCAGGTCTTAGGGGGAGTTATTGCTGGAGATTACCAAGGAGAAATCCAAGTTATTCTGATAACTAGAAGAGAATCTGATTCATTCATACAGATTGGAGACAGAATTGCCCAACTTGTCATAAGTGCAGTGAATGGAGGTTTGGTAAGAAAGGAGTCTGCCCCAGCCCTTCTGACAGTGCAAGGAAAGGGAAGCTGTGGTGCAGCAGATCAAAACCTCAGTGCTAAGGTGTCGGTAGAATCCCCAAATGACCCTCCAGAACCTGCAGACATCTTAACAAAGGGCCCCAATAACGTCCTGCTGAATATAAAACCAGGACAGGAAAAATGGGAACATATTCCAGATGACAAATGTTATTTGCAAGAAAAGTCATACTTTTTTCTTTTGCAGATCCTACTACGACTCACCAATGACCATGAGTGTGCTGTGTGGTTTCCTTTCAGGTGTTTGCGTGTGGGGTTGGGGGGGGAGGGACCGCACACCCAACCTGAACCTGATTGATTAAAGTACAAACCCCATGGATCCATTTTGCGCAATTGGCACCTTCAGTTCAAGTTCTACATGGGATCAATATAAAGTTTGTCAACTTGTTTGATTACATTCTTCCACTGAAACTAAGCAACATTGCCAGTTAACTGTCTGTGTTTTTTCATGTGGAACTCTGACTTTCACTTACATTCCAGCAAACCTTTCAGGTGGACCGTGTACCTTTACATGAGTAGAACTCATGCTACATCAACTTGCTATTTTAGAGACACTATTCAATCAGTTATTATTCCAATCAGAGTATATAAGTTTCAGTCTTTTCATTGTAGGTGTATCTAATTTGAAAGGTTATAAGATCAATATGTTAATCCACTTCCATTGCTTTACAGTGATTGATTTTATCATTGAAATCTAATTTGCTTATAATGTTATTGTTATTTTTTTTTTAAATAAGAGGAATGTAAACAAAAGTCATTGGTCATAGGGTAGATATGTTATGCCATTAATTGTGTTTGACCACTGACTTTGTGTTTCACCACTGCGCATATTAGTTGTTCAATGTTCACCAGTAGCACATTACATTCTGTATTCAGTTTAGCTGCCTGTTGGCTTTAACATGGCATTAGACATTACATTATGTATTCAGTTTAGCTGCCTATTGGCTTTATCATGGAGTTTGACATTGCAGATGAGCTGTGTTTTTCCACATGTTAGAACAAGCTGTATTTTTCGTATTGTGTTCACACCGAACCCTAGCGTGATAAGAGAGCTTATATTTTGTGTTTTCCTCTCTACTCAGCCTTGGGAAGTAGCGAGGTTTAAGAGATCTGGCCAATCTCCAATGGCTTGTTTTCTTCCAACTCTGCCTGTTTTGACTATTAGAGGAAAGGGCCTGTTAGCGGGCTTTTTCATTATAAGTCCCTGGGCAGCAGAGAGGGGGAATTTTCCAAGACTTCAGTCAGGAGCGGACGTCAGCTGCCTGACCTCCCTTTTGGGTGGAAAATCTCTTTCTCACAGTTGAACAGGAGTCATCAACTTGCAGGCATGAGAAAGATGACGAGCAGTGATAGGCCCTACGGTGATGAATTTTGACTTTTATTCTTTGCTTTGAAGTTATGCTATAGTATAATCACATGTATTTGCTGTGTACATTGCAATTAAGAAGTAATTTGATATATTTTTACTTTCATTGCTGTGACTACTTTTAAACGTGTGCTTCCAACCCACTAATCTCGTCTCTCAGGAACCTCGTGGTGAAGTAATAATAAATGTCTTCTTTAAACTAAGAAGTGCATTCCAGAGAGGTTTTGTCAGCTTGGTCATAAGATAAGGGAAGCAAAACAGTCATGCCTCTTTTAAATATCTTCCACTTTTAAGTCTCATTGTTTACAATTCAGTGGGCTTACAACCCGCCCACAGCATACCATTAGTTATTTTCATTTTAACTCTTATTTGCAATTTTTTGACTGCTCGGCTACCCGAGGCTTCCCTTTCTTTCTTGTGTTAGTTCCTCACTGAAGCATGGACCATGTACATGTGTTCTTCCTCATCTTTGTTCTTCCTTGTCTTTTTGCAATGCACTATTTTTTTTCATTCATAAGTGTTTCCATTTTATTACTGGACATGCAATGTACTTTCCTACCTTTAACACAGGCATAAAGATTATTTTTCATGTTGCTTTCACTCTCTTTGCCATCTCTATTGATGCTTTAGTTACTTTCACCCACAACTCTACCACTCCATGTCACACTACTCCATGCTACACCACTCAGTGCCGCTACCTACATTGTAAGCCATCCTACACAATGCCACTATACGCCACTCTGCTCCACGCCTCTCCAGTCTGACACTCTATACCACTCCACTCCACTACACATCACTCCATTCAACTCTGCACCACTACACACCACTACACTCTTCTTCACTCTACTCCCTGCCACTCTACTCTATGCCACTCTTTTCTATGTCACCCAACTCTACTGTACACTATTCTAGTCTACTCTACTCTAAACCACTCATCTCTACTTTATGCCACTCCACTCCACACAGTGCCACTCTACCAAACTCTATGGTGCTCCACCCTACACCACTCCACATTATGCCCACCTACACTTCTCTATTCTACTCTACTGTATATCACACTATGCCACTCCAATCTACGCCAAGGCACTCTACTATACACCACTCCATGCCACTCTACCTTGTGCCACTCCATCCCACTCTACTCTATGCCACTCCACTCTATGCTACTCTGCTCCACGCTACTGTATTCCACTTTACGGCACTGTATGCCACGCCTCTCTATTCCACTCCACTCCATGCCACTTTACACCACTCCACTCTGCACAACTCTACTCTTCACCACTCCACTCCACTCTAATTCACTCCACTCTACGCCAATGCACTCCACTCCACCCTATGCCACACCACACCACACCACCCAACTCTACTTTGCTCTATGGGCCAGATGTAGCAAAAAAATATTTTGCGACTTGCAAATAGCGAGCCATAGCGACTCGCAATTTGCAACTCGCAAAATATTATGCAGAAAGGTGTCTCAGACACCTTCTGCGACTCGCTATGGGGTCGCAAAGACCCACCTCATGAATATTAATGAGGTGGGTCGCAAATTGCAACCCCATAGTGAGTCAATGAACTCACAGGGATGTTGGCCTGCTGGAGACAGCAGACCACCATGTCTGTGACTGCTGTTAAATAAAGCAGTTTTTATTTTCTTTTTGCAGCCAGTTTTCCTTAAAGGAAAATGAGCTGCAAAACAAAAAACTTCTGAAACCATTCGGTTTTTTCAGAGCAGGACCACTGCCTGCTCTGAAAAAATATTTTTTGTGGCATTCATAACGGGGAAGGGGTCCCATGGGGACCCCTTCCCTTTTGCGAATTTGTTACCATCCACTTCAAGTGGATGGTAACTGCGAGTTGGTTTGCGACCGCATTCGCGGTCACAAACCAACTCAGCATGGCGATGCGGTCGCAAATAGGAAGGGAACACCCCTTCCTATTTGCGAGTCACAGCCTCAAATTGCGAGTCGGTACCAACTCGCAATTTGAGGTTGTGCATCGCGTTAAGACTTTTGCGCACCGCAAACTGCGTTTTTCGCAGTTTGCGACATGCAAAAGGCTTCCTACATCTGGCCCCTAGTCACTCCACTTGACACAATGCCACTCTACAGCATACTACGCTGTTCCACTCTGAGATACTCTACACAACACCACATCACTCCATTCTATGCCACTCCACTGCAGTCTGTGCCACTACACTCTACTCTATGCCACTCCACACAATACTACTCTCTAGCACTCTACTCCACGCCACTCTTCTGCAAGCCACTCCACACCACTTTACACCACTCTACTCTACAACACTTCACTCTATGCCACACCATTCCACTCAACACCCCTCCATGCCACTCTATTCTACACCAATCTACTCAAAACTACCCCACTCTATGCCACCCCATTCCATGCCATTGTGTATAACTCCTCTTTATGTCACTCCACCCTACTCCATTCCATGCCACACTACTTAGCTCTATGCCACTCGGTGCCACTCTACAACACCCCACTCTATACTACTCCACTCCACACAGTGCAAGTCCATTGCACTCTATGTCATTCACCTCTACACCACTGCAGTCTATGCCATTCTACACCATTATAGCCAATGCCATTCAAACACTACTCCATGCCACTCTACTCCACTCTATAGCACTCTACTCTACACCACTCTATGCCAGTCTATGCACCTTCACTCTACACCACTCCACTCTATCCTACTCTATTATATGCCACCCTATTCTATGCCACTGTACTGTACACCACTATATGGCAATTTACCCCATGCCACTCCACTCCATGCCCCTGCAGGCTACTCCACTGTATGCCTCTCCCCTTTATGCCACTCCACTCTATACCACTCTGCTTTATGCTACTACACTCTACGCCACTCCACTCTACTCTACTTCATTCCACTCAGTCACTCTATGCCACTCTGCTCTATGTCACTCTACTCTGACACTCTACACCACTACACTCTAAGCCACTATTCTCTATGCCACCCCACTCTGTGCTACTCTACTCTACACCACTCTACTTTACACCACTCTAATCTACTATACACCAATCTACTCTACTCTATTCCATTCTACTCTACGCCACTCCATCCCCTCACCTCTATGCCATTAAATGCCACTGCACTTTACACCACTCCACTCTATGCCACTTCATGCCACTCTACGCCACTCTGCATCTACACATCATCCCACTCTACTCCATGCCACTACACTCTACACCACTCTACTATAGCTAATCCACTCCATACAATGCCACTCTACAGCACTCCTCTCTACTGTATGCCATTCTGTGCTACTCTATGCCAGTCTACACCATGCTGCATCACTCCACTCTAGCCACTCCACTCTAAACCATGCTACTATAATCTACATTGTGCCACACCACTCTACTCTACACCACTCCTTGCCACTCTACTTTGTGCCACTCTACATCACTCTACTCCTCTCAACCCCACTCTATGCCATGCTACACTTCTTCACTCCACACCACTCTACTCTTCACCACTCCACTCTACTGTACTCCACTTCACTCCGCTCTATGCATTCTGTGCTACTCTATGTCACTCTGCTCTACGCCACTCTACTCCAGTCCACTCTATGCCATTCTACTCTACACCACCCTATGCCACTCCACTCAGCTCTGTGGTACTCCGCTCCAGTCTATGCCACTCTATTCCACTCTACTACCACTCTACACAGTGCCACTCTACTGTAGTCTGCACTACTCCACTCTGTGCCACTGTACTTTAGGCACTCTATGCCACTCCTCTCCACTCTACTCCACTCTACTCTATGACCCTCCACTCAATGCTGAGCCACTCCACTCTGTGCAACTCCAATCTTTTCTATGGCACTCTACTCCATCCACATCTATTCCACAGCTCTGTATGCCATCCCATCCCACTCTATGCCACACTACACTACATTACACCACACTATGTCATTCTATGCCATGCCACTCTAAGCCACTCTATTCCACTGTATGCCACTCTGCACCACTTTACTCCACTACACTCTACTCTACACCACTCCATCCACACAGTGCAACTCTGCACCACTCTATGCAACTCCAGTCTATACCACTTTACTCTACACCATTATACTCTATGCCACTCTACTGAGCACCAATCTACTCTAATCTCAATCTACTTTAATCCACATCACTCTACTCCACCACACTCTATGCCTCTCCACTCTACATCATGCCACCCAACTCTATGCCACTCCACACCACTATATGCCACTCCACTTTACACCACTCTACATCACCCTACTCCATGTCCTTTTACTCCACTCCATCCCACTCTGCCACCCCACTCTACACTACTTGAGTCTACACCACACAAGTTTATGTAATTCTACTCAATGGCAGATTACACCACTCCACTTTACTCCATGCCACTTTACTCCACGCCACTTTATGCCACTGTACGCTATGCCTCTATACTTTATGCCATGGTACACCACTCCATACCAATCTGCTCTATGCCACTCTACTTTGTGCCACTCTGCCATGTACCACACTACTCAACACCAGTATATGCCATTTCACTCCATGTCACTCCACTGCATGTCACTTCAGTAGACGACACTTCACCACACTTTACTCTTCTCCGCTCGATGCGACTCCATGCCACTCCACTCTACTTCACACAGTGGCACTCTACGGCACTATGCCACTCTACTCTTCACCACTCTGCTCTATGTTATTCTGCTTTATGCCACTCCATCCCATTATATGCCACTCTATGTCATTCAAATCTGTGCTGCTCTACACTATGCCACTCCACTCTATACCATTCTGCTCCATGACACTCCACTCTACGCCATGCTATTCCACTTTATGCCACTCCTTGCCACTCTATGCCTCTCTACACCACTCTACTCCATGCTACTCTAATCTGTGCCACTTAGCTTTACTGGGCACCACTCTGCTCTATGAGACTCCACTCTATACTACTCCACTCTATACTACTCTACTCAACTCTACATCACTCTACTTTATGACACTCCACTCTGTGCTATGCCACTCCACTCTATGACACTCCACACTACTCTATGGCATGCTATGCTACTCTACTCTACCCTATGCCACTTTACTCCAGGTCACTGTACTCCATGTCACTCTGTTCCACGCCACCTCAAGTCACTCTACTCTTCACCACTCCAGTCTCCGCCACTCCACTCTTTGCCACTCAATACCATTCTACTCTGTGCCATTCTACTGAGCTCCACTCGACTCTACTCCACACCACTCTACTCCACCCCACTCTGTGCCACTTTACCCTACACCACTCTAGTCTACGTCACTTTATGCCACGTCACTCAAAGCCACTCCACTCAATACTAATCTACTCTTTGCGCTCTTTTTATTGCCATGCTACTTGATGTCACTGTATGCCACTTTACTCTGTGACATTTCACTCCACATCACTCCAGTCTATGCCACTCCTCTTTATGCCATCACTCTCTACCCCACTCCACGCCACTGCACTCTTTGCCACTCCTCTCCATGCCACTATACTCCACTCCACACCACTACACTCCTCTCTATACCGCTCCACTCTACGCCATTCCATGCAACTCCATGAAACTCCACACAATGCCATTGTATGGCGCTCTATTTCACGCCACCACTCTACACCAGTCTATGCCATTCCAGTCTACTCTACGCCACTCTACTCTATGTAATTCTACCTTATGCTACTCCATTCCACTCTACATCACTTTATGCCACTCTAATCTATTCTGCTTGCTCTATGCCAATACACTCTATGCCACTCCACTCTAGGTCACTCTACTTTACGGCATTCCACTCTATGCCACATCAGTCCACTCTATGCCACTCCATGCCATGCGACGCCTTTACACTCCGTTCCACTTTACTCCCCTCTCTGCCACTTTAAGCTATGCCACTATTCTGTACACCACTCTATTCCACTCTCCTCTATGCTACTCTCCCTTACTCTATGCCACGCCACTAACTTTTAGCCATGGTGAACTGCAGCCACGCTAGTGTACCACATGGCTAAAGGACATTGTCATCGTCACTACCTCTCAAATAGGCTAGACCTATAACTTTGCCAGTGCTTGTTTAATCCTGTAACCTACAGATGATGTTGCCACCCACAATAGACCGCTCTGAAGATTATCGGGATAGAATTCTCGCTATACAGAAATATGACTTAAATGAATAAAAAATACAATAACCCGACTGTCAACGTACTGCTGCTTTTCAAATTTCCAGTAGATGGCAGCAGTACATTTCGATGCAGATTCATCGAAGCAACATGCAAAAGCAAGTAAAAAATGAAAACTCCTTGTTAAATTTCCTCAAGGAGATTACAAACTGCTCGTTCTAGGCATCCTGCTCCTGACTCTCGTATTGGCTTGATTGAAGTGCGACATCCTAATCCCTTTCATAACCACTAGGGCTTCGAGCAATTTGGTACCCAGGAAAACGCGCTGACACAACCTCATCCATCACGGCTGATCTTCAAACGCGCGCAAACTGATTGAAGGGAGATTTCTTCGAAAGCGAGCAAAAGCCGCCTGAACTTTTCTCACGTTTGCCTCATTAGCAGGCAGGCCGTACCGTTGCTTTCACTTTTTAGGAAAGTCAACATAACCTTGTATTTATAGTAAAGTTTTCAGCGGAGATGGTGCTTTTTAATTCGAAACTCGGTAGATTGGGCTAAAGCTATCGTTAGGCTACAAGGTGGATATGTATGCGGGAGGAGAACTCGATAGAGCGCTAGACACTGAAATATAATTATGGGTTGACGGACATGCATGCTGACGATCTGCGTGGCAAAACTTTTCCTATGAGTAGTTGGACCTATTCACAAAGATAATCCCTAACTTTATTCATAGTAAAATTAGAGTTTAAATCTAAATTTAGACTTTTGGTCTAAATTTACCTTTGTGAATCGGAACTTTTGTGTTAACTTTATTTCAAATGTGAATTACTTGTGAATATCAAACCTTAGGTACTGAGCGTTTTTTAAGTCTTTCTTTCTTATTTCAGGCTTATGTGTGACATATTTTCAGGCTCCTTGATGGGCAAAAAAGTGTTGTGATTCACAATGTTTTTTCTTTGATAAATGCCCTACTCCTAGGAATGCATGAATAATCACGCACAAGCTGGAGTAACACACAACAACTCAGAGGAAGGCCCATATTTACACTTTTTTAGTGCCGCATTTGCACTGCTTTTAGACGCAAAAGCGGCGCAAACTTACAAAATACAATTGCGCTAAAAAATAATAAATATGGGCCGAAATGTTTGGGGGTTAGGTCCAGAATATCCAGAGAACCTCTGATGTAGGGGCTTTAGTGACAGACACTTAGGCTCATATTTATACTTTTTAGTGCCACATTTGCGTCCTTTTCTGATGCAA
Source organism: Pleurodeles waltl (assembly GCF_031143425.1). Taxonomy (NCBI): domain Eukaryota; kingdom Metazoa; phylum Chordata; class Amphibia; order Caudata; family Salamandridae; genus Pleurodeles; species Pleurodeles waltl. The sequence goes on along the minus strand of NC_090447.1, from coordinate 1,400,412,806 downwards.
AAGTGGGGCAAACCTACAGAATATAATTGTACTTTGTAAGTTTGTGCCACTTTTGCGTTAACAAATGAAGCAAATGCGGCACTAAAAAGTATAAATATGTGCCTTACTAGACTTACCTAGTGTAAATTGTAGTTCTGCTACATCCAGCATTAACATGTCAATTTTTGGACATTCCAATTTATTCCAATTCTGGAAGTCATTTGGGAGCCTGAAATGAACTGAAATGGTATTTTGTCTACAAGTTCACGTCCATTTTTTTGATTCATTAGTCCAAATTAGCTAATCAATTTCACCTTAGTTGAACTTATGTGCGCAAGGTGCGTGACTTGCGAGTGCACACCTGTGTACAAGAACCGCAAAATATACATTTACATTTGTAAAAAGATTAATCACATCTACTTGCATGTGGAAGTAAATCTTCTCCCCCATACGTCGAAAGGTAATCTACGGCTTCTGAGTACCATAAACATGGGTATTTGCAAACTATTCCACGGACCTTTCCTACCATGGACACACTCAGAAGTATAATATTGTGAAATGCAGGAGTAAATCCATGTACAGTTGTAAGTAACAACCTTCAAACTGTTGGGATCTATGAGAAGGAGTTCCCCAGTGGAGAACAAAGAATAAATGTTAGCATTTTTATTTGCACTTGATAAGGGATTTCCACACGAGCAAATATACAAATATATATATTAAGCATTGGCAAATCCAATGGGTTTGGCTTGTTTTGAGTATAAGTGTTCTTGGTTACAATGGCCCTATATTGCTGTGTCATATGTTTGGGTGCAGTAACACGAACAGACTTAGATGCACTCATTGGTATAAAGACAATATTCAGGTGCACATATGCACAAAGTCAAACACAACCAGAGAACACACACATAGGCACATCCACACAAGTGGATTTTTGTTGCATGCCTGGATTAATTCATGGCTATGTGACTGTAAACGCACAAACATTAAAATCAAAACCATAGTCTCAATTACCTCAAGCACACACCTCAAACTGGGCAATGGAAATCTGAATCCTCCCTCTGGAACTGATAGACATTCTCTAATTACACACATCAAACCTCAGTACATAAAGCATACATACAGAATAATAACTATACCAATAGTACTGGTGGTCCAACTCAAACAGAAAACAGAGTACTCGGTGATAGAATCCTCGCGACCTGGGCATGAGGGTACGAGAACTTGACAGTGCTGCAAGACCACACTAATGTCAATACAATACTTTACAAATCCCTGCTTGCATAGCGTAGCAGGGTGAATGTGTTAGTAAAAGGTTCATATGCTGGTGGGTATATTTGCACAGCTGGATACCTGTAAGTTTGGGGGATAAATACATGCATGATTATGGATTGATGGAAGAATGCTTGAATGTGGATAGATAGATATGTAGGGAAAAATGAATGATGGACATTTATGTAGCATCCTCTCAAGCCTGGGTATCTGCCAATGAATATGCCACATACATAGCTATGTATTACACATCTTTATTCTTCAGCGTGTAACTGGAAACTCAACACTGTAATCCTGCATTCACTTCACCACATTCTAACAGTTGCGCCATCATTCTATGTAGTCTTTCGGGACCCAAAAGGTTCCACCATACATACTCAAAAGACACAACATGTCCCCCTTTGTTACATTTTTTTTTTTAAAAAGCACATTATAACTTTTTCAATGAGCCTTCTTGGCACTTTAATGACTCATCCAGGTTGTGTCATGGGAAACTGGAAATCAGTAATCAGAGTGTCCATGATCTGCTTCGGTGACGTAGGACCAATGTCAGTCTGGGATTTTCCATTTGTTCTCTCTCAGCTAGTCTCTACTTTGACATCAGTGTCCGATAAGTGGTGAGCCACATATTTGAAGTGCAAGGAATCCCATATGATAGATTTTCCTGGACGTTGGGCAGTCACCATGGACCCATTGCTGGTTACAATGTGAAATGGCTCGGCATCAAAAGGAGCATCGGTTTTACATCATTGTGGCTGATGAATGAACACTCGATTCCCTTGTGTGAAGACAATGTTCACACGTCGCCTTTTGTTGGCATATGCCTTCATTTCCTGTTTATGACTCAAGTCTGTTGTATGTGTCTCTGTATCAGTTCTGCATCTGGTATTACTCCATTAGGCAACTTGGTCATTATGGCTCTCCCAACATCAACATTGCAGGGGTTTCACTTGTGGTTGAGTGAGGAGTCGAACGGTAAGCTCGTAAAGTAGAATTCAAGACTGTCTTGAGGCTGAGTTTCTCTAATGCAGCATGCTGAGCAGCTTTCTTTAGCGCTTTAGCGTACTTATGAAACTTTCAACAAGGCAGTTAGCCTGTGGCCAAAGAGGTGTGCTCTTCTGATGCTTCACAGTAAGCAGATTAAGGTAGTCTCTGAATTCTCTGCTATCAAAAAATGGTCCATTGTCAGTTTTCAAAATCATTGGCATGCCCATGTAGCAAAGATACAATCTAATCTTTCAATGACTCTGTCCTGAGTGATAGACAAGATATCTTTAATTAATGGAAAGCAAGAGCATTTGTCCACTCTGCTCTGATAAATTCAAGGGGTACTGTGTAGTTTTTGATGATAGGCAGTTACATAGATGATAGATCTTCAACTCTTTTTCAACTTGCTCATCGAGATGAGGAAACCTGACTCAATCTCGGAGAGCTTGTTTAGTGGCAATAATTCCACAATGAACTTCCTGGGCCACTTCAATCACTTGTCGCAGTCTCTCCAAAATTAAAATTCTTGAACCCCTCAGGATAATTCCTTCTTGTGTCACAAGCAGTTTATCTTTGACATTTTTATACTTCTGATACTTGTTGTCACTGGTAAGCGGTCAAGTATGTTGATTCCATGACTGATGTCTAATAATGTCTTTTAATTTTAACATGTCACTATCTTGACTCATGGCTGTAACAATTTGTTCCAATGAAATGGCAACTGGTGCATTTGATTTCACAATGACATTTATGTAGGCTTCATCAGTCTTAGATGGTGTACCTTGACATTGTATAGGCACTCTTGAGAAGTAGCTGGCAGGGTTTTGATCTCATGCTGGATGATGTACTATTGTGTAGTTGTACTTTTGCAATTGTAGACCCCAACTTTCAATGTGCAGAGGCATCTTGTCTTTTGGATTGTCAACGATAGCAGTGCTTGAAGACCTGTCACAAGTGTATTTTCCGTAGAGGAACACATGGAAATGTTCACAAGTCCACACCACTGCTAAACTTTCTTTTTCAGGTTTTAAATAATCATGTTCAGTCTGGGACAAACTTTTAGTTGCATAGGCCACAATATGTCTTTGGGCATTTGGCTGTCAGCTGTGTTGTACAGGGATAGCGCCTAACCCAACTGGACTAGCTCAACAACAGCTTCGGTATGTAGTTTTGGATCACAATATGCCATTTCAGAACCATTTTCAAAAGCTTATTTAATTCTCTTAAAACGTTGATCATATTCATGTGACAAGTGAACTGAATTTTCATCAACCCTCTCAATTGAGCACTCACAGTGGCAAAGTGTCGTATTTATCAGGAACAGTAACTGACCATGCTAAGGAATAAATGCAACATGGAAACATCTTGCAGGGACTGGCATTTGGCAATGCTTATACCTTAGCTGGATCGGGTGTCATGCCTCCATCAGAAAAGATATGGCCAAAGAAATTTAGCATTGTCTTATTGAATTCAAATGTCTCAGTATTTCACATTAAACCTGCATCAACAAACAACACACTTACCTTAAAACTTTGTCATGTTCCCTCTGTGTAGCTCCGAAAACCAATATGTCATCACTATAATTGAAATCATTCACTACAGTTTGTATGATACATCTAATGACATCTTGAAAAATCTCCACAGCTAATGACACACCAAAACTTAGGGTCTGATTTAGATATTGGCAGATGGGTTGCTCCGTCACAACAGTGATGGATATCCTGTCTGCTGAAATCTAAATCCCATTGGACATAATAGGATTTAGATTATGGCAGCGGGGATATCTGTCACTGTTGTAACGGAGTAAACCCCCGCTTGTTTCTAAATCAGGCCAATATTTATAGAAAAGGTTGTAATGTACCTGCAATTCTCTTTGAGTTCCTACTGATGTAATCCTTTAGTTAAATCAATCCAAGAGAAAACTTTTGCACCTTTCTATTGTGTTATCATGTCAGCAATGTGTGGACCTGGATGTAGTTCTCTTTCAATTGCTAGTTTGCTTGACGCATATCCACCCAGATGCATACAGCTCCTTCACTGGCCTTTTTGGGCACTACCACAATGTAGAAACCCATGGCGTCGGGTGGGTAAAACGCTCAATGATATCATGCTTATGTAATGATTCTAGTTCCTTTTCAACAGCTTCTTGTAAATGAAATGGAATTCTTCTGTGTCCGTGAGAAACAGAACCAACATCCTCATTGATATGCAATTGTACTTCATAGTCTAGTTTTCCTAGCTCATCAAATAATGAAGGGAACTGACTTACTATTTTGTGATGAGCATTCATTTTGTAGTTCACTGATATCAGTCCTATATCAGCAGTTGTGCTGAAGCTGAGTTGACAGGCACTTGACTCTGTGCCTTGAAGAACGTGAATGGGCGCTTGCACTTTTGTTTTCTTGTGTTTCATAATCAATATATGAAACTTCACATTTCAAAGGTGTTGATGCAGCCCATCTGTGTACTTTTGTTTTTGATGGCGCCAGTCATGGTAGTGGAGATAGTTCATTATATTTCTTCTCAGGCATAATATTTATCGACACACCACTGTTGATGATGAAAGGTATTGAACAACCATTTAATTTCAGTGTAATCTTCAGACAATGCTTGAATGACTTAGGTGCTGTCTCACTTTGACTTTTCTTTGGTGTTTCTCTTCACATGCGGCCAGTCCAACATGTGCACATTTCTCTGAGGTAGACATTGACATTTCACAATAATTTTCTTCACTTTCACTTGATACTGATTAACTTTTCCACAATGTGTTAGATGACAATCAACTTTGTTTGGTTTTGATTTGTTTCAACTGTTGTTGCTACTTGGCCTTGTGGGCACATGTTCAACATCGCTCCTGGAAAGTTCAATCAGCCATTTTGTCTTTTTGCTATGACACACTTACTTTTTCCTTTGCTTTGCAAACCTTCTCAAAACGGTTATCTTTACCAAACCTTTTGCATATCTGTCTAATGGTGAGACATTATCCTTTGTGTGGAAATGACAATCCATAGCTGAAATATAACTTGTTTTTCCATGGAAACACCACTTTGTGTCCTTCAGCTTTGTGTTTCTGCTTACCTTTCTTGTACATGACTGACACACTTTGGCCACCTCTGGCCTCTGTGTCAGCAGCTTGTCAATCAACATGCTCTTCAGCTCTGGCAGCCATGAGAACTAGCTCCAGGTTAAGAGTTTCTCTCATTATTCATTGACTCAATGAACCTGACAGGTATCCATCAATAACTCTGAGATGTATTGCTTCTTTACCATTAAATTAATTTAATCTGCAGTGCTTTATGAGCTTATCCAGTCTCTCAACAAATTCATCTATGATTTCACCACCTCTTTGTCATTCTTGACTGAAAATGTATCTTTTGTAATCAAAATTAGGCACTGGATTGAACTTGCAATACAAGCTTTCTTTAATTTGACAGTACATAACTTCATCAGCTCGCAGCATTTTCCTTATGACTTCTTTTACATCATCACCAACAACATTCTTAAGGTATTTGATAATATTTTTGTTACCTGTTTCTTCTATTGCATCAAAGAAGTAATCAAATGTCTCTAACTAAGCAGTCCGTCTATCGCCAATATTCTGCTTTTTGGCGGTATTGAAGGGTGGTGGTGCTTTCAGGAAGGCGGCAGAATTGTAACTGTGCATGGCATTGGCTGACACTGCAACTGGAGCTTTCTCTGGCTTCACCTGGTGGTCTTGGTGACTTGGTGTATGCACACATCTCTGAGACCTTGTGATGTGCTGGCCTCTGGATTGTCCTTCACAGTCTGTGGAACTGTGGCCTCTTTCTTGATCTCGATTGGATCCCTTCATTTTCTGGAGATTTCTGAAGTTGTGCTGAACCACCACCCAGCAGCTTTGGTGGTATGCCACTTCAAGTATAGGACAGCTCCGTAAGCACCAACCTAATGGTTCTTCTTGGGACTCATTGCCTGCCACTGAGGTAGTAAAGCTCTTCTTTCCAAGACTCAGTTAAGTGTAACTACTATATGCTTCGTTATCAATCATTCTGTCAGCTAACTCTCTTTTCTGTATCTGTTTATGGATGCCTTTAGCGTTATCACTTCATACACTGTGTAGCTTTGTATTGCATAGTAGTGCAGTACCTTTCTGTATGGCCTTGATCAGAGTTTCTTGACCAATAATATGTAGACTTCTGAGTGAAGCTTTCTTTATCATCAAATGCTTCACACCGGCTGTAGTTGTGCTTTGACTCCACATACGCTTATCGTTGATTCTGCACTTTGAAGAATATGCACGTGGCATGCAGAAGTAGTTTACTTTGACCACGGCAAACTCTGTGGTAGAGCACTTTTGATCTTCAGGTTACTTATCCTCAATCTCATCGCCAGTGGTAGCGTCCTCCCCAGCCTGGATACCCGCCAGTAAATACGCCACATGCAGAGCTATGTATTTCACATATTTATTCCTCAGCGTGTAACCATAAACTCAAAATTCTAACCCGGAATTTACTTCACCATGTTCTTACACTTACATCATCAATCTACTGAGTCTTTCAGGAGCCAAAAGGGTTCCATCATACATACGCACAAGACATGACAGTATGGAGATGGGTAGATGGATGAAAGTAGGAAGAAGAGTAAGTTGGAGTCTTGTAAATGTATGAGTGGAAGTAGATAGGATTAAATAGAAGGTGACAAGTACAAGGCTTAGGAGGCAGTAAAAATATGAATAAGTAGAAGTAAGTGAGAGTAAGCAGGAGTAAAACTAAGTAGGAGTAAGTGAAGGAAAAAGTATACATTAGTAGGAGTACAAGTAAGGGTAACATAGTAAGTATAGGAGTGAGTAGAGATAATTATAAGTAAGAGTAGGCATAATAGCAGGAAAAGGAGTGCATAAAAGTAGGCGTTAGAATAGACATTCCTGTAGCAATAGAGTGTAGTCAAATCGAGTAACTTGAAGTAAGAATAAGAGTATGTTGGATTAGGACTAGAAGTACATTACAGTAAAAGTAGGTATAAGGAGTAGAAAAATTGACATGTATTAGTCTAGGAGGAAGAGTAAACGAGGAAGGACAAACAGGAGTGCATAGAATAAAGAGTATGATAAAAAGTAAGAGCATGATTATGTTAAAGCAAGAGGAAGAGTAGTAAGTATAAGTAAGAGTAGGCATACATAGTTTAGGTGCACGAAACAGTAACAGTAACAGTTTGGCAAAAGAGAAAAACTAGAAGCAGTTGTAAAAATAAGATTAAGTATAAGACAAGGGAGTACATATTAGTAAGCAGAAGGTGACTAGAACTAAGTGTAGGAGTAAAGAAGTGGATTTGTAAGTAGGAGTAAGAGTTTGTAGGAGTTGGAGGAATTAACCATACATGTATGATTAAAACTAATTGGAAGAAATAATAGGAGTGAGAGTGTTAGAAATGGGGTTTCTGGTTGGCTAGGGTATGCACCTAAGCCAGGAGGAACCTACCCACTCTAATCAGGGCAAGGGAGTTACACGTCCAAGGTAACCACTGCTCATAACCCTTGGTAGCTTGGCATGAGCAGTCAGGCCTAACCCGGAGGCAATTTGTAAAGTGTTTGCACAACACACACAACACATGTGATGCACTATCCCCACCACAAAGGAAACACAACACCAAGCTATATGAAAATATACTGTATTGTACACAACACAATTATTAGACCAAACATCACATATCAGTAATATCCTACTACCTTAGCACTTGTCAGAACGTTACACATTAGTTGCTCTGCAGAACTAGCAGTAGTCACATATAACACATAGGTTACTTAGTATTCTGCAACATAAGCAGTAGTCAGGAAACAAGTTATTACACCAAAGCACTTGTCATAAGAATATCATAAATGCCCATATTAGGAACATTATAAAACGTACGGCAAGTTAGTAAAACATATTAGCATGCTATGCCCATAAAAGGAACATTTGCATACACATATGAAACATCATCAAACATATTGATATAAATCAATGAAGTCTCTAAAAATAACTTATGTTGTATACATTGTCTTTTAGCAGTACCTGGTTTCCTTGATGAGGCACCTTCAGTGCCAGGAGAACGAAAATGGTTCTGAGGTTGAGGTGGGATTCAGGCACCCCTTCTGTATTAATGACGGGCCCGTAATGGGGCCCGCGTTCGCTGGGAGCCCCCCCAGACCTCAACCAACCCTCACAAGGAGGGGCCGAAGTCCAGAAACAATTAGGGCATGAGGGGGCGCCATGCACCCCCTCTGATTTGTAACAGGCCCCTCCTGGGGCTGCGATCGCTAGGGGCCTCCACTGGCCCTTCCACACGGGGGGACACCACAAAGTGCACAGAGCACAAACAAGAGGCCCTTTATGCGGGGAGCCTCCGATGAGGCTTCCGCCCCACCCGCCATTCCAATTATGCAGACCGGGCCCCTCCTAGGGCTAACGATCGTTGTGGGGCTGACGCGGGGGCTCTGGTGGGGCAGGGGGAGGCTTCCTTCTCCCCCTTGCTCTTCCAAGTAAGAAAAAAGGGGCCCGGTGGGGCGGGGGAGCCTCCGATGAGGCCTCCTTCCCCGCCCAACGTCTCCTGGAGCAGAAAGGCCCACCCGGGCCGCGGTTGTGTGCAGGCACCGAAGCAGGTGGCTGCTTGTGCCCCGGGTGCACTCCTTAGAGCATAACACGCCCTGGGGGGCACGGTAGGAGCGCGCTCGCTCCTTTCTTTTCCTTTGGTAGTGCCCCAGGGGCACAGAGAGTAGTGCAACTCCGGCGCTGCACTAAACACAGCCCGGGTCGCAGCGGTGATTTTGCTACAGCACCAGCGCTTCCCAAAGCGCACCCCCAGCACGACCAGAAGCACTCTCAAGGCACTTCAAAGTAGGTAAGGCAGAGCGCTCCTCCTGATGCGCAGCACAAGTTTAGTGAAGCGCCTTCCAGGCGCTATAAAGTAAAAATTTAGCACTCCTTGTGCTGTAGCTGGATGCAGGGGCCAGAGGCCACAGCATCCTGCCGCTGGGGGACAATGTCCAGGGAAAAGGCCTATAGGTGAAAGGGCCCAGCAACAGGCCAGCACAAAAGAGGATGCAAGCAAGTGGCAGTTCCTTACAGTGACCAAGCAGGTCAAAGGTCAGCACAGCAGCAGCAGTTCATGGCGGTTCCTGGTGAGTCCTTCCAGCCTTCTGTGTCCAATTCCAAAATGTCTCCAAATTTTGGGGAAAACTCCTCTGTACTTATAGTCAGTTTTTAAAGTGTTTTACAATGGAAGGGGAGAGGAGGTTCCAACCAGTTACAACTGGTTCTGGGAGTGCCCCCTCTCTCCTCCAGCACAGGCTCCAAACATCAGTTAGGGGTAAACGACCCTATTGTGTGAGGCCAGGGCACAGCCTTTACAAATGTAGGTGTGCCCCGTCTCTCCCTTCTCTCAGCCCAGGAAGACTATTCAGTATGCAGATGCACCTCTGTGACTCCTCCACCCTCCCTGCGTACAGGCTGTCTGAAAAGTATGCACAAAGCCCAACTGTCACTCTGCCAAGACGTGGATTGGAGTCAAGCTGCAAAACACCAGTCATAAGCACAGAGAAATGCTCACTTTCTAGAAGTGGCATTTCTGTAATAGTAATAAAAAATACACCTACACCAGTAAGCAGCATTTCATATCACCATTACAACCATACCAAACATGCCTACGCTACCCCTCATAAAATCAACCAATACCCCTTCCACATAAGGCAGGGCATTCCTAATGCAATCCTATGAGAAAGCAGCACTCACAGCAGTGAGATACCAAGTTATGCTGTTTGTCACTACCAGAACAGGCCACGCAACCTGGCACATGGCCTGCCTTCCACATACAGAGCACCCTGACCATAGGGCTAGCTAGGGCCTACCTTAGGGGGTGACTTACATGTAGGAAAAGGGGAGTTCTGGGCCTGGCAAGTAAATTTAGATGCCAGGTCCCTATGGCAGAAAACTGTGCACACAGGCCCTGTGCTAGCATGCCTGAGACAAGTTTGAAAGGCTACTTCAGTGGGTGGCGCAAGCAGCGCTGCATGCCCACTAGTAGCATTTAATTTACAGGCCCTGGGTATAGAGATACCACTGTACAAGGGACTTGTAGGTAAATGAAATATGACAATTAGGTATAAGCCAATCATACCAACTTTAGATGGGAGAGCACCTGCACTTTAGCACAGGTCAGCAGTGATAAAGTGCTCAGAGTCCTAGAGCCAACAGCGAGAGGTCAGAAAAAATAGGAGGAATTAGGCAAAAAGTCAGGGGATGAACCTGCCACAAGGGCCAGGTCCAACAGAGAGTATGAGTAATAGTAAACATTCGTAGGTGCTAAAGGATGAATAAGTAGAATAAGAGTAGATATAAGTGTAGGAGTAAGTTGGAATATGAGTTGCAGTAGGTTGGAATATGAGTTGCAGTAAGTTTATGTACAAGTAGGTATGTAGGATAGGTAGGAATAAGTAGGAGTAAGTGTAAACATGAGTATGTGAAAGAGTATGTTTGGGAGTAAGTGTAGGAGTTGAAGTAAGAGTAGGAATAAACATGATTAGATATGTGAATGTGTACAAAGCAGTAAACAGACATACATAAAAAGAAAATTAGGAGCAAGTAGGATAGTAAGAGCAAGGGAAGGACTAAGCAGGAGTAACATACTAATCAACAAGATTATGTTTGAGTAAATAGGAGTTAGTAGGAATAAGTGTAGCAGTAAATTTAGTACGATGCAGTAAGTTAATATAAATGTTCGAATCAATTGGAGGGACTAGGAGTTAGCAGCAGTTGATATAAGTAGAACTATTTAGAGTAAATTGAGTAAGTAAAAGTAGCAGTAGGAGTAAGAAAGAAAGGGAGTAGGCATGAGTAGAGTAAGCATAGGAGAAAAGAGGAGTAGGCAGGAGGAACTAGAAGATGGAATAAGTAGATGTATGTGTAAAAGTAGGAAAATGTAATAGTAACTCAAGTAAGGGGAAGAGAATAAGAGTAATAGGACTAAGGTGATGTAGGAGTACCAATAGGCATAAATAAGATTAAGATCAGACACAAGTGGGAGTAGGTGAAGGAGTAGGTGCAGGAGTAAGTATGGCAGTAAGAGTAATTTTCACAATGTAGGAGCCACGTTATGGGCTTGGTTCACAAAGGTAAGTTACACTGTTGACTAAGTGTGCACTTTTGAGTAATTGTACTACTTTTCGGTATTCTGTATTCACAAACTCTGACTGTAAATTCCTCTTCCTGGAAAGTAGTAACTCCAGCACTGCACATGGGCAACCACTAGTACTGCAACACCCTCCCTTAGAAAATATTGGAGGTAGAGAATTAAAATAAAAAATAAAAAGAAATAATGTAAAATTAAAATAGGTTGTTAAAATGTTTTTCAATTGAGTATAAATATGTACCATTTTTATAAATAGTTTAATATTTATTTATTTTTATATTTGTAACTATTTAAAATTAATTAATTTAATGCACAGGTTGTTTTGTAGTGCTTGGGACCATTTGTTGTTCATTTTGGCCATGAGGAGCACAGACCTATGAGCCATGAGAGGGGACCTGCAGAGAAGGCTAATTAGGCTCTGGAAGTAAGTCTTGTTGGCTGCCTATCTCAAATACCACTTCCTAAGTCTGCAAGTAACTGCTTCACATTTGCTTTTTTCCTAATGCGTTGAAACCATGTCAGTACAGGGTGACATGGAAGCTGTGTTGATGCTACAAATGTAAGGGATGGATAAGGTGACAGAAATGATCTAGACCAGGAGCTGTGAACATGATTAGCAGTGAGTGGCTGGCGTTATGATGAATTACTGGATCAAAATGTGATTGACTGCAATGCCTGCTGATATCCAGCTTCGGTCGCTCTCTGATTCTATGCAGTATTTAGTCAAAAGAGAATATGCAGGGCTGAAAAACATTGTAAAGAAGTTTAATTGAATGGAACATGATGAATTGTGCAGATTTACCGACATTCAGAAATCTTGTGGCTGTTAGACAGAAGGCGTGGAAGGGCATTTAGAACTCTTTTTGGGGAAATGGACTATTTCAGACACGCCTTCATAACTCATAGATGGTCTATTTTGCTTTTCAGCAACATTCTCCTGTTGGTATCAAAAAACTACATTTTGTAATGGGATGAGATTTATCAATGACTTTGTGCGTTCTGTGTGACATGATAATTTACACATTTTGGGCCTGATTCTCAAAGGTAAACCTACACGTTTTTGTAAATGTACGATTGTTTGCTATTCACAAAGGTATTTTACTAGTAGTATATTTACGGCTGTGGAGTCTCCGCACAAAAAAATATAAATAGGACAGTCCTGTCTTTTTATATGTATATTCAGTTGTGAATATACGACTCAAAATATACATTTGTGAATAGCAAACTGTCGTAAACGTACACAAAAGTGTAAGTTTGCCTTGTGAATCAGGACCCATGTAAATAAAGAAATACGCATTTCTACCACAGCTTCTTGTCATATTGAAACTCTGTCACTGAGTTCCACTCTTGCAATTCACTTAATTCTCCTTCAGTTGAGTGTTTAATGCTCTTTACCCCTTGCCCTCCATGCTGTTTTTGTTCCATTCAAGCTAGTGTATCCTATCCTCTAGTGTAACCCCCTTCCCACGAAAAAAGCTGTTTCTAGTCCTTACAAGGAATGCTGGCAAGCTCTTCTTTTTCCATCAAAGTTTTTATTGCACATTCCCAATACTTGAAATAACTTTTTTTACAAGCTGTTTCCTTCCCTGCTTGTGTGATCACCAAGCTCCCAGCAAAAATCAACTAATTTCCATTGAACTTCCAAAAAAAAAGGCAAACTTTAAGTCGTAGAGCTGCCTCCCTCGCCTCCTCTTCCGTCTCAGAGGAGAATGATTTTGGATCCCAGGCTCACACCTTTTCAGACAGAAGAGGTTCTGGATAGTGTGGGTTTCAGATAGCACCTTTCCTGGGGCAAACTATTATTAATTTAGGCAGTTTGTACAGTGCTGGCATGTGGCCCTGATGTGGAAGGCCTTGTTTGGTTTGTTGGTTGTGCCCAGACTTAGTGAAGCTCAGGGCGCACAGCAGTTTGAGGGTATCTCAGGGCGCATAGCAGTTTGAGGGTGTGCTTTCAAGGAATGCTGTGTGCTTTCAAGGATACCTACTTGTAAGATTTTTGAAGGGGGATACTAAAGGCCTGTCTACAGAGGTTCTTTGAAGGATAGCTGTAGAAGAATAGGAGCATATTTACAAACCCCTAGCACCAACAGAGGGTCACTTTTTGTGACATTCCGGTGATGCTGTGCACTGCGCCATATTTACAAGGTGGCGATAAGTCACCTTTTGTGAATTACCGTCGCCTTGTAAATATGGGCCCCTCCAACACAGTTTTCTATGGCAGAGGGGAGTGCATTGGGTGTTGCTGTGGGCGTTCCACTGCAACAACCATTGCTTTTGATTTTACCTCAGATTTAGAATAAATCGTAAATCTGAGGCAGTGCCTAAAACTAAAGCCACCCCTGGGGTGGCGCTAGCATTGTGCAACAAGGAGAAATACTTTTATTTCTCCTTCCTTGTTTTTGCTTTTTCTATGTGTGCTGCAGAATGCCAAGTCAACATTGTAAATTGTTTATGTGCAGGAAGGGACACATTCATTTGCTTGAATAAAGGCAACATAGGCAGCTAAATTTAGCCCCAGCGCTGGAGGAAACAGAGGTGCGCCTCTTTTTTGTTAATACGGCACATCCCTGCATTTCTAAAGTGATGCAGCGCGGCACTGCCATTTTTGGCGCTGCGCTGCACCACTTTCTAGTAGATGTGCCCCATAGTGCTTTGTTTCTAGTAGGAATTTAGCGAAAAGGGTGAAAGCCACAAGACCCCATCGAGAAATAATACGCTACATTAAGGGACGTGAATTTGTGCGTGACCAGGACTCAAGAGATTTAATAGTCTCAAAATAGGTGCAAATGAACTTGCTACACAAATACACAGACACACGCACACATATATTACATGTTTTATGCTTTTCTTATGCAAAATGCTCAAGTATTAAAAATATATTTCCCAGTAAACCGTAAAATATGGGTCATCCTCCAAACCACTCTGTGGAGTTTTTTATCATGTCTGGAGTATGTGGCAATGGAGGACCACGATCAAATCATTTGGCATTATGTGATACATTATCTGGCTGCATTATTTCGAGCTATTTAAGCTAGGAAAACACATCCCTTTAATATCTAAAATATGTGACAAACTTAGTAAATCTATAATTATGCAATAGACACTGCAGCCAGGGAGTTGCTTATTTCCACTGGCCCTCGCTATTCTTCATTGATTTTGAGCACTCCCTTAATGGCAAGCAAGCAAAACCTAATACCTCTACTCAGTGCCCATTGTTAGCTCCAACTCTGAATACAAGATGTCCTTTTTAAAAAGCACATTTTCCAGCGGACTACTCCAACATCAACATGTGATCTAATAAACAGGTAAAATGTTTAATATGGTCCAGTACTGCCTTTCGGGGTTCAGGGGAGGTACACATTAATAGGCCTTCATCCTCGTAGTTTATGATGTCCGTAGGACCCCTCGAGGGCAATGCCGTTGTGTATGGGCAGAGGCCCTGACTCAAGAGGTGAAGCTTCCATGGGCCATGATGTCATCCCCTCCTTGAACATGTGTTTGTTAGTAGCATATTCCGCTTTGTACATCGGCATACATGGTTTATTGCATACTGTTTTTTTTCACGTGCATTTGTTTTTAAAATGTATTTAATCAAAACCATGATGCAAGGGGTTTGCTTCATGCATTGAGGTGAAATGATGAAGAGGCTTTGCGACTGTAAGCAAAATTATTTCCTCATACTCATACTTTTTTCGCTGTGAAAAATTATTTTAACATGCTGTCTGCAAGAATTTGTTTCATGTCAAATTCGATGTACTGTAACTTGATCGAAATTGACTGCAGTAATAAATGGCTGAATGTGTGTTTATTAGTACGGTCGCTTTTACGTAAATTATTGGGCCACATTCATTTTCACTGGCAAGGACTGTATATTGAGAGAGACAAAGAAAGCAGGAGATAGAGCACGTGTGAAAGTGAGGGTCGGTGTGTAGAGACTTGGAGAAAGAGGGAGAGAGAGGAAGAGGAGTGAGTTGAGCAGAGAGCAAAGGGATGAAGAACATAATAGAGCGGGTGCACCCCTTTTCTCAGCATGACTGAACTCTTTTCAGTGGCACTGCAGTGGGACTTCTGAAAAGTGCACATGTGCTTGAGGTATCTGTTCTCTAACAAAAGTTAATTCTTACTGTAAGTGCCAACACTTCAATGGAACCACACACCAACATGGAGTGTCTGCACTTTAGGAGACAATCAGAGGCATGGAGTTCTAAAACTTCACCGGATGTAGCTGCACTTTGATGGAAGTACACAATACTAATAGTACTGCACTTCAGAAGGAGCACTTGCTTACATTAAGCACCTGTGGTTTGATGGAAGCATGCACTGACAGGGGCAGGGAGGATCTGCACTTCAACTGAAGCATACACTCTCAGGGAGGCCCACAGGTGGGTGGGCTACAATGGGCTTTGCGCAGGTTGGTTCGATCAATGGACTGTTCGTTTGGAGTCATACAATGGATGTGTACAGATGAAATATTATAGCATTGGCTGTGTGCAAGCAAGGCGTGATACGACACACTGTATGCAGATGGGTGTGATTCAATGTACTGTGTGTAGATAAGGTGACACAATGGACTGTGTGCAGATGAGGTGTGCTAGTGCAGGTGTTTTAATAAAAATTATTAACAAGAGTTTATGTATTATTGGTAATGGATTTGTGTAGAAAATTAAAATAACAGAGAAGAATAATGCACGCATTTGAAAATGTGATCATGATGAGTGGCTGCCAATGTTCATGAAGTGTACTTATTAAACGTATTAATATGAAATGTTGAGTATATATTTGATTAATGTAGTAATATGTCATACTAAAGGTTATGCATTATGTATTAGCTTTATTCGCTGTAGGCCTTAACTTAGCGAAGGTCTTAGCCTAGCTGACCGGCCTCATGTCAAGCTGTATTTCTTAACGTTTAATAAATGGCTGTCCTAGAGAGTTAAACTGTGATTTTCCCATTGTATTGTTTAAATGTGCTCGTAGCTAAAAGTCTTTCTTATAAGAACTGATTGCTAGAAGATGCTATTCTTGCTAAATGTAACAATATGAGTGTAATGTGTGTGAGACTAACTTTCTCAGGAGGAGAACAATGGAGACAGTGACTGGAGTAGAAGCTGCAACAATATTGTTACCTGATGAGCCGGATGGTGAGGCCATTGCAGGAACCAATCAGCGACATGTGAACGGAATAGTGGTAGAATTCATAGATTTAAAGTTTTAGTATTATTGGACAAAGTGTGAACATGCATTCTCTTGACCAATAGGGACTTGGTACGTAGTTTTAGGAAATTTAACTTAACAGGACTGCAATGAGAAGAAACAAGCATTTGGCATTTGCCCATTGCCCATTCTCTTGCTGGCCGAAAGGTCATTTTTTTCTTGTGCGTCTTGACAAGAAAGGTGCTTAACTTTAATGCTTAAAGACTTTGCGTTTCTGAACTCTGATGCTGAATCCTGATGCCTTGCTGACTGAACTGATGTCCTGCTGACGAAGACAATCTTAGCTTGCCGATCCAATTGAGGAGAGGTATTATTGTACCCATCTGTCTGTTATGCTTATTTGCTTTTTCTCTCTAAGTACCAACCACACTGTTTGATAGAGCCATAGTTAGATGTTTTCCAAATTTGTGTTTACTTAATTGTTTTGCATGAAGCTCAACATGCTTATGCTATTCTGATGTTAGATAAGGATACTCACTAATGAAAATCTGCCACTAGGGGACGCGTGCGAGCCGCCACCTAAGATGGCCACTAATTAACAGAGCTCTTCGCATCGTCGGACGCGTTTCCGACACCGGAGCCGTTTTTCTTTTACTTTTCATGTCCTCTGACATATAACTGCCTGCTGGATCTGTTGGTGAGCATTTTTCATGTTTTAAATGCCACCTAGCTTATTTTTTGACTCTTAAAAAGGTCTCTACATTTCTCCTCAGAAAATGCAGCCATTTTGAAAACTATTACTCACCACTACAATGTTCTTATTTGCTTGTTTTTTGATCCTTTGATGGCTTTGTGCGCAGTTTTCTGCGCAAGCCATGGGATTTATTTTTACTATCTCATCAAGATATATTTGGAGTTCCTAGACCACTTGTTTCCTTATTGAAGGGTTTTTATTTTTATGGACAAACAAAAGAAAAGAAAACTCTGTCACATCAGCTCTCCTCAACTGATAAATTTTCACAGTTTTTACAATTGGAATGCTTCTGCTGCAGTGTCTTCTTTTGCCAAGTCAAAGATGTCTTCCTCATCTTCTTCACCTAAAGTATCCCAGAATATCTCTACAACTACTCATAAGAGGGTCAAACAAGACCCACCTTCACCAGTAAAATCTCCCTCACCGATCCCTCTTGAACTTGTGCTTGACGAAATACGTGCACTACGTCCTTTTATTGAAGAAACTAATTCTCAGATGCAAAATCTTGATACTAAGGGATCTCAAATGGAAGTAAGAGTTTCTGTTTTAAAGCAGAGAGTCAATGCAAGATGTAACAAATAAAAATGGTAACTTGGAGAAGGAAGTGGCAAAATTGAAGACACTTGCAGAAGATTTGGAAAACAGAAACAGGCGCAATAATCTTCGGCTTTATTTATTACCGGAGGGCCTTGAAGGGAGTGATCCAATTTCATTTTTTACTTCATTCTTTCCAAAGTTAGTGGATCTACCATCTTCTACAGTTTTAAACATCCAAAGGGCACACCGCATTGGCCATCGTCCTCCGCATTCCTCCATATCTAAATCAAGAGGCGTGATTATTTTCTTTCTTGAATTTACTGATCTACTGAGAGTGCTTAATGCTGCAAAAACCAAAAAACAAATCTCTTGGCAGGGAAGTAAAATCTTCATCTCACAGGATGTGTCTAAAGCTACAGCAGACAGGAGGAAATAATTTTTGAGTCTTCGTCCACAGCTTTGTGACTTGGGAGCTTGTTTTGGATTATTCCATCCCTGTTTGTTCAAAGTGACATATCAAAATAAGACCACTTCATATACCTCCCCTGCAGCTCTTTGCGATTTTCTAAGACTACACTCTGCAAACCCTATAGAAACAGCTGGTCCTTCTACACGTTGACTATATACGTTTCTTAATTTATTATGCCCTTGTTCATTACTATTACGATACAGTTGATGGTCCTTCATATGCACTGTATACATTATATTATATTGATGTGACTATGGGTCCTCTTTGTTAATGTATTGTTTTCTTTCCACAGGTTCCTGGTGTTCTATAATCATTATTTTTGCTCGTAACATTTGTCTGTTGATGCGTTCCGTTTCCTTGCTGTGCTGTTTTCAGTCTGTGCTGTCACCACCCCTCTCCTACTGTTCATTCATCTCAGGTATGTTTTTGCAGTCGTCTTTATTTGACATATACTGTCTCTTCTCTTTTTTCTTGAATACTTTCCATCTTTTTTCTTGCTGTTTCCCTTTACTCTTCTCCCTCTTTGTTTTTCTTGTTTTCCTTTCCCATATATGTATTTTCAGTTATTTATGGTACAAGACCTTTCGTGTATATATACTGTATATATATATGGTTATGTGATGTAACAATTCAGAGTTATTTCTTGGAATGTCAAAGGATTTATTAACCCAATAAAAAGGCAGAGAATTTTATCCCATTTAGCTAAATATAATCCAGACTTGGTTCTTTACAAGAGACCCATTTGACAGATTCTGAAGCTCTGAAACTTAAAAGAGGTTGGGTGGGCAATGTTTTTACTTCTCCTTCATCTACAAAGAAAAATAGTGTAATCGTGCTCCGCCATAAAAAATTATCAGTTAATGTTATTTCGCAAGACTCGGATTCTGATGGTAGATGGCTCTTTGTGAAGCTAAGTATTAATTGGATTATAATGACTATTGGTAATATTTATGGTCCTAATCACTCAGATTATCTTTTCTGACCTAATGTTATTAAACAATGTTTGCATTATAATGATGATTTTTTTCTTCTTGGTGGGGATTGCAATCAAATTATCGATCCTTTTATAGATAGGCAATCTGTAATTATTTTTTTTCCACATAAAATGCATAAACAATTTAAGGCATTTCTCTCACAATGTAATTTAATTGATTCATGGAGAACCTGTAATCCTGATAGTAGGGATTTTTCATTTTATTCTCCACAACATGGCTACTTATCTAGACTTGACCATATTTTTGTTTCAAAATCACAATCCCAAAATCTTATTAATTCCTTCATTGAACCTATGGTAATCTCTGATCACGCTCCAGTCATCACAGATTATGATTTGCTCCTGGTGCATCCCAAATCCAATTGGTAGCGATTAAATAATTCTTTGTTGCTTGATTCTAAATTTTTCACTTCCTTTGTTGCCTTTGCAGAGGAATTTTTCCGATTTTTTGATGACTCTCATGTTTCCCCACAATTGTTATCGGATTCGTTTAAGGCTGCGGCTCTTGGTCATATAATAAATTTTGTCTCTAATAAAAATAAAACTTTTAATGCACATCATCAATCTCTGCTTCTTAAACTTAAATGGTTAGAACATCAATATTATTCTTCCTCTTCTAATTTTAATCTACAAGAATTTATTCAAGCAAAATTGCAGTTTAACAAAATCTCGATGGATAATGCCTCCTCTTTTCTTCTACGTAGTAGTGCCCGCAATTATGGAGGTCGAAATAGATCAGGGAAACTTCTGGCTAATTATTTAAAAGTACGAAAGCAACGCCACACAGTGAAGTCTATAGTTACAGATACTGGTGAGTCCTGTTTTAAAGATGATGATATCTTAGCTGAATTTGTTAATTATTACCAGATACTTTATACTCCTGAATGAGTCCAGACCTCCTTACAGATTGATGATTATTTAAAGAACATTCCAAACCCCAATAAGACGCTTGTTGATGTCTCTTCACTTGAAGTAGTTATTTCTTTGTCAGAAATTTATAAAGCCCTCCAATCTCTTAAAAAAAAAGGTAAAACTCCTGGTCTGGATGGATTTACAGTGGAATTTTTTCTACATTTTTCCGACATTTTACTTCCCAAACTTTTACAGCTTTTTCAATTCTTCACGGGTTCTGGTTGTACAGGGGGAACATTTCAAGAAGCTTTGATTTGTTTAATTCCAAAGGAAGGTAAGAATCATACTTTCTGTAAAAATTATAGACCAATTTCTCTCCTCAATACAGATTATAAAATCTTTGCTAATTTATTAGTCTTACGTCTTGATACCCTTTTACCTGCGCTGATAAGTAAGGAACAAACGTGTTTTGTCAAAGGTACATTTGCTTCTGACAACTCTAGAACATTCATCAATGTACTCAGAAAAGCTCCCGCTTTTTCGTACTCCTTAGCAGCAATTTCTATAGATGCTGAGAAAGCGTTTGATCGGTTAGACTGATCTTTTCTATTAAAAGCTTTAGCCTGGCATGGTTTAGGGCCTCATTTCATTTAATTTATCTCTTTGCTTTTCAATCCCCAATGGCATCGATATTGGTGAATGGGAAATTGTCCAGATACTTTGTATAACGTCATGGTGTTCGTCAAGGGTGTCCGCTCTCTCCACTCCTATTTATTCTAGCTCTAGAGCCCTTTCTATCCTGTATTAGAAATAACATTCAAATTGAGGGTTTCCAATATGGTGAGAAACACTTAAAATTAACGGCATATGCAGATGATATACTTTTATATATCTCAAACCCTGAACTCTCGATTCCGTCTCTACTTCGGGAGATTGAATATTTTTCTTTGATTTCAGGTTATAAGATAAATCCGGATAAAACTGAAATCCTTCCTCTAACAAAATTTTGTTTTAGATCATCGTTTGATATTACTGGCTTTCACTGGAATTCTTCCAAGATTAAATAATTAGGCATTTGGTTACCTCATCCATTAAAAAGTACATTGAAGTAAATATCTCGGATGCTTTAGAGAAAGTTGATAGAACCCTTTTGTTATGGAATCCCTTGTTTTTATCTTGGTGGGGTCGCCTTGACTCTATCAAAATGATGATTTCTCCTAACATTTTATATATCCTGTCCATGATTCCGATTCCTCGACCTGTTACTTTTTTTTAAACAACTGGACTCCAGATTGTCTAAATTCCTCTGGAACAATAAGAAATCTAGAATTTCCGTTAGTCACCTTCATCATTCTAAACAGGAGGGGGGAGCCAATTTTCCTGATTTCATACTATATCACAAATCCTATTGTTTGCGTAACAAGCTTCTAGGTGGATCTCCTTGTCAAGCTCTGTGTTTACTCCCTTGTGGTTGGATATTGAATGTTCTTTTCTTCTACCTTTTTCTCCTCATGAGGTGGTATCATTTTCTTATAATATTTCACTTATCTTCTCCCGCTTCCTAAACATACTTGTGCTCTTCTGCGTTCTCACTACTTACCTCCAACCGTCACTTATTCCTCTTTTCTGAATTCCCCTATTTGGCATAATCGTCTCATCACTATCAATAAAAAACTTTTCTTTTGGAAATCCTGGAGACAAAGAAATATAACGTGGGTCCAAGTTTTTTTTTCCAATGATACACCACTTTCTTTTTCACAATTCCAACTTCTATTTCATTGTCCCAATTCATTACGCATAAATATCTTCTTCTTATTAATATTATTCTTGATTTTCTTTTTTCCTTGCCTTCCCCTCTCTCTTCCTCGGAATTACCCTTTTCTTTGTCCTCCTTTCTTACCTCATTTCCTAAGGCATCAAATATTTATTAACTTTTTCATTCTCCTGTTTTGACACGATCTAAATCTAAAATTGAATCTCAATGGGAATTGGATTTAGGATGTACCTGGACTGTTTCCTTCTGGAATAAGATATGGCATCGACCTTTCAGCAAATTACTCTTAATGGGAAAAATTCATCCAACATTTCTATAAGGCTTGGTGTTGTAATGTTTGCCATTACCATAGACTAGATATTGTTTTTACCTCTTTATGCTGCCCCTCCATAAATAGAGATCTGTATTGGTTACCTTTGACTGATTATCTTAATGCTGTTGCTTGCAATTCTACAAATTGTCCATTATCTGAGAATTTTAAGCCACCATGAATTGTTTATTTTCTCTGTTCTTGTTTGAATTTAAATTTAGTTCAACTGTATGCTTTATTGAATATCAATGTTTTTAGCTTTTTAATACCCACTGTATCTTTCTTATTTTAATTGGTCTTGTTCCATTTTTTTTTGTTTTCCCCTATTTTATATTTTAAAATGTTAAACAGCTTTTACAATTCCTTTCAGAATTAAATCATTATCATTGTGACAGATATCTTGTATTGTTATTATGAGACCCGTATGTATTTTAATTTTAATAAAGCTGATTTACCTTAAAGAAAATCTGCCACTAGGGAATAAGGTTTGATTAATTTCTTTGCTGAATCTAAATTTATGTAGTATCGTTTGCACAATTGTTCTTGTTAATAATTTGCACTGTAACCTTAGAATGTGTAGTAGTTCAAGCTTTGATTAGATTACGTTTCTTCCCTCGCTTTGGACAGCCAGTGCTTTTTCTGTATGTGTATTATTTGATTTTGAGATAATCTTACGTGACTTTAGCATTGTTAATATAGGGAAATAAATATTCTAATATTTACTAAAAGGCGTGGTTATTCATGACTGAAAGGTCATGGTGTGTGACAATTACTGACTCCATTGATTATTAATGTCATTGATTAATCAATTGATTATTGATTTTATTGATTGATTATTGTTATTGATTTGCATGTACTGGAATTATGGTGGGATCATCTTAATTGTGAGTCCAAAGGTTCATCAACCTATTCGCGTCCCTAAGTTTACTTATTAAGGTCAGACGGGCTAACAGGTGTGATACTGTGTGCAGGTGGTCATGATACAATAGACTGTGTGTGGGTGGGTGTAATACAATTGACTTAATGTAGGTGAGGTGTGATACCATAGACATTGGACAGGTAATTGTGATTCACTGGATCGTGTGAATAAAGTGGATGGGTATGTCCTGTCTGTGTTTGGAAAGCAAAGTTGGGGGAATTGGAGTTTTGAGAGAGTGTAGCTCAATGTATCATTTGAAAGATGAGTTATCATATCAGAAGTACAAGTGATTTAGGTGGCTGTGGGTTCCTAAGAAAAAAGTTAGGACTCCCTAATTATAATTAATTTCTTCTATATGTTAAGCATTCTCTCTACCCCTTTCTCCTTAGATGGAATGCAATGGATGCTTTTAGTGTCCTTACTTCCCTGTCAGCCTTCTAAAACGTCCTGTAAAGTTGTATTTATCTCCCATTGTTCTTTGCACAAAGTTACTTTTCAAGTGTGCTTTAAAATGTATGATTTACTATAAATGTTTCAGATGCATCAGGGAGACAGAGCACACCTTAGTGACACACTTTAAATGTTGTAGTAATGATAGGGGGGCATGACTCTTATGTTGAACAGCTGTAGTGCTGGCCACCCCGCTTGCCATCTCCTCATGACTTTCGGGTGGGCAGGATGTGCTGCTCCCTCTGCACAATGAAAGCAGGGAGTGCTAGCAGCACCACCAGGCTGCTGCATTCTCAAAATGTATTTTTGAAGTATTTTTATTGTTTTATATACTTCAGGATGCATATCAAACATTAACTAAGCATATCCGATTCCCTGACCGCCACAAAACTTCAAGACCATCTCTGTACATTTGACAAACAAAAGACAAATAACATCACACACTGCCCACACCATCTTGTCCTCCAACCCAGTATTTCGACGCATGTACCTACAGATCTTTTGTTTTGGGACCTTCTCTCTCCCAACATAACTTTAGTGTGTTTCTCATTCACCCAAGTTCCCCCATCAGTGTTCATTTGCCAGCCATCCCAGATTTTCCTCAATTTCTTCGAGCAGCCCTGTCCCACATAAACCTTGAGTCCCATCACCCTCCAGTGTTCCGTTCCTATCTCCCAGTCATGCATTCTCTGGAAGATCCCAGACCCCCACCTTTGTGCAATATCCCACTTTGATATCATACATCCCAAGTTCACCAAAATCCTCTGATAACAGGAAAGGTACGTTGGTCCTCACACACCCAAGGGCACTAGCCTAGGGTGTAACTCCAGCGACTGCCCCATTGCCCTTTCTAGGGATTCTCTCGCCACCTCCCAGAAGTCCAGTAAATGGAGGCAGCCCCAAAGTGTGTGGAGGAATATGTCCTCTAGCCTGCACCCTTGAAGGCAGCATGCATCCTCTACTCTGCACATCTTATGGAGCAGTGTACATGTCTAATAAACTCTGTGTAGGATTTTTATCTGGGTTAGGTGTAAACTTGCTATAATGGCCACCTCCGCTGGGAACCCCAGGGGCCCACCAATCCTCCTCATCAAGATCTCTTTCCCATCTCTCTAATAGTTTCAACAAAGTGAAATACATTTCTTATCTATCTGCCCATCAAGTAGCCTTCTTTTCAGTGGGGCATCCCTCTTGTGTTTCCTCATCTAGAGATACACACTGTCGAAAGATGCGATTCAATTGTTAATATCATAGCCACGGGGACTCCGGCATTTTATATTCTTTTGTCAGGACGGCAAAGGGTATCAATCCGTTTGCATCCCACAGATCTGCCATTGTGGAAAAGCCAATATTGTCCCGCCCTCGAAAACCCTGTGAAGCTACCACAGGACCCAGGCGAGCACCCTCCCACAGTGAAGTCTTTGGGGTTAGTCTGTCCTTCCAGCCCATTTCTCTGGTCAACTTCTTACAGTCCTAGTGGCCAGGCATGCCACAGGTCGTAGCCTTTCAGCCCATGCATACAGCTCCTGCCACCCATACTCAGTCTATCTATACGCTGGATCTTCCCACTCCGTGTATGCCCAGTCATGAACTAATGAACTATGCTGATTTGTGCTGCCTCATAATATTCAGACTGTAAAGAAACAGGCTCCAAACCCCCTCTACTTACCTTGTGCTTGCCCACAGTCCACATCTCTAACTCCAGAAGCCACCAGAATACCTGTAGGGGAAATAGAAAAAGGATTACTACAGGAAAAATTGACACTAACAAAGAACTACCATGTCTTTGGGCAGAGAGGTGGGGTTCCCGTTAGTTAGTACCAATCTAGAAGGGGAGAAGAAGAAAAGGACAACACCACAGGAAGGACAGGGAGAGAGAGGAGAACTGCAAAAGAAGACGGAGAAACCAAGGAACACAGAAGTGAGAAGGCATCCAGTGCAGCTGACGTTGAAGCATACACTGTCGCTGCCGGCCAGGACCAGACCCCTGACTCCTGGAGTGAGGGATGGTGGACGCCACTGGAGGAAGCTGGAGAGCTGCTGCAACTCTGGAGAGTTCGGCATAGTAGGTGAGTGTCAAAGGGGAGTGTTGTGTGATTGTTG
Source organism: Pleurodeles waltl (assembly GCF_031143425.1). Classification (NCBI taxonomy): domain Eukaryota; kingdom Metazoa; phylum Chordata; class Amphibia; order Caudata; family Salamandridae; genus Pleurodeles; species Pleurodeles waltl. The sequence goes on along the minus strand of NC_090447.1, from coordinate 1,400,387,114 downwards.
TGTGATGGTTGGAAGGGGAGCAGGACGGGTCACGGGGTGGGGTTGAGCACAGGGGGGTGACTGATGGGTTTTATGTGTCGGCTGGGAACCACGTAAGGAAGGACAATGGGGTAAAAACTAACCTGGCATATATTACAAACCAAGAGCTCTGAACCTTGTAACAGCCAGAATAAGGGCTCCTATCTTTCGGGAGGGGCAACAGGGGCAAAAGCTATTGATTCCAGGTGAGAGTAACCTTGTTTAATCTTTACCCTGTGTACCAGGATAGTGAGATAACGGAGATGATAGTCCAGAAGCTTAAATGAAAAATTACCAGGAAAACGTGGTGGTTTCTTTGCTGATTTTGTGTTTATTCATTAATTCCTATTATTGTTTCATCCTGTCTTTAGTGTTTTGCTTCCTCTTAGGTCCAGGAATGACTGTAATGGTTGAGTTTTTCTAACTTCTTCTTCTCTTCTCTCTTTGTAGGTGGTGCAGGATTCACCGGCCAGCTCCTGGTATCTCAGGAAAAGTGCAATAGTGGGTAAGTGAACGTTTGGGTACAATCTTTAGTTATGGGGATGGTGAGGAAGACAGTGTGGGTTAAGGGATCCAGTTTAAGAATTTAGTTCACCCCCTTCTTGTGTCTAGGTAACCCTTCAAAACATGTGCTACCTATATATATACGTGATTTAGGTGCTCACCAGTGTTTTTACTGCATGACCATAGATAGAGGAGAAAAAAGTTATGCAAAAATCCCTGCTGACTATACCTACCACATTACCACACTCCCTCCTCCACTCCCAAGCTGAAACCAGCAACTCCGACCATGTATGCGGTCATGTACCTTGGTAAGCCATGTCCCTCCCGGGACGTGCCTGGGAAATGCGTCCTCCTTGTCCACTTGATGCTGGAAGCGTATTCTTCCCTGGTTGCTTTCTAGCTCGACACTCCATGCGTCCCGAATCAGGAGATCTGCTTTGGGTCCTGCCATTTCGTTTTCTTCCTCGGTCGTCGCATCCTCTCTCCCTTCTTCCGTCCATCCTCCTCCTTTTTAGGGTCGAGCCTGCGTCGCATGCGCTTGCGAGACGCTTTAGGAATTAGAAAAGGGCTCGGAGCCCTGTCACGTCAGTGTCTTTCATTGGTTTGTGGGCTTGCCTGTTAAAATTTGCTTGCTTTCATTAGTGGAAGGCACGCATACGACATGCCTTTTCCGGGGGTTAGCCCTCCCTGAGCGCAGCGACCAAGTACTGAAAACATGCAAGGCTCGCTGTTTCCCGTCAGGTTTGTGGACTACTTTTTCTCTATTTTCGCAGCGTGATCTCGCTTGTTGTCTCTGTAAATGCCAATTACATTTGAGCCACGGTTTAATAAAAAAAGGGGGGGGGCATCAGAACACTGCATGAAGACATACAGTGCTGCAGTGAGGAAAAAAACATGCAGCGCTGTATTTCCTAAGAATGCCATGACATAATCGGCTGCGCTCGCACTAAAAACGATGCGCTATCCTGGCGCTTTATTGTTGCGACGCTGCAAACGCAAAGGAAGGGAATCTTCTGTGAGCTGTGTACTGAAGGCACAGCCCATTACACATTGCTATGTGGAGAGAAGCGCTTAGTGGTAAGCCAGGTAAAATGTGTTATTTCGGAGACGCTACGCTTGTTGTGCGCGGAAGGATCATGTGATATTCAGATTGCCCATTGTTTGCACCAAGGTCGCTTTAGAGCTAGATTTCCACGTAAAGCTAGTTTGTGCTGCTTTACTAGCAGCTGCATTGCATGGAACCCCAGATGTGATGCGCAGTTCCTCTCCTTCATGCCTAATTTGCACAGATTGTAAATGGCATTGTACTACGTGACACACTACCTGGTGAGCAGTAGCAACATGCATTACACCTATATTAACACAGAGGAGGGCTGTCAGCAGTGCTTAATTTGTAAATAAAAACGTGCCCATGTCCAAAGCCCTCCTCTGAAACCCGCGGCTGCTGCAGTTAAATGTGTGAGCACGGAATACTGAGGCAGCGTAATCCTCAAGCCACCTCGGGTCTCTTTTTAGGTTGAACATGGCAGTGTGCAAGCGCTGCTTTTCCGACGTGTTGTTATGTATCTGGGCTTTTAACCACGCCTACCTCACGCCCATCAGTACCACTGGTTCGTGGGTTTGCCCTTCAAAATCCTTTGATGACATTGGTAAATGGTTTACCTTTGTCCCTCCTTGGGGAGGTTTGTTACTGCCTTGGCCATCGCCCCTCTTACATGGCTAATTGCACTTTTGCCGATAAGTTTGACTGCCAGCGAACTTCTTTTTCCTTTTGTGCGTCTCTTCACGCAGGTGCTAATGGTGACCATAGTGCTGTGAATCTGCTATCTTATGTGAAACTGTTTTACTTTTCATTTTCAATTTATGTGGCAAGTAAAGTTCGGTCAGGAGTTTACAACACTAATAGCTCTAACTCAAGCAAATGCGAGACCCATTGCATTGCAAATGCTTGTTCAGATTTGCAGCAATGCTCTCTGTCCCTACTTGCCAATCAGTGTGCTCTATGTCCTCTGACGTTGGAGCAGGACTGCCGATTGTTTGGGACGTGGTTCCCCCCGGGCATTGTTCATTGTCCCGTGGCCGATAATCTCCGAAGGTCGTGTGCTGAGATTCTGACATATTTGTTCCACCCTGATAAAAAGGGAAGGAGAATGAAGGCATGCATGAATAGGGCTAATGGAGATATTAAAATTACTCCAGAGTAAAGCTCTATCTTTGCAGTAAAATTCAACAGAAGGTTTGTGATGGATAAGGAAAGGAGTATTTTATGACTCATACTTACCACTACTTTTTCTCATTTCTTTGAGGCTCCAGGCAGTTCCATGCTGAGGAATGAATCCTCTAGAAGAAAAAGATACCAAGACGTTCTGATTAAAGACCAGCACATCCAGACATGTATTTTCAACAGTCTTTATTCTTAGCGCCCGAGATATAATGAACAGCAAAATTAAGAAATACATTCAGCCTCTACTTTTTTATATCCGTCCAGCCCTCCCACACCTCATATTTGGAATGTAGTACAGCATTCATTGCTATTTAGGGTTGGCCACCACCCATAGCGACTTCCTAAACTGTGCATCAATCCTGGTGAACAGGACATCTGGTATTTTGTCAGGGCTATTGTGCAGTATATAAAGAAGTCTAGGAAGTGCTACCATCCTAAACAGGGCCGCCTTCCTAAGCATTGAAAGCAGCAGTGCCTGCCAGTGTTTTACATCAATCTCTAACCGTTTAAACCTGGGACTGAGGGTTGCCTCATGGTGTGAATCTGGGGTTTAAATTATCCATATTCTGAGATTTTAAAAATGTATCAGTTTCCATTCTCAAAGGCAGCTCTGGTGTTTCCTCCGGTCGCCCTCCTCCTATCATGAACAGTAAGGATTTATCCCAGTTGATATCAAAGTCAGAGTATCTCCCAAAAATTCGAAAAGCGTCTTTCAGTCAGACTAGTGTCAGGACAGTGTTAGACAGACATAACAGGATATCACTGGCATACAATTAAATATGTTCTGTCCATCTATTACTTCTCGGCCAAACCCAGATATGTGCATCTGTTTGAACCCATTCTGCCAGCCCTTCTATGGCAAAAGCAAATAGCATTGGCAAGAAAGGACATCCCTGGCGGATACCTCTCCCTTTATTAGACATGGGTGAGGTGTAACCATTCATTTTCACTTGGGCTACTGACCTATTGTAGACCAATTTGACCCATCTGAGAAAGTTTGGTCCAAATCCCATGTTGGCCAGCACCCCAAAGAGTCAAAGGCCTTATTTGCATTTAGTGAGGCAATCAGCCATCCTGCAGGCGAGGCCAGCACCACTTCCAGATAATTGTACAGCCACCTCAGAATAAGTCTGGTCGAGCGACCAAGAAAAAACTCATTTTGGTCTGGCTGTGACCCCAACTATCTCCTGGGACAGTCATTTATAAAAGCAAGCACCTCTTTCTCTGGGGCGTGTGTCTGCACTCCATACAATGCCTCCAGGTAAGTGGCATATTCCTATGTTATACCCTGACCGTCCATCACTTCTCATTGGTAGTAGTAGTAGTAGTAACCATTTTTAACTGCTTGCTCACTGACTGCCATGCCCTATCTTTCCTTGCTCCCAATCCAGGCCAGCAATTTGCCTGTCTTTTCCCCACCATGTAAACCTTTATCTGCTTTGCCACGGAGAGCGTTCTGATTTCATGGCTGGCAACCGACTGGAACTCAGCCTGCTTTAGGTCTGTCTCGTTTTTAAAGGCTGGATACGGAGGATTCTGCATAGTCGTGCTCTAATTGAATGGGTTCCCTTTCTAGTGTAGCTAATCTATGGCGTCAAGCTTTCCTGTCCCCTAATTTGTCAGTCATAATGACCCTACCCCCGAGTGTTGCCTTGTGTTAGAAATGGGGTCTTTGACTGGCAGTCAGGTTACCCCCTGTCCATGCAAGGACCCTCACTCTAGTCATGGTAAAGGAGAATCACCCCCAGATAACCCCCGCTCACCCCCTTGGTAGCTTGGCACGAGCAGGTAGACTTAACTTCAGAAGCAATGTGTAAATTATTTGTACCAACACACAGAGTAACTCAGTAAAAAAACTGCAAAATGACACAACAAAGGTTTAGAGTAATAGGTAATATTTATCTAAACAAAATAAGACCAAAACGATAAAAATCCGACATACACAAGTCAAGTTATGAATCTAAAAAGAAAAAGAGTCTTAAATCCTTTAGAAAACAGTGAGAACGTGTTAGCACACAAAAGTACCTGGGTAGCATCAAAATAAAGGCGCACGGTGAGCTTGGGTCGAAAAAAGCCAGCGATGCGTTGATTTCTCATCCACAAGCGAGTACGTGCGTTGTTCCTCCTTCGGTCTGATCGGTGTGTGTTGTTTCTTCTCTCCCACAAGAGAGCGATGCGTCGATCTGGACATGCACCTTGGGTCTGGGCAGGCTTGGCGTTGATATTCCACGCACAGCAATGTTGCGTTCAAATCCGATCGCACTGCGGGTGTTGCACGTCGTTTCTCCAGCCACGTTGCATCGATCTCCCAGTCGCGATTCAGGTGGAGCGTTGATTTTAGTTGCAAGGATGGTGGTGCGTCGTTTATCAGCAGCGAGGCGGGTGGTGCGTCAAAAGTTTCCCCGCACAGCGGTCTTTGTGTGCATTTCTGTCCTTTTCCACCAGCTACACCTTTCAAGGGCCCCGAGACAGGTTAGGGCACCACTTGGCAGGCAGGCCTCTCAGCAGAAAGACCAAGTGCTGGCAGAGAGAATTATTTGTTGTCCCTGAGACTTCAACAACAGGAGGCAAGCTCAGTTTAAGCCCTTGGAGAGTCTTCTCAAGCAGGAATGCACAAAGTCCGCTCTTTGTCCCATTTTACAACCAGAAGCAGCCCAAAAAAGCACAGTCACAGGCAGGGGCAGCATTTCTCCACAGCTCTTCAGCTCTTCTCCTTGGCAGAGGTTCCTCTTGACTCCAGAAGTGATCTAATTTTCAGAGGTTTTGGGTGCCCTTCTTATACCACTTTCTGCCTTTGAAGTAGGCCTACTTCAAAGAGAAGTCTCTGTTATTTTCAAGATCCTGCCTTGCCCAGGCCAGGCCCCGACACACACCAGGGGGTTGGAGACTGCATTGTGTGAGGGCAGGCACAGCCCTGTCATGTGTATGTGACCACTCGTCCCCTCCCCTCAGCCCAGATAGCTCATCAGGATATGCAGGCTACACCCCAGCTCCCTTTGTGTCACTTTCTAGAGGAGAGGAGCAAACAGCCCAACTGTCAAACTGACCTAGACAGGGAATCCACAAATAAGTAGAGTCACAGAATGGTTTAAGAAAGAAAATACCTACTTTCTGAAAGTGGCATTTTCAAACACAATATAAAAACCTACTTCACTAAAAGATGTAATTTTAAATTGTGAGTTCAGAGACTCCAAACTCCACATGTCTATCCGCTCCCAAAGGGAATTTACGCTATAATCATATTTTAAGGCAGCCCCCATGTTAACGTATGAGAGAGCAGGCCTTGCAACAGTGAAAACCGAATTTGGCAGTATTTCACTGTCAGGATATTTAAACACATAAGTACATGTCCCACCTTTAACATACACTGAACCCTGCCCATGGGACTAACTAGGGCCTACGTTAGGGGTGCCTTACATGTATAAAATGGGAAGGTTTAGGCCTGTTAAGTGGGTACACTTGCCAAGTCGAATTGGCAGTTTAAAAGTGCACACACAGACACTGCAGTGGCAGGTCAGAACCATGTTTACAGGGCTACTAATGTGGGTGGCACAACCAGTGCTGCAGGCCCACTATTAGCATTTGATTTACAGGCCCTGGGCACCGCTAGTGCACAGTACTAGGGACTTACTAGTAAATCAAATGCAAACCATGGAAAGCCAATTACATATCCATTCTACATAGGAGCACTTGCACTTTAGCACTGGATAGCAGTGTTAAAGTGCCCAGAGTATCACAAACAGCAGAAACAGAGTCCAGCACACATCAACAACCTGGAAAACAGAGGCAAACAGTTTGGGGAGACCACGCCGAGGATGCCAAATCTAACACCTTGTATCCTTCCCAAAGTGTCACAGGGTTCTGCACAGTATGCTTGTTTTCCTCAAAATAATGTTTTGACGCTATGCTTAGAAGTTTAATTTCCTGGGCATTTAAGAAGCACCATGTTTCTATCTGCCACCTTTCCTGGGGCTTCCTCCTATTAATCAACAGTGTCACTCGTGGAGGCGAGCGATTACTAATCCCACTGGCCAGGTATTCTGCTTCCCTGAACCTCTGCAGTGAGTGGCCTGTTGTGAAGAAGTAATCGAGTTGTCAGTGCATGTTGTGTGCTCCTGAATAAAAGGAGTACCCTCTCTCATTACTGGGCAAAGATCGCCAGATATCACACATTCCGAGCTATTACACGAAGCTCATTAATTTCCCTTTGGTTGCCACTCCTCCTAGTCTTGTGCTGCACCTGTCAAGATGTGTGTTCAGTGCAAGGTTGAAGTCCCCCCTATTACTGTCAGCGCAGGGAGGACATCCATCAGTATGTTTCCTACTTTCTAGAATGTCATCGGCTGGAGTCTCTTGGGTGCATACATTAAGCAGTAACATGTCTTCGCCTTCGTATTCTACTAATACTGCCAGGAAGCAGCCATGTGCGTCAGTCCACATGCATTTAACGTGAAATAGTAATGCCTTTCTGATAAGGATCAACACATCCCTGGAGCCAGATATATATTGGGAGGGCCCTGCTGCTCTATATTTGCCCTTCCCCATGCTGCAATGTTGCCCATCAAGGAAATGCGTTTCTTGCAGGAACCCACCATCAGGTTTGTATATGCTGAGACCCTTAAGGACCCGACTCCCTTTCACTCTATTACTAAGGCTGTTGACATTCCATAGCAACAGCATTAATGTTTGGGTGTTAGTCATGTTAAGTATATTTCTATCTCTCCATGAGTGGGCCTGCCTCTTGTGGTAGGTGGTCTGAGTGTCTCCCATTGCAATGTATCAAGGTGTCCTGGTCTACCCTAAAACTAGCCCCCTCCCTACTTTACCGTGTAGTGATTCTAGAACTAACCAGCCCCAACTCTCATCACGTATGGATTCCAAACCATAAACATTCTAAACTATTAGATGCTTCAGTCATTGGGGCGTAACCAGAGGCTACCCATGTATAACGGCCACTTAAATTGTGATTGAACACAGACAGTCTCTATATGTTCAGTGAGTCCCATCCCTCCTCGACCTCTCAAGGCCCAGCAAGCTTGACATCATCTTACCACCATTCGTAGCCAGTCAGGACACTCCTACACCAAATGTTTCAGCCATCATAGGTGTGATGGGCAGCAATTGCTCCTCTCCTGTTTCTTGTTCTGTCTCCGTCCTTTCTGGTCTGCTGCCCCACCCTCAGACACCAGTGGACGCCACTAGTTACTGTCCATGATGTCACTGTATTGCTTCACTTCTTTGACTGTTTTTTCTTGGGCTGCTTTCACTTGCACTTTCATCAAAGAGAAAGCAGCTTTCTTGTATCGGCAATGCTTCACGGGTGCCAGATGCCAACCCCGGTCTCTCCTTTTGTCCTGTGGTAGGCCTGACTAGAGACCCTGTTTCTCTAGCCGTATCCATGCCTCCTGGGCTGACGCCATGAAGCGGGTCTTTCCTTCATAAACTAGCCTGAGCTTTGCCAAAAACAGGAGCGCATATTTCAGATCTAAGTGGTGCAGCACCTTCTTCACTGAAATGTATGACCCCTATTGTCGTTGGACCAAATTAGTGTAATTTGAGTAGAGGTTCACCTCAAATCATCTATCATCCAGGGCCCATGCTTCCTCACTGCTTGTAAGATAACATCTCAATCTCTAATGTTCATCAATCTCGCTATGATCGTGCGTGGGGGTCCCCCGGTGGCGGCAGCTATGCCAGGACTCTGTGTGCCTATTCCACAGAGAAAAAGTGGTAGGGCTTACCCCAAAAAACTGTTTTTTCCAGCCACTCTTCACATATAGGGCCTCATTATGACCCTGGCGGGCGGCGGAGGCCGCCCGCCAGGATCCCGCCCTCCAAATTACCGCGCCGCGGTCAAGAGACCGCGGCGGGTATTACGAGTTTTCCCCTGGGCTGGCGGGCGGTTCCAGTAAAACCGCCCGCCAGCCCAGGGGAAAACGACCTTCCCACGAGGATGCCGGCTCGTAATCGAGCCGGCGGAGTGGGAAGGTGCGACGGGTGCAGTGGCACCCGTCGCGTATTTCAGTGTCTGCAAGGCAGACACTGAAATACTTTTCGGGGCCCTCTTACGGGGGCCCCTGCCGTGCCCATGCCATTGGCATAGGCACGGCAGGGGCCCCCAGGGGCCCCGCGACCCCCCCTACCGCCATCCTGTTCATGGCGGCTTTCCCGCCATGAACTGGATGGCGGTAGGGGGGGTCAGAATCCTCATGGCTGCGGAGCGCGCTCCGCAGCCATGGAGGATTCCAAAGAGCAGCGGAAAGTCAGCGGGAGACCGCTGACTTTCCGCTTCTGACCGCGGCTGAACCGCCGCGGTCAGAATGCTCATTGGAGCACCGCCAGCCTGTTGGCGGTGCTCCCGTGGTCGGTGGCCCTGGCGGCCACCGGCCGCCAGGGTCAGAATGACCCTCATAGTTCTGTGTTCGACCCCTCTGTCCTCTCCAGTCCTCCAATGAGCTAGATGTTGTAGCAGCGAGATCTACCTCCCACACCTTCCAACCTCTGTGCCAGTAGTTTAACTTCTCTCTCCATAACTGTGCATTTTGCAGAAAGTTCCTTCAAGTGCGACAGGGTGGTGACCAGTTGGTCTTCTGTCTCCTTAACTCTGTCAGACAGTGGTTTATGGTAATCTCTTAGTAGTCCCACTCCACTCACTACTGCCGCGATCTGTGTTTCCAAAGATGTCTTTGTGTCTCTAATGGCCTCTAGGATAGTCACAGTGTGAGAGGCAAGTGCCATGCATTTTTCTGTCTGTTGTGTACGGCCTTCTCCATTAGTCTCCACTTTGGTCTTGGAGGGCCCTTCTTTCACCGAGCGTGGTTTTTCCATCTCAGTCATCATGCGTGCTGCTCTGGCAGTGTACCACCCAGGAGTATTGGTTCCATGTATGAGCAGGGTGCAGGGTTTGTGTTCAACTCCACCTCCATGCTGGTATAATGCAATACATTATAAAGCTTCAATGTATTTTAGACCACGCCAGTGCCTTGAGGGGCCTGAAGTTGCTACTGATTGCTGGTTCCACTTGCTACCCAGCCATGAACTTCCATTCAATCCAGCATCCTATGTCCTTTGCATTGTATCCCCACAGGCAGTATTGTGGCCCGCGTCATCAACCAGTTCCCAGGCAGAGACAGCAGATTGCAACACAGTGTTTGCGTGGTTTCCACTGCACTCTCAATTTATTATGTAACTTCTCTATATTCGTTATATGGGGTATGTCATTTCCTCCTCCCCTATTCTACCTGCGGTGCCTCTGCCCTCACGCTGTTATTGCTTGCTGTCTGTGCCCCCGACAGCAATTAGCTCTGATTGACCCTTTCTTTATCTCACCACTCACAGAGTCATTAATGGGGGGGTATTATCCACCTTTGGGCTAATGGTGTTCGAGCAGGCTACATGCCTCTCATTCCGTCTTCATGTCTGGTCCAGTTCAAAGGTCTGCCAGTTTCGTTAGCTTAGTGCTCCATGGCTTCTCTTCCCCAGCTGCAGCCATGGTAGTGCTCAGGCCGGCCCCTCCTTGTACTTCGATACCTTCAGAGATTCTCACTGTGCATAGCGCCACAGTTGGGTTACGGGGTGTCAGCTCAATCCGATGATACTTCTGCTGCCTGGGTTCCCAGCTTTTCCTCTCCGTGCTCCTCTCGCTTCTGCTCACCAGTCGGCTAAAATACTTGTAGCCACCATCTTGGTTTCTTGTTCAGCCATGCAGGCTCGGCTGCAGTTTAGCAGATTTCCGATCAAGGAACTTCTTTAATCAGCATTGCGCTTTGTACTCTCAATGACACAGGAGGGTGTCCCGGCACTTCTGTGTCCTGCAGGCTTGAGTTCACAGGATAATTAGGCCCAATGCCTCCGTTGGGGAGAGGAGCTTGAGCTCACCTCTCCTACTCCATTGCCAGTCAGGCCACGCCCCCTCCACGCTCTCTAAATTGACTCCTTTCCATGGGAGACTCTCACTGGGAGATACTCTAAGGGCCTCCATCTGCCTGGTCCTTAAGTGAGGACCTCTGTGAATGTATTGTTAAACCTTTTTGAAGATGACCACCACGTTACAGCAGGTGCGGTTTCTCCTCTAGGGCTGAGGGAATGAGACCCTCTGAAATTCCTGCACCTCAACATTAAAAAAATATTAAATAGATCCATTTGTTTGGAGATGCAATCGTATCTCTAAACACATTGATGTATTTAACTCTGGGCTGTCTGTCCCAGGCTGCCTGCCCTGCCTCGTTTTGAAGTAGGAGACAGAAGCCAAGCAGTAAATCAACTTCTCTACACTGTGATGCTTGACACAGGGCTTAGCTTTCTATAGCCCTTCATTTCCATTGTGGTCTACGGTGGTATCCACTATAGGCCAGTGACGCTTTTAGCGTCATGGTTTCAGGCATTGGAGTCTTCATCCCTTCGTGAGGGCAGGCATCTGTCATTCATTGGCATCAATCCCACCCTTTCCCATTTGTCACGCAGTAGGAGTGAATGCAAGCATGTCTGGTTTAGTGCCTTGTCCTCTGTAATTATAAGTGCTATAATGCTAATCTTGGGTTATTTATATTGTGCTGAAACCCCTTGTCACCTTAACTTCCCCCACTTTGACACCCCAGGCCATGGCTGCAGATCACTGGCCCCTTCAGAAGTGGAGCTGCTGTATTTGTTCACCCACTAAATTGTTTCAAAAGATAAGCAGGATTCTGATTTCTCTTGCAAAATGTATCCACATATCTGATTCAAGTCTCAAATCGAGAAATATGTGCTTACAGGAAAGACAGTATGGGATAAAACTGGCCCTATCTTCATGCCCTTAACATTAATGCCAAAAACATGGATTGATCCGTGACCCAAGGGTAGGTCGCTCCCCCTGCCGCTGCAGCTCCTCCAGGTTCCTGAGTTCCTGAGACCCACCCCACAGTAAGTACCCCCCACCTCCCAGCCCCTCGTTCTGCCCCGCGCTACTCACCCTCTCTCCTGCTTCTTTTCGTCTTTCCTTCTTCTCTGTTCTTCCTCCTCGCTCCTCGTCTGTATTCTTCTTCTGTACTCCTCTTCTCCCCGTCTTCTCTCCTCTTCTCTTCTTCCTCATCTTCTGCTGTGGTATTCTGCACCCTGTTTCTTCGTTTTTTGTATCTCCCTCTGTGTTCTTCTGTGTTCTTCTGTGTTCCTCTGTCTTCTTCTGTCTTCCTCTGTCTTCCTCTGTCTTCTTCTGTCTTCCTCTGTGTTTTTCTGTCTTCCTCGGTGTTCTTCTGTCTCCCTCTGTGTTCTTCTGTATTTTTCTCTGTTCTTCTGTCTTCTTCTGTCTTCTTCTGTCTTCCTCTGTCTTCTTCTGTATTCTTCTGTGTTCTTCTGTATTCTTCTCTGTTCTTCTGTACTCCTCTCTGTTCTTCTGTGTTCTTCTGTGTTCTTCTGTGTGTCTTCTGCTCTTCCGGTCTTCTGCTCTTCCGGTCTTCAGTCCTTCCGGTCTTCTGCTCTTCTGTTCTTCTTTTCTTCTGTTCTTCTTTTCTTCTTGTCTTCTTGTCTTCTGCCTTCGGCTCTTCTGCCTCCTCCGTCCTCTTCTCCCCGCGCCTGCCCTCCTGCTCCTGCCTCATCTCCCTCCCCCACTCGCATCCCCCCCTCTATCTCCCCTATCTAACCCGTTCACTTTCTACCTCCCTCACTCCTCCTATCTACCTATCTCTCCATCTCTCTATCCCACTATCCAACTCCCTCACTCTCCACCTCCTCCTATCTTCCTATCTTCCTATCTCTCTATCTTTTTCCCTGTCTATCGATTTCTCTATCTACCTTTTCTCTCTACCTATTTCTCTATCTCTCCCCCTATTTCTCTATCTCTCCCCCCCTCCCGCCACCCCCTCTATTACCTATCAGGTAGGGGATACCTCACTCTACCTCTCACCCTCACCCACCTCTACAACCCCCCCTCCCCTATCTTCACAACCCTACACCTATCTTTCTCCCTAATCTCCTAAACCTCCTAACACTCTCCCCCCTCCACCCTGAAACCCCCCTCCCCAGCTCTTCTCACTCTACCTGTCCCCCCCTCCCTCGCGCTTTCCCGCCGCGACCTCCTGCACGCCCCCGCCCCCCAGCTCCCATTCGCCCCCAGCTGACCCCTCCCCCCCTCCTACCTCATATGGCAGCCGCTGCGCGACTGCGCAGCGGGCGCGTGCAGCGGGTGCGCCGCAGAGGCAAGCCCGTCTGCGCCCGTCCGCGCCTGGCCCGCGCCCAGCGCCATGACCCCTGGTCCCCAGCGCTCCCAAGCCCCGATGATCCGCTATGACCCCACCACCCTCCATGCCCTCAACCCAGGACGCTCCAACACCTGCTTCCAAGCTCACCCCAAACGCACCCATGGACCCTTCGCCTGCAACTCCTCCAAACGCATCTTCCACCACGCAACAACTACGACCACAAGCCCACGCGCCATCAACCACCTCAAGTGCATCCTAGTCAACGCTCGCTCCGTTCACAAACACGCCGTTGAACTCTGGGACCTCCTAGACTCCACAGCACCGGACGTCGCCTTCATCACGGAGACCTGGATGAACGCCTCCTCTGCTCCAGACATCGCCACCGCCATCCCCGAAGGCTACAAGATCTCCAGGAAAGACCGCACCAACCAAGTAGGAGGAGGCATCGCCATCGTCTTCAAAGACTCCATCAGCGTCACCACCTCCACTGAAGACTCCCCTCTTGCCGCTGAACACCTGCATTTTCAGATTCGCACCGACCCGAGGACCACCCTCAGAGGATCCCTCGTCTACCGTCCTCCCGGACCTCGCGCCCCTTTCAGCGACACCATCGCCGACTTCATCTCCCCGCACGCCCTCGCCTCACCGGACTACATCCTCCTAGGCGACCTCAACTTCCATCTGGAACAAAACAACGACCCCAACACCACCACCCTGCTCGACAACCTCGCCAACCTCGGCCTCAAACAATTGGTGAACACTGCCACCCACATCGCCGGACACACACTTGACCCTATCTTCTCCGCCAGCAAACACGTCTTCTTCAGCCACGCCTCTGCCCTTCATTGGACCGACCACAGCTGCGTCCACTTCACATTCCGACGCGAGACCCGCCACCTCCGCACTCAACCCATCCCTCGCCGACAGTGGAACATGATCCCTGAAGAGCAACTCTTCGCACAACCAACCCACCCTCACCACCGACCCCAACGTCGCAGCTCTCAACCTCACAAACTGGATCTCCAACTGCGCAGACAACCTTGCTCCCCTCAAACGCTCGCAGCGACAGAACAACACCAAGAAACCCCTCTGGTTCTCTGACACCCTCAAAGAATCAAAGAAAACTTGTCGCGCACTTGAGAAAGCCTGGCGCAAGGACCGCACCGCTGACAACATGACCGCCCTCAAGAACACTACCCGCAAACACCACCACCTGATCCGCACTGCCAAAAGGAATTTTTTCACCGACAGACTGGACAAAAACAGCCACAACAGCAGAGAACTCTTCAGCATCGTCAAGGAGTTCTCCAACCCCAGCGCCAACGCCAACGCCGTCACGCCCTCACAGGATCTATGCGAATCCCTCGCCACTTTCTTCCATCGCAAGATCAGCGACCTCCACGACAGCTTCGGACACCAGACCCAACCTAACACCACCGAACCCACATCCCCGACCATCACCCTCAACAACTGGACCCACATCAGCACAGAAGAAACCAAAATCCATCATGAACTCTATCCACTCCGGCGCCCCTTCGGACCCCTGCCCGCACTTCATCTTTAACAAAGCCGACAACATCATCGCCCCGCACCTCCAGACCGTCATCAACTCTTCTTTTTCTTCTGCTACCTTCCCCGAATGCTGGAAACACGCCGAAGTCAACACCCTACTAAAGAAACCTACGGCTGACCCGAGCGACCTGAAAAACTTCCGCCCCATCTCCCTTCTGCCTTTCCCAGCCAAAGTATTAGAGAAGACCGTCAACAAACAGCTGACCACCTTCCTGGAAGACAACAACCTGCTCGACCCCTCACAGACCGGATTCCGAACCAACCACAGCACTGAAACCGCCCTCATCTCAGTCACAGACGACATCAGAACCCTGATGGACAACGGTGAAACAGTCGCCCTCATTCTTCTCGACCTCTCGGCTGCCTTTGACACCGTCTGTCACCGTACCCTAATCACCCGCCTCCGCTCCACCGGGATCCAAGACCAGGCCCTGGACTGGATCGCCTCCTTCCTCGTAAACCGCTCCCAAAGAGTCTACCTCCCTCCGTTTCGCTCAGAACCCACTGAGATCATCTGCGGCGTACCTCAAGGCTCATCACTCAGCCCGACACTCTTCAATGTCTACATGAGCCCCCTCGCTAACATCGTACGCAAGCACGACATCATCATCACCTCCTACGCCGACGACACCCAACTTATACTCTCCCTCACCAAGGACCCCGCCAGCGCCAAGACCAACCTACAAGAGGGTATGAAGGACGTCGCAGATTGGATGAGGGTCAGCCGCCTAAAGCTGAACTCTGAAAAAACTGAAGTCCTCATCCTCGGCAACACCCCGTCCGCCTGGGACGACTCCTGGTGGCCCACGGCCCTCGGCACCGCACCGACCCCCGCAGACCACGCCCGCAACCTCGGCTTCATCTTGGACCCCCTTCTCACCATGACCAAGCAAGTCAACGCCGTGTCCTCCGCCTGCTTCCTCACCCTCCGCATGGTCCGCAAGATCTTCCGCTGGATCCCCGCCGACACCAGAAAAACCGTGACCCACGCCCTCGTCACGAGCCGCCTGGACTACGGCAACACCCTCTACGCTGGGACCACCGCCAAACTCCAAAATCGCCTGCAACGCATTCAAAACGCCTCAGCCCGCCTCATCCTCGACGTACCCCGCAACAGCCACATCTCCGCACACCTGAGACACCTGCATTGGCTCCCAGTCAGCAAAAGGATCACCTTCCGACTTCTCACCCACGCACACAAAGCCCTCCACGACAAGGGACCGGAATACCTCAACAGACGGCTCAACTTCTACTTCCCCACCCGCCCCCTCCGCTCCTCTGGCCTTGCACTCGCCGCCGTCCCTCGCATCCGACGCTCCACGGCGGGTGGGATATCTTTCTCCTTCCTGGCGGCCAAGACCTGGAACTCCCTCCCCACCAGCCTCAGGACCACCCAGGACCACTCCGCTTTCCGGAGATTTCTAAAGACCTGGCTGTTCGAGCAGCGATAACCACCCCCTTTGTCCCTAGCGCCTTGAGACCCACACGGGTGAGTAGCGCGCTTTATAAATGCTAATGATTTGATTTGATTTGATTTGAACAATGAATGTTAAAAACGTTAAGGTAATGTGCGTCAGTGATTTTGTTCCTCTCTTTTTTCAAGTTTTTCTTAATGTTGCATTTGCCAAGAGAGTTAGCTGTTTCATTGTTAGACCTGACAGCCTTAGGGTGGTCACCCCTACATTTTTGCCTGCCTCCCTCCACTTTTTAGACAATGTTTTTGCTGGCTTTTAGACTCTGCGCACTTTACCACTGCTAACCAGTGCTAAAGTGCCTATGCTCTCTCCCTTAAAACATGGTAACCTTGAATCATACCTGATTGGACTATTAATTTACTTATAAGTCCCTAGTAATGTGCTCTCTATGTGCATAGGGCCGGTAGATTAAATGCTACTAGTGGGCCTGCAGCACTGGTTGTGCCACCCACTTAAGTAGCCCCTTTTCCTTGTCTCAGGCCTGCCATTGCAAGGCCTGTGTGTGCAGCTTCACTGTCACCTCGACTTGGCATTTAAAAGTACTTGCCAAGCCTAAACCTCCCTTTTCTCCACATATAAGTCACCTCTAATGTGTGCCCTAGGTAACCCCTAGAGCAGGGTGCTGTGTGGGAGAAAGGCAGGACATGTACCTGTGTAGTTCACATGTCCTGGTAGTGTAAAACTCCTAAATTCGTTTTTGCACTACTGTGAGGCCTGCTACCTTCATAGGCTAACATTGGGGCTGCCCTCATACAGTATTGAAGTGGTAGCTGCTTATCTGAAAGGAGTAGGAAGGTCATATTTAGTATGGCCAGAATGGTAATATAAAATCCTGCTGACTGGTGAAGTTGGATTTAATATTACTATTCTAGAAATGCCACTTTTAGAAAGTGAGCCTTCCTTTGCACTTAAATCTTTCTGTGCCTTACAATCCACGTCTGGCTGGGCTTAGTTGACAGCTCCTTGTGCATTCACTCAGACACACCCCAAACACAGGGTACTCAGCCTCACTTGCATACATCTGCATTTTGAATGGGTCTTCCTGGGCTGGGAGGGTGGAGGGCCTGCTCTCACACAAAGGACTGCCACACCCCCTACTGGGACCCTGGCAGACAGGATTGAACTGAAAGGGGACTTGGTGCACTTCTTAGCCACTCTTTGAAGTCTCCCCACTTCAAAGGCACATTTGGGTATAAAACAGGGCCTCTGCCCTACCTCATCAGACACTTGCTGGAGAAGAAACCTGAACCAGAAACTACATCCTGCCAAGAAGAACTGCCTGGCTGCTCAAATGACTCACCTGTCTGCTTTCTACAAAGGACTGCTGCCTTGCTGTTGGCCTGCTGCCTTGCTGAACTCTTGTCTGGCTATGAAAGTGCTCTCCAAGGGCTTGGATAGAGCTTGCCTCCTGTTCCCTGAAGTCTCAGAACCAAAAAGACTTCTCTTTTTCACTTGGACGCTCCGTGCGCCGAAATTTTCAATGCACAGCTTATTCCGCGGCGAGAAAAACGCCGCACACCGACGCTGAACGACGAGATGTCTTTGGGACGACCGGAACTTCGACGCACGGCTTCGCAAGGACAACGCCGCCCGACCTCCAGAGGAGAAATCGACGCGACACCTGCTGTGAGATTGTAATTTCGACGCACAGCCCTGCAGAACGACGCGCAGCCGGAAACCTAGCAGGAAAATCCACGCACAGACCCGGGACATCTGGTAATCCCCGCGATCCACAGAAAGAGACTGTCCGCGCGCCGGAAAACGACGCACGACTTCCCCACGTGAAAAAATAACAACGCAAGTCCGTGTGTTCTGGGGAGAAATTGACGCACACAACCTTTTTCCACGTATCTCTTCTTTTGTGGCCCTCTGAGGAGATTTTGCACTCCAAACCAGGTACTTTGTGCTTGAAAGAGACTTTGTTTGCTTTTTAAAGACTTAAGACACTTTATATCACTTTTCAGTGATATCTCTACAAATTCACATTGCAACTTTATTCGTTTTGACCTACAATTATCCTGATAAATATTATATATTTTTCTAAACACTGTGTGGTGTATTTTTGTGGTGCTATATGGTGGTATTGTATGATTTATTGCACAAATACTTTACACATTGCCTTCTAAGTTAAGCCTGACTGCTCGTGCCAAGCTACCAGAGGGTGGGCACAGGATAATCTTGGATTGTGTGTGACTTACCCTGACTAGAGTGAGGGCTTTTGCTTGGACAGGGGGTAACCTGACTGCCAACCAAAAACCCAATTTCTAACATTGGTGGCAGCGGTGGGATAGGACTTGTATTTGTGCAGTGACATACAGTAGCTAAGTATTTCACTACCTACCCACAGTTAAAGGTCAACTTGATTTTTAACTCTTTTTGCAAATTCGTTTTTTCCTGACAATTTTCAAAAACTAAATCCTCACTCAACATGTCTCTGACTGGGTCTCAGATAGGAGACTTTGACCTAGTCCTGTTGGATACATATACGGTCAAACAACTAAAAGGATTCTGCAGGGTAATGAGGGTACCCACCCAAGGGGCCTCCAAAAAGGAGGACTTTCAAGTGGCGCTGAGGGCCTGGGCAGAAGCCCATTTAGAAGAGAATGATGAGGAAGAGGAGCCAGAAAATGGCCCCTCAGAGGATTTGTCACTATATGTGTATGTGTATGAAGGTTGTGCAAAAAGGTCAACATATTTAGAAGGCAAAAGGTAAAGGAAATAAAGTGCTCAAATGTGTATGAGTGCAGTGTATGTTTGAGATGGTAAAATGAGGGAGATGCAAGAAAGTGCATTCAGGTCACTGTGAAAAGAGGGTGCTGAAAAGGAAAGATAGGAGATTGAAAATGTGTGGATGGATGACGTGCAGAAAAAGGGCATACTTATCTAACATAAAGCAAAAGGCCATACTCCTTCCACAGGCCTCAATAATATTTGATTCATAGTCTCACAATTTCTGAATTTAAACATTTCCAATGGTAATTATTTATAAGAAATCATTGTTGTCACTGATTTATCTTAAACAGATAACAACCACTGACAAAGCCAATAGGACTGACTAGTTTTAGGTTTATGTCAGTTGTGTTATATTTCTGGATTTAATGCCATCGCAGAGAAAAAACCAAAAAACAGGTCGGTGGCACACTAAGGGAATCACAGAAATGTATTTTACATGTCCCTTTTAGAGAGCCCTCACATTTTTCATCCCACTTAAAGACCTGTCTGCACATATTTCTGTATGACTGATTGCAGCCAGCAGCTGTGGGTGCTTCTCAATGCCTGGTTAGAACATTTTTTTGGGCCAGATGTATGAAAAAACCCCTTTGCGAATCGCAAATAGTGATTTTTAAGAAATCGCTATTACTGTGTCGCAAAATGCAATGTAACAAATTTGCGATTCGGAAATAGCGATTTCTTAAAAATCGCTAATGCAATTTGCGAGGCACAAATACCGAATCAAAAAAAAATTGCGATTTGGTATTTGAAAATCGCAAATTGTGAAAACGCACACCTGGCACAGCCTGATGACATCATAAGCAGGAAGTGAGTCAGCCCAGGCTGTTTCCAGGGGCCACACCCAAAGGAGCAGTGAGAGAGACACAGCCCAGCCCCAGGGAGCAAGTGTGTGATCAAGGCAGGACTTCACATCACCATGACCAATGCTGCTAATGGGAAGGAGAAGGGAAAGAGGAAGAGAAAACTGAAGTTCAGTGAGCAGGAACTGGAGGTGCTCACTGAGGAGGTGGTGAGGAGCCATGACCGGCTTTTTGCGAAGAGCTTACTCCAGGTCCCAGAGAGGGAGAAGCACAAACTCTGGCCGGACATACAGACCAAAATCTGCGTAGTGGGAGTTGCGCAGCGCTCAGTGGAGGAGATTAGAAAGAGGTGGTCGACCTGCTTTCCCGTGCCAAGGAGAGGGTGGCCAGAAGACTACAGGAGGCAAGGAGCACAGGAGGTGGACCATCCACCCAGACACCCTCCACCCCCATGGAAGACCTGGTGGAGTCGACACTGCTCCCAGAAGCTGTCAGTGGGCTCACTGACATAGACACGTCCGGCACACCAAGCACCAGTAAAGGTAAGTGCAATAATGAAATGTAACCCCATATGTGTATGTACAAATGCCCCTTAGGAATGAGCAATTAGTGCAAAGCATTGTGATAAGTAGTACATTCCACATCTTAGAAGCGGCACAACAATGCCTTATGGGAGTGGTAGTCCACAACCCAGAGCTGAAAGTAGCACATAGAATGAAATTAAGTAGAGCGACACCCAGAAGAACACAACACCCACTACATAATGATATGATGTAACTGTACATTTATTACCATTGTGCAACATTTGGTGATTCATACATAAATGACATGCTGCACATTGTTGTTGCAGATGGCCCAGGCCCAGCAGCATCAGCGTGTGCCATTGTGGGGGATGCTAAAACACAGCCTCCATCAGATTCCAACACCAGCGAGTCAGTGAGTATTGCGCCAATCAGACGCAGGGCAGGGGTTGTACCTCTCCCAGCATTGAGCCAGGACTCGGATGACATGCGGGATGAAGGCCACACTCCATCCCCAGAAGCCAGATCCACCGTAAGGCATCAGTCCCAGCCCCAGCATCACTCAACACCCTGCAGGAGGCCTCAGGATGCAGGCACACAGCACGTGGAAGTAGGTGAGGGTCCATCATTCTTCGGTGGACTGGAATCATCTATGCTTAAAGTGCAGCACCTGAAAAATAAGAACATGAGGGCAGTGCACAGGCAGATGCAGGCACACAATGCCAACATGGGGGTGCTGCATAAGCAATTGGAGTGCCTTAATACAAACATTTGCAAGCTGCATGAGAGACAGATTACAGCTGCGGAGAACACCAGGGAATTGACCAATGCTGTGAAGGAACTCTGTAGAGAGATCAGGCATGAGAGAGTCAGCCACCGCAGGCATGAAAGGCGATTCATTGGGATGTTTAGTGGATTTTGTAGATCTGTCAATCTGTGCCAGTAGTTTAACTTCTCTCTCCATAACTGTGCATTTTGCAGAAAGTTCCTTCAAGTGCGACAGGGAGGTGACCAGTTGGTCTTCTGTTTCCTTAACTCTGTCAGACAGTGGTTTATGGTAATCTCTTAGTAGTCCCACTCCACTCACTACTGCAGCGATCTGTGTTTCCAAAGATGTCTTTGTGTCTCTAATGGCCTCTAGGATAGTCACAGTGTGAGAGGCAAGTGCCATGCATTTTTGTGTCTGTTGTGTACGGCCTTCTCCATTAGTCTCCACTTTGGTCTTGGAGGGCCCTTCTTTCACCGAGCGTAGTTTTTCCATCTCAGTCATCATGCGTGCTGCTCTGGCAGTGTACCACCCAGGAGTATTGGTTCCATGTATGAGCAGGGTGCAGGGTTTGTGTTCAACTCCACCTCCATGCTGGTATAAGGCAATACATTATAAAGCTTCAATGTATTTTGGACCACACCAGTGCCTTGAGGGGCCTGAAGTTGCTATTGATTGCTTGTTCCACTCGCTGCCCAGCCATGAACTTCCATTCAGTCCAGCATCCTATGTCCTTTGCATTGTATCCCCACAGGCAGTATTGTGGCCCGCGTCATCAACCAGTTCCCAGGCAGAGACAGCAGATTGCAGCACAGTGTTTGGGTGGTTTCCACTGCACTCTCAATTTATTATGTAACTTCTCTATATTCGTTATATGGGGTATGTCATTTCCTCCTCCCCTATTCCACCTGCGGTGCCTCTGCCCTCACGCTGTTATTGCTTGCTGTCTGTGCCCCCGACAGCAATTAGCTCTGATTGACCCTTTCTTTATCTCACCACTCACAGAGTCATTGATGGGGGGGGGGTATTATCCAACTTTGGGCTAATGGTGTTCGAGCAGGCTACATGCCTCTCATTCCGTCTTCATGTCTGGTCCAGTTCAAAGGTCTGCCAGTTTCGTTAGCTTAGTGCTCCATGGCTTCTCTTCCCCAGCTGCGGCCATGGTAGTGCTCAGGCCGGCCCCTCCTTGTACTTCGATGCCTTCAGAGATTCTCACTGTGTATTGCGCCACAGTTGGGTTACGGGGTGTCAGCTCAATCCGCTGATACTTCTGCTGTCTGGGTTCCCAGCTTCTCCTCTCCGTGCTCCTCTCGCTTCTGCTCGGCAGTCGGCTAAAATACTTGTAGCCACCATCTTGGTTTCTTGTTCAGCCATGCAGGCTCGGCTGCAGTTTAGCAGATTTCCGATCAAGGAACTTCTTTAATCAGCATTGCGCTTTGTACTCTCAATGACACAGGAGGGTGTCCCGGCACTTCTGTGTCCTGCAGGCTTGAGTTCACAGGATAATGAGGCCCAGGGCCTCCGTTGGGGAGAGGAGCTTAAGCTCACCTCTCCTACTCCATTGCCAGTCAGGCCACGTCCCCTCCACGCTCTCTAAATTGACTCCTTCCCATGGGAGACTCTCACTGGGAGATACTTTAAGTGCCTCCATCTGCCTGGTTCTTAAGTGAGGACCTCTGTGAATGTATTATGAAACCTTTTTGAAGATGACCAACACGTTACAGCAGGTGCGGTTTCTCTTCTAGGGCTGAGGGAATGAGACCCTCTGAAATTCCTGCACCTCAACATTAAAAAATATTAAATAGATCCATTTGTTTGGAGATGCAATCGTATCTCTAAACACATTGATGTATTTAACTCTGGGCTGTCTGTCCCAGGCTGCCTGCCCTGCCTCGTTTTGAAGTAGGAGACAAAAGCCAAGCAGTAAGTCAACTTCTCTACACTGTGATGCTTGACACAGGGCTTAGCTTTCTATAGCCCTTCATTTCCATTGTGGTCTACAGTGGTATCCACTATAGGCCAGTGACGCTTTTAGCGTCATGGTTTCAGGCATTGGAGTCTTCATCCCTTCGTGAGGGCAGGCATCTGTCATTCATTGGCATCAATCCCACCCTTTCCCATTCGTCACGCAGTAGGAGTGAATGCAAGCATGTCTGGTTTAGTGCCTTGTCCTCTGTAATTATAAGTGCTTTAATGCTAATCTTGGGTTATTTATATTGTGCTGAAACCCCTTGTCACCTTAACCTCCCCCACTTTGACAACCCAGGCCCTGGCTGCAGATCACTGGCCCCTTCAGAAGTGGAGCTGCTGTATTTGTTACGCCACTAAATTGTTTCAAAAGATAAGCAGGATTCTGATTTCTCTTGCAAAATGTATCCACATATCTGATTCAAGTCTCAAAGCGAGAAATATGTGCTTACAGGAAAGACATTTATCTGCTGTATGGGATAAAACTGGCCCTATCTTCATGCCCTTAACATTAATGCCAAAAACATGGATTGATCCATGAACAATGAATGTTAAAAACATTAAGGTAATGTGCGTCAGTGATTTTGTTCCTCTCTTTTTTCAAGTTGTATTTAATGTTGCATTCGCCAAGAGAGTTAGCTGTTTCATCATGCTCTGTTTCTGTGTTCCTTTTTGTGCATTTTCTTACTCTTGCATTTTGCATACTTTGACTTGGGCCACGTGTCTAAGTGGGGCTTTGATTGAGAGCGCAGGTGCTGAACCTGAAGGCAAAGCAAAGTGTCTGTCAGTGTGTTGGCGTCTCTGTAGAGCACACAGGACAATGGTCATGTATTCCAGCTACAATTGTAATTCAGTATTAATGTGTATGAAGGCTGTGCAAAAAGGTCAACATATTTAGAAGGCAAAAGGAAAAGGAAATAAAGTGCTCAAATGTGTATGAGTGCAGTGTATGTTTGAGATGGTAAAATGAGGGAGATGCAAGAAAGTGCATTCAGGTCTCTGTGAAAAGAGGGTGCTGAAAAGGAAAGATAGGAGATTGAAAACGTGTGGATGGATGACGTACAGAAAAAGGGCATGCTTATCTAACATAAAGCATAAGGCCATACTCCTTCCATAGGCCTCAATAATATTTCATTCATAGTCTCACAATTTCAGATTTTAAACATTTCCAATGGTAATTATTTATAAGAAATCATTGTTGTCACTGATTTATCTTAAACAGATAACAACCACTGACAAAGCCAATAGGACTGACTAGTTTTAGGTTTATGTCAGTTGTGTTATATTTTTGGATTTAATACCATCGCAGAGAAAAAAACAAAAAACAGGTCGATGGCACACTAAGGGAATCACAGAAATGTATTTTACATGCCCTTTTAGAGAGCCCCCACATTTTTCATCCCACTTAAAGACCTGTCTGCACATATTTCTGTATGACTGATTGCAGCCAGCAGCTGTGGGTGCTTCTCAATGCCTGGTTAAAAACTTTTTTGGGCCAGATGTATGAAAAAAACCCTTTGCGAATCGCAAATAGCGATTTGTAAGAAATCGCTATTACTGAGTCGCAAACTGCAATGTAACAAATTTGTGATTCGGAAATAGCGATTTCTTAAAAATTGCTAATGCAATTTGCGAGGCCCAAATACCGAATCAAAATTTGTTTGTGATTTGGTATTTGAAAATCGCAAATTGTGAAAACGCACACCTGGCACAGCCTGATGACATCATAAGCAGGAAGTGAGTCAGCCCAGGCTGTTTCCAGGGGCCACACCCAAAGGAGCAGTGAGAGAGACACAGCCCAGCCCCAGGGAGCAAGTCTGTGATCAAGGCAGGACTTCACATCACCATGGCCAATGCTGCTAATGGGAAGGAGAAGGGAAAGAGGAAGAGAAAACTGAAGTTCAGTGAGCAGGAACTGGAGATGCTCACTGAGGAGGTGGTGAGGAGCCATGACCGGCTTTTTGGGAAGAGCTTACTCCAGGTCCCAGAGAGTGAGAAGCACAAACTCTGGGCGGACATACAGACCAAAATCTGCGCAGTGGGGGTTGCGCAGCGCTTAGTGGAGGAGATTAGAAAGAGGTGGTGCAACCTGCTTTCCCGTGCCAAGGAGAGGGTGGCCAGCAGACTTCAGGAGGCAAGGAGCACAGGAGGCGGACCATCCACCCAGACACCCTCCACCCCCATGGAAGACCTGGTGGAGTCGACACTGCTCCCAGAAGCTGTCAGTGGGCTCACTGACATAGACACGTCTGGCACACCAAGCACCAGTAAAGGTAAGTGCAATAAAGAAATGTAACCCCATATGTGCATGTACAAATGCCCCTTAGGAATTAGCAATTAGTGCAAAGCATTGTGATAAGTAGTACATTCCACATCTTAGAAGCTGCACAACAATGCCTTATGGGAGTGGTAGTCCACAACCCAGAGCTGAAAGTAGCACATAGAATGAAATTAAGTAGAGCGACACCCAGAAGAACACAACACCCACTACATAATGATATGATGTAACTGTACATTTATTACCATTGTGCAACATTTGGTGATTCATACATAAATGACATGCTGCACATTGTTGTTGCAGATGGCCCAGGCCCGGCAGCATCAGCATGTGCCATTGTGGGGAATGCTAAAACACAGCCTCCAACAGATTCCAACACCAGCGAGTCAGTGAGTATTGCGCCAATCAGACGCAGGGCAAGGCTTGTACCTCTTCCAGAATTGAGCCAGGACTCGGATGACATGCGGGATGAAAGCCACACTCCATCCCCAGAAGCCAGATCCACCGTAAGGCATCAGTCCCAGCCCCAGCATCACTCAACACCCTGCAGGAGGCCTCAGGATGCAGGCACACAGCACGTGGAAGTAGGTGAGCGCCCATCATTCTTCGGTGGCCTGGAATCATCTATGCTTAAAGTGCAGCACCTGAAAAATAAGAACATGAGGGCAGTGCACAGGCAGATGCAGGCACACAATGCCAACATGGGGGTGCTGCATAAGCAATTGGAGTGCCTTAATACAAACATTTGCAAGCTGCATGAGAGACAGATTACAGCTGCGGAGAACACCAGGGAACTGACCAATGCTGTGAAGGAACTCTGTACAGAGATCAGGCATGAGAGAGTCAGCCACCGCAGGCATGAAAGGCGATTCATTGGGATGTTTAGTGGATTTTGTAGATCTGTCAATTGCCTTGCGACATCTACTGCCCTCGTATCACGGTGTGCTGTGGCCGCACAGGTGGAGGCAGCACACAGCAGTCGGGATGTAGCCCAGGGATGGGTTGTAGCTCAGCTATCAGATCAAGTATCATGGCTGAGTTCAACCTGTACTTATCATATATTTCCTCCTCAGTCTGGTCAAAAAAGGGAATGCACACTCTGAAAATGCGCTCCTGTATCCTCCTCCCGCTCCTCAAACCTGCCAAGGTCCTCATTCTCCTCGCCATGACGTAGAGTGCAGCCATTGTGGAAAAGAGTCTGAGGCATTCTGGGCCTCTTTATGTAGGTTGCACCTGGTTACCACCTGGTTTCACTCTGTGGTAATTTGCATGTGCAAAAGGCCATTCTGCGAAAATTCACAATTTGCGAATTTTTGATGCATCGAATTGCGACATGGTTTTGCGTGTCACATTTTGCGTCTCACAATTTTCGTCGTGAAATACCGAATCTGTATTTGTGAGTCGCTATTCCGACTCGCAATTTGCAAAATGCTAATAGCGATTCTGTATTTCATGTCGCAAATTGCGAGACGCAAAATGCGACACGCAAAACCATGTCGCTTCGCAATAAATCGCAAATTTAGCGATTCTTTGTTTTTGGCCTGAAAATGCCTTTCATGCAACACAGACCACGTTTTTGCATTCGCAAACAGCCAAATTCTGTGATTCGCACCGTTTGCGAAGGCAAAATGGTTTGATACATCTGTTGAAAGCCACAAGACACTGCAGAAGCACACACTGGGTGCCGAGGACGAGGTGGTTACGTCCGGTGGCGCGGCACTCAGGCGCCAAGAACGTAACCACCTTGTCCTGGACCCGGGCCCACAGAGAGAGCTAGCGTTCCCCCCATGGGCGCAGGGATGGAAGGGGAATTGCTTCCCCTTCCACCACTGACCCCCTCCTCCCCCAGTGACGTCTGATGATGCCAGCACTGGATAGCGTGCTGACCTCATCAGAGGTCACCTCCCATTGCGCTGGAAGCATGCTTCCAGTGCGATGCGGAGGAGAAATGCTAAGCATTTCTCTTCCGCTCGGAAGGAGGGGGCAGGCAGAGACATCAAAAGAAAAGAAAGGCTTTTCCTTTCTTTTTTTTGATGTCATGCTGAGCATTTCTGCAGCCTGATTGTAATGTGATCGGGCTGCAGAAATGCCCACTAGGAACCAGTGATTATTTTTTGTTTGTGTATAAGGGGAGCGGCCCATTGGGCAAGGGCCACTCCCCAGAGGGGCAAATTATTTTTAGGGCTTTTCAGACCCCCAGGGGGCAGATCGGCCTATATTGTTTAGGCCTATCTTCCCCCGGGGGGACAGAATCCACTAGACACCAGGGATTGTTTTTTTGTTTTTGCGTTGTATCATAAGGGGAGCGACCACTTAGGCAAGGGTCGCTCCCCAGGAGGCAATAATTTTATTAGGCCTATCTGCCCCCAGGGGAGGTCAGAAGCCACTAGACATCAGTTTTTTTTTTTAGGTCAGTTTCACGCAAGGGGAGGGACCACTTAGGCAAGGGTTGCTCCCCTAGGGGGAACAAATTTATTTTAGGCCTTTTCCGCCACCCTTGGGGGCAGATCAGCCTATTTTAATTAGGTCGATCTGCCCCAATGGGTTAGAAACCACTAGGCACCAGGGATTTTTTTTTTTAATAGATGGGGAGCGACCCCCTTAGACAAGGGTCGTTCCCCTGGGTGGCAAATTTATTCTAGGCCATTTCTGCCCACCTTGGGGGCAGATCGGCCTATTTTTCTTAGGCCAATCTGCCCTCAAGGGGGGCAGAAACCACTAGACACCAGGGATTTGTTTGTGCCAATTTCACGCAAGGGGAGCAACCCCTTAGGCAAAGGTCGCTCCCCTGGGGGCAGATTTATTTCAGACCATTTATGCTTCCCTTGGGGGCAGATCGGCCTATTTTTGTAAGGCTCATCTGCCCCCAGGGAGGCAGAAACCCCACCAGACACCAGGGAAGATTTTTTGTTCACTAAAGAGGGTGGGGGTATGGCCGTACCCCCACCCCAAATAAATGGGGACAACGTTGTTATGCCCACCGGTGGGCAGTGCCAATTTGCTAGTTCCCCTTACAGTATGGGTGCGGTACAGTTAGCAAACTGAAAAGCATGAGGTACAGAAGCAATGTGAAGTGCAACATTATGATAACTCTGCCCCAGAGTGAGAGAGATGAGAACGTGCTTCTGAGACATAGTGAGAGAGAGAGAGAGATAGAGAGAGAGAGTGAAAGAGAGAGGGAGAGAGAGATGGAGTGGGAGAGATGAGGAGGGACAGAAGGTGGGGGGAGAATGCCTACTAGATGCCAGGGAATAAAAAAAATTAAAAAAAACAGTGGGGTGGTGGCTACCAACCAGTATGGGCATGGTTATGCTCCCACCCAAACTGGAGGGGGTAACAGTCTTTTAACTCTCCCCTGCACACTAAAACATGTTATCCCACGGCAAGCAAGAGGACATTTGATTATTTTGGGTTTTGGTTTTGCATTTGGGGCATGAGAGCTTGGCTAACTCTCAAAATTATTCCACTTAGACTGGAAAGGGCTGCACCCTTTTTGGACTTTGTGACGCTGCCATGTAGTAAAGTCCACAAGAACTGGACACAACTGAAAACTAACCAACTGGGTGAGTCCAGGATGGTGTGCTTCACGTGCACCCCGTACCATTTTCTTACCCACAATGCCCTGCAAACCTCCAATTTTGCTGGAAATCACACATTTTCCCCACATTTTTCTAATGGAACCTTCCGGAATCTGCAGGAATCCACAAAATTCCTACCACCCAGCATTGTTACATCTATACAGATAAAAATTCTGCCCCACTTGTCAGCCAATTTTTTTTTTTTCTCAAACTGCCCTTTTGGGTCTGCTTTGGTTCCCCCTCAATTTCGACATATTTTTGGTTTTTCCTGCTACAGGCACTTGGCCCACCTACACAAGTGAGGTATTGTTTTTACCGGGAGACTGAGGGGAACTTTGGGTGGTAGGAAATTTGTCCTGGTGCGGTGATCCCACAGAGGAATGTGGAGAAAATGTGATTTGTTTGCTAAATTTGAGCTTTGCTCAGGATTCTGGATACGAAACCACTGGGGGATCCACGCAAGTCACAACTCCCTAGACTCCCTCCGGTGTCTAGTTTTCAGAAATGTTTGGGTTTGGTAGGTTTCCCTATATGGCTGCTGAGACCAGGACCAAAAACGCAGGTGCCCCCCGCAAAAACAGGTAGTTTTGTCTTTGATAATTTTGATGTGTCCAGATAGTGTCTTGGGGCATTTCCTGTAGGGGGCACTAGGCCTACCCACACAAGTGAGGTACCATTTTTATCTGGAGACTTGGGGGGATTCTGGGTGGATGGAAATGTGTTGCTCCTCTCAGATTCCAGAACTTTGTGTCACTGAAATGTGAGGAAAAAACATTTTTTTGGCCAATTTATGAGGTTTGTAAAGGATTCTGGGTAACAGAACCTCGTGAGAGCCCCACAAGTCACCCCATCTTGGATTCCACTAAGTGTCTAGTTTTCAAAAATGCACAGCTTTGGTAGGTTGCCCAAGGTGCCGGCTGAGCTAGAGGCCAAATTCCACAGCTAGGCACTTTCCAAAAAAATGTTAGTTTTCAATGTAAAAATGTGATGTGCCCATGTTGCGTTTCCTGTCGCGGGCATTAGGCCTACCCACGCAAGTGAGGTACCATTTTTATCAGGAAACTTCAGGGAACACAGAACAGCGAATCAAGTGTTATTGCCCCTTGTCTTTCTCTACATTTCTTCCTTCCAAATGTAAGACTGTGTCTTAAAAAGACGTCTATTTGAGAAATGCCCTGTAATTCACATGCTAGTATGGGCACCCCGGAATTCAGAGATGCGCAAATAACCACTCCTTCTCAACACCTTATCTTGTGTCCATTGTGGAATCACAAAGGTTTCTTTGATACCTATTTTTCACTCTTTATATTTCAACAAATGAATTGCTGTGTACCCGGTATACAATGAAAACCAATTGCAAAGTGCAGCTCATTTATTGGCTCTGGTTAGCTAGGGTTCTTGATGAACCTACAAGCCCTATATATCCTCTCAACCAGAAGAGTCCAGCAGATGTAATGGTATATCGCATTCAAAAATCTGACATCGCAGGAAAAAGTTACAGAGTAAAACATGGAGACAAATGGCTGTTTTTTTTGCCTCAATTTCTATTTTTTATTTTTTATTTTAGGTGTTATTTTCTGTAGGAAAACCTTGTAGGATCTACACAAATGACCCCTTGCTGAATTCAGACTTTCATCTAATTTTCAGAAATGTTTAGCTTTCCGGGATCCAGCATTGGTTTCACACCCATTTCTGCCACTAACTGGAAGGAGGCTGAAAGCACAAAAAATAGTGAAAATGGGGTACGTCCCAGTAAAATGCCAAAATGGTGTTGAAAAATGTAATTTTCTGATTCAAGTCTGCCTGTTCTGCCTGTTCCTGAAAGCTGGGAAGATGGTGATTTTAGCACAGCCAACGCTTTGTTGATGCCATTTTCAGGAGAAAAAAAAATACAAGCCTTCTTCTACAGCCCTTTTGTCCCATTTAAACAAAACCAAAACATTTTCACTATATTTTGGCTAATTTCTTGGGAACCCATAAACTCTGGGTACTCTAGAATCCCTAGGATGTTGGAAAAAAGGACGCAAATTTGGCATGGGTAGCTTATGTGGACAGAAAGTTATGAGGGCCTAAGAGCAAACCTGTCCAAATAGCCAAAAAAAAGGCCTGGCACTTGAGGGGGGAAAGGCCTGGCAGCCAAGGGGTTAAAGGGCCTGAAGTTGTCAGGCTGTACAATTTGCACATTAAAATAACTGTTAAACTTATTATTGCAGTGAGGTATGGGACAGTGTTAATGTGTTCAATATTTCAAAACTATACATTCGCACTGCTTTATAAACCTTGCTTTCTCACTCTTTCAAATGAACCATTTGTCCATTTATTTTCAATTTTTTCTTAGGAGGAGGACCCACCCTGGACCCCACGTGTGTCCATTAGGCTTGCTCCCTTCTCTTGCTACATAAAAATTATACCCACATTTTATGCCCTACAACTTTCAAATGTCACCAGCCACCACTTTGTTACAGACTCCTAAGAAAATCTTCCCAGTTCAATAGGAAGCCACAGTTCAACATCGAGGCATAGCTTTTTCAGATGTAATTTTCTGTTTCTGCCGCCTGTAAAAAGAGGGCATTATTTCTACTCTTTGCATCACAGAGCAGTTCATTATTGTGTTTTCTCACTCCTGACCATTTCCTAAGTTTTCTTAGGATTCCTTGTTAGTCCAGTTTCCTGTTCCTACTGTCTGTGTCCCCACAGGTGCTGACTTTGCAGTTCTGCTGCTCTTCAGCCTTGCCTAATAGCAACTTTGTATTCCTTCTGGCACCTCATCCTTCTTCTTCAGATCATTGCTTTACAACCACCTTTGGTCTGCCCAAGAGCCTCAATGATCATCTTCAGAGGTTTTTGCCTTCTGGGTTTTTTCCTCCCGGGGCTCCTTCCAGAACCTACTGCTAAGATGCTATCCAGTATCGGTGGCAACATGACTACTGGAAGTGGTCGCCCATACCTCTGGCACCTTAAGTCTGTGAAGATCCAGGCAGATACGGGCATCCAGACCTAGAAACATTTTCATGGCTGTAAGGCTGAGAGAGAAGAAGAGTTGCTACGTTATGTGTATTTGTAAAGCACGCTATCACCCATGAGGGCATCCTGGCACTAAGCAGGTGTATGTACCTAGCCGTGCCTGTGGCTAATTGGCTAATTGAAAAGCCAGGTCTTCAGCTTCCTGCAGAATTCAAGAAGAGAGGTGCAGGTCCAATTTGCTACTGACTAAGTTACGAGTGGCTGTTTTTGTAGTGTTACTTAGGAGACATTTGAAAATCTTCTACCACATCTTCAGGATGTGGAAGCAGGATGCAGTGATGGTGTTGACTGGTGTCGTCATTTCCAGTTTGCTGTCAATGATTATTTTGAGGTTTCTGGCATGGGTTCTGAGTGTGGGTTTGAGTTCGACCGGCCACCAGCTGGAGTACCATGGTGAGGTGTTCTTGCTGAAGATCACTACTTCTGCCTTGTCAGTGTTGAACCTGACACAGTTGGATTTCATCCAGTTAGCAACTTCAGTCATGCAGGTGGAGAGTGCAGTGGCAGAGGCAGGTTTTTGTACCAAAAGTGCTGTAATACTCCTCAAGAGGAAAATGGACACTTATAGCTGTTGAACTTTCAATAAATTAGGGTAAAGAGCATAAGAAGCATTTGTGAAAAGTGGTGACTAGCGAGTGCAAATTGTACAGAGCAGTGAAGTTAGTGAGCAAGTTTTGACCCCATCATGCAGGCTTGGGAGGAATATTTCACTATGACTCCTCAAAAAACTCAGGAAATATTTAAACTATTGAGCCAAGTAGTGCATTTTGAGGCATACCTTTTTTCATTTTTTGTATTTGCAACTTTTGCAAAGAGAAAAAGACAGCATAACGGGCAAACATCTATAAAAAGTTGTTCGCGATGAAAAGAACACCGCAAAAGCTGTTTTCCAGATTTTCTTCCAACACTGCCCTGCAAAAACGTTTTGTGATATGCACAAACTTTGTAGTTTGGTGAATTGCAAACTTGTTAATTTCATTCTGGAGGTGTAGCTTCAACACTGATCAGCCATACTGTAAATTCACCATCAGAAATGAATAGTCTTGCTAGAATGATGAGAAAACAGTGGGCCCAATTCACAATGGTAAACTTAGACTTTTGGTCTAAGTTTAGCCAAAAGTCTGAGTTTATGACTTTTCGGTATTCACAAAGGTAAGTTACAAGTATTATCTTTACGTCTGCACTCAGGGCAGAAACACTGCACTCGGGTGGAATCTCTGCCTGAGTGTTGAGATTTCACTTCGTACCCGGAATGTACTCTCCGCACCCAGAGTGGAATCTCCAGACTTGGGGCGTATCTCTGCCCTGAGTGGGGAGATTCTGCCCTGAGTGCTGATGTAAAGATACTGCTTGTAACTTATCTTTGTGAATATTGAAAAGTTGTAAAGTTAAACTTTTGGTCTAAACTTCGACCAAAAGTCTACGTTTACCTTTGTCAATCAGGCCAAGTGTCTTTTTGGCTGAAGCCCTACTTTCCAATGGCACTTGCTTTTTGTGGATCCGTGTTCATCCCTCTGTTGACCCCACAAATGCCAGAATCCCAAATTTGATGTTGCCTGAAGGCCCACTGGTTAGCAGGCGCAGCCCATACTTTAAGGTGGAGGGGCCACGCCCCCCACCTTTTGCCCCTCATGAAGAGTGCCGGTCAGGCTGAGCAAAGGTCAGCCTGACAGATACTCTTCATGTTCAGGTCAGGCAGCCCGGAGCAGACATGCGCGATTTGCGCAGACTCCTGACTGCCTGAGCTGAACTTTGCTGGGCTGAAGAGGTCACAGCTCCTGTGGGCGTGACCTACTCGGCTCAGCAAAGGTGCCTCGAGGCCCTCCCCCGGGTGACAAGGGAAGTGTCATCCATTGACTTTGACCTGGGCACTTCAGGTTTAAGCCCTGAAGCGCCCAGGGCAAGTATCAATCTGTAACACCTTGTCACAGAGTGGGGTAGGGTCAGCAGTCTCACTGACCCCATCCCACTCTGTGACAAAGTTGGGACTGCTGCCTTCCCTCACAGGCTGGCCCAAGGTCAGCCAGTGAGGGAAGGCTTTAGTCCCAACCCTCCTGGGACCTCTGAGGCTGAAGTTAAGTGTGTGTGTGTGATCTTTTTAAATGAATGTTTGGTGCATGCGTGCATGTTTGAATGTTGATGAGTGTTGTTAATGGATGTGCGTGCGTGCATGTGTGAAAGAATGAGTGTGAGTGTGCTTCCTGCCCGCCCTCCTCCTTCCTAAACTGCCAGCCACCACTGCTGGTAAGCTAGAGCAAGTGCAAGCAATGCACCATTACAACTAGAAACATATGTACACTCAGTACTAGTTTGTGGATACTCGGTGTTGATGTGCTAGTGCTTTTAGTGGTATGAGTGCTCTAAACATGGATGTGGGTGCTCAGGTGCCCATATCACTATTAGTATGAGTGCTCTAAGCTTTCATGTGAGTGCTGGTTTGTTGCTAGTATGGGTACTTTAAACTTTGATATTAGTGCTTATTGCTGGAGTGCGCTAACCATGAATATTACTACGTGGTGCAAGTTTGGTACTGCTCCTAGCAATACATGGGTTTTAAATGTGAATGAAAGTGCTTAATGAGCACACTAAACTTGTAAGCGAGTGCTTAGTGCCAATTTGCTAGTTCCCCTTGCAGTATGGGTGCGGTACAGTTAGCAAACTGAAAGCATGAGGTACAGAAGCAATGTGAGGTGCAACATTATGATAACTCTGCCCCAGAGTGAGAGAGAGATGAGAACGTGCTTCTGAGACATAGTGAGAGAGAGAGAGAGAGAGAGAGAGAGAGATAGAGAGAGAGAGTGAGAGAGAGAGGGAGAGAGAGATGGAGTGGGAGAGATGAGGAGGGACAGAAGGTGCAGGGAACAAGAAAAGAAAAATAAGTGTGTATATATGAGGGATTGAGAATGGGAGAAAGAGTGAAGCAGAAAACGGGAAGAGGGAGCAGAGAGCAAAATAATAGAATGAATGAGGGAAACCAAACACTGCTGTGTGCAGTCTTTGGCTGTGCAGACCAACAGTTGGCTGCAGGGCCTACGGTCAGGATGACCAACGTTGCAAGCAGTCCACTGATACAGGCCAACCTCACCCGTGTATTTCCCTCACATGAGTGAGAAAGTGCGCAGCAAGGATCAGCCAGCAGTGGAATGTTCTCCTTTTGGGTTGGCTGCAGGGTCTGTCTTCTGGCCTGGTCCTCAGCCGATGGCCGAGTCCTGCAGCACACGAGGTGGTACAGGCATACACTCCGAATATATTGAACAGTCATACACACATATGGGACAGTCCTGTCTTTTTATGTGCAGAGATTTCACAGTCATAAAGTTACTATTAGTAAAATACATTTGTGAATAGCAAACAATCGTAAACATACACAAAAGTGTGAGTTTACCTATGTGAATTGGGCTCATACATAGCCATATTTACATATACAAGCTCTACATTCATGAACTTGTAATGCCAAAAACACAAACACACTTTATCCAAATCACATGATTGTTTCTAATCTCTTTTTTATTTAATATTTTACTTTATTTATTTTTCTTTAAATGATTCTTAAAAGGTTAACATTAATATTAATGCACTGTTATACATCTAATTGTTCTTATAAATGTACGTTAATATTAATGTGATTCATTTTAATTATATTACTTTTATTGCATCGTATTTCAAATGTACCTAACCTTTGTCCCCTAAATTTCCTATGTATATAGTTAAAGGTGCACATGTGCGCTTCCAGCAATATAATGTCTCTTGATGTACTATCTGCGATGAAAAGGTGGCACGCCCTGCTCTCTGGTAAATGAGGGCCATTTGCTGACTAAACAGTTAACAGTGCTCTTACTTAATTGCTAGAGCACTTAACTGCTCACAAGAGTCAATTTCATTTTTAATTTATCTGATGAAAGATATGAGGCTATTATCAACTTAAGTGCATCAAGAAATACAGCTGGCCAAAAGATGTGCACTCCTTCAGGGTGCCAACAGCTCTGCGGCAGATATTACTGATATGTAATGAAGCATGCATTCACATTCAGCCTTTGTACAGTGCTGCAGATAAAATCTCAATGGCTCCTTCTTTCCATTGACATAACAACCTCATTGAGAAGAATGTAGGATGAAAGTTTAAAATGGTTTGCCAAAAAAAAAAGGTTGTTTTAAACTTTTAGTGAGAACTTGTAGTTTGAAAATTATAACTATCTATGTAGCTCTCATTTAGTATTAAAACAATGAGATAGAAGATGCATAGAAAAATCATTTTTTAAATAGTCTAGACCTGATCAATTGATCAAATTCTGGGGCATATTTATGAGCCACCAGCGCCACCTTGCGTCACATTAGAGTCATTATGTTGGCAAACACGCTGCGCCACTTTGTAAATCCTTGCGCCACATTATGCCTGCGCCAGGCATAATGTATGCAAGGGGGTCGCTCTGGCGGTAGGAAGCCCAGAAAAATGGCGCCTTGGAAACTATGAGATTCCACTGCAACATTTTTAGTTTAATTTTTAACGGCCTACCTTATTTTCAATGGGCCTCCTTTCACTTTGGAGGATTAGCGTCAACATTTCTGGTGCCAATCCTGAAATGCGCCAAACTAGCATCAACATTTTTGACGCTAGTTGCCTAATGTGTGCTATGGTGCACCATATCATAAATACGGCGCACACATGGTGCCATTTAGGGGGGCGCAAGAAAAGTGGCGAATCATGATATGATGCAGCACTTTTCCTAAATATGACCCTTAATATTCCAGATCCAGTTCTAGCCAATATCTAAAAAGAGCTAAAATAATGGTAAATTGCAGTTATGGTCAAAGTTTGAATATCAAACATTTGTTTCAAAATAAGGCCTTCATTTATGGCTCGACGGGTGGGGTGCCAAGGCGCTGGGGAGACTTAGGCCTTGCTTCTACCAGCCATGATTCAACTGAAGCTCTATTTTGTTTAAGATGCTTCCACCACCACTGTGGGGCAGTTTTGATGAAAATACCTAATACTTACCCACTTACTGTATGATCACTAGATCAGCCTGATGAGCTGGTGAGATCCAATGTTATGGTTTGTTTATCAAAACAAAATTATAAATGTCACTGGCGCACAGTGTGAGCGTGTCAGCGGCATCATTCATTTCCCCTGCCCAGAGTTGAAATGGTGTATTTAATGGTGCAAGGCTGGAAAAAATAGCACCAGAAAAGCTGCTTTAATTGACATGGACCTTCTGACTTCTGATGGTAGAATACCTTTAATTTTTTCTCTCTTATCGCCTTTCAAACGAATGTTTAAAAACGATGTGCTTTTGGTACAGAAACAGTCATCAAGGGGGACAAAAAGGAGTTATCAATTTGAACTGTCCTCAAAATTTCCAGTCAACATTTTATTTTTAAGGCACTGCAGAAGAACATAATTTTTTTATGTGCAAAGAGAAAAGTTTAATCTAGAGAAACATGGGTGTTCTTGTCCCTCAGTTCTTGTCCCTCGGTCCGTGAGGCTTCATTGTGTTCTTTTATTCATTGCTTCATTGTGTTCTTTTATTGTGTTCTTTTATGGAACTAATCTCTAAACATAAGACCTACGCTGGAAAGTACACAGCAGAAAACCAAGAAACCTAATTAGAAACACAAGGCCTCATTTCAAGGTCCTCAGAAGCCAATCCCTGATGTTGAAATATCACACCTGGAATTCCCAATTCTATAGAGACTGGTAAATAGTGTGTGCGATATTACTGCCACATTAAAAGTATAGAGCACATGTCAAGGAATAACTTTGAAGAACCATCTTTTCGGATTCAATGCCTTTTTCCTTGTGCAATTATGTATTTTTGTTGGCTATCCACAATTTCCTTAAAATAAAATCTGAAATATATTGTTGTCTGTGGGCTACGTGTTTTCTGTCTTTGACAAAATCTTAAATGTAAATGTTTCCTGAATTTTAACAGATTTGGGTCAAATGCAAAGAGGAAGGAAACCACCAATTTTCTGACAGTGGAACCCCAGCTTGCTCTTCTATTGGAAACCTTTTCTCAGCGTCCCATCCACCACATGGTTGCCAGCATTCCAGTGGCAGAATTCTGAACAATAGCTTCTACCACAGTTTTTTCTTGTCCAGGGCCATCATGTAAGGAATGATAGTTTTGCCAGGGAACAAAATCAGGGGCGGCTTCTCCGCAGTGGTGTTGTCCCCTAGCTTGCTATCATTTTATTTTTCATCATTTTTCATCTGCTGGCTCAGCCAGCAGCATCTATGGGGAGGGGTGGAGCCGGGTCACAGGAGGTGGGGCTAAGTGCGCATGTGTGTATTGCCGACCGTCTGAGGCCGTCTGAGGCCGTCTGAGGTCATTGTACTTTTTTAATGCATACAAATCAAACACTCACAATCAACTCTAGTGGCAAACAATCTACTGAAGACCTTGCTTTGTCAGAGTTAGTTGTAGATCAATGCAGTGATAATGACACCGCTGTGTTGCTGCTGGAGAACATATCAACATCACTTCAAAATCAAGAAGTCAGACCCATAGAAAAATGACGTACAGGTAAAATGTCTTCTAATTCAGGCTCTAGGAAAGTCAGATGTTACTTTAGATGTTGCAAGAGGCCCAATAACATCTGCTAGCCTTCAACAACAGATTGAGTACAGTGTTAGGAACACAAGGACACTGTCATTGAATATGGCCCGTCATGCCTTTTGTTAACTTTGGAAGTCATTTAGAAAAGAATGAAAATATTACATGTCATCACAGAGCGGGCCACAATACATGAAGTCTTCATGATGGATTAGGAGGATATATTAATAGATGTCAAAGAAGCCTTACTAGAAAATAATGCACCTAATGGTATTGAGAAGTCCTTTGAGGGAATGAATGGTGGTGTTGGCAGTGCTGTGGATTATGTGGCTGACAGTCTTATCACTGTAATAGTATATCTTCCAACATGAAAACTTCTCTTGGGACTCTCAATGAAAGTATAATTAGTCTTGCAAGTGGCATAAACTTGAATCGCTATGTTGAGGTTGCAGTGGCATTGTAGAGGATTAACAAAGTGTTTCAAGTGGTGTTCGACCTCAATATTGTTTCAAAAATATTGCTGGCCTTTAATATTGTTACACAAACATTGGGATGTTCACAATAACGTGCGGCATAACGTAGCATAGAAAGAATATTGTTTTCCTAACTTTAGTTATTTCAAAATATTTAGTATTGTTTTCTTTAATATCTTTCTACAAGTTATAGTAAAGGGTTTTCTAAAATGTTTTCTAAAAATGTTTTATTGGTTTGAATGTTATAATATTTTATTTCTATTATCTGTGTTCATTTTATTATATTTTGTGGTGTTTGTTAATATATATAAAGAATTATATTTTATTTAGTTTTCTTTTTTTATTTGTTGGTGGGTCGTTGGATTTGTAGGTGAACAGGTAGGAATTATATTACAACATATATGTTTTATTATTTCATACAGTATTATTTTTTAAATTATAATTGGTTAATTAGATGTAAACTAATCAATTAATTTCAATATGTATATTTATTAGTATGTATCAATGTTATATAATGTCATTACATTTTGCATTTTAGTGTAATGTGTATGTGCATTTTATAGAACATAAATTAATATTTTTTATATATTTTTTCTGCTATGCTGTTAAGGTGGGAAGTGTAATGTAAATATATATATATATATATATATATATATATATATATAAATATATTTTTTTAACTTTCTCCACACTCCTTGAAAACCACCCTGTCACAAATCCATTCACCAGGTGGGAAAAAGCAAGCAACGGCACAATTCAGTAAGAATCCAGAAGATGTCCTTTTATTTTTCCAAATTCATAGAAAGGGAGCAAGGGCTTGGGAGACAAACAGCCTACACGTTTCGGCAAAAGTCTTTAACTGGGTTATCACTCATGCCGTAAGGTAACTATAACTCACGTCCCCGCAATGCACAGTTTTTTCGTCAATAATTTTACTGCAAATATTACACTGAAATTATCAATGATGGTATCAAAGATGTCACCAGTGCTGTAATTTGTGGGGCAATTACCAGTGCATGGCTAGGGCACGAGTTATAGTTACCTTAAGGCAGGAGTTGTAGTTACTAGAGATAACGCTAACTATAACAAGTACATTTCTATTGTTTTGTACATTTAAAATGTGTGTCTAACTATAGCGACCCTTTAACCTTTGTTTTTTTCAGTGAATTTCTTTTTTTTTTTTTTACATATAGGCCCTCATTATACCATTGGCGGTAAAAACCACCTACTGCTGCGGCGACGGCTGCCAAAAGACCATCGCTGTGGCTCCCAGCCGTCCGCCATATTATGACCACAGCTGGATTTCCACCAGAAGGATGGCGGAAATCCAGCTGTGGCCAGCGGATGGCGGTAAGGTGGAGCTGCTGCCAGCAGCAGCGCTACACCAGTAGACCGCTGCCGGACATATTATGAGAATTAATATGGCCTGGCGGTGTTCTGCTTGCGGATGCTGCTGCTGGCAGCAGCGCCTCATCCCGTCTCCTGCCGGAGGACCCCCTGGATCCAGGTAAGTAGGTTCTCTGACAGGGGAGAGGGGCAGGGGGTGTTGTGTGAGTTTGTGGGGGTATGTGTGTATGACTGTGCATGCATGTATGCGGGTGTGTGTTGCGTGTTGTATGTGTATGCATGTTTGGGGTGTGAGTGCGTGTATGCTGAGTTGTGTGAATGCGTGTCTGCGTGTATGTATGTAAGTGTGTGTGGATGTGTGTGTGCATGGATGAATGCATGCGTGGACGAATGTGGGAATGGGTGTGTGCATGCATGTGTGTGAAGGGAGGCGTGTATGAAGGGGGGTCTGGAGAAGATGGGGGTGGTGGGGGAACCTGTGGAGGGGAGGGGGTGGGGAAGACCCCTATCGGTGACAGGGAAGGGATTCCCTGTCACTGATAGTGCCTAACGCCATGGTTTTCGTGGCGGTAAGGAAGCCACAAAAACCATGGTGGTAGGCGGGGTCATAATCCCGCAGGCGGGCAAGTGACGGCTGCCGGGCTGGAGATTGATGTCTCCAGCCCAGCAGCCATTACCGGCGTGGTGGTCAGTGTGGTACATTGGCGGTTTGGCACCAATGTCATAATATGGAGGAAAGTACTGCCAGCCTGTTGGCAGTACTTTCCACCATATTACCGCCGACCACCGGGATCATAATGATCCCCATAGTAATTTTCATTACTATACATTAATCTAACCACCACCATGCACAGCCTGGGTCCCCAGCCCCTGCGGCCAACTCCCCCCAACCACCCAACCCTGAGAGAGAGAGTGAGAGAGAAGGTGAGAGATTGAGAGAGAGAGTGATTTAGGATTCGATGAATGATATACTTAGAATGAGACATCTCCCGATAAATTGTAAAAAAATGTTGTTGTCAATAAAAGAGTGCGATCACCTTTCAGTATGTAACTAAGGCAGGAAATTACCACAGACTCACCTAGACTAGAAACCTTAGTGTTTTCTTCTGTTTCCCTACATGCATATTTGTGTGCAGATAAACAGATGAAAACTTCATGTTCTACAAGTGAGAGCTGTTTGACAGCTCTCACTTGCAAAACGTGAAGTATTTGCTCTGACAAGGGTTGGGGGCCATCAAAGCTCCCGCCAAGTCAGAGCAAACAGCTATTTCCCAGGAGTGGGCACCTCAGATCATAGCAGGAACCGGCCCTGGGGGGAGGCGGTCCCCAGGGCTATCTACGGCTCCTCGAGAAGGGGCCGTGCGTTCCCAATTCAATGATTCAATTAGGCCAGGGGAGGAAGCAGTCCCCAGGGCTGGGGGGGCCCAGATTACCTCTCCATTGAATTCATTAGTAGAACCAGGGAGGTGGCAGTTCCCGGGTCTGCGGGGGGCCAGGTGGCCCCCAGCATTCAACTTCTTTAAAGCCTTGGTGAGTGACGGTCCCTAGGGCTGCGTGGCCTCTCTGCATTGTATTTGTTGTTAACCCCAGGGAGGTGGTGGTCCCTGGAGCTACAGATGCACCAGAGCATCCCCTGCATTGCATTTTTTATTAGCCCGAGAAGGTGGTGGTGCCTGGGGCTGTGGATGGGCCGGGTAGCTCACTGCATTTAATTTGTTATTAGCCTTGGGTGGTGGCAGTCCCTGGGGCTGCCGGGATCCATGCGCCCCCCCTGCATTGTATGTCATTGAAGCTTTTGCGAGGTGGTGGTCCCCGGAGCTGTGGGGGTGCATGTGTGGTCCCCCACACTGTATTTCATTGATGCTCCCTTGGAGGTGGCCCGCCGCACTCATAATTTCAATGCCCCGGAGAGGTGGTGATCCCTGGGACATCATAATGCCCTATGAGGGGGGGCCCGTGAGCTCCTCTCCTTTATTTAAAAATGCCCCTGGGACCTGGCCCACCTGGGGGATTCTTAAAAAACAGCGCAGAAGGCCACGCTTGTTTTTGTAAAAAAAAATTGCAGCAAATTTGCGAATCCAATGAGAATTTGCTGCAATTTTTTTTTTTTATGCTTTTTTGCTCAGTACCAGAGTTAAGGGGTAAGTGTATCCCTGCCCTGGCCTATTTTCCTTTTTTTAAGTCTTTTTTTGTGGGACTTGGCTGAGGCCGAGTCCCAAGATGGCTGCCAACACTTCCTGGTTTAAATGTTGGCAGCCAATCAGAGCTCTGCATTTCCCTGCACTAGCTTGTTATTATTCGCAAACCCTTCAAGCCTCTAGATATTTATATTTAGTTTTCTTTTAATATTTCAAAAAGTACTGGATGGATTTACACCAAATAACAAAAAGCACTCTTTCTGAACCAAGAGCTACCATTCTGCCAAATTTAGTGTAATTCCGTACAGCAGTTCGGGCTGTAGTCATGTCTAAATGTACCAGGTACAACTAGATTCACTAGAGCACTTTGTTTGGAAAATTTCATAAAGATTCATGAAACGGTGCCAATGGATTTAGGCACGTCAAAAAATGCTTTTTCAATAGAATCTTGGTGCTAACTATTACTATCCTACTGGTGACCGCCAGGGATGCCCACAGGGCTTAAAAACATTTTTTTTTAAATCACAGTGAAAATCACTACTATTCATGGATTTTGCTGTGATTTTTTTTTTTTTAAAGCAAGTACAGTCTCCAGTGCTTGCTTTTATTTTTGCCCCAGGGTGAACCAGGTCCCAGGAGCATTTTATTTGAAGGAGAGGGGCGCAAGCGATCCCCCTTCTAGGGCTTACTAAAGCACTAGGGACCACCACCTCCCTGGGATAAAACACTTTAATATTAAAAGGAGGGTCCTGTGGACCCTCCTGAGCCCCACAGACCACCACTTCTATGGGGAAAAATACTGCTAGATAAGTAGGAGAGGTCCTGTGGAACCCCCTGGGTTCTGGGGACCGACACCTCCCCCGAGCTACTAAATGAAATATGAAGGGGGTCTGTCGTGGACCCCCAGTGCCGGGAACCACCTCCTCCCTGGGGCAAATTTGAAATGATGGAAAGTGGCCGTACAGGTCCCCCAGTGGAGCCATAGATGGCCCTGGGACTGCCACCCTCCAGGGCCGGCTCCTGCTACCTCCTAAGGTGCCCACCCTCTGGAGGTAGCTGTTTGCTCTTGCTTGTTGGGAGCTGACAGCTGCGCATGGCCAAAGACCGTGAACAGGATGGTTGGATTAACGTACAGTAATTAAAATTACTTTACATTAAGAAAAAACATAGAAATTCACTGAAAAAAATAATTGATAATATCAAAGTAAC
Source organism: Pleurodeles waltl (assembly GCF_031143425.1). Taxonomy (NCBI): domain Eukaryota; kingdom Metazoa; phylum Chordata; class Amphibia; order Caudata; family Salamandridae; genus Pleurodeles; species Pleurodeles waltl. The sequence continues at coordinate 1,400,343,757 of NC_090447.1, read as the reverse complement.
ATTTGTTGTACATCTATTGAGGAGAAACTGTGCATAGCAGAGGTGTGAGTTATAGTTACCCTAGGGAGCAGGTTGTAGTTACTTGAAAACACTCTAACTGTAACTCTTGAATTTTTATGGTTTTGTGTGAGTAAATTCAGAACCTAACTATAATGTCCCTCCAACCTTTGTTTTTTCAGTGAGCATATATATATATATATATATGTATATATATATATATATATATATTTATTTATACACACAAACACATGTGTACTTGTGATTTATCTTTATATACACACACACTTACATGTGTACTTGTGATTTTTGTAACACTTTTTATTGATTTTCAGCAGAATCAAAGCAATATAACACATGTAGTCCATTACACTGTAAACTTCTCCCATCCTTTTACTCATCACCTTCCCCCAGAGTACTTGATGAGCTTGCTGTCCATTTGCCATCAGGTATACCAAGAGCTGTATTGTCTCTAAATTGCACATTCAAGAAGCCTGGATCACTATTCTAAGGCTTCGTATTACCAGTTCAGTCTCAAAGCCTTTAATGTGTGGGGCATTGCAGATTCTGGGAGCTCTCCTGAAAATAGCTATCACTAGTTTGCAGATGGCTTCAAACTTTTTCTTCTTGCGCCTCAAATCATTTGTTACTATTCCTATCATTATTGTCCATTGTCTTCGAGACCATCATGCACTATTGTGAGTTTAAGGGCCTGATTTAGAACTCAGCAGACGGGTTACTGTGTCACAATGGTGAATGGCGAAATCTAAATCCCATGATATTCTGTGGGATTTACACTTTAGTGGACGGGCTACCCGTCACTATTGTGACAGAGTAACCCGTCCGTCGAGTTCTAAATCAGGCCCTTAGTCTTTTTCCCAGTGTGCAACTAGCTCTTGTTTAGGAGTGATCCTTATCCAGTCTCCCCTGCCAAAATGTTCCCAATTCTGAGGCAGTATGCCTAAGATCACAGTTATAAGTTCTTTTGGTATTGGGAGATCTAGTCCAATGGCTGTCCATACAGAGTGAAAAGGAGCAGGAAAAAGGGGACAACCCTGCCTCGAGCCCCTAGAAAGTGGGAAGCTGTTGGATTTAATACTGTTGATCAGGATCCGAGATGTAGGGCTTTCATGCACTGCCCAGATATATGGTTGCACATGCAGACCAATAGCCACTTTTGACCATATTTGTTGCAGGAGGGACCACTTTATGTGATCAAATGACTTCTCTCTGCATCCATTGCAAGGAACACCATTGAGACAGATCGCCTGTTAGCATATTCTATTAGGTGGAGTAACATTGCATATTATCGAAAGTCTAGTAATTTCTGATGAAGCCAGATTGGCCTGGATCTATCAAGAAGGGCATAAACATTCGCAAACTGTTCGCTAGAACTTTCATGTATACCTTTAAAATACAGTTAAGGAAGGAGATCGACATCTAGGCCATGTATTGCTCTTTTGCTATACCTAATTTGTGAATTGAGGCTATTACTTTTTCCATCAATAAAGATGCAAATCTTTTGTAGGACACATTAGTTAGCCCGTCAGGGCTTGGTGCTTTATACAGCAGCAAGTACTTTATAACCCTAGAGACCTCCCCACAAGGTGTCTTTTTCTAATTCCATTAGTGTAGTTTATGGTAGTCGTGACAAATGTATTGGACACATGAAGTCTGCTATTCCTTGGGGGTTTGGGTGTCTGCTCTGATAAAGTTGGCTATAAAAATCCTCATAAACTCCTCTTTTTTCCTCGCCTTTCCCAGTCAGAAGACGTCCTCGCATCCTTACATTAGGTGTGCATGTGTCATACTTTGCTCTGTCGCACCGCTCAGAGTTTGGCTATCTTGGCTCCCAGATTCAGCTTGTTGCCTGCTTGTGTCATTTGTCTAAGGGTGAATGTTTGTTTTTGTTCCTGCAATGCTGTTCTATTTCTTACCAGTCAGTTTCTAGTTTTTTTCATTTTATAAAGGGCCACGTTTGCTTTTCATGAGCCCAAATGGCAATAGCCCATAACTACTATTTAAAGGTCGTCACAGACTGTGGCTATGGGGATGTCGTCTGTTTGGTAAGCCTCAAAATATTTCTGTATTTGAGCCTTAGTTCAAGTTTGTGCAATCCATCATTGAGGATAGCATTGTCAAACCTGAGGGTTTTCTTGTGCACGACTTTCACAACAGTTCAAGGTTTTAGCATGAGGCCAAAGCAATATCACATGCCACTCTTTAACAGGGGTACTGCAGTAGTCACAACATAAGGCTTTGATTACACTTGTGCCATCAGGTCGGATTTGACTGGACACCAAGGCCCATATTTGTACTTTTTTAGTGCAGCATTTGTGCCACTTTTTGATGCAAAAGTGGTGCAAATTTACAAAATACAGGGGCATATGTATACTCTGTTTGCGCCGAATTTGCATCAAAAGTTTTGATGCAAATTCAGCGCAAACCTAACACCATATTTATATTTTGACGCCCAACCCCGCGAATGTCAAAATTCAGCAAATGACTTTAAGGCATGTGCGCCTTATTAATACTACGGCGTCATTTTGATGCACAGGATGGGGCGGGCCTTAAAAAATGGCGCCCAGCCTGATTTGCACCGTTATTTAACGCCTGGGTGAGGGCAGGCATTAAGGGACATTTGGGCTCATTTCCATGGTCTCTGAGCCTGGAAGCAGTCCACAGGTGTCCTTCCCTGCCCCCAGGGATACCCTCGCCCACCCCTGGAGGACACCCATGGATGGTGGGACCCATCCCAGGTAAGTACAGGTAAGCTGAGGTAAGTATTTTTTTATTTCTTTTGTAAGTGCAATATTGGGGCCTAACTTGGGCCCCCCTACATGCCACTGTGCCTAATGGCCATGCAGAGAGGACAGAAGTCCCCTGGGTATGGCCATTGGGCAGGGGGGCATGACTCCAGTCTTCCCTAAGACAGGAGTCATTTCAATGGGGGTTGTGCATCACAAAATGGCGCAAGTCCGGTTAGAGCCATGATTTTTACTCTAACCTGACTTGCACCATTTTATGACGCACAACCCTCATTCTTCCCTACACCTGCGTTGCCTGGTTAACGTTATTTTTTTTTACTCTAACCAGGCCGCAGCGCCAGCTAACGTCAATCAATAAATAAGGCGCCCGCCTGGCGCGTTAGAATGGCGTTCGCTGGCGGTACATTTTTTCAAGCAAACCAGCGCTGGCACTGGTTTGCGAAATAAAATATAAATATGGGCCACAATTGTATTTTGTACGTTTGCTCCGCTTATGCGTAAAAAAATGACACAAATGCCGCTCCAAAAAGTATAAATATGGGCCCAAGTAAGGTGTCCAGGTAACTTCCCTACCACAAGAGATTACCAGAAGATCTCCTCTAAACAGATGGCATCCTTCTTATCCTTCTTTTGAATCATGTATAAATGTTTTTCTCTTACGTCTGTCAAGGATATGTACTGATTAGTTACAATTATTATTTGCTCTCAGAATGTTTTAACTTTGTGCATAAAGGTATGGAGTTTTCTGTTTTTGTTTTGTTTTCCCCTTTCTGGCGCATGGCTAATGCTGAATTAACAGTACATGTTGTATGACTCACAGCCTTGAAAGAATGCTATCAGAAATTAACCACACTGTGGAATTGGGAACAAATATAGGTGGCATTTAATTTCAGTTCCTCATCCCCTCTAATAATCTTTCTGGTTGGCGTTGACAGAGGATGCTCCGCATGGTTTGTGTATCCCTGACCAGCTTCCGCCTACACGGAGCTCACTGTCCTCACCGACAGAGTTTTAGGAACGGGGGGGAGGGGGACATGAGGAGAGCCATATGAGCAACTGTCAATATAAAAGTGTACTTAGGCAGACTTTTAGCTACTGTGACTAGAAGGTGTGCAGAGTTAAAACTCTGCTGCTTAAGTTGTGTAAAGTTAACACACGTGCAGATAACAAAGTCTGAGAACATCTGTGGTTGGGATTTTCCCAAAAATGTTTTGTCTTCTGGTAAAAGTAGGATTTTTTTCAGTAAAATGTGTATGTTTTCCAGCAATGGTTTTTAAACATGCCAGTTTTCATTAATTCTTCATGTCTGCAGCAATTGTTGAAAATTTGGGAAATTTCTGAAAGAGAAGTCTTCAAATTTCGAACGCGCTTAATTTAGCTGCTATTTGGAATATGCATGCAAGATAGATAAGCCAATTAATCGCTTTTAATGTAGATAACCATATATATACACGTCTCTGTCTTTTGGTAGCATTTAGTAACCGATTCTATATAACGTCATCAATCTATCATCATACCATATATAGGACGTTTGGAAACTTCTGAACGTCATACAAAAAGCTCCCTCTTCACCCCTCTCTCTGCTATCAATATTACATCTGTCTAGTACTGCATCATCTCTTTATCTGTAAAGAGATTTCCATAGTTTGACTTATTCCAGTACAGGCTTCTAATATGGGAGAGTTGCTCTTTTTTCTATAAATAAGCCTTATAATAAACCTTAAACTATTGCTGCTTTGTGGCTTCTCAGCAAGGCAGCTGCAGCATATCAAGGCCTTCCGGAAGCAGTGACCAGGCACAGGTCAGCTGGCACCACAAATGCGTACACGTCCCCAGGAGCGTGCAGGAGGTCATGGGATGCTTATGGTTGACGCTTCAGTTTTGAAAGGACTTCGGAGCACCTCTTCTGATGGACATGCTCTATCCTAAATGTGCACTACCACCTGGTAGTGGAAATGGTGAAAGGTATCAGAACTGAAATGACCGCTGCATGACATACAGTAATGACCCCTACCCTATGCGCCCAACTGAGAGTAGTTGGTATCCCATTTTTTGGATCTTGGTCCAAGGTCCACACTAATATGGCATGAGCACAAAGTCCCAGGCATGCCTCTTGACAAGAATCCGATAGCGGACCCATACTGGACCTGGAGAGTTGTACCAAGCATTCTCTCCATGGTGGCAGTAGATTACTGTCCCTGTCACGGGACCATGCGTGTAGCTCAGTGGTAGAAGTGCAATGTTTTTGCATTCCAAGTGTCACCATACCTTTTACTTATATCATGGGAGCATGGGAGTGGAGGCCTATTGGCTCCCTTGTATAAAGTTATCTGTTACATTTGATCCCAAATCCTTGCGCTAAAATCCCAACTGCATGGGTGTATGTAGGTTGTGGTTTCATGTGCTGAACCAGGTAATGGTTGGAGAGTGACTCATGAAGGAGTGCTCTACTCCACTTAGGCAATACCTGTCAGAGGGATACAGAGAAACCTGCAGTGTTCGCTTACAAGCGATGAGCTAACAGGGTCCACAAGGGGCTGGAGCAGCATGGCTCTAAGCAAAAAGGGAAGGAAACCTTCCACAGTCTGGCTCCAAACAAAAGGGTAACAGCCAGGACAATTTCAAAAGTCACAAATGGGGACAGAAACTGAAAGGAAATTGAGTTTAAAGTCAGACACATTTGAAGGAAAAGGGAAGACAGGAATCATCACTCAGGCACAAAGTGGTTACTTGCTTTAAGTATAACAATAAGGGACATAACAAAATAAACAATCAGGTGAAATGTTTTTGTACCGGCTAAACCCATAATAGCTATTCTCTTGACTATGGGGGAAGGAGCCTGAGAGAGTTCCATTGCACTTAACCTTAATGCTATGGGCATTTCGTCAAGGGATCCATATTATAAGCTAAGGGCAAACTAGTTACTTGCACTAATTTTGATCCAAATCAATAAGTTAAACATGTTTTACGGTGTGTTGCCTAGCCTCATCAAGCCCACATCCTGTGCCAGTCAAACTGCCAGTCTGGCATGAGATTAGCTGAATTGGATCACCTCATCCTCTCTGAATTTAACAAGGAAGGTATGTGCCAACTCAGGTTTAATATTGCTGCTCTCGTCTGACTGGTTTCATGTTTCAAATGTCATTTCTTGGAAGAATTTTTTTCTTCTTCAGTATCAACTCCTGGTGAAATTACTCATCTTTTTCAAGATGACACTAAGGTCCATATTTATACTCTGTTTGTGCCGGATTTAATTCATTTATTTTGGCGCAAATTCAGCGAAAACCTAACTCCATCTTTATACTTTGGCGCTAGACCTGTCTAGCGCCAAAGTGATGGAGTTTGAGGCATTTTTTATACGTGAAAACCTACCTTGCGCTAATGACATGCAAGGTAGGCGTTCCCGTGCAAAAAATGACTCTAAGGCATGAGCGCCTTATTTATCCTCTGGTATCAAAATGACGCACAGGAGGAGGCGGGCCTTAAAACAAGGCACCCAGCCGGATTTGCGCCGTTTTTTAACACCTGGGTCAGGGCAGGCGTTAAGGGACCTGTGGCCTCATTTTCATGGTGGGAGACCATGGAAGCAGTTCACAGGTGCTCTTTCCTGCACCCAGGGACACCCCCTGCCACCCTCACCCACCCCTGGACCTCATTACAAGTTTGGCAGTCTGACGGCAAGATGGCCATGCTGGCGGCCACCAAAAGACAGCCACGTTGGCAATCATCCGTCTGCCGTTTTAAGAGGCTCACAGCTCAGACCACCAAAAAAAAGCCTATTTCCCTAAACCGCCAGGACACTGGCAGATGGAAAAAAGGTGGTCTGACCACCAGCACCACCAGTCCGACAAAAATCAGCCACCCTAATGAAGATCCACAAATCACGAGAGCGGTTATTCCATTGCGGAAAATCATTGGTGGTGTGGACCGCAGCTGTATGAACTCACATCATTCAGAACACTACAGCACATTGGATAGTTCGGATACCCCACACCTGGCACACATCCACACACCCGACACACCCGACACACCTACACACTGCACTATAAAACACAACCCACAATCCTTTGCAACCAGAACACCACATACAGCCAGACACAGCAAGTAAATTTGTATCTAGCTAAACAAACATTAGGCACCCCACTCATTATACTCATCACACATCCCATACTTGCACAACATACATAACACACAAGTTTCCACCCCACACAATACACAACTGTCACCTACTCACATCACAGCACCCACACCTCATCACAAACATTTGTCATTCTTTTTTCGCTACCTCACCGTCTTTTCCACCACTATCCTGTCCCCACAAAACCATGCATGTTTCACTGATGATGAGTTGAGGGTCATGGTGGAAGAAAATGTCAGAGTAGAACCATATCTATTTGGAGCACAGGTCCAGCAAACATCAATAGCCAGGAAAATGGTGTTGTGGGAAAGGATAGTCGACAGGGTGAATGCAGTAGGCAGTTACCCATGCACAAGGGATGACAACAGGAGGAGGTGGAACGACCTCCGGGGGGGGGTACATGCTGTGGCATCCAGGCACCAGCTGGCAGTCATCAAGACTGGCAAAGGACCCCCACCTCTTCCCCCATAGTTCACATCATGGGAGGAGAAACTCTAGGACATCCTGCATCCTCAGGGCCTGACAGGAATACCTGGGGGAGTGGAGTCGGGTAAGTCACAAGAACATTCATGTCACCAGTCTTGTCTTGCATGCTCACTCATCACCTTTCCCCACACCAGTGAACAAACCATCCACCACCCCTCTGTCCAAAGCTCCAAATACCCCTCAATGCCATGCCACATGTCAGGTAAACTCACCTTGGGCCACAGTGTTTGGCAAGGGCATGTGAAGTCCTGGGAACTGACAGCACTACAACTCCCAGAAGGCACTGTTCCACCATGTACAAAACCAGGACAGTGCACCAAATATGAAATGTCTTGCATGTGAAACTAACAATCAAAGTAATCCATCCTGAATGGTCCATCATTTAACAGTTGATGGCAATGACATATATGCAGTGGCCCACTACCAGTACCATTACAAGCAAAACACAGTTACAGCTGTGTACCATATCAAACTGGACTCTGAGAAAACCTCCCTAATAATGTCATATACTCACCTGGGGGAACAACTGAATGGCAAACTGGACACCCTTGCAGTACATTCAGACAGAGACACAGGTCAAAATGTAACACCTATATTGTGTGCCAATACCACCATTGTGCATTGTTCAGCTTCTAGTTGAGTCAATGAAGCCATACACTTTACTAAGAGAGGAATGTACATTGTCATGTCTTCAATCAGATAAGATATGAGGCCACTAGCAGCCATCTCAACACCAGCATACTCCAATAGCTTGGAGCATGCTGTATGCATTTCCAAATCTCTGTGTCCCACACTGCACTAACCCAGATTAAGTAGCAGCTGTCATTGTCATTTCAGGGGATCATGTAAAGGCAGTGTTTGCATCTCACATACCATGGTAAGTTGGCTAAAATATATATCACTTGTTGCATCACTTCACAACAAATGTGTGTTCCCCTTCTCCTACAGGTAACCTTGCCATCGCCAACATAGAGAGGATACCAAAGACTGACACTTCCTCCCTGGATGAAGGCTCCAGTGAGGAAAACACCACTGGATGTCTGGACACTGAGGACGAAGCTGGCCCATCAGGGACACCTGGTCAGTCAACAACTCTCATTCTCACCCTGCCCTCAACAGCTCCTCCCAGCCCTGTTCCAACCACATCACATGCAACATTTCACCCCCAAACCTGTCTACTAAGGACCGTCACATCCATTGTGTGCTTCCCAGTACTGGTACCTGAGTCTCCTAATGTCACCCCTGACAATGATGATCCTGCCACCAGTGGGAGTGGGCACACTGTCACAGGGGTACCGGTACGTGGGGGTAGGGTGCATGGGAGGGATGGTGTGGGCCAGAGGATGGGGGCTCCTAGGGACACAACTGACCAGAAGACCATCTCCCAAGTCTTGGGAGCCTACCAAAATTCCCAAGGCATAATGAGCCAGGTACTGACCATGATGGGGCAGACCATACTGCTGCAGAGGGACAACCACCATGAAGCCATGCAGCAGTGGAAGGCCCAAAATGCCACCCTGGCTTCCATTGCTGGGTTTCTAAGGGACATGGAAACTACCCTGAGTAGGTTTTGCACCCAACATCAGGCCTATTCCACTAGCAATGAACCATCAGGCCACTCTACATATGTAGCTGCTAGTGGAATCGAGGCCTTGCCAGGGGAAGGGAATGCCTCAGACACCCCACACTCTGGAGCAGAAGAACCCCCCCCCCCCACAAACGCGGACATCCTCCCAGACATCCAGGAGGAGCAGATCCCAAGGAGAACCCTCTGCCAGGTAGCAAACCGTTCCTGATTGGTACCCCTTGTGTGCCACAAATACGTCCTGTTGACTGTTCTGATGCCTAACTCCATTTTATTTTCCTATGGTGCAAGGACACTGGACTTATGTCTCCAAATGGTGTAGCTCCTATCCAGATGGTTTCATCCACCATGACAGAATCATTCACTGTTGACTATACTTCATTTCCATTTCAAATCATTCATTTTGTTGTGCACTCCCCAATAAATACCACTTAACTCCTGATCCTGTGTAAGTGTGATGTATCTACCATATACAGCTGTCATTCATGATACATTTATTGATACAACTATTGTATCAAAATGTTCCTCTCCAAGATTATATCTTTGTTATGGTCATCACACATGTAGTGGACAACCAGAATCCATATCGCAATGGGATTGTAACATATATATGACACAAGACACCTGTTTGGTACATCTTCACATATTTATTTGGAGAATGGCAATCAGCACATTGTGAAGGCATGATGTGGACTTCAGTGTTTCAGCTTAGGTGTCATTCACTACCAACCCCTAGAATACAGAAGTTAGGGTCATGTCAGTCTATCAACATCCCAGGAGGCAGACTGATTGGTTCAATGTATCATCAGCGAAAGCCTTATGACATACCCATACCTCATCCTTCAAAAAATACATACCCCATGAAACAGACAGAGGTCAGTATTAATGTTCCCTGTCGTGGAACCTTCCACTTCTCATGGTCAGGTATCTGTAGGCTTACTTCTCACCTATGTCAGTCTTCAGACACATGCACATTGGTCTGCAATGAGGAAACTATGCACAAGTTAGGTCACATATAACACAAATCATCATGATGGTAGAGGGTCTGGATGCCACATTATGACATGTGTGAGACACAGATGGACACACAAATGCCACCATTTGAGCCACCTCCAATGTCAAAAAGGTGTTTTTTGATGGAAAATTACACTTCCAAACCACTGTCCTGACAGTCTGGGCATAGAACTCACACACCACAAATCTAATGTTGAACAGTACCTGGTTTAATCCATGTCCACTTCCCATGTCAGTCTGCAAATCCCATCTGCCCGTGACGTCGTGTGAGATTGCCAATTGAGGATGAGCCAAACAGCCAATCTGCAAATCTGTAATTGACAAAGATAAGGTATAGGCCAGAGTCGAACACATACATCACATTGTCAATTCATAACTATAAATGTGACTTTGATTGTGCATTTGCTAAACAATAGACTATGGCCCATATTTCTACTTTTTGATGCATAGTGCCAGCTTGCGGCATTCCAGAGTGGCAGCCAGGTGGCAAATTTATGGAATACCGCAAGCCGGCGCAAAGTGTGGGCTAGCGTCTGGGAAAATGACATTAGCCGGGTGGGGGTGGCGGTATGGGGAAAGGGGGTTTTGCTCCCAAAAATGGCATTAGGCTGGTTAGAGACAAAAAATGTCTTGAACCAGCCTAGCATCAATTCCTGACACAAAACCATCCATACCACATGACATCTGTCTTTATAAAAGACAGGAGTCATGCCCACCACCCCAATGGCCAGCGCAGGGGACAAGGGTCACCTGAGCATGGCCACTGCACCCAGTGCCATTCAGGGAGGCCCATTTCAGGACCCCTAATGGCACTTTAAAATAATTTTAAAAATACTTACCTCTACGTATCCTATGGGGTCAACCCATCTTGTGGTGTCCCTCTGGTGTGGGTGAGGGTGTTCCTGGGGCTTGGGGTGGGCACCTGTGGGCTCTTTCCATGGTGTTTGACCATGGAAATGGGTTCACAGGTCCCATAACGCCTGCTCTGACCCAGGTGTTAAATAATTGCGCTAAGCTGGCTTAGTGCCATTATTTAGGCCCACCCTGTGTACTTTCGGGAGGATAAATGAGGCGAAAGGGCTTTGAGTCATTTTTTGGACGGGAGCATCTCATTGACGCAAGGTGGTTTCACGTATCCAAGAAATTACTTTAACTCCAATATTTAGTCACTAGACTGGTCTAGCGTAAAAAAATAAATATGGAGTTAAGTTTGCACTGAATTAGTGTAAAACAATTCAGCGCAAAGAAAGTATAAATATGCCCCTATGTGTATAACAGTTCTCTACACGACTCCTAGTAGATCCTGCATGCATAGCTGAGCCATGGGCTTTGGAGCCACTTAAGGCTATACAGATGGTGGTAAATAGAACATTACACGGCATGCATAACCTCAGTAATACCCCCTGGAATCACTATTGTAGCATCACATAACATACCTTGAGTTAGTTGAAGTACTGATGGATGAGATCTGCCCTGATGTCTCCAGCTTCTTCCTCATCATGCTCATCCTTACTTGGCAAATCTACATTTTCACCCACAGGATCTGCTGGCTGCCCCTCATCTGGTATGAATGGTATCTGACGTCTCAGGGCAAGGTTGTGGAGCATGCAGCAGGCAACAATTATTTGACATACCTTGTAGGGTGAGTAGTGGAGAGCCCCAGATTTGTCTATGCTGCAAAATCTTGCCTTCAGGAGCCCAAACGTCCGCTCCATGACATGCCTTGTCCTTCCATGGGCCTCACTGAAGCGGACTTCCCCTGGCATGGCTGGGTACCTCACTGGTGTCAATAACCAAGGACGGTTTGGCTAGCCAGAGTCCCCTGTAAGGTATAGTAACACAATCCAAACATTAATCTTGGACATCCACACGTATGGTAGCTGGAATATAGGTACAGACACACATGACATAAATGACTCACCAACCAGCCAGGCCCTCTCTGTGTATAGTCATGTCATCAGCAGTGGAATTTTGCTGTTCCGCATGATGAAGGAATCATGGACTGATCCTGGATACCTTGCACAAACTTGTGAAATGTGTAGGTCAACCAAACAGACCACTTGGACGTTTATGGAGTGGTAGTTTTTCCTGTTTCCGTATAACTGTTCATTAGCTCTTGGGGGAACCAAGGCTACATGGGTCCATCTATGGCTCCAACCACATGTGGAATGTGCCCCAAAGCATAGAAACCTGCCTTTATATGGGCCAAATCCTCACGTTGTGGAAATCGGATGTAGATGTCTAGGTGTTTTAACAATACAGACAGTACAGCCTTCAAAACTAGATTGAACATGGGATGAGACATCCCTGCAGTTAGTGCAACTGTATTCTGAAAGGACCCAGTGGCCCAGAAGTACAGCACTGACATGACTTGAATGATGGGAGATATGGTACTGGGATTGCAAATGGCAGGAATCAGATCTGGTTCCAACTGACGACATAGATCCATAATTGTAAGCCTATCCAGGCGATATATATTTGGATTACATGCTGTGCCTCTATGGTCTGCTAGTGGATGGTACACAGGAGGTTGTCTTGCTCTACTCAGGCCAGGGTAACGATGTGGGACCACAGCAGAATGTATGTAAATGACTCAATCTATACATCATAAGTATGATCACAACAATGTCACACATAAATCTAAATCATGTCACTTGAAACAGTGAATATGTGGTATTCAGCACACAGTGAGGCAACATATGAGAGTGTACCCGATTCAAATCCCCTAAACCCTTGCATGTTCTCTAAATGCAGATACATGTCACTGACAGTGAAAGTTACATCAACCTAGATGACATGTAACACATATTTGTTGCACCTATACCATTTTCATATTATCATTTTTATGGTGACAACACTGTTTCATGTACATAACCCAAAATACCTCACTTCACTTTCTCTACAAATGACATGCACATTGATACTTGTAAACAGTAAGCCAGCACATAACACATTGTCATAGATACAGGTTTTCACTAAATGATGCAACTTTCATAACTTTATCATACATAAATGAGCCCTAAAATGGCAGCTGCCTGACCTATTGTACAGGACAGGAGGAAATGACCTGACTCCGCAGGCGTATGTTGTCATGGCGGTAGGCGATCACAACCGCAGTGAACATTGACATTGGAACACATTTCTGCCTTTGGCACACCTGAGCCAATAGTGATGCCTGCTGGTGGTGATGTGACAATTAGTTGTAGAGATGTACCATTGTAAGGACATACTTGTAGTCTGGTCATATGTTTCAAACCCAATACCTGGTACTGCCTATGCTTGTTGTATGCCGGACTCCACTTCACACATGGCCTGACTGCAGTGGGTGACTTGAAAAAGAGTTTGAAGTGTGAGGAAGAGTATGCTTGGCTACTTGCACTAACTTGATTGTGCACTATACTTGTTTTGGGATGGAGCATGTGTACATGACCTTCTCCTATTGTCTGTGTCATCCATGCAGGTCAATGCCCATCAGAAAAAGGGGATCTGGCGTGCCATCACCAAGGAAGTGCGGACGTGGGGGTCCACAGCTGGAGGAGCACCCACTGCAGAAAGCAGTGGGAGGACCTGAGACGCGGGGCCCGTAAGACCGCTGATGCCCAGCTAGGGATGTCCTCCCAAGGATGAAAGGGTGCCAATCAGACCTTCACCCCCTGATAGCCCGCATATTGGCGGTGGCTTATCCTGAGTTGGATGGGCATTTGAGGGCAGCACAGCATGCACAAGGGGGTGAGTACTGACTACACTCATTTACATTCCTCAGCAAGGTAAGTGTATAATGTGAAAGAGTATAAGCTGTGACAATGTGGTAAGTGCAAAAGGTTAAATGTCTCCTAGGAACAACTAAATATAGAGTCTCAACATTGGTACATAGGTATGCACATTGTATTGTGTATAGGGATATATTACTCACCTATGTCATCCCTTCTGTACAGTAGCATATGATGCACTGTGTCATAGGTGTACCACTATACTGCTCTTAATACCCTGCTGGTTGCTCCTTGCCACCTAAAGATCCATAATCCCAATATCCTGATGGTAAGTGGTCCTAGTCTTTGCCCTCTGTCCATTCAAATGCCCCTTGAAGCATCCTTATGTGCAGCATAGAGTCTGACAAGTTGAGAACATGCCTACTAATCTTGAGCTTTCCAACAACTGTGAACTTAGTGTGAGGCTGTGATCTCAATCTGACATTTCACAGGTGCACTTGGTACACTTACTCAGACCTGTTAGGCAGTGTATCCATTGTTAAGTGAGGAGTAGACATTGGCACTTGCGATGTTTCATCAGAATGAACATCCTGCTTGTACTAAACCATGGTAGTATAACTAGACTCCTAGTGCAACCCATATCATTGATGTGACAGCTCAGAATAATAGTACCATGTACATGTTCCCTGGATGGTAAGTTGCTACACAGCAATTTCCTATTACAGTGTGTTGTGGGCAAGCTAAATAGGCCACAACATCTTAGTAATAGGTAGAATCTACACTGGTGTTTGCCAACATCATGTGTGGATTGTTAGGATCAGCCATATGTCAACATTGTGATGCAACTTGAACAAACTTACATTTGTTAATGTGGATGTGTTTTGAAGGCTTTTGGCATTAGATCCTATTGTTTGTACTGACCTAATTGTTTTTCAGGTGTGGTAGTTCACCTTCACATGTTGTTGAAATGGTATGTGTAGTCAGTCATTTGGCTTGCCTCAAGGTGTATGTCTCTATCATGATAAGCTCAGAAGTGTGTTGTGGCATTGTGATGTAAGATTGCTCATGTCTGAAGTGTGAAAAGTGATGTTGCCACTTGTATGATGGGCTATTTTTGTTGTCACGCATCACAATTAGTTGTACTCTATTTGGCCTTCATGCACATGACAGGTGTACATTCTATTTAAGGTGTTGGAATGGTACCTGATGTTGTCTGTGGGTAAATCCTGTGGGCTAAGTTGGACCCTATAAGTGTACATGACTTAGTTTACAGGTGGAGAATGACTGAGATGAGTACCTTTACAAAGTATGTATCATCCTTTCCTACATGACTATTGGGACATGTGTTAGTGACATGTGTTTCGACTTTATCATATTCCAAATTGTGGAAAGGCAAATATAGTTGTTGCATGTTTGCACATTTCAGTTGTGAAGGTTGTGGACTCTGTGACATAAAATGGTATTGTCTTGTACACAACATGCTGTCTTTTGTTTGGCATATGATGAGGGTAGTTTCCTGGTACATTACATCAGCTGAAAATCCAGGTATGTGTGGATTGTGTTTACGTGATATGTTGAAATGAATGCTACCACAACTTCCCATAGCTTAGTTGTTGGTTGACTATGTTGCTGTGGATAGGGACTCAGATTCATGTTGGCAAGTCAGGTTGTCATTGAATGGTTATTGTAGGAGAGTAGCCTCTTTCTAGCTTGATTACCCCAACTTTTGGCCTGTTTGTCAGTGTGTTTGACTGTGTGTACTGGGATCCTGCTAGTAGTTATGTTCTCTCCCTTAAATTATGGTTGTTGCATACTGGTAAACCAGTATTTCACCCACATTTGGCATACTGGTGTCCCCTTATAAGGCCCTAGTACATGGTACTTAGGTACCCAGGGCATTGAGGTTCCAGGGGATCCCCATGGGATGCAGCATATCTTTTGCCACCCACAGGGATCCCATGCAAAGGTTTCTATAGGACTGCCATTGTAAGCTGTGTAAAAAGGTGCACCCTTTCACAGCTATTTGCACTGCACCAGGTCACTTATAAGGCACCCCTATAGCAGGCCCTCCGCCCTGAGGGCAGGGTGCAGAGTACCTGTGGGTGAGGGCACTAACAGAGGTGCCCCCATGACCTCCAGGACCATTTTCCCAGACTTTGGCGGTCATTCTGATAGGTACTTACCTGTGTAGCTGACCAATCCCCCTTTCAGGGCTATTTAGGGTCTCTCTCTTGGGTGGTTCTTCAGGTTAGGATTGCAAGACTCTGCATCCTTTACTTCACCTTCTTACTGAAGAAACTGCATCTGAACCCTACTGGGACTCTACAAATTGCAACAAAGAAGCAAAGACAACTTCTGCAACATGGTATCTTCAGCTCCTGCCAGCAACTGCAACTGTTTCTCAGTTGTGCATCCTCAGAGGACAGCCTGTCTTCAGCCTGCACCAGAAGAACGAAGAAATCTCCCTCTGCATCAATGACCTGCGGGGTGGGCCCCCTCTTTTGACAAGTTGGGTGGATCCTGCATCACAGGTGGTGGACTGAAGTAGTCCTGATGGTCCTGACGTCCAAATGTCCAACTTTGGTTGCGGTAATAGCTTGCCTCCCCACGCAAGACAGTACTACCGGGCACTGCGTGTTTTGCAGTTGCCAAGGATTGTTGGAATCCTTCCACATAGTTCTTCGTGCACCACGCAGCACCGCCCCCCAGCACTCTATCCTGTGATGCCAGCTTCCTGAGTGGTTCTCTGGCGGCATGGGATCCTTTGTTCTAGTGCTGCGTGGACCTCCTTTTGCACCTTCTTTGTTCCCGTGCTGTGGGACTCCTGTGCATGCCGCCTGGTCTTCAGTGGACTCTCTGAGTCGCTGAGAATCCCCTCTGACTTCCCCTTCTAGGTAGAGTCCACCAGGTCCCTCCTGGTCCCAGGCAGCCCCATTTTCTGCTAACCACGAGCTTTGCTTGTTCCAAGGCTTATTAGTTCCAACCAGGAACCTGCATCCGTCTTCTTGGGTGCAGTACTGACTGTTGTTCTTCACTGATGGTTCTTCATTTGCACCTTCATCCGGGTTAGCAGGGGCTCCTGTCCTCCCTGGACTCTTCTGTGCTTCTTGGACTTGGTCCCCCTCTTCCACAGGTCTTCTGGTCCAGGAATCCACTGTTGGTGTCTTGCAGTCTATTCTGGTTCTTGCATTATCTTCTTTCTCGTGTTCTTGTGTGTTCTAGGAAAGTTACTGTGATTTACTCCTGCTTTCCTGGGCTCTGGGATGGGTTCTTTTACTTATGTTTGAGGTTTTCTAATACTCCGCGCGCCCCTCTACACACTACACTTGCCTACGTGGGACACGGACATTCACATTCCACTTTCTTAGTATATGGTTTGTGTTACCCCAGGCCCAGTTCTAACTATTGTGATTTTCACTATTTGCACTGTTTTCTAACTGGTTTTACATCTATTTCTGCATACTAGTGTATTTAATTTGTGTATTGCTTACCTCCTAAGGGAGTATAGTCTCTATGGTATTTTTGGCATTTGTGTCACCAAAATAAAGTACCTTTATTTTTGTAACACTAAGGACCTCATTAGAACCCTGGCGGTTGGTGATGAAGTGGCGGTAATACCGCCAACAGGCCGGTGGTGAACAAAATTGAATTATGTCCTCGGCAGAAACCGCCCACACAGACAGCCACTTTAACACACCGTCCGCCACAGCGGTAGCAACAAGCACTGCGGCGATAACCGCCAACAGCCAGGCGGAAGACGATGTACCGTCCACACTATTACAACAGGCCTATCTGCCACCTTTTCCGGGGCAGTACCAACGACATCAAAAGCACAGTGGAAACAGAACACAGAAGGCAAAGGACTCACCTCTGGAGACTCAAGGAACAACCACAACGCCATGGAGCCCGAGTTGCACATCTTCCCCATGCTGGTATACCTCTTCATGCATTACGAACAGCAACGCCAGCAAAGACGACCACGATAAGTACTGCCCCCTAGCACACAAAGCAGGGGGAAATAGAGTGACACACACACACGCAACACACAACACGCAACACCCCCAACACCATACACACAAACAGATGCAATAACATCACATATCTACCCCGTATCCCTCAGGAATAATGCAAGGACAAAATAAATCGATCAAAGTGAGTGTAAGAAGAGAAAATAGCAGAAATTTGTGCTTCAAAATCAAAACAGTATTTATTTACATATATACAAATGGAGGGACACTGCCCAGTCCTGAAATGTCTGTGGGCCACAGGGCCACATCACATAGGCCAAGGCCCCACCTTACTCTTGCGACAACACGGAGAGAATACTGCAGGGGCATCAGGTAGAAAATACACAGGCACCTCAGGGGGACGGGGAACGGGGGCACCTCAGCCGGAAGATGGGACAACACCACTGCTCCTGGAGGGTGCTACATGCCCTGTGCTCTTTCCTGGGGAGTGCAAGGCCACAGTCTCTCAAGTGGATGGCTTCTCCACTGGTTCTGGAGCGGGCCTTGTGCCCAGTGTGCTTCATCCTGGCAAGGAGGGGGTGAGTGGATGGTGTATGGGTGATGGTGTTCAGTGGCTCTGGTTCTGTGGGTGCTCTTGGTGTCTCTCTCTCTCTCTCTCTGTTGTCAATTTCTTTGAGTCGTAAAGGGTTGTGGGTAGTGTGTGTGTGTGTTTTATAGTGGTGTGGGTCTGTGAGTGTGGTGTGTGTATGTGTGTTAGGTGTGTGTAGTTTGAATTGTCCAACGTGGTTTTGTTTTGTTTGTGTGTGTCAATTTTGAGCGCGGCGGTATGTACCGCCAATGGTTTACTGTGGTTGAATGTCCACTGCGTGATTCATGGGTCATAATGCTGCGGGCGTAGTTCTGTTGGCGTAACAGTGTGGATTTGGTACCACCAGTTTATCACTGACCTTTTGGCTGGCGGACTTGTGTCTGTGGCTGTATAGAGACGGATTGCTATGTGTGGGTCATTATATGCATGGCGGTAAACCGCGGCGGTATGTTGGCGGCAGTCGGCATGGCGGTAATCGGGGCCTACCGCTATTGTCATAATGAGGGCCTAAATATTTTCTTTCATGTGTGTGAGTACTGTGGGACTACAGTGGTATTGCATAAGCTTTGCATTTCTCCTAGATAAGCCTTGGCTGCTCAGCTAAAGCTACTCCTAGAGAGCCTGGCTTCTAGACACTGCCTACATTTCACTAATAAGGGATAACTGGACCTGGTATAAGGTGTAAGTACCTTAGGTACCCACTACAAACCAGGCCAGCCTCCTACAGTTTATTTTTTTTAATATATATTTTTATTATGCTTTTACATATACAAATAAAGCAGTACAGTAAGAATGTATATTTGCAAATTAATACAGTTCAAGCATCATATTACAATTTATCTATAGACTTTTTCTCTTTCTGAAGTGCTTCAGCACTGAGTTTCGTTGTTATGGTTACAGGTCCCCAGCAGTCTTGAACCACTCCTCAATTTATGATCACACTTTGCTTTTCAGTCAGTAGTCTCGTCCTCCGTTTCCCCCGTTTCCTTCCCTATAAGGTACTGTTCGTATATTTCCCAAAATTTCGCTGGCTTGTTTGTGGGAGGGAGTAATTTGTTATAAGTGTCTGTTTGTGTGGTGCAATAAGTTATATCTCTGTGGCATTCATCTATCTTAGGAATCGGTCCCCAGTCCCACCTCATTGCAACTCTACGCTTAGCTAGTAACAGACCCATTGCCACCAATTTTCAAACAGTTTTTGGCAAATGTGCATCCCAGCCCACGAGTGCTAAAAGTGGCTCAGCATCTATTTGTATACTAGTTATGGCTGTCAGCTCATCAAATATTGCTTCCCAGAGTGTTTGCACACTTCCACACTCCCATGCCTTATGCAAAAAATCGGCTTGTTCTACCTCACATCTGGGGCAGTCTGAGTTTTCACGCAAACCATATCTGTGGAGACGGGTTGGGGTGTAGTATATTCTATTAAGGAATTTAAAGTGAATGAAACGATGCCTGCCATTTAGTGAGATAGAGCGTGTCCTATAGTAGCAGTAATGCCATTGTCTGTCAGGATTTTGTACATCTAAATCTCTTTGCCATTCCATGCGGGCTCTTGAAAGTTCCTGGGCTCTAGCCTCCTGAATCGATGCATATAAACGGGACACCAATCGTTTCGTACAGACTCCCTGTAGAACCATAGTAAGCAATGTGATCTCGGGGGGTTCTTGCAGATCGTTACCCAGTATTTGTGTTAATGCATGTTTTACCCTATGAAATTGAAACTGGTGTAGTGGTGTAGTCACGTTGGTTCCTTCCCTTACTCTGTCCCAGCCCTTCAATTTGCTGTTTTCAAAGAGGTCGCCTATTGTGTTGATTCCTAGTTCACTTAGGGTATTTATCAGTCTGCCGTCTTGCCACAGTGGGAACCAGGCACAGCAATGTATTGGGATTTGTGGTGAGTATAGCGTGGCTATCTTCAGTTTGTCCTTGATCTCGTGCCATGCCCCCGCCACCGAGTTCAGAGATGCCAGCTTTTTATATTGCCTACTAGGGGACTGGTGCAGTCTACTCTGCAATGGAGCAGGTGATGCTAGTTCTCTCTCTATCCTAAGAAATGGGGTATCTTCTGAGCCATGGAGCCAAGTCTGTGCCACCGCAGCCCGAGCCACCACGCTATAGGTCTCCAAATCAGGCGCGCCTAGGCCACCAAGCTCATATGGCAAAGTCAGCACACTCCACTTCACTCGGGGCTGTTTACCTGCCCAGGCTAATTTTATAAGGAGTGATCTCAACTTTGCAAAATATTTCTTAGGTAGTACCATTGGGATATTCTGAAATAGGAAAAGGAAGCGTGGTAACACCACCATCTTCATCAATGCTATTCTACTAATAGGGACAGAGGGAGTCGTATCCATCTCTCAACATCTGTAGCTAATTTGGTTATCGCTGTGTCATAATTATCCACCACAATGATGTTAGGATCAGTATGCACTTTAATGCCCAGATATCTAACTGACCCCGTCTCCCATCTAAGTGGGAAGCCTACCTCTGTCTGTTTTGTGGAGGGAGTTAGTGGGAACAATAAGGACTTACCCCAATTAACTTTAAGGCCGGAGAAGGTTCCGTATCGTACTATTTCCTGTAGCATCGGTGCTGCATTATGTTTTGGATTTTTGATATACAGTAAAGTATCGTCAGCATATGCTGAGATTACCACTTTGTAGTGCTTGAATTCAAGGCCCCGATGCCCATGATATTCCCTCAGAGCACACGCCAGTGGTTCTGCCACCAGTGCAAACAGTAAAGGGGGAAAGTGGGAAGCCCTGTCTGGTGCCTCTGGTGATGGTTAATGTCTCTGTCACTGTATTGTTGATCCGTACTCTGGCCAGGGGGTCCCTATATAGTATAGCTATTAATCGCAGGAAGGTGTCCCCAAATCCAAATTGTCATAGTGTTGCCCAGGGAAAATCCCACTCCACTGAATCAAATGCTTTTTCCACGTCTAAGAATACTACTACAGATTGTATGTCGGGTTTATATTTTGTATTGTGCCAAATAACGTGCGTAGGTTCATGGTTAAATTGCAGGCCTGGGACAAATCCTGCCTCTTCAGGTTTCACCAGTGGAGGTAGCACTCTAGTCAGTCGTTTCGCTAAGATTTTAGCGTATATTTTTACATCCATGTTTAGTAAAGATAGCGGTCTATAGGAGGAGCATTGTTCTTTTGGCTTCCCTGGTTTTAGCAGTGTGACTATCATGGCTTCCCTCATTGATGGGCATGCAACCTTCCACAATCATCTCCTCGAACACCTCTTTCATATGTGGAAGTATTAGTGTTTTATATGCTTTGTAAAAGTGTACAGTTAAGCCATCAGGTCCCGGGGCTTTACCCTCAGCCATGCCATCCAATGCACTTGCTATCTCAGCCAGAGTAAGCGGTGCCTCCAGGGACTCTCTGTCACTCTCAGAGAGCTTCGGCTCACTATGTGGGCTAGATATTCTTGTATGGAGTTAGGTTCTGAGTCACCCTTTGCGGTGTAGAGTGTTTGATAATATTCGCGAAATCTCACAGCCATATCTTCAGGATTATTTAGTATTCTGCCCATGTTGCTGCCGCTATATTGATTAAATTGGCGCTGCAACTGGGGCAGATCAACTTTGCTGGGACCCTACCAGGTCTGTCCCCCTCACCATATGCCCGGCTACAGCATATTTCCCCATGTGGTGGATTTCGGATAGTGCTGTCTCCTGAAACTCCTGCACCTTAACACAGATATGACCCAGTGTACTTGTTTCTGCAGTTACACAATGTTCCTGCTCCAACTGGGATAGTTCCCCTTCTAGTGTTTGCAGTCGCCCGCGTATTGATCGGAGTACTCCCACGTGTTTGGACATGGTGATTCCTCTTATTTATACTTTAAATGTCTACCAGATTGTACCCACCTTGTCTACTGATCCTTTATTTAGTTGGAAGAATTCTTTGATTGCTTTAGATAGCTCCTCCCTAAACGCTGTGTCTGTTAGTGAATATGGTGGGAATCGCCAGGTGAACGGTGGAAGTGGAACATGCCCCACTGTCAGTAATATCGGAACCGGTGAGTGATCGGAATAAGTACGAGGCCAAGGCGATTCCGGTGTCACCCTATGAGATATGCTACTGTAAGCTACCCATAAATCAATGCAGGTGTACAGGTCATGTGCTGACGTGTAATGGGTATAACCTCCCTTTTCCGGATGCCTGTTCCTCCAAACATCTACCAATCCGGAAGCTATCATTATGTCTAGTATCGCGCGTGCTGCAGCAGCTGGACCCCTGGCCCTGCCTTTAGATCTATCCAATGCTGGAGACAATGTACAATTAAAGTCTCCACACCAGAGTTGTGGAACATCCTTCCACCTCTTTGCTCGCTCCACTAGATCTTTATAAAACTGTGGGTCGTCATAGTTCAGACCATATATTCCTATTATCATAAAAGTGAGGGCCCTGCTCTTACATTTTGCTATTACAAATTGTCCCCTGGGATCAACTATTACGCTCTCAAACTCAATGGCCGAAGATCTGGACGCCCACAATAATACTCCCTTTTAGTGGGACGTAAAACCTGCCGCCAAAAACTGGCCTTTCATTCTGCGAGGGTTAAGCATGGGGCTATTTGGGGCCAGGTGTGTCTCCTGCAACACTGCAATATCAACTTTATGTCTGAATAAATATGCCACAACACCTCGGGTTTTGCATGTGTCATTGAGACCTCTCACATTCAAGGTGACCAACCTAAGCTTGTAGTGCTTACTTTGTGTGTCAGTGGTCATACATACCGGGGCCAACTATTTTTCTAGAATGGTTTCCAAACATTGTTTGTATATAATACTTGTCTGCACTTTGTCTGTTCTGTCTTATCCAGTTTTTCCAACGCACTGTAACTGCGACTTCATCCCACCCCTAACCCCCCCACCCACGATAGGCTAAACCCCAACCTGCCCATCTGTTAGTAACTTTTGTAATCCTCCCATGATCTACCCTACTCAATACGAACCCCAACATTTCCGTAAGTGGAACACACACAAAGGCGGATGTTGCTTCGCCTTAACAGTAAGTATGTTAACTTGGCTACCAATGTACCTTTTCTTTTTTGTATTTTAAAAGGACCATCCCTATATCTCTGTGCAAATTCTACTAGTTGTGTACTACTTGTATAGTTTACCTCAGGGTCCATAAGACCCGAACCTCCCCACTGTGGGTGATATTCACATATCTATAATTCTGACCGTGGTTCGAATAACCTTCTATATTCTGGTAATCTGTACAGATTTCTATAAAGAGGGTTGTAATATTAGGCAATAGGGCTTTGACTAGACATTTGTTGGTTCAGTACTTGGTGCGTTTCTTTTATCTGCCAACTTGCAGTTCACAAATTGTTCCAATTTTTTATGGTCAATGAAGAATATTGTGTTGCCCTCTACATCCACTCTCAGCTTAGCTGGGTATAACATTCTATACTCTACCTGTAGGGCTCTTAATTGTTTTTTCCCCGGCAGAAATGATTTCCTTGCTTCCTGTACCTGAAGTGTGAAGTCAGGGTACAACGAGAGCGTCATTCCCTCATACCACAATGTTTTCAACTCACGTGCCCGCTTCAAACCAGCATCTCGGTCCCTGTAGTTCAATAGTCTCGCTATCACCGGGCGAGGAGGGGCCCCCGGTGGCGGCCGGGCCACCAGTAACCTGTGTGCTCGCTCGACGACAAAGAAAGTTGAGAAGGTGTCTTGTCCCAATAACTGTATCAACAGGCTCTCAACAAATTTCTCCATATTTACAATCGAAATAGACTCCGCAAGTCCCACAATGCGAAGATTGTTTCTCCGTGAACGGGACTCCAAGTCGTCCATTTTGTGTTTAAGGATATGTAGTTCCGTATTCGCTTTCAGTTGTCCAGATGCCAAAGAAGTTTGGCCATCCTCCACCGAGGATACGCGCCTTTCCACCTGGTCCACACGTTCCGTTTGCTTATCTAGTCTTTCCAACATTCTATCCACACGATATGATGGAGAGTCTATTTTACCATCTATTTGGGCTAGACTTTGTTGCATTGCTACTAGGATATGTCGTAGTTCAGGCTCATCTTGGGGTGGGATCTCAGGGGGTTCCTCTAGTCTTGTTTCCGCACCCTCCCCAGTTTGACTCATAGCTTTACATCTCTCAAATTGTATTTTAGGTTGGGTTTTGTCGTTTTTCCCATGTTGATAGGAGTAAATATTCTTACCGCGTGGTCAGCACTTCGTAACTGCAATTGTGTGTATTGTGGATTCCAGTAAGAGCAACCCGATGGTCACTTCTCACCCGGGGCCCTTACAAAGAGACAGCGCAGCCCGTCTGCAGTTTGGCTTGTATTTCGTTCCGCTGGGGCGCTTCTCCTCCCTGACCATGCCGCCTTGCTGGCCTCCTGGCGCTCCTCGGTCCAATCCAGCCCAGTATCGGCGAGCGCACCACAATCAGTGCCCACAGCAATCGTCTTACTTTTGTTGTTTGTTCGCCCTGTAGGCCGCATCCGTCGCTGCAAGGAGCCACTTCTGGTCAAACCACGGCTTCTTCAAATTTGCGTAATCTGGTTAATTTATTTAATTCGCGGTGGCGGTCGGTCTCCCGGCCCTCGCTGCGTCTCTTAGGATCGGTGCAAAGCTCCTTCCGCCATGTATACCGCATGTACGGAGCGCATGGCCGCGTGTCTCCCGTGCCACCCGGGGACCTCCGCGGTCACGTCTATCCGTCCGGGGCCACACTCCGGTGTGAGTCCAACACCGTTCCCGGCACGGCTGCGCCACGGGGGCTTTCTTGCCTGTATCTTTGGGCCGGTTCCAGCGCTGCCCCACAACTCCGAGGTCTCGGCCCGCGCGGACTGATCCTCCTCTCTCCTCACTCGCTTTCTTCTCCGTACCCCACCGGTGTCCCCGGATGGCCAACTTATCTCCCCCGGCGATCAGGCAAATGTTGCTTCTCCAGTGGGTTCAAAAACATGGGCGTAGTCCACAGGATTATGTAGGATTGTGCGGTAGCCGGCGGAGCTCCACTAAGGTGCGGCCATCTTTCGGCTCGGCAAGCTCCGCTCCCCCAGCCTCCTACAGTTATTGTGATAGCCCTACTGATATGATGGTATACTAGGTGTGCGATAGGTGGCTTAGCTGGTGTGTGACATTGTTGTAATGTAGGGGTGTAGATGGTATCTAGTTGTGACGTGATGTTGGCACAAACCTAGTTCTATCTGGGGGTGTAGTACAAGTGGTTGTAGTGTGATTGATGTGTACAGTGTGACGTTAGTGTCTAAAAAGAATATGATGACTCTATATCTCTTTCTGTTTTCCAGCATCAGCATCGGCAGGCGAAGGAGATGCAGCACAGCAGAGTGGAGAAGCTGCTGGCCACAGGACCTCAAGTCATGATACCACTGACAATGGGGGACCCAGTGGCCCAGAGGGCGACGGGAGTGCCACGGGGGGAGATAGGATCCACGTCTTCATCTTCAGAATCCTCCTCCAGTGGACGCTCCCTGGTGGTGGCGGACCTATCTGGGAGCACCCCAGCCCCATCTCTGCCTGCCAGCCCCCCTTCTACCACCACCCTCCCTGTAGCTCCCCACCCAGTTGACCGTGCCCACTCACCCAAGAAGGTGGGCATTTCCTTTGCCACAGGCCCCTCTGCCCCAGCCCCTGTTAACTTTGCTGCCCTCAGTGAGGAGGCTATTGACATCCTGAGGTCAGTACCATCATGAATGTCATCCAGGGACTGGCAACTCAAATCTAACAGAGTAATGCGTTCCTGGAGGGCATTCAATGATTACTGGTAGGCCTACAGAGATCCTTTCAGGCTCAGGCCTCCACACTGATGGCAGCTAGTCACCCTTTGTCTACCATCCCCCCTCCACCTTCTGCTTCCCAATCCCAAACCCCTCTTCCCAGACCCAGCCAAAGCACACAGACAGATTGGCATGCATCCACTTCAACATCCAAGGGTAGCTCAGACAGACATAAGCATCACAAGACACCCCACTGGCATGCACACAAGCAACATTCAGATGCACACACAGAAACAGTCATAACCTGCCCTGACACCCCCACCACCCCTAGCATCACAGACAGCACACCTGACACACCTTCAGACACCACACCAACATTCACAGATCCATCCACTACACCTATCCTACCTACAGACAGCACCACAGCAAACCCTCAGACATCCACCTCAGACAACATACCCGCAGACACCAGAACCACTGACATTCCTACATGCAGCACACCCACCATACCTGCAGTCACCACCCCAACAGACAGTCACGCACCCACCACGGCATCCCCTAGCACTTGCACCCCCCTCTTCCCAAGACACATAAACTACCTCACTCACCCACCCAACAGACACCCAGCACACACAAGCATACCTCGCACAAACATGCCCCCAAGACATCCACAACAACACCTCTTACAACCACTCCTTCTCCCTCCACACCCAAGCCCTTTTGCTGCGACTGTCCCGTGTGCCTTCCTTTTGGAATTTGCCCTTTTCCCTGCTCCCCTGTGAGACCCCTAAACATTCTGTTTCACACCTCAAGTCCGTCCCTTCCACCTCCAAGTCCTCCCCTTCCCTCTGCAAGTATCCATCCCCCTCACCCTGCCTCCCAAAAAATGCCAACTCTCCCCTAAGCTTAAGCCTAAACTCCCCTCCCAAGCAACATCCCAAAGGCCCCCCTCCCAAACCTAAGACCAACCCTCCCAAATAACCCCTGAGGTGCCTGCCTGCCCCCTTGATACCCTTACCTGTGGAGGTTACATGGCAGTCAAGAGTCAAGTTTCGGGCATACATATGTGCACTGTGTGCATACAGACATTTGTATCTGGACTGGCCTACAGTCTTTGAGTTTCATAATTCTGATTTTATTTAATATATTTAAAACTAACCTGTTGTAAGTTTAGTGGTTACATCATTGTCATGCATTTATTTTCCTAGTATGGAGTTATTCCTGGCTGACTTTTGTTGTATGTCTGTATTTTTTTGTGTGTGTGGTGCTTGTGCCACCTGTATTGTTTGGCCATTATGTGAGGTTGTGTGCAGTGCTTTTGTCCTACAGTGATAGGTTGTTTGTTGTGTGATGGGCATGTGCCTGTTCGACACATTTGTTGTCATGCTATTGAGTGGTGTTAATGTTGACATGTGTTTGTTGCTCTGTTGTGTAGCTTTGCATGCTTTGACTGTGTGTGTGTATGCATGTTTTGTGCTTGGTATGATAGATAAGATGTTCTGTGTGCGTGATGTGTATGTCGATTGGTAAGTTGTATGGTTGTTTGATTTTGTTTGTTCCCTGTTGGTTGCATGTTGTGTTGTATGTGTGATATGTCCATGGATAGTGTCTATTTTGAGTGCTTGCCAATGTATTGACAATGGTGCTGTTGTGGTGTTGTTGTGACGTGTTGGGGTGTTGTGTGTTAATGTGTGTGACCCGGCCTGTGTGTGTGTTTTTTACATGTATGTGTGCGTTTTGGACATAGTGTGTGTATTGTGTATGTGCGGGTGTGTGTGTGGCTGTATGTGTGTGTGCATGTCAGTGTGTAGTAGTGTGTGGTTGTTACATTTGCACCCCCTTCCCAATGGTATATTTTGTGAGTGTACATACACTGACAATATACAACAGTAACAGGTAAGTGTGTGTACTTACGGTTGCTGTTATCACTGGCGAAGATTCCGTAGTCTTTATTAGTGCAGTAGCAGTGGGATGACGTGTAGTTCTGGTTCAATAGCGGCTCCGGACGAGTATGGCTTCCAGAAGGTGAGTGTCTCCTTTTTTGTAGTTCGTTTCCGCCTGGGTTTCCGTGGTGGTGTGACTGCGGCGGAAACCTTGGAGGTGTGCTGCCTCTTAATCTGTCCGGCAGAAGCAGGGTATCTGCTGGCCTGCAGGTGCCTTCCGTCATCCAATGCGGTCTGACCGCAGTAGCTGTGCCGGTGATGCTTTGGCTGTATTCTGTTGGGAATACTTCCACTGTCATAATTTGGCAGTCTTCTCCTGTTGGCTGTATGTCCGCCATCACCAACATGTCGGTCCTGAGACTGCCAAACTCATAAGGAGGCCCTAAATTTGCATGCATACTATCAGCTTGTCTCATAAATGCTAGAACATTACCAGGTCATTACCTAAAAACATTGTATATTTTTAACCTACTATACAGTAGTCTAACATCTGGGAAAATTGGATCAATGATGCACCGCTTCCAGATATTGCTTTGGCTACACATTTAGGCTTCTTAATTACTAGTCTTGATAGACAAGTTCATAGAGGGGTGACCTTGCTGTTATATGCCATTCTTTTCTTGAACACTACCGCTAATTTAAATAATTCAGCAGATGTAGAAGGGCATGAATTCACCGATAACATTTCAGCAAACTGCTCCCTTCCAAGAGCTCTTATCCATAGACCTCTGGGTTTTTGCTTGGACCTTACTAACTCTTTTTTTTATCTTATTGTCCAACTCTGTGTTCAGTATTCTAATTTCACAGTATTTTGAGATTTTAATGTACACTGCAAAGAAAACAACAATATGCATTCACGTGCATTCATGGATGCTTTTTCTGTTCTAAATTTTCTGTACTGAGTCACCTCCCCATCTTATACAGCAAGATGTAAATCAATCCTATCTTCTCTAATTTCCCTTTTTTATTGGTTGGGTCTCCATTGCTTTCTACTGGTCAGGTCATTGTATTACAATTTCATAGCATTCTGATAATCAGGTTGATGTGCTGCTGCTTAGTGGGGGTGGCCCATCATTGTCATGGCAGTGAGAGCAGTGCTGCCTGCCCTCTGCAGTAAAGTGAAGTGCAGCTATCAAACTGACTGTATTCTTGATACAACCAGCCCAATATGTGTACCTCAGTACCCCACAGCCTGTGGTATTACAAGACTAGTGAAACAGCAAGATAACTCCCTGGTCTCAAATGAGTCATAAGTGCACCTGCCCAGCGGGTCTTGTCACTGCTTTAGTGTTATTTAAATAAATAGATAGCATGGGAACAGTGCCTAGATTGGCTGCATGGACTCTGTACGAGGAAGCAACCCCTGCTTGTTTTTATACTGAGCGTGTACAACAAGCAGCATGGAGGTAGGAAGGCCACTTCAGCCCAGGCAATCATTGAGGAGTCAAAAGATTCACCCTAATGTATTAGTTCTTTTGTGATCAACTGCAATATATTGTTCGGAAACCGGATTAACTGCATTTGACCCAGAGTGCCCCACAAAAAGCCTCTCGAGATATCCACTTTTTACATATCTCGCTGCGTGCTAAGAGAATCAGATAGAAGAGGAACAGTTGTTCCTCAGATCTGCTTACTGTCCCTTTAAATATTGGGTCGGTGCCAAAAATCAGGATATCAGCTGGTTTGACCTGCTGTTTGAGGACTTGGAACAAAAATGCAGTTACAAATTGCCAAAATATGGGAGATTTGGACAGGTGCTAAAGAGATGCTTGTCATCTACCCCCTCTAGGGCACACCTAGGGCATGCTCAAGTTTGTTTTGTGACTTTTGCCAATTTGTTGGGTGACCAGTACAGCTTCTGTAGTGTACAAGAGTGAATATGCTTCAGGGAGGTGGGTTTAACTACTTCATATAACAGTTTAAGAGATTTTAACCAGACATCTTCCAGAAGTGAAAAAGGGGTAATGTCTCCCATGTCAATCATAAGTGCCTGATTGTAACATTCTCTGCCTCGATTATGTCCCAAAATCACAGGGCTACTTCTTTCTTATAAATCAGATTGAAAACAACCTTATCCTCAATTACCTCATATTCCTTCTCTTTGCATACCTAAGATGACCACCCTGAGGTAATTTCTAGGTACTTGAATTTAGAAAGCGCACAACTTTTTCTATCTGAAGCCTCCTACCAGGACAGCAATTTGGGTCCTTTTCTATGATCTCCCCAAGTACAAAATCCAGCCTCTCTAAGAGGAATGGAGAGAGTATCTTTCATAGATTCAGGTGTTCCGGCGGAGTCCCAAATAGGGTAGACTTAGAGTAATATGGAACACCAGAATATTTCCTGAAAAAACATCATAGTTGAAGAGCAGATACAAGAATCTTTAATCTAACCTTTTTTTTAAACCTTAGGGGCATATTTATGAGTCCCTAGCGATACCAGCGCTGTGCACTGCACCATACAAGGCAACTCTAGGACACTTTTTGTGGTTTAATGCTGCCTTGTAAATAAGGGCCCCTCTGACGTATTTTTCTGTGGCAGAGGAGCGTGCATTGGGTGTTGCTGTTGGCCTTCCACTGCAACACCCATTGCTTTTGATGCTGCCCCAGACTAACAAGGAATCGTAACTCTGAGGCAGCGCTAAAGCCTAACGCAACCCCAGGGGTGGCAATAGCATGGTGCAATGAGGAGAAATACTTTTAGTTCCACCGCCAAAAATTATTGTTTATGTGCAGGAAGGTCTCCCTTCTTGCACTTAAACAATCATTCAATAATGACAATTTGCTACTTCTATGTGTGCTGCATTCTGCAGCATATATCGAAGTGCCAAATCGCCATTGTAGATTGTTTATGTGCAGGAAGGGGCACCTTCCTGCACATAAACAATCATTCCTTTCTATTCAGATACCCTTGCACTTTGGTACAAGGGTGTCTGCGTTGGCACTGGCAGCTAAAATTATCGTCAGCGCTAGGGGAAACATTAGGGTGTGCCTTATTTTTCAGAACTGACACAGCATGGCGCTATCAATTTGGCACACTGCAGGGTTCCACCAGTTCCTTGTAAATCTGGCCCTTAATGTCCCTAATTTCTGAAGGAATTTTCTTTGTCCATACTCTACTAGCATTGCTGAAAAGAGTGATCCGATAGTGGATTGCTGAGGAGATGAACTGTAGGTGTGGACATTCTTAAACTGGAAGGCAATTCCAGTTGTTGAATGTACCTGAGGACTCGGAAGGCACCAACTTAAAGGGGTTCATCATCCAAATCCTAGTGGAAGACTTCAAGGAGGAGATCAGTCATTTCATACTGGAAGACAACATCCAAAGAATCCATAGGGGCCTGTTTAGACAAAATCCTTCCCACAACACACCTAGGAAATGACTTGTTAATTGTCTTAAACATTGAAGGAAAGAATACTAAGTGCAGCTTTGAAAAAGAAGGTAATACAACATGGCGCTTTCACCTATCAGATCAGGTCAGATGTGGGGCAGGCTACCACTCAGCAACAGTGGGTGTTGGGCAGTAAAATTACTGAATTAAAAGCTTTGGGTGTTCCTGTCAAATGTAAGTTTCCGGCCATGCTGAATGCAATGTGGCAGAACAAGATGCATATTGTAGGAAAGGTAATAAGAGGTAATAAGCAAGAGTAAGCTGAATTCGTAAATATATTTAGTCCTTGCTTGTTGTGTACTATATACGAGCTAGTGTTCTCCCATCCCAGATGTGCCTAATTTGGTCGTTTAGTGTCAGGTTTGCTCCATTTGCTTCTTCTCTTTCTTTTCATTCTTGTGTTTCCTTTTATTTTTTCTTTCATCACAACTTGATTTATATGTTTATTTTTCGCCCTCCATCTCTAATGCCTCAAAGGTGAGAAGATATGGCCGAAGGTAAAGAACTGGGTTTTTCATGGATTGACTACCTGAGTGGGGAGTAAGGGGAGGGGCTAAAAAAAGAAAACAATTATCCTCATATCATCCTTGAAGTCATTTACAATGTGCCCCACCCGTGGCGGACTCAAAAATCATGGATAAGACAATAAAAAGTATAACATTGAACATTAAAGTAATGCTTGAAAAGAGGAAACAGATCATTTGAATTCAATACATTAAGCATATGGAGGCTCAGATAATCATTTTACAAGAAACACATATAGAGAGAGGTGAGTGTCAAACCTGCTTTTCCAAGCTCTATTTGGTCCAAGAGGTTTTTACCACTGAACAACTGAGAGCGACAAAAGGGGTAGCAATCATAATAATTTAAAAAAATCCAGATTTCAGACTTTTAGGTTATTAGAAAGATGCTTGAGGGAGATGACGATGATGCCCTACTGGATCTAGGACAAGCCGAAATCCATTAGCCTGCAGCAATCTCAGACCATGGGGGAACCCTATTGCTAGAAATTGAGTTTCTGGTTTGCTATTGTATGCACCTAAGCCAGGCAGAACCCACCACTCTAGTCAGGGTGAGGGAGTTAGACCCTCAAGATAACACAGAGGAAATACAACAACAAGTTATATCAAAATAAACCGTAATGCATAAAACATAATTAGACCACAAACAACATGTAGCAGTAATGCCCTGCTACACAAGCAGTTGTCAGAACAACACATAGATTACTAGTACTATGCGAAAATAAGCAGTGGTCCTGGTAAACATATAGGTTACTGGTATTCTGCAACACAAGCAGTAGTCAGGTTGTCATTACCACTAAAAAACATGTCATAATTAATACACGATCATGAATACCAAGATATCACTAAAATAAAACATTCCCCACTGGCAAGTCAGAAATCCACCCTACAGTGTCTTCATACTGCAGACCCTAAGAACGTAGATATGTCCCCCCCAAAACTGGCACGTACAGCATGTTACATAAATCAGGACACAAGTAACACTGAAGAAAAACAACAGTGAGGGCAAACCGAGACCCACTCCAATCCAGGAGCTCCCACACTCCTAGCTTAGAGGTAATACAGTAATCTGGGTCACATGTGTTCCATCCTAGGAGCTCCTGTGCTCTGAGTGTAGACCATGCAGTGATGCAAAATTAGTGTTGGCAGGGCTGGGGCTCTCCGCCGCGTGTCACCACCCCAGACCGTGGCTTATGCTGCCAAAAAAGAGAGTCCTGCCTGAGGGGGACACACACTTACTGCTCCTGCAGGAGACCAGACTTGGTCCCCGTGCTGCTCCATTTTTGAGGACGGGACGGACCCTTTTTCTCCACAGTGAGGAGGGGAAAATGACAGCCTGGAGCTGCCAGCATCTGTGTGTTGTGACTGCTTCCTCTCTCTGAGTGGTGCTTCCTGGAGGCCATACGCCAGGAGCCCTCCAGGGCCTCCTCCTTCCTCCTCAGAGTCCGGCCCCCTCGGACAGTCTCAGGCAAGATGGCCGCTAGCTCGCAGCTCTGTAGGCTTGGCTCGGGTTTGCTGCTGTATCGCACCCTAGTAGGTGCTGGTTGGTGCTCCTGGACACCATGTAGTGCGTGCCCTGTCTGCGAACTAGTGGATGTTGGAGGTGGCACTCCTTTTCTCCTCACGGGGGGGGGGCACTGCAGCACACACCAGGTGCTTTGGAAAATCAATATGTAGCGCTCCCCAGGTGCTTTGTGAAACCAATATGCAATGCTCCCAGGCTCCAATCACAGGATAAACAGGGGCACCCTCCTATCGCTCCTGATCTGGCCAGCAGAGTGCTCCCCAAGCACCCTTCACACACTGGGGTCAATAGAGCGCTCTTCAAGCATTCAACATTAGACAAGGGGCAGGCCACTGGTGTCCATCAAAGGAGGATGAACCCATAATTACCAGGAATGCAGAGGAGACCTGCGGGCACAACATCGAGCCCCTGGAGACAACTGCAGGGCCCAAGCAAGCATGCCAGCACAAGGGCTCACAGGCAGTGGCAGTCCCTCTCAGTGACTCACAGGTCAGCACAACAGCAGAGCAGTCCCAAGGTGGTTCCTGGCGAGTCCTTCCAGCAACATCCAGTGCCCAGTTCAGAAGTCCATTAGTGTCTCAAGGTGTGGGGGGAAACCCCCTGTACTTATAATCATTTTGCGTAGCTTCCACAAAAGGGGGAGAAGGGGATCCAACCAGTACTAACCAGTTCCAGAAGTGTCCCCTTTCTCCTCCAGCACTGGCTCCGGAGATCACTGGGGGGGTAAACAAGCCCTTTGTGTGAGGCCGGGGCACAGCCTTTACAAATGCAGGAGTGCCCAGACTCTCCATCTCCCAGCCCAGGAAGACCAATCAAAATGCATATGCACTCTTGTGACACTTCCAACCTCCCTGTGTACAGGCTGTCTGAAAGGTATGCACAAAGCCTAGCTGTCACTCTGCCCCAGAAGTGGATTGGAGCACAGAGAAATGCGCACTTTCTAGAAGTGGCATTTCTATTATGGTAATCAAACATTCACCTACAGCAGTAAGCAGCACTTGTCACTACCATTACAACCATACCAAACATGCATACGCCACCCCTCATAGATCAGACAATACCACTTAGAGATATGTTAGGGCATTTCCAATGCACTCCTATGAGAGAGGCAGCAATCACAGTAGTGAGGAACTAGATAGGCTGTTTGTCACCACCAGGACAGGCCACACAACCAGGCACATGTCTTGCCTTTTACCCACAAAGCTCCCTGCCCATAGGGCTAGCTAAGGCCTACCTTCGGGGTGACTTATGTGTAGTAAAAGGGGAGTTCCAGGCCTGGCAAGTAAATTTAGATGCCAGGTCCCCGTGGCAGTAAACTGTGCATGCAGGCCCTGTGATAGCAGGCCTGAGACAGGCTTGAAAGGCTACTTCTGTGGGTGGCGTAAGCTGTGCTGCAGGCCCACTAGTAGCTTTTAATTTACAGGCCCTGTGTATAGGGATACCACTGTACAAGGAACTTACAGGTAAATTAAATGTGCCAATTAGGAGTAAACCAATCATACCAAATTTAGAAGGGAGAGCACATGCACTTTAGCACTGATCAGCAGTGATAAAGTTATGTGAGTCCTAGAGCCAACAAAAAGAGGTCAGAAAAAATAGGGGGAGGAAGGCAAAACGTTTGGGGATGTCCCTGTAGAAAGGGCCAGGTCCAACACCTATCCATCTTCTTTCCGCTGCATAGAGTACCTCCCAGGTGGACTCTTGATATACATTTGCTAAAGGATCAGGCTGAACTTTGTAATGTATCTACTTAGTCCCACCTCTATCTCACAGAAAAACTTGGCTCTGCTGGTTTGGATGTAGCCTGGGATGCCTACGAGGCTTAAATGCAGGGGGTTCTATTCAATGTGGCGTCACTAAAGCACCACTAGGAATGTATAAAGGAGGAGGACAAAATACATGCCTTGGCTTCAGAAACCAGAACACTCCTAGAAAACACCTACTCATACTGTTGATTCACTAATCATTGAGTTGAACACACCAAAAATAAATATAAGACATACCTCCATAAGAAATCCCTACATCAATGGAATGTTAATGTTAGACCTGGCATCCTTAGGGTGGTCTTACCCCAGACTTTTTGCCTTTCACCTCCCTGTTATTAGCTGTATCTGTAGTGAATCCTAGTTTGTTTTAATGGTTAACAGTTAGTTTAGCCTTCGGCTTGCAGACTCGTGCCCCCGTCATTTAGTGACTTTTAACCTACTTAGCTTGCTTTGTCTTAGCCCATTTAATTATTTAATTCTTCTAAGATGGCTGCCTTGTTTGTAGTTAGGCCACTTGTTATGCTTTGCATTATCAGTGCCACCACGTTAAGGCGTCAAGATCAAGTGACAAAGACAAACAAACAGTAGGTGTTCACACTTAGGGTCTTTCCCTCTCTATACTTTCGAGGGAATTGTTTATATTAATTGCCGCCCCAAGCATGTCTGTTATCTATTGTTTGGGAACACACCTACATCAGGGGTCCAAGTAGATCTGTATAAATACATCACACTTTAGACAGATAATCAGAGGGATTCCGACCAGAGGGCATCGCCACCATCGCTATTGATGCTGCACGACGTCTTGACGCTGACCCAGTCTTCGTGTCCCTGGGGAGTCTGAGATAGAAACCTCATTCCAAGGTAACGAGGTTTGGGGGCTCCTCTCATGGACATGGCATTGACAGACTAGGTTTAACAAACCCAGCTCTCCTTTAGGTAGGAGGTTAGGCCTATCATATTCGGATATTAGTACATATTATACACCTTATGTCTTTACATGCTATTGCAAGATGGTGGGAGTCTTGGTAATAATGACTCTTGTCTTTACAATTATGTTTCTTGCACTGTTCATTATTCTAATCGTTGCAGCCCACGCAACTTATCACAGATTGCAGTTGTGTTAAATAAAAACTATTGAAACTATTGAAACTTTACTGCATCTTCGTTATTGCCTGTGTTTGGATGAGACATGCTATATCTGTGAGAAAGGGGTAACACTCCCTCAGATGTCATACTTTGGAGTCCATGCGTAAAGGCTGCCACAAATCACCTTTTACTGTTTGGGTTTTTGGTGAGGTGCTGCTAGTGAGCCGGAAGGGTTGGGACGACAGCTGCGACTTGTTGTAGTATAGGCATAGTCGCCTGCAAACATAAGTACTGTCATTCTTAAAACCAGCAGTCTTGCCTAGCGCAAGAGTCCGACTACGACATATCCTTTTGTTGGCCTTAGTACACTGAACACTTTACCACTGCTAATCAGTGCTAAAATGCATGTGCATCTCCCCTACACATGGTAACAGTAGTGTATCCACAACTGACATATTTAATTGTAAAGTGTTATACCACAAGCTCAGGGTCTGTCAATTAAATGCTCCTAGCGGGCCTGCAGCACTGATTGTGCCACCCTCGTAGGTAGCTCTGTAAACATGGCTTAGGCATGCCACTGCACAACCTTTGTGTGCAGTTTCACTGCCACTTTAACTTGGCATTGAAAACCTCTTGCCAAGCACTAAACTCCCCCTTTTTTAACATATACATCACCCCTAAGGTAGGCCCTAGGCAGCCCCCAGGGAAAGGTGCCATGTAAGTAAAGAGCAGGGCATGTTTTTTTTTTAATGTCCTTGTAATGAAAAGCTCCCAAATTCCTTTTTCATAAGCCCACAAACTTTGCTCTGCTGAGTCCATCCATATCTTTGTGGTCAGTGTTGGAATGCTAGAAGGGAAAGGTCTCACCACCAAAATGAGGGCCTGAAGAATGATGGACAATCAGTTTTGAAAGTCCAGCAAAGCCAAGCTGCCATTCTTTAGCTTATTCCTGAGGTTTTTCCAAGAGAGTCTGGGCATTTTATATCACCAAATGAAGGAGCTCACTTCCCCTGGAGCCTATTGATCTATTTTTAGGATGCAGTTAAAACAGAAAGTCAGGTTAGGAAGAATTTTCATTTTTATGAGATTTACTCTACCATAGATGTTTAAGGGGAATGTCTTCCATTTCCTGAGTAATAGCTTGACTTCTTTAGCCACTTTGGCTAGGTTAATCGAAGCGACTTGGTTATTATGATCCAAAAGTATCTTATTTGATTCTTCAAATTAGGTATGCAGTTCTCTATCGACCAAGATATCACCTCCATTTTAACCTGATTTATTTGATATCCTGATAGCTGACTAAACTCCTGGGCTAATGCATGCTGCCTGGGGATTGATATATGCAGTCTGCAGTATAAACAAGTATTTCATCTGCCTAAAGGTCCCGTTTTAATGAAAGGGAGTGTATCAGGAAGGGAAGAACACTAGAGTCTAAACGGATTGCTTGGGCGAATGGTTCAATAAATATAGCAAACCACATTGGAAACAGTGGGCACCCTCGATGGGTCCCCCTGCCAATAGTAATTGCTCGAGCCAGCTCTCCATTGACCAGAACTCTGGCACTAGGTGAATGATGCAGCTATCAGATTGAGTTGATGATGACTTAAGGGAATTTTACCCATAAGCACATCCCAAAGTATGACCAGGTGACATGATCAAAAGCTTTGGCCGCACCTAAGGTGGCAATAGTTCATGGAGAATGGAATGTTGTGCCCATATCTATCGCTCCAATTAACAGGTGGGTTAATCATTCAGTTACATACCCAGGATAAACCTCTTTAGATCTGTGTGCATTAAATGATGATTCTGCTTGGCTATCTGCTCTGCCACTATTTTTGTGAGGATGTTATAATCTTTGTTTAACAAAGATATGTGCCTGTATGAATACTCGTTTTTAATATCATCACCACTGTTGGCTCAGCCCACAAAGATGGAGTCTTCTAGCCAATAAAGAGAATTAGGCTGGACAAGGAACACAACACTGGCGCCAGGTCGCCGGCCAATGTTTTATAAGTATATTATGCCACAATATTTTGTATCCTGTTGTATTAAAAACTATTCATAGCAATGCTTAAGGATATGCGCAATGAGGTTGGGCCAAAAATGATGCATATCAGCAATGGCACCTTATTTTAAAGCAACCTGCGTCAGGTGTAGGTATTTTTCACTTACATTTCATCAGCGCTCGCGTCCGTAAATGATGGCGGTGTGTTCATTAGCTGGTACTGTTTCGTTATCAGCAAACAAAAGGGGCCTCTCGAACGAACTAATTAGTCGGATATAAATTAACGACTCTGCCTTGGAGACGGGGCCAGGGGCTGGGCACGTGCGTCTGCAGACCTGCGGCCCCTATTGATTCAACAACGGAAGCTACTTCACTGGAAAATTCATTCGGCAAGAACCAAACAGCGAGTTATTCCTGTTTGTTGCTTCGATCGCCTATTAGTACGTGTAAAAACACACATCTGTGTTGTCTGACCTAATTTACTGTACTTACAACTGAGCGCTACAGTAAACTCTGCGTTTGGCTTCTAAATGATAGTTTTATAACCACAACATGGGGATATTTTGTGGTACAGCGCCAGGGACCTGTGAGTGCTATCAAATAGTGTATTTATTATAAACTAACACTTATCAGAGATACCTAAAGCTGATTTACGTTTGGGGACCACATGTTCCATTTTCCCATAGACACTGAATGGGTAAAACCCTTTGACATATTTGGCCCTTGATTTTGTTTCTCGTACCAAATTAAGACGTGCGGCATTTTTTGTAAACTTTAGCGTTGGGCCAAAAATGTGGCAAAAATATTCTGCACCATTTTTCTTCTTGCATTAAAGGGATAGGAGCTTCAGAGATAGTATCAGCCATAGTACATAAAGATTTGCCCAAGTGAAAAAAAGACACAATGACTTTCACTATTTGGCTTCTTTTCTAATAGGGAACACGCCAAATACATTTTGCTCCACAACTTAAAGGGAATCATTTTAGGATCAAATAATTTTCCTTCTTGGTTTATAGTAATTTAGCAGCAGAAATAGAGCAAAATAAATATACACCTATTTTTCTCCATGGAAAATTATTTAAAATGGCCGTATTATCAGATTATTTAGGACACTAGAGCTGGAAATAAAATGTTAGTTTACATTTTTTTCTTCAAATCTCCACATTTAATTAAACATGTTGTCTAAAGTGCTTTAAAATGCAACTTTTTCCCTTATACATCCTCCACAAACTCTCTTTGGGCCAGTTGAGCTCATTCACTCTGTGAAAAACACAAATGCCTTTTACATCTTACCTCTTTTAAAGTCACCAACTGCTGCTGGTTTAATATCAGGACCAAATGATGTTGCTTGAACTATATCAGCTGTGTTGACCGTGTAGAGGGTCAGGGCAAGATTGGGATCATTCCCGAAGTGCAGAGACCAGGACAATGGGGTCAGTGGATCAGGGCAGATGCTGAAAAGGCATTGGCCCTGGCATCCTCCTCCCTGCTCCAGATGGAGAGGATAGTGAGATACTCAAAGTAGACCATATGTTGTTGTTTGGGTAACTGACAAAGCTGCAGGGGCTTATGGCTGCTGGGGGACTTATCTGGAAGGATTTTCGAAATGTGCATGTTGTGTGTCCCAAGCTTTGATGATTTTAGAAGGAAGCCTAAGAACAAGTAAGAAAAGTTCAGATGTATTAAGGGCAGGGGTGGCTCGCGGGGCATGGAAGGGGCGGAGAGGCACGTGCGGTTGGGGGGGATTTAAACATTAAAATATATTACATTTTAAAAAATCACCTTGCTCTTCGCCACACCCGTTCTGCTCCTCTCCTTCGTCCTGCTGCAGGCACAGGAAGACTGGGAGCCTGTGCAGGCTCTCTCCAGCCCAGCAACACGAGCCCACTGCGCATGAATTTTTGGCCGGCCCGAGACGCCAGCCAAACATACATGAGCAGTGAGGGTGAGTGCTGTGCACTCCCCCTCACACTGCTCTCACCCCTGTGACCCCACCCATTTAAAAGAAAAGGATTTAAACAAAGTTTATTATCCTTTTCTTTTAAAGGCTGCTGCTGGCGGGGGTGACGCTCCTCTTCCCAAATGGAGGTGCCGCCCCTAATTAAGGGCCTGATTTAAAGTTTGATGGATGAGAGAACCTGTCACAAATATGACGGATATCCCTTCCATCATATTACAAGTGCCACAGGATATATTACACTTGTAATACAGTGGACAGGATATCTATCTCACTTATGAAGGGTTATCCAATCTGCCAAACTGTAAATCAGGCCCTGTGTTGACTGCAAAGATGGTCCACGGTGTAGTGAGTTGGTGAATCTTGTGCCAAGTGCTAGGAAGGTGTTATTTGTTTTTCACTAGTGCACTGACACTCTTATTGACACTGGCACATGGAGTCCCCTTAACAGGACACTTGGTCATTAGAAAGACTCTGGATAAGTTGAATCCTCCGCTACCAATCAAGAATGAGGAAAGACACAGAGAGATTCTATAGAAGGTGTCATACATGTCAGTTAAGTGGTAAGTTTGGGGGTAAAACAAAGGCACAATCAGTGCCTCTATCAGTGGTTGGTGTTCCATTTGACCAAGTGGAAATAGACATTGTCAGTCTTTTTGACCCACGATGTGATTCAGACAATAAGTATATTTTACTTTTGGTAGACCATGTCACCAGATATTATGAGGCTGTACCTTTGCATAGGACTGCAAAATTGGTAGCTGTGGCTCTTATAGTAATCTTTTCTCGGGTTGGATTTGCTAAAACAGTGGTTTCCAACTGGGCAACTAGTTTCATCTCCTCTTTTATGAGTGAAATGTGGGAGCAAGTGCATGTAACCTACCAAATTTCCCTGAAATATCCATCCACAAACCAATGGGTTAGTGGAGATGTTGAACACAACCCTTAAGAGCATGATGGGGACTCTCCTGCCATGTATCTTATTTGCCTACTGAGAGATTCCACAGAGGAAAGTGAGACTCAGTCCACTTGTGTTTCTGTATGTACACCCAGTAGAGGGAACACTCTCTTTGAACACAGAAGGGTTGGAAGGAACTCCAGATTCACCTAAGAAAGATGTGATGGACTATGTGATTGTCCTCTGGAAGCTGGTGGTGTAAGACACAAGTCAGGTGAAGCAGAACCTCCAGGCCAGTGAAGAGTTGATGAAGAAATATCATGGCAAAACTTTCAGGCTAGTGAAGAATTGATGAAGAAATGGCGTAGCTTAAAAGTGATGCTATAGGAGACAACAAAAGGTATTTGTGTTAAAGTCAATTTTTTCCAGAGCTTCAAAGGATAGATGATGTGCACCATACAAGGTAGTGCAGAAAGTGTCTGATGTAAGTTACTTGCTGGACACAAATAGCACAAGCAAAACCAAGTAGGGATTTCCGTGTGAACTGGCTATAGCCTTACTGCAGAAATAATTACATAGTGAATAAAGTGGCGAT
Source organism: Pleurodeles waltl (assembly GCF_031143425.1). Lineage (NCBI taxonomy): Eukaryota > Metazoa > Chordata > Amphibia > Caudata > Salamandridae > Pleurodeles > Pleurodeles waltl. Next base: position 1,400,302,085 of record NC_090447.1, on the reverse strand, counting down.
GGCAGAGGAAGTTGAGGAAGACAGGGAACCTCTTCTTATCTTGCTGGATGGTGACATGTGCAATTGATCCATAGAAAGGGTACTGCTTGCCCCAGATTTGATGCCTGAGCAGCAGAGAGGATATAGAGAAGCTTTCGGAACAGTTTCCCACCCATTCTCACTGATTCCAGGGTTGAAATTGGTATTTTTTCATGAGATTTACACTGGTAATGGTCTTTCTGTCAAGTCAAAACTTATCACATGGGTTACCAAGTCTAGGAATGCATCAAGACAGAGGTGGGCAGAGGTTTAAGTTGAGTTCATTGATGTTATCAGAGCCCTTGGGCCAGTCCAGTTATGTGAGTGCCCAAGCAAAGTGCCATAGATGTATGCTTTTGTGTGGAAAACAAAGGTACCAATTAAGCCACCAAGACAGCTGCACATATCATCAGAGGTGGCAAGTTCATGAACCTGATGAGTGCTGCAGGGTTCTTAAGCACCTTTGATCTGTTTAGTGTACATGGGCAAATTGCTTTCATCCATAGTACCAGGTACGCACGTGATTTTCTATACTAGTGTAAGGTAGTGCCCTTTGGGTTGAAAAATGCTCCTGTCACCTTCCCGCATTCAAAGAACTATGCTCTCTCAGGGCTAGAGGAGTTCTGAGTGCCCACACCGATGATATTGTGGTGTTTAGTAATTTATGGGAGGACCTCCTAAGGCATGGAGAACAGATTTTAGTTTGCATACAGGGGGAAACAAATGATTGCTGTTAGAAATGGGGTCTCTAGGTGGCAGAGGCATGCACCTTTGTCCAAGTAGGAACCACAATCCTAGTCAGGGTACGTCACACAGAATCCAAATTATCCTGTGGCCACACTCTGGTAGCTTGGCACTGAGCAGTCAGGCTTAACTTAGAAGGTAATGTGTAAAGTATTTGTGCAATAAAGCATACAGTAACACAGTGAAAACACCACAAAAATACACCACAAAGCTTTAGAAATATAGATAATATTTATCTGAATAAAATAAGGTCAAAACGATAAAGATTCAATGAGCACAAGATGTAATATCACTTTTGAAAGATTTAAAAGAGTCTTAATCCTTAGAAATCAACAGTTGTCTCTTTGTTACACACAGTTCCTAGCATGGGTCAAAAATGACAACTCGCAGAGGCCACAGAGGAGATGCATGGAGAAATAAGGTGTGTGTCAGATTTTCCGGCAGGGCACAGAAGATGCATAGTTTCTTTCCATGCTGCAAGGGATTTGCCTGTTTTTTTGGTGCGCAGTCTTGGCTCACTGTGATGCAGGGTATTTGGACGCACAGGGACGATGCCGGCAAAAAATCCTTGATGCGCTGGAAGAAGGCAAGGGGGCTACGTTGATCCAGTAGGTGATGCGTCCAATTTTCCGTTGCAAGGCAGGCTCTGCGTCAAATTTCCACTCGGAAAGTCCGGTCACATCGGTCCTGCTGGCTGTCCAGTGATTTATCGGTCGCAATGCAGCCTTCACGTTGATTCCAGAAGGTGGTGCGTCAATTTTTGACGCACAAAGAATTTCCTGAAGAGATGAAGTCTTTTTGGTCCTGAGACTTCAAAAAACAGGAGGCAAGCTCAATCCAAACCCCTGGAGAGCAATTTTGGAGAAGGCACAGTCCTTCTTAGCACAGTCAGAGGCCAGCCGGGCAGCAGGGCAACAGCAGGGAAGCAGTCCTTCTCAGCAAAGCAGTCTAGATCAGTACTTTGGGCAGCCTGGCAGTTCCTCTTGACTGGATGCAGGTGTAGGTCCAGAGGTGTCTGGGTTGGTGGGGTCAGAAACCCAGTTTATATACCCAAAAATGCTTTTGAAATAGGGGAGACTTCGAAGAGTGGTTTTGAAGTGCACAAGTTCGCCTTTCAGTACAGTCCTGCCTGCCAGGATCCCAGTAGGTGGTTTGACAGTCCATTGCGTGGGGGCAGGCCACTAGCCTCTGAAATGTAAGTGTCAGGCCCTCCACCTTTCCAGTCCAGGAAGACCCATTCAATTTGCAGATGAGTGCAGGCGTGACTGAGTGTCCTGTGTATGTGGTTGTCTGGGTGAAATGTACAAGGGAGCTGTCAGCCACCCCAGCCCAGATGCTGATTGGAGACAGGCTATAAGGCACAGATGGTTTTAGAATGCAGAGAAATGCTCACTTTCTAAAAATGGCATTTCTAAAATACTAATATAAAATCCAACCTCACCAATAAGCAGGATTTTCTATTACCATTTTGGCCATACATACTATGACCTGGTTACCACTTTCTGACCAGAATATACCACTTCACAATTAAATTAGGGCAGTCTATGAAATGAGCAGGCCTCACAGTAGGGGAACATGAATTTAGGGGGTTTTCCCTACCAGGACATATAAAACACATATGTACATGTCCTGCCTTTTACCTACATAGCACCCTGCCTTATGGGTTGCCTAGGGCCTACATTAGGGGTGGCTTATATTTAGAAAGAGGGGAATTTAAGGCTTGGCAAGTACTTTTAAATGCCAAGTCGAAGTGGCAGTGAAACTGCACGCACAGGCCTTGCAATGGCAGGCCTGGGACATGGTTAAGGGACTACTGAGGTGGGTGACACAATCAGTGCTGCAGGCCCACTAGTAGCATTTAATTTACAGTCCCTGGGCACAGGTAGTGCACTTTACTAGGGACTTATAAGTAAATTAAATATGTCAATTGAGTATCAACCAATGTTACAATGTTTAAGGGAGAGAGCATATGCACTTTAGCACTGGTTAGCAGTGGTAAAGCGCACAGAGTCCTAAAACGAGCAAAAGTGTCAGAAAAGTGGAGGGAGGCAGGCAATAACTTGGGGTATGACCACCCTAAGGCTGTCAGGTCTAAAAATCGCCAGGGCAACCAAATTTTAGGTGGGGCAGTCCACTGTAGTCTACCCTAGACATCAGGTGGGTAGCAAGAAGATTCTCCTGTTGAATGCTAAGAATCAGTTTGTCCTAGACTAGGATGCACCCACTATATAGACCATAGTGAGCACCTTTTAAAGACTGACTGGTTACTGTAGGACTTTGTAGCTACCTTTGGGATGGTAGCTGCCTCTTTGACAGGTTCAACGTCCAAGAAGCAGAACCAAAAAGTAACTGAGGTGTGTCTGAAAGATTCTGAGGAACTGAGGAAAGCACTAAGCAATATACCTGCACTGAATACCCCTGACAACAGCCAATCCTGCATTTACAAATGGATGCCTCAGACAAAGGAGTTGGAGCAGTATTGGTTCAGCTTGATGACAAAGGGAGAGAGCATCTGGTAGCCTTTGTTAGTCACAGGTTACTACCCCGATAGCTGAATTGGGCAGCCATTGAGGAGTGCTTTGCTATACTGTGATCACAGAAAAGGCTCCACCAGTATCTGTGGGTACAGAGTTTGTTGAACAAACAGATCACAAACCACTCAAGCGGTTGATGGTAATGAACATTGGAAATCCCAATTTACTGAGATGGTCTAGCCCACTTAACAGTCTAGATTTTATAGCATAGCTTAAGGCTGGAATGTACCATGGAAATGCAGATGCACTTTCTTGCTTTGCCAATTAGACACTTGGACGTCTCTAATGGTGAAGTAAAGTTTGGCTAGTCTGAGCTGGGAGGGATGTCTGTTGAGTAAAGAATGTTCCCTGTATGCTGTACGGTTGTGTCCCCTGCTCTCCATGCCCAGCTGTGAGTTTCTGTTATCCTGGTTTTTGGATTTGGATCCAAATCCCACAATAATCAAATGTTCATGCTGTTTGACAAGAGCCTGGTCCTGAATCCGTTCTGGACTCGGAGGGGCTCACCACGTGCACTGTCTATAGCGTCAAAGGACAACTGTCTCTGTCATGGATTCAGGTGTGTAGTGCGGTTGAAGGGGGGGCTGTGTTTCTGGAAATTATTGTGGCCAAACCTTTTACCTGTGTCACAGGAGTGGAAGCCTAGTAGCCCACACATATTAAGTTCTGCAGCTTTAGAAGAACCCGGAACCTGGCACTAACATTCAAAGTGTATTGTTGTATGTATGTTGTGTGTGGTCTGAGTGAACCAGGATGACACATGTTTGCAAGTTTAATTTTGAAACCACTGACCTGTTCATATGCACAAGGTGGGGGTGAGACTGATTTTGCAGACAGTGGAAGGGTATTGCTGATATTCTTGGAACTGCAGTGAGGGCACATAGCCAATGAAGTGAGTGAGGAGGAGACAGGCTTCCCCTTATAAATTTGATTAGGTTGCAGAGAGCTGTTGATTAGTTTTCCTGAATAGTGGATCCTAGGGGTGAAGGGTGGGACTGCAGTTCCTGAGGTTCGAGTGTAAAGGGGTTCTTTAAAAAGTCACCCTTTTGTCTCTCTTGCTAATAACATTCAGGTGTGGTGTGATAGGCAGGTACAGAATGTCCATGCCTGTTTGTAATTCTTTTGTGGGTGATGCAGTCTGGAGACAACCCCTAATGTTAGCAGCATCACTCTAGACAAAGACTGAGCCTGGAAAGCAGCCTTATAAGGACACATGAAAGAAGATCCAGCTGAATCCTGCTGAATCCGGTTCTGAGAATGTAGACAGAATACATGCATCCCCTGTCTGCTTTACTTGTATTATGAGTGGGAGCACTTCACCCACTTTTTGTTCCAGTTCCAAGTTCTCTTTGATCAAAGGAGGGGTGCTCCACTAGTATAACCAGATGACTAATGTACAGCCAGAGCTGGTGTCTGTCTAACAGCCATCTTCCAGAGAGAGAGGGAAATCAACTGGAGTCTGATCTGGAGGAAGAGCTGTTTTCTTGTCCTAGAATACCTAGAGAGTTCTACCTGGAAGAAAGGGGAAGGAGTGAGTCAGTCCTGGAAGAGGAGCATACTACTGGCTTTGGCATGAGCAGTTGGCCCTGGTGCTGTGGGTCCGTCCGACAGAGATTCCTAGAAGAGTGACTGATGCGCTTTGGGGTTTGAAGCAGTTGCCAACAGTGTAGTAGAGGATTTGAAAGACTGCTGAAGTGTGTGTGAGTGGATGACCATAATAATCTTGCTGTCACACCCATGACCCTTACCAAAAGTGACCCCTGGTAGTCTGCAGTGCTGGAGACTAATGCTAAAAGGAATTACTTGCTAATTGTGCCTGAATTTACTTTTTTATTGCAGCCATGGTGTGCTTGCCTTAAATGTATTTGAGCAGTATGCATCACTATAGAACAACACATTTAAGCCTGTGGCACTTGCCCTAAGTGTGCCCGAATGTATCATGACTAGCCCTGTGGGACTTGTCAAAACCTGTGCCTGTATGGACTATACCGCTGAGTGTGAGCTTCTGCCTTGAGGAACTTTCCACTGTGTGCCTGAGTGACTGTGCAGCTGCTAAGGCGTTGATTTGAAGTGCATCTGGTCAGACCAAACTTCGGACCCAACCACTGGTGCTGCACTAAAGAACCTTGAAGTGACTGTTACTGTCCATGGACCTGCTGTCAGAAGCTGACCACATCACCACCTAAGCTGATTTATTGTTGACTCATTCATACCAAGAGGAAGGAGGACTTGCAGCTACCAGCAGGCCCATCCATCGCTGACACATAGTGCCTGGGATAGGGCCACAGATGGAAGACAGATGCACTCTTGAGGGTGCCTCTGGACACTGTTACACATCCCACATCTGCTCGAAAGGAGTGAATCAGCCGCAAAATGCACCTGCTGCCAGCACATCTTTCCTGAACACTGGGTGCCATTACAGAGGAGCATTGTGGGTGGGACAAACATTGACAGCGTGAGCACTGGCTAGGGCGTACCAGACCTAAGGAAGATTGCTGCACCTGCGCTGAAACCTGCACTGGGTACATAGACTAAGGAAGGAGGAAGAAGGCAGAGGGGGTATCCTTCCCAGAACGCTATTGCCTTGCACCAGAAACTAAATGCACCTGACACTATTGTGACATGCAATAATGACTTTTACTACATATTAAAGTACTTCTCTTTCTACCACGATAAACATTGGGCTGGACAATCAGGTTATTACACTGTTTGGTGTCTGTTGAGTTCTGAGCCAGTTTTATCCTCGCACTGTCCGCTTCTGAGAAGCCCTTGAGTACTTGCCATCACTACGACTGAAAGTCAGAAGCTGAAGGGGTTGTATTTGGCCCAGTTTGCAAGGCTGTTGTGGGAGGGACCCAGAGACATCAGAGACAAATGACCCAATGACTGTGGTCCAGTAGCCCCTGTTTGCCCTGTGGTCCCTCCAACTGGTGTCTGACAAACTGCACTCTTATAAGTTTAATTAAACATATTGCATCAGGTAAACAATGTGGTGCACATAGACTAAAAATCATTAATGAAAAATGATGAACTGTGTTCATTTAACTTTATTTAAATATACAATCTGAATAAGTAAATGTTGTGATGCCTATACATAGGCTGTTAAATCCATAAAAAGGAACAGTCCACTGGCATGTGGACTGCTGCAACATACATGCATTTCATGACAAAAGTAGAACTGACATACATGCCTGAATGAAGCAGAAGAAGGAGGGACAACAAAAAGTCTAACAGAAGCAGGAGGAGAGGTGGTGATGTGGTTCATAAGAACTCCTTTGCCTGTTCGATGCTAATCACTTCCTCATGAAGACTAAACAGATAATATGTTGTCACGTACGGCCTGACAATCCAAACACTGAATGGCTCCCGAGCAGGCTTATTGAAATAGTGAATGACAGTTGCAAGAAAGCCAGTGGTTGAAGGGAGTGGACCCATTGCCCCTATCTATGTATGTTGTGCTGTGGCTAAACCAACATACTAATGATAGCGACAAATTCCAAGGGTGGGGCTGACCCAAAACCACTCTGTGTGCCTATGTTATTGTGGTGTAGTATCATTTTTAGGTTGAGCACACAAGCGCTCTGGCCTGTTGTAATCTATCTGTAGGCTCTTAACCACGCCCACCGCACGCTTATCACTATCACTTGTTTGTGGGCTTACCTTTCAAAAATCCTTTCTTCTCAGTGGTAAATGCTTTACGTTTGTCTCACCTTGGGCAGTTTTGTTACCACCTTGACCATCGACCCTGTTACATGGATATTTGCACATTTGCTGATGCGTTTGACTGCGAGCGAACTTCTTTTTCCTTTTGTGTCTCTACCTTCGTGCTCATGCTCATGGCGGCCGTGGCACTTTGAGTTGGCTCGCTTATGTCAACTGTTTTACTTTTCATTTTCAATTTATGTGTCAAGAAAAGTCCAGTTAGGAATTTACAACACTAATAGCTCTAACTTGAGCAAACGCGAGACCCATTGCATCGCAAATGCTTGTTTTGAAGAATACGGGGCTCGGAAGACAGCTAAATCTGACTTTAGGCAAGACCTAAAGTTGAAAATTGTCCTTCTGAAGTCAAGAAAAAAACACATTTCAGGACCAATGAATTTATCTGCATATGCTGATAAAAGCATCTGGAAAAGTTAACATGTTTTTTTTCCAAAAGAAGGTATTGTAAACAACCTTCTCGGAATCAGTGGCGTTAATTAGAACAAATATATCAGTTTTCGAAAACATAGATTCCCGAGGTGATAAAAGACCCAATAATTGAGTTCTATAAAAGGCTGACGTCTATCATTTCCTATTTCAAGAAACCTTTATTTCTTATATCTCATTAAAACGCATTCAAATTCTCACACAATGGCATATCTTCAAAGTGATTCGTGGCTGTCTTATTAAAAGAGTGAATGGCGTGTGATACTGCAATCTTTTTTTTATTTCATACAGGTCAAAGAGCTAATAAACAGTAGATAGGCACTAAGATCTGCCCTAAATATTATACAGAAAAACACCAGCATGCTTTTTACCTACATGCACAACTCTCTTTGAGAAAATAATGAGCTAGATGAGGCAAGCAAGAATGTTTGTCACATGATAATTGAGATTATTTTAGTACTTGTTTCAGTAACACGAAACATGTCTAATTAGATGCTGAAGCGTGGACAAGTTAAACCCTTTAAGGCGGTTATTTTAATTGAAATGTGATAAGGAAAGTAAAACGGTTACTCAAAAAAAAAAAAATTATACATGTAACAAATTGCTAGAGGTCTAGAAGGAAATGCTTGACACCATAATGCGAAATTGAGAGAAAATCCACCAATTTTGCGTAAAGCCAAGTTCGGGAAAGTCGTGAATTTTGACAGGCATAAGAACTCTCACATTTATTTTTTTTCTCTATGGAACACATTTCTAAAAAAAAAAATAGCAGACCCTCTCCAAGGACGGAAAGATGACTTTTCAGAAAATAATCTACATAGATAGACTTTTGCTAAAGAGCAGCTTTATTCACAAGAACGACGGCTTCATTAACTTTAAAAATCGTGCATATTCTAATGTCGCCCGCAAACTAATGTTATATATATCCCGTATTTGGGAGAAATGGGCAGACATACTTCATACTTGCTTTTATGTGTAAAAGGCGCTTTATTGATGACAGGTGCACATCACATACAGTATCCTAGGCCTTTGCCTTAATAAAACTACACCTCACTGTACAACAAATCACCTATGCTACTGATCCCCCACCCTTAATATTCCCGCCCCCTTCACATACTTATCCTGTCAATTCCTAACTCATGCCTGTTCTTGAACTGTTGACCTTTAACTCCCCTCTCACTACCTCTATTAACATCTAACTATCTAAATTACCAACATAACTTTGTAATTTCGTGCTTCATCCAGGTGTAGCTTTCGCTGATACATCCCATTTTTCATAACATCACCTATGGCAACAAACATAGGGGGTCATTACGACCCTGGCGGAAGGCGGAGAACCGGCGGTAAGACCGCCAACAGGCTGGCGGTCTTACATTGTGGAATTATGACCATGGCGGTTACCGCCATGGTCATCCGCCGGTTCTCCGTTCCGCCCGCCAGGGCGGAGACGACCGCTGGGCTGGAGACCTGGGTCTCCAGCCCGGCGGCCGTCACTAGACCGCTGGCGGTATTTGGACCCGGCTTACCGCCGTGGATTTCCAGCGGTTTGAACCACCATGAAATCCATGGCAGTAAGCACTATCAGTGCCAAGGAATTCCTTCTCTGGCACTGATAGGGGTCTCCCCCACTCCCCACCCCCACCCGACTCCCTCCCCTACACCCCCCACCACCCCTGCCACCCCCCAAAGGTGGCAGGGCCCCCCCTTCACCCCGACCCCCAACATCACATCACCCATACCCACACTACACACATGCAGGCACCACCTACACACTTACATGCACACACGCCAACATACATGCCTACATCCACACACAGTCAGACACGCACACCCACATTCAAACATACACGCACACATCCATACAGACATAGCCACAGACATACATGCACTCATTCCCATACACACAACACCCCCGCAAGCATACACGCACTCACACCCCCCTCTACATACACACACGCATGCACACCCCCATGCACCCACACAACACACAACACCACCCCACCCACCTCCCCTCACGGACGATCGACTTACCTGGTCCGACGATCCTCCGGGAGGGGACGGGAGCCATGGGGGCAGCTCCGCCGACACCACACGGTCAACAGAACACTGCCACGGCGAATCACAGGACGTGATTCACTGGGCGGTGTTCTGTTGGCGTGGCGGTGGAGGTGGAGCAACCTCCACTTTCCCGCCTCCTGCCAGTATGGCTATTGGCGGCTCTCCGTCTGAAAAAGGACGGAGAGCTGCCAACGGTCATAATAGGCCGAGCGGCAAACCGCCACCACTGGCGGTCTTCCGTACGGCGGTCCCTCGGTGGTCTTTAAAAAATACCGCCGAGGTCAAAATGACCCCCATAATCTTAACCTATAACCATGGCAACTTATTGGCCAACCGGCCAGCACCTGCTTCAAGCAACACCGCATTTACACAAACCCCAAACCTGTGCTCCTGTAACCAAGAAATGCAGCCTAACATAAAACATCAAAATACCTAACTGAGCTGAGTGCTGCAGGCCACGATGGAGAGAAAGAAACTAGCAGCGTTCCGGTCACCAGATCAACACGCCCAAAATGGTGCCGGAGAGCACAAAATGGCTGCATATAAATGATGGACTATCAGCCCAAAAGAAACACAAATATAGCCAATATGTAGGCATAGAGATACCATTCTCTCAATCCACCCCGGAGGCATAATTCCTTTCAGTTGTTTGCCCCCAAATCCCACTGGGAGAAAGAGGCAGACTGTTAGAAGTGGGGTCTTTGGTTGACAGTCAGGTTACCCCCTGTTCAAGCAAGGACCCTCATTCTAGTCAGGGTAAAAGAGAATCACCCTCAGCTAACCCCTGCTTACCCCCTTGGTAGTTTGGCAGAGCAGTAGGCTTAACTTCAGAGTGCTAGGTGTAAAGTATTTGTACCAACACACACAGTAACTTAATGGAAACACTACAAAATGACACAACACCAGTTTAGAAAAATAGGAAATATTTATCTAAACAAAACAAGACCAAAGCGACAAAAATCCAACATACACAAGTCAAGTTATGAGTTTTTAAAGATTAAACTCAAAAATAGCGCTTAGAAACACAAAATGCTTTGATGAGGTGTTAACATGGCGTTGTGATGGAGTCATTCCCAATACTCCAACACCAGCGGCGCTGGACACGGAGTCGCGTAGACCCCCAAGTACAGCACCTTTGGTGAAGTGTTAAAACAAGCCGATGCGCAAAGTCGGGGATCGCGCCGTCTGTGCGAAACGTGGAATCCGCGCACTTCGGGCAGCGGCGGTCACGACGTGGTGCGGCGACTTCCACGGAGTCGCGGACTTCTGCGGGGCTGCAGCGGCGTCGGGCACGCGAAGGTCGTCGCGTTCCAGAAGATCACGGAGTCGGTTGCAAGCGGTGTCACCGCATTCAGCAGCGGCAGTTTGGTCCGAAGTCGTCCGAAGTCGATTTCCTTGAATTTCAACCAGCTTTCCTTTCAAGGGCCCAGGAACTGGATAGGGAACCACTTGTCAGAGCAGGAGTCTCTCCAGAGACTCCAGGTGCTGCCACAAAGAAGTCTTTGCTGTCCATGAGACTTCAAACAACAGGAGGCAAGCTCTAAATCAAGTCCTTGGAGATTCCTTCACAAAATGGAAGGCACACAAAGTCCAGTATTTGCCCTCTTACTCTGGCAGAAGCAGCAACTGCAGGATAGCTCCACAAAGCACAGTAACAGGCAGGGCAGCACTTCTCCTCAGCTCTTCAGCTCTTCTCCAGGCAGAGGTTCCTCTTGTTTCCATAAGTGTTCTAAAGTCTGTGGTTTTGGGTGCTCTTCTTATACCCAATTTCTCCTTTGAAGTAGGCCTACTTCAAGGTAAAGTCTCTTTTGAATACAAAATCCTTCCTTGCCTAGGCCAGGCCCCAGATACTCACCAGGGGGTCGGAGACTGCATTTTGTGAGGACAGGCACAGCCCTTTCAGGTGTAAGTGATCACTCCTCCCCTCCCTCCTAGCACAGATGGCTCATCAGGAAATGCAGACTATACCCCAGCTCCTTTTGTGTCACTGTCTAGTGTGAGGTGCAACCAGCCCAACTGTTAAACTGACCCAGACAGGGAATCCACAAACAGGCAGAGTCACAGTGTACACTTGCCAAGTCGAATTTACAGTTACAACTGCACACACAGACACTGCAGTAGCAGGTCTGAGACATGCATACAGAGCTACTTATGTGGGTGTCACAACCAGTGCTGCAGGCCCACAAGTAGCATTTGATTTACAGGCCCTGGCACCTCTAGTGCACCTTACTAGGGACTTACTAGTAAATCAAATATGCCAATCATGAATAAACCAATCAACATTACAATTTACACAGAGAGCATATGCACTCTAAGACTGGTTAGAAGTGGTAAAGTGCTCAGAGTTCAAAAGCCAACAGCAACAGGTCAGAAACAATAGGAGGCAGGAGGCAAAAAGATTGGGGATGACCCTGCATAAGCAAAAAAGTCCAACACAGACAGACTAAGTACTCGCTTTTGTGTGAAAAAGGGCGCTTCATTGAAGACAGGTGCACATCACATATAATAACCTAGGCCTTTGCCTTTACAAAACAACACCTTACTATACAACAAATTACTCACATTACTACCCCGCACCCATAATATTCCCACTCCCCTTTACATACTCATCCTGCCAATACCTAATTATTACCTGTTCTTGAACTGTTGACCTTTAACTCCCTTCTCACTTAAACTATCTCTGTTAACATCTCACTATTTACATTACCAACAGCATAACTTTGTAATTTCTTGATTTATCCAGGTGTAACTTTTCTAATACCCCTACCCCCTGTCCACTTTTCCTGATATCACCTAGGGCAAAAAACTGAGGCGGTCATTCTGACCGCGGCGGGCGGCGGTCGCCGCCCACCATGCTGTTACCGCCGAATGACCGCACCGTGGTCAAAAGACTGCGGTGGTCATTCTGGCTTTCCCGCTGGGCCGGCGGGCGACCGCCAAAAGGCCGCCCGCCGGCCCAGCGGGAAACCCCCCTCAACAATGAAGCCGGCTCCGAATGGAGCCGGCGGAGTTGGGATGATGCGACGGGTGCAGTGGCACCCGTCGCGATTTTCAGTGTCTGCTGTGCAGACACTGGAAATCCTAATGGGGCCCTGTTAGGGGGCCCCTGCAGTGCCCATGCCAGTGGCATGGGCACTGCAGGGGCCCCCAGGGGCCCCACGACACCCGTTCCCGCCATCCTGTTCCTGGCGGTAAAAACCGCCAGGAACAGGGTGGCGGGAAGGGGGTCGAATCCCCATGGCGGCGCTGCTTGCAGCGCCGCCGTGGAGGATTCCCTGGGGCAGGGGAAAACCGGCGGGAAACCGCCGGTTTCTCTTTTCTGACCGCGGCTTTACCGCCGCGGTCAGAATAGCCCCTGAAAGCGGTGCTTCCGCGGTTGACCGCCAGGGTCAGAATGACCCCCATAATCTTAACCTATAACAATGGCGACTTGTTGGCAAACTGCCACTCAGAAAAGGGGATAACTCAACTTTCATGAGCCCCTCCCACCCTTATTGACAAGCAGCTGCTAGTAACCTTTTAGAATCTGGGCCAGTACTTCCTGCAATTGTAACAAATATAACTCCATTCCAAAGCTACCCTGTCTCCCCGAAAGAATTCCATGGCATCATAGCGCAAATCTGTATGCTCCACCCTGCCTAATCCTTCTTCCCTGCAGAAAAAAACACATCTCCCTATTAATGTTTTGTCTGGCTTTATCAATCGCTGCTGACATCTGTGCTCCCCCCTCTCTCTTCATGGCACAAATTCTATCTAAAGAACATGGCAATCTTCCCAATGCTACTTGATCTCCCTGAGATCCTTCTTCATCTCCTTCAATAATGCTAACCCCTTGCAGACCACCAAGGCATTTTCTTCCAGATGAATACCCAAAACGTTGGGGCAACTGTGCCCCTTTCTCAAATAATTCAAACAATGCAGCAATTCTTGTCTTTTATCCCACCTTTCCAGTGCTATGTGACCTTAAACAAAGTTCAATGAAGCCCCAGGTTAGCGTTGTGGCCCCTCCTTGCTGCATGCCTTGCTGCCAATTTTATGAACTACTGTCCTCGCTTCGCAAGCTAGAGTCAGAAGGGGGAGCTCATCCAAAAAATCATTCATTTTGTGGCCCAATGGAGAGCTTGGTTTGCTGTACAGCGCTTCATCATATTTCCAAAATTCTCAGTTTATCTCCCCTGTCAGGTGCACCTGTGTTCCCGCCTCAGTTGTCAGATGCATGATAGGAGCACCCCGGGATTCGAGCCGAATTAACCACAATAGTAACTTCCCTGATTTACCTTCCTGCTCATGTGCTTTGTTTATGTAAGTTTTGTGTTCATGGCACTTCAGCTTTTCCATTAGTACATTGTACTGTTCTTTTGTGTCTAGCAATCGCTGGTGTGTAGTGGTATCTGCGCTCAAGGAGCCCTCCAGTGTGTGAAGTGTTGTATGTAATATGCAAAGCTCTGCAGTGAGTTCTCTACTAATGGCCACCAACTGTCCCATACAGTGACCCCTGATTACTACTTCAAAGGCCAACAATTCTAGTAGGAGGAGGACATTGTTCTCTGGTTCTTATCAAAGTACTCAGTAATAGCTGTGTGTAGTGTTTCCCTGTACGTTGGGTCTTCCAGCGTCTCTGGTTGAAGGTGCCATTTTAGAATCGCTGTCTTATCCTGTAAAAGTCGTAGTCCCTGGAGTATAGGACTATGGTCAGATACTGTTCGCCCTAGATACTCCATAAAGGTTACACACTGGCTCAGTTGTTCAGAACAGAGGATGCTATCTAATCGTGTATGCAATGCATATATGTAGGAGTAAAAGGAGTAATCACCTTCTTGTCCATGTTGGACCCTCCAGACATCAACCAACTCCCATCTCGGAAGTCATTCCCCAAAACCTGTTGCCAGCTTATGGATGGGCGCTCCCAGTAGGGGGGGCATTGAACAGTCTGAAAATACATCGGATAAGCAGTTATAATCTTCTTCCATCTACAAAGTATCACTCGCCAAGTGCCCTGGGGGAGTTGACAGGGATTGGAAGAATGAGGGCTGTTCATGATTGGGCATGTATATGCTGCCTAGTGTTTTTTCTTTGCTCAGAATCCTACCTGCTACCAATACACATCGCTCTTCTTTATCTATCATTGAGTGAGAGAGTTCAAAAGGGGTGCCCGCCCATATCCATAACAAAACCGCCCGGATGTAGGTCTAATAAGAGGTGGCAAACAGTTGTCCCCACCATCTACTGCACAATCGTGCTATCTCCCCACCCGCTAGGTGGGTCTCTTGTATCAAGGCTATGTGTACTCCTCTACACTTTAGGTAGCAGTGAATATTATAGCGTCTGGAGGCTGATCTCATTCCCCGTATGTTCCAGGAAATGCATGTCAACTCATTGTTTTTGGTAGTCATGAAAAGTAAAGGTTATCACCAGCTCCTCTGCCCCCCTCATATTGCATCCTGCTCCTACCCCTCCATTGTTTCAAGCACTGTGTCCCAGGGATGACTAAACAAAACCAAACCCAACTCATAACTCCCCTGCCCCTGGACTGCTCTGCAACGGCCGGCCACCCAAACTCACACAGTAAGAAACCAAGTTTATCAATTCAACTCCACCCAACTCCTACAGAGGGTCAAGTGGAGGGTGTTAGAAGAGGTATCACAGGCCGCTCCGGCCATCCCATGACTTTGACTCAAGAACCGACTTTCAATGGTATTTTTGCAGGAGATGGGGGCCTCAACTTGGTCTTTGCTCAGATTTGAACCTTTGTAGTATGTAGGACTCCTGAAGGTGCAGGCAAACCGGGGGCGACCTCTTTAGGAGGGGTTGTGCACCCCATGAGCAGTGTACTGTGTTTAATGCCCTTTCATGCTGTCGTTCTGTGTGTGTGTTTGACAGTCTCAGACCAAGTCTTCTACTGAATGCAGTGTCACTCCAGGTAAGACCTTATGTTAATGTTGAGCCATCTGATTCAGAGTCTGCTGATAGTTTATCCGATAATGATTCCTGCTCAGAATCCGATCCCGTCTTATTCTTGATGGCTACTGCTGCTTGTATAGCTGCTGCTCTGCTTCTGTCTGTCCCCATGTTATCGGTTTCTCTGGGGGTCCCCCTGGTTTCGTGCTGTCTGAGGTTTTTTCTAGCACTCTGATTGTCTCGACCCCTTACCCCAATGGGTTCAGGAGGAGCCGTACCCGCCTTGTGCTATTCCAGCCAGTCCCATGCCATTGTGGAGTCTTAGCAGAAATGTGTCTTAATGTTAGGCATAAATTTCAGCTTGGCTGGGAACAGTAGTGACGATTTGATCCCTCTTCTCAAAGTGCCTTTTTAGCTGTCATAAAGGAGGCCCTTTTAGATGGGACCGCCACTGTGTGGTCGCGGAACAGCATTACCTTACCAGTGCCAATGTTCTATGGGCCGTCTTCTCTTGCTCTCTGCAGTAGAGAGTCTTAGGCCCAGATTTAAACTTTTTGAAGCAAAACTGCGCAAACACAGTTTTGCGTCAAAAAGTATAGTGCAGCTTGGGGCATTCCAGGACGCCAGCCGGGCACCGCATTTATGGAATGGCGCAATCCGGGCAAAGGGTGGGCTAAAGTAATGGAAAATGACGTTAGCCGGGTGGGGGTGGCGGTATAGGAGAAGGGTGTTTTCCACCAAAAAATTACATTAGGCTGGTTAGAGTAAAAAAAATGACTCTAACCAGCCTAGCGTCATTTCTTGACACAAAACCATCCATTCCACATGACTCCTGTCTCATAAAAGACAGGAGTCATGCCCACCACCCCATTGGCCAACACAGCGAACAAGGGTCCCCTGGGCATGGTCATTGCACCCAGTGCCATGTATGGGGGCCCATTTCAGGGCCCCCAATGGCACTTTAAAAAAAATAAGTAAAATACTTACCTCTACTTACCTATACTTACCTGGGATGTGGTCCCTCATCCAGTGGTTCCCTCTGGTGTGGGTGGGGGTGTTCCCTGGGCTTGGGGGGGCACCTGTGGGCTCCTTCCATGGTATTTCACCATGGAAATGGGTCCACAGGTCCCCTAACGCCTGCCCAGACCAAGGCGTTAAATAATGGCGCTAAGCAGGCTAATGGAGCTAGGGCCTTAGAGTCATTTTTTGGACGGCAACGCCTACCTTTCATCTCATTGATGCAAGGTAGGTTCAAGCATCCCAAAAATTACTTGTCTAGCATCAAAATATAAATATGGAGTTCAGTTTGCGCTGAATTAGCGTACAAAAATGAAGCTAATTCAGCACAAACAGAGTATAAATCTGGGCCCTAGTCCCTGAAGTGCAGGAGCCTCATGACTACTGGACAAAGTGGTATGCCCGGTGCCTGCACTCTGACAGGAACTCTGTATGCACGCTCAATGGCAAAAAAGTGCTTCAGGCATCCCAGAGCCACTTTCGTGTTGAACCACCTTTCTAGGTATGCCACCATATCTTCCCCTTCTGTGCCCTCAGGAAGTCCCACTATGCAGGGAGACCTACTATGTGGTCATTTTTCCACTGATTACGTCCTTTGGCATCTTTGGCCCTGCGCTCCAGTGTCCGTATTCTGTCATTCAATGCTCCTACCTGTTGTGTTAGGTCTAGGTGGGCTGGTCGTATTTCCCTGAGTCCCGACTTCACTTCCTTCACTCTGTCTACAAGTTTATGATGTAAGCCTAGGCCCACGGACACTGTCCCAATGTCTTGTTGGAGTGTGGCTTTGCTCAAGTCTTCAATCTCATCAACTTTGAGCAACTCAAATAACACATATTACTTCAAAGGACAATACCCCCTATAGTGAATGATTCCTCACTAAAGTTCCTACCCACAAATCTACATGTGTGAATATCCTACAAGTAAATTTACTATGACGCTTTTGAAAAACGTTACTACTTTTTGGCTACCCACAGTTTCCAAGTGTAAAGTTACTTAAACATTTACATTACATGTCTTCATCCCTGAAGTAGAGACAGGAAAAATGTATTTCAAATATGACAATGGATAGGAGTGACCTTCCGCCTGTATTGGGCATTTTGCACACTTGGTAGAGACCTCCACAATCAGAGCACAGATCTGCCTATGGAAAGCATAAAGAAAAGTTTAAAAAAAATATTAAAATATTTTAAATTTAAACATTAATGTAAATTCATTTTATTTTTCTATTTTAAATGTGGAGTAACATGATATGATTCACAGAATTAAAAACTGCTTTACATTAAAAATGATTTATTTTGAATATAATAAATTAAAATAACACCTTTCCAGAAGTTAAATTTCAAAACTGTCCACCTAAGGTAAAAAATAAATATATTTTTATCAGCGATTTAAAGTTATTAAAATGATGTATTGAATTAATTATTATTAAGTTACTAATTAATTAATATTAATGTTACAATCATTTTGTAATATAGAAAAGGTTAATATTTTACAACTTAGCAATAATTATGTTTTATTGTTAGACAATTTTAGGCCCAAAATGTATTTATATTTCCAAACAATTAAAATAGTTAAATATATTTTAGCATTAGTTCATAGGGAGGTTTGATTGTAAGTCCTTACCTCCTTTATTTTCTAATGGAGGGTGTTGTAGTGTCTGTGGTTGGCTATTTTTGGTGCTGGACTTAACTCCATCTTGGAGCTGGAGTACATTTACAAGTGTTTTGGGTTCTTTTTGGTTGAAGTACCTATATTAGGGCATTTTGTGAATGGCAATGGGCTTACTCTTTTGTGATGTCACTTCCATTGCAGTTGTATGATGGGCAATGAGTCCTCTTGCTTGGTTTCTTCATTTAAAGCCAGTTTTGGTAGGAAACCAGTGATGTCACTTCCTCTGTAAATATCAGAAAAATTAGAATGTTTTAAAATATCCGTTTACATTTTTCAATTTTTGTAAATTTACAAACCCAAATACATATATCACATTTTTATAAATGTATTTACAACTAAAACCTAGAAGACAATCTTTATAAAGTCCCATTAAAAGTTTCATAGTACAAATAACATTAAAATACTACTCACTCAAGCCCTCAGTTAACCACCTAGCCTGTCATTTGAACATAAAAAAAACACAGACCATACTTCTTCAAACTCAACATTTTATAATACTCTGCTTCATCAAATAAATTAAAAAATAAAAGCAATTATTTTAAATCGGTTACATTTTTACAACCATTGTTTAAATAATTTATGAATGAAACACCACTCACAAAACTATGAACCCAAAATTAAAAACAACAAATTCAGTAATTATATTTGAGCCTCTCAAAAACATAGTTATCCCTATTAAGGCCCAGAAACTGTATTATAAAAATAAATCTTAAACAGGCTAAAATATTATGTTTGCCGATATTTTTACAGGCATGATATTAAGACCATGATATTATGAGCAAATATCTTTGGAGTTGCTGTTCTGGTACATAGTTCATCACCAAAACCTAATGAGAACATAAAATGAACAATGTCACAGGGGCGGCTTCTCCATTAGGGCTGAGGAGCGTCACCTTCCCCCCCATCAGCAGTGGCAGCTGCAAACCTTTACAAGGAAATGATAATAAACAGTGTTTATTATCGTTTCCTTCTAAATGGGTGGGGCCATGGGGGTGACGAGGATTGAGCTCAGAGCGCATATGTGTTTGGCCTGCCATCTGTTTCCATGTTATTCAGTAGTAACAGAGACGCCATCATGGAATGATCACAATGGCTAATCATGAATCAATTGGTTCACAAAAACAGAAAAGGTAAATACATGATTCATCAATCCTATAAATGACCTATAAACTGAGCAGTTGAACGTAAACAGTTTAACTCTGTGACCGCTAAGTGCAAGGTGTCCCTGGTAAGTAGCAGACTTCTAAATGTGAGAAAAGAAGAAAACATGGAATGATCTGACTGTAAGTGCAAATTTGCAGCCCAGATCCATGTACAGGGCCGTGGGCCAACAGTCTGTGCTTTAAAGTAGCCCCTGTGCATTATGGGGGCCACGAGTCACAATTAGATGTGTTCAGTTCCTTCGTAAAAAATTAGGCATCAGTGGGATTGAAAACACCTGTGTAAGTATATGAGGAGAGAAAAATACTGATATCACTCACCATCAAGTAACCATATGCTGGAAAGTATGTGTGTGATCGTGACTGTAAAAAGTGAATGGCTTAGCACTGCCTCCACAGGAAAGTGTAAGTAGGAATGAGTGTAGCACTGTAACAACAGACAAGTACCCAAATAGTCTGAATATCCTGCATGGGACTACAAGTCCAAAAGAGTATGTAAAGCAACAAAAAAAGAGTCAACAAAGGCTCCCAGGGAAGACTTGTAGTGTAGTAAGGGCCAGATCATAAGTTAATGATGCCCAAATGGGCAGTGTGTGGGAAAGATACAGGTTAAAGGCCCACTCATATTCTATATCCCAGGTGGGACTAGATATTTATGAAACGTCATTGTCATTGTCAGCCATGTTGCGTATAGTGTTGGTAGCCCTCAGACAACCTTCTAGGAAATCTAAACAAACATACAAGTGTTACAGAACATCATATATGCAGGGTCTACACTTTACAGAATAGGCATTGTGAAGGAAAGTACATGAGGTAACAAACATCATTCAAGGTGGTATCACGTTTTACTAAAACATAGTCTTTGAAGAAATAAGAGCTATAAAATCTTATCTGATGTGTAACAAACACCGCAGGGTAGATCGAAGAAAAGGGTAGGCTAACTCATCAAGCTTGAAAGAAAACCTGGAGTACCAAGGAGACCCTCTTCCTTTCCTCCTGTAACCAAATATAAAATGAAAAGTTAATATGGATAGCATGTCCTATATGGAAAACAGAACAGACAATCATTAGGAAGAAGCAAAATCATGAAATAACAGACAACATCAAAATAGCCTACAGTTAGTCATCATACAGATGAATGCTCAGTTCTTCATCCTGGTTCAAACCCCTAGGGCTTATGGTATCAAGTTCAATAGTGAGTTGAGATTCCCTTTTCCTCATCCTGAGTTTGCAGTCGCCACTTCTGGGGTTGAGAGGAACATGTTCAATGGCATAGAATGTCAGTTTGTTGCGATCACTGAAGTGTTTATCATAAAAGTGTCCATGTGTTCAATGGCCCTAAGAGGTCCTAGACTCTTTTCTTAACATCAAAAAGAGAATTACCAACATAGCGTAAAAGGCATAGACATTCAAGAATATACACTACATGATGTGTACTACAAGTGAGAAATTGACGAATGGGATGGCTATCACCATTGTAGGTAGTAAATTCCTTTTTGCTGTGACTGTTTTTGTAGGCTTTGCATTGTTCGCATGGATAGAAACCTCGTAGGTCATGTTCTTTAATGCCCTTGATGAGAATGATGTCCCTGCAGACACATTTGTCTCTGAAGGATTTGGCTGTGCGGTAAGTGATTCTGGGATTGGGCCAATCCCTGGCCAAAATGGGGACAGAATTCAGAATATCCAAATTTTTGGTCAGGATATGTCTCACTTGTTTAGAAGTATTGTTGTAGGTGAGTATAACCCTAGATGTAAGTCTGCCAGTTCCCCCAGAAAGTGACAATACTCCCCAGGTCTTAATGATGGCATGCCAAAATCAGGGCATTAAGCTGAGGCGCAAAAAATTATCTTGTTGGCCAATTGTCTAATAGCAGCAAAGAAAAAGCATGACCCTCTGCTCGGACTAGCACAACAAGATATTGTGTCATGCTAAATCCAAGGCCTATTGGAATTGGTGTTCAAACACAATTACCACTGCTAAAAGAAATTAAAAATTGCAACAGTATTATAACACGGAATGCAAGGCAGTATCATGCAAACTGAAGGGCCATTTGTGAGCACGAGTAAGATAAGCACATGTGAAGGTGACAGTTGTTTTATTGCAAATTTTATAGTGTCTGCCACTTCCAAATAGTTCTCTCTGGGGCCTCATTCATACCTGATTGTTAGCTTTGTTATCTGGTGTTATGGTAGGTCCTGAAGAGACCTGGGTCCCATCCACCAACCACACCCCTTGCGGATGACATTTATGTTCCACAGAAGTGTGGTTCAAGTGAGCAAGTGCCAGAAAAAGACATTTCCTTAAGCTCCTGAGTTTTCCATAAAAGAAACAGTAAATGTGGCTACAATCAAGGAAATGTCCAGTGCCACATATAAGGCATATTTGCCATATGGTTAGTGGCTCGTCCCCTTTAAAGTCATCCTGGGATTTCTGCTGCAATATATAACCAAATGTCCTTCCTGGCCACAATAAAACACTAACTTTGTAGGGGGTCATATAAAGTTTGTCAGGACAGGATAACTATTAAAAATTAGTGAATCTGTAGTCCACTGAACTTTTCCTTCACCGGACACATTTAGAGGTGGTTGAGCTGCTGATTGTCTACTGGTTAATCCGCCACTGGATCCGTCTGTAAACAATCAATCTCAGAGGTCTGTTTGCCACGGGGCTGCCACTTTCATACACCAAGAGGTTTGTCCTATTTACTGCCGTCATCCTGCAGTATATTTTTTCTGACTGAAGCCACCATATGAAACAAGGTGGTCCCAGACTGGGAAACAAATAATGATCTTATAGTTCAGACCTGCCTAGAATCTGTGATGTCCCAAAACCCCTGTGTTGGGTATCAGTTTATGATACACCCATTGGACGAACCCAGGTAAAACAAGCATTTGCAATGCAATGGATCTCTCATCTGCTCGAGTTATAGGTAATAGCATTGTAAGCTCCCAACCAGTCTTTTCTTTACACAGAAATTGAAAATGAAAAGTAATACAGTTTCACATAAGTGAGCTGATTCAAAGCGTCACGCCATGAGAGTGAAGGAGACACATAAAAGAAAAAAGAAGTTTGCTTGCAGTCAAAAGTATAGTCAAAAGTGCAATTATCCATGTGACAGGGTCGATGTCCAAGGCGGTAAACAAACTGCCCCAAGGAGGGGTAACCGTGAATCATTTACCAATAATAACAAAGGATTTTTGAAATGCAAGCCCATGAACGAGCGATAGTGAAGGGTGTGAAGTGGGAGTGACTGATAGGCCAAATAGATAAAAACACGTCGGAAAAGCAGTGCTCAACCTAAGCAGGGAAAGGGATAATAAAAAACCAGGACTGGATTCACCTTCTATGTGCATTCGACTCAGCTGACATCACCGTCTGACAAGGTCTAACAAACAACCTTGGAGACATTGAGGAAGTGGGGATGAGCTGGAACATTTCGGAGTTTCAAATATATTAAATACAAAATGCCAACACCAATAAGCATATGGATAATGAAGGGCTTAATTGTCGAAAATGGTGGAATGCAATGTAACAAGCTCCCATTAGATTAGGTTACCAGTACCCGGGACTCCTAAAGGCAGGTTGCCAGCTGAGGAGCAAAACAAGAAAGCAAACAGCAGAACCATAGAAAGAAGGAACCGGCAAAAGTGAAACTCAAACTGCGGTGGGACCAAAAAATTAGAAAGTAACAAAGGTGTAGGGGTGGATAATAGGTGCAAACTAAAGCGAAGAGTATAATCCACATCAACTACACAACACATTGCAGGTATCAACTGTGTACTGAAAGGGTCTTAAATGCTGACTATTTCGTCATTACACTGGAAGTGATCAGATATATGTAGAAATTGTGTCATGTAGTCTAAAGTATGAATGATCCAAATTTCCAAAGTCCTGTTCTCCAGACTCCCAAGACTTTTCTGACCCTACAGATGCCTTACGCCCTCATTACGAGTCTGGGAGTCTGAAGACTGCCATACTCACAGCTGCGGTTTTACTGCCAATGGGCTGGTGGTAAAGACTGCCGTATTATGAGTTTGCCGCCTGTACTGCCACTTTTGGGTGGTCCGCTAGATTGGAGGTGAGTACCTCTGGCCCGGTGGCAGCCGTAGGCGGCAGACCGCCAGGATTGTCGTGGAGGTCGCGCTGCCACAAAAATGCTGACGGTCCTGCACCCAGCAACAGGAATATGCATTCCTGTTGCTGGTAGACACAGCCCCACACGTCCACACTCCTGCACATTTCTACACTCTTACAAACATTCTTCCACGCACTCGCTACATACACCCTCATTCACTCGAGCACTCACACTCAAACATGCACACAGAAACACTCACTCAGGCACATCCATGCAAACACTCACACACACATGAACCCCCTATTAGCGTGCACACATACAGTCACTTGCATACATGCACGCATACACCACCCCCTCCCCTCCACATACATGCACGCATACATCATCCCCCTCCCCATCTGCATACTCGCACTCAGACACTCACACATGCAGACCTTCCTCCCCCGCATTCAGTACATTCACACACGCACTCACACACGCTGACATGCACAGACAGACACCTCCCCTATCCCTTGTCGGAAGATCACTTACCTTTTCTGGCGAGAAGGTTGTCCGGGAGGGCGCTTCCACTGCCGCATTGCACCACCTTCAGGATACCGCTGTGCCATATTACAGGTCATAATACAGCGGGCAGAGTCCTTTTGGCATGGCGATGCCGGCGGTGGAACCGCCTCTCAACCACCGTACGCCAGGGCTGACTGCTGTCAGATTTCCACCTGAAATCGGGTGGAAGTCTGACAGCAGTCGTAATAGGGCGGTCTTGAAATGCCTGCAGCTGCCAAAGTCGTATTGAGGGCCTTAATGTGAGTCAGCCTTACGAATCCTGGCAAACCACCACTGTACAAGACCTAGATACAGGTTAGGTTTTGTATACAGAGCCCACTCTCTTGACTAAAGGTCGTATTCAACTGGGTTAGTTGCAATGTGATCTGAGAGAATTGTGCCCTAGTGGGCACTGCAACCAGCCAAAGTCGGTGCACAGCTGGGTTGGGAAAGATGAGATCTGGCCCAGGGCTTTAATGTAGGCAGCATCCCCAGCCGTTGCTATGAATTCCCAAATGCCATGCAGAACTAGTTTATTGGAATGAGACTTTGTGCAATGCTGGAATGGGTGAAATAGGTTCTAGAACAGGGCTTGGCTGTATACTAGACCCTGTGCCACTGTACACTATGCATGGCCATAAGCCATATGCAGAAATACTGAATGTGATGGGGCTGATCACAAAAACCCTAAAAATCCACTGTATTAAAATTAAAACATTGTTAAAATTAAGTTATAGTTAACTTTGCTCCACCTTTTGTTTTTTATAAAAACCTCAGTTATTCCAATAAAAACTACAGACAAATCAATCTTATGCCTACACCACAAAAAATAAAAACCCTGAAAAATCAAACTATGACTCTATTCCAACCATCTGTTGTTCATGGCTCACTCAAGAGGTCACTGGTTGATGACATCTGTAGTATCTTCTCTGATTAGTATCTTTCACCATCTGTTGTTCATGGCTCACTCAAGAGGTCAATGATTGATGACATCTGTAGTATCTTCTCTGATTAGTATCTTCACCGATATTATGGGCCTCATTAAGACCCTGTTGTGGTGGCGGTCGGACCGCAGCGCTAGCGCCACGGTCGGACCACCAGCACTGCCACTCTACTGCCACAGGACAGTGTGGCGGCGCTGGCGGTCCTAATCCCCCAGGGCAGCGCTGCAAGCAACCTGCCCTGGGGAGTACGAGTCCCTTCTTCACCAGCGGTTTCATGGCCATAGCACTGCCTTGAAACAGCTGGCAGAGATGGGGTGCCTTGGCATGGGAAGTGCAGGGGGCCCCCCGGCCAGCCCCATCGCGATGTTCACTGTCTGCTTTGCAGACAGTGAACTTTGTGACAGGTGCTGGTGCACCCTATGCACTACAGCATTGCCGCCAGCTCCATTACGAGCCGGCGTCAATGCTGTAGGCCGTTTCCCTCTGACCCAGCAGGGAACTCGTAATGGGGCCCGCCGGGACTTCGGCGGATGGCCTTTTCCATCCACCAAAGTCATAATTATCACCTGTGTCTTCACTGATAATATCTACAATTAGATCATTGATGAAATCGCTAATAAAAGTACATATGACCACAACATTGAGGAAAATGTTGATAATTGGGCTAGGCACGGGCACATGGTGTGATAAAAGGCTGCACCCTGCAATTTGCCCCAAATACGCACGGGGTAAAAGAATATAGAAACAACCTTTTCTACTCAGCTGGAGCCACTCGGTTCATAACCACACAAGCATTGCCACAGCCAGGAGAGGATTGCGACAGCTGGGTAAGTTGAACTGGGGTGGGTGGGGGATTTTTACGCCAGGTGGAGGTGAAGGGTCAGGGTAGTTTTTAGGACAGGGCGGGATAGGCTTTAGGGTTCAGGGTGGGGGTGGAGGGGTTGAGTAGTTTTTAAGACAGGGCAGGGTAGGTGTTAGGGTTCATGGTGGGAGCGTAGGGTTGGGGTAGTTTTTAGGACAGAACAGGGTACGTTTTAGAGTTTGGGCTGGGTAGTGGGTTGGGGTAGTTTTTTGGGCAGGGCTGGGTATGTTTTAGGGTTCAGAGCGGGGCAGGTGGTCAGAGTAGTTTTTAGGACAGGGCGGGGTGGGTGGTTGAGGGTAGTTTTTAGGACAGTGCGGGCAGGTTTTAGGTTTAAGGGTGGGGGGAGGGTTGAGGTAGTTTTTAGGACAGGGCAGAGTAGGTCTTAGGGTTTAGGGCAGGGAAATCGAGGTAGTTTTTAGGACAGGGCCAGGTAGGTTTTAGAGTTCAGGGCGGGGGCAGGTGATCACAGTAGTTTTTAGGACAGGGCGGGGTACGTTTTAGGGTTCAGGGTGGGGTGGGTGGTTGAGGGTAGTTTTTAGGACAGCGCGGGCAGGTTTTAGGTTTCAGGGTGGGGTGGAGGGTTGAGGTAGTTTTTAGGACAGGGCAGAGTAGGTCTTAGGGTTCAGGGCAGGGAAGTCGAGGTAGTTTTTAGGACAGGGTAGGATAGGATTTAGAGTTCAGGACGGGGGGTGTCGGAGTAGTTTTTAGGACAGGGAGGAGTAGGTTTTAGGGTTCTGGGTTGGGGTGGGGGGTCAGGGTAGTTTTTAGGGCAGAGTGGGGTATGTTTTAGGGTTCAGGGTGGGGTGGGTGGGTGAAGGCAGATTGTTGGACAGTGCGGGGTAAGTTTTAGGATTCAGAGCGGGGGTCAGGGTAGTTTTTAGAAAAGGGCGGGGTAGTTTTTAGGGCTGAGCAGAATAGGTTTTAAGGTTCAGGACAGAGGCAGCAGGGGTCAGGGGGTTGTATCACACAACCATGCATGTCGTTACCACATATACCTTTACTAAGCATGGGGATTACAAGTCCCCCTACCACCAGCCTTTTTCCTGGTGGTTTGAACTGCTAGGAAAAGGCTGGTGGTACGGGGAGTCACGGGGCCCCCAGGGTCCTCTGCACTGCCCATGCCACTGACAATGGCAGTACAGGGGCCAACTGCTATTGCCCCGTGCAGCTTTTCACTGTCTGCTAAGCAGAGGGTGAAAAGCGCGACGGGTGCAACTGCACCCGTCGCACAGCTGCAACACTGCCGGCTCCATTTGGAGCTGGCTCCTGTGTTGCGGCTGTGATCCCTGCTTGGCCGGCGGGCGGAAAAAAGGTTTCCGCCCGCCAGCCCAGCGAGGATCTCAAAATGACTGCGGTGGGAGTGTGGCTGCATTGGTGGCCGCCCGGCGGTCTAAGCCGCCCGCCAAGGTTGTAATGAAGGCCTTTGTGGTTTAATGCATTGTGAATATGAAAAAAAATAATTCACCCTTTGATATATTGCTTACTGCCACAAAAATAAGGACAGAAACAAAGATGAAAAAAATAGAATTTGAAAAAGGAGAAATGGTGGCAATTCAGAAAGTTTTCCTAGGCTCAAAAGTAAAACGTGCCTCTTACATTTTAACCAAGATATCTGGACACATTTAGAGAATCCTTGCTATGAAACAACTTGGTAAAGACACGGAATACGCTTTGAGATTAGGATGCATTGGAGCACTGGCTCTTGTATCACTAGAACAGGAGTAGAACTATTTTAATAACTCACAGATAGCTCATTGATCTCTGCACATGACTGTGAACTAGAAAAACTGATCTTTTATTTTGAAGATACTTGCATTTGGCATATCAGTAGACATGGCATGTGACTGGGGGCAGTTGATATAACAAATCTGGAACTGCTTTGAAGCAACAATATTTGATGAACCATGCACAAAAAACAAACATGAGGGATGGCACAATGCCTTGAACAAATGTGTTGGCAACAGCCTTCCATCAATATTAAAGTTGATGGAACACATGAAAAGCGCACAACGCCTGCATGAGATGAGAATAACAAAGAAAACGGCTGGCTTTGGTATGACAAGCAGGCTATGGCATACTTATGGACATAAATGCACTTTTATAGCCTGTTTTAAACAGTTTTAAACACATTTTTCTATTAGATTACCTATATTTGCAAGTGGAAAAACAAGCATTTAGCACCGAATAGTGATAAAATGTCATTTGCAAAATAGTTTGTAGCACAAACTGTTCTTTGGGATTTGCAACCTTTTTAAATTTAATAAAGTAAACTCTCTCTTTTCATATTTGCTCCAAATAATGACAGCTATTTTTTGAAAAACCAAGATAGCATTAGTTGTTTACCTTGGTCCTGATTTGCTAGGTATTTTCCGGGCCATACTTATGCTAGCAAGATAGTGCTACTGGTTAAAGTGAACTAAGTGGCATAAGCCAGTGAAATGCCAGTCGTACCTATGAACCTGAGTGCAAGTTACAAACTCATAAACTCTGCCTAATACTGCATAGTCACAGGGATGTACTAGGGATCATATTTATACTTGTTTTGCACCGCATTTCCGTCATATTTTGGGACACAAATTCGGTGCAAAACTATCTCTATATTTATACTTTGGTTCTAGACCTGTCTAGTGCCAAATTTATGGAGTTAAAGTAATTTTTTGGATGTGGAAACCTATTTTGCGTCAATGAGATGCAAAGTAGGCGTTCATGTGCAAAAAATGACTCTATGGCCTTAGTGCCATATTTATCCCCCTGTGCTAAAATCACGCACAGGGGGAGGAGGGGCCAAGTCCGTTGCACCATTATTTAATGCCTGGATCAGGGCAGGCACTAGGGGACCTGTGGGCCTATTTCCATGGTGGAACCCCATGGAATAAGCCTACAGGTGCCCTCCCCAGACCCCAGGGACACCCCCACCCACACTAGAGGGACAGTGGAGGATGGGGGGCCCCATCCCAGGTAAGTATAGGTAAGTACAGGTAAGTATTTCTTTTTTTTAAGTGACATTGGGGGCCCTGAAATGGGCCCCCCTACATGGCACTGGGTGCAATGGCCATGACCAGGGGACCCTGGTCCCCTGTGCTGGCCATTGGGGTGGTGGGCATCACTCCTGTTTTTTTCTAAGACAGGAGTCATGTGGTATGGATGGTTTTGCGTCAGAAAATGACGCTAGGCTGGTTATAGTTATTTGTTTTACTCTAACCTGCCTAATTAAATTTTTTGGTGCAAAACCCCCTTCTTGCATACCACCAGCCCCACCCGGCTAACGCCATTTTTTTTACACTAGCCTACCCTTTGCACGGGCTTGCACCCTTCCATAAACATGGTGCCCTGCTGGTGCTAAACTTTTTGGTGCAAAACTGCGTTGGTGCAGTTTTGTACCAAAAAGTATGAATCAGGGCCTAAGTATGCAGACATGAACATCCCAAGCAAACCTACTGATCACCCTTTAAGTGTAAAATAGTTCTACGGCATAACATTAGATCACTTGTCTACAGTGAATGCACCTTAATATGGGCTCTTAGTGCACCACTTTACAGTTACTGTGTTCGAATTATTGTAGTACAAATTTGTCACCTATGGATCTTCATTGTGATACAAAAGGTAGCAGTCAAATCTCAGCTGGACTAGAGGCAATGTGGTAAGTATTTGTACAACACTTCAAACAGTAAAAGAGTGAAAACACTACAAAAAAGATACCACACTTGGTTGTTAAAATAGAACTTAAATTATCAAATAAAACACCACCAAAAGTACAGAAATCCAATAAGTAGAAATAGAATTTTTGAAGAATAAGCTGTAAAATAACGCTTAGGAACAAGAAGTACTAACTGGGGATATCTAGTCTAGCTGCCCTGGAACAAAATCAAAAGTTCAGGCTAAATGTGATGATGCGCAGGCCGGCGCAGGACTTTGTTGGGCCCATTGAACTAAAGCATTTTAGGGCCAGCTGTACGACCAGTTTGTGAGTCGCAAATCGGTCACAATCTGGTTTGCGAATGCAAAACCGTCCGTACGCGATGTACAACAAGCAGACGCAAACTTGAAATTGCGCTGTGACTGGTTTGCGAGTTGCAAAATAATGCTGTCGGAAACTGTGAGTCGCATTTAGAGAGTCGGTGAATGAATCTCGCAAAAATGCATATACAAACGAGTTACAGTTTGTGAGTACTCGCCAAATGGGCCGTTTGCACATCCAATTTAACACCAATCCAAAATAGGTGTTAAATCAAACCAACCAATAAAAAGAAGGCCCAGAATGCATCAGTTACCACTCACAATGGCTCCACTGCACCTGATGATGAGGAGAAGATCGATATTGGCTGACCAGCAGAGGAGGAGGAGACAGGAGAGGATATTTAGGATCTGGCTAACCCTTTTCAGCAAGACGGAGGAGGAGTTATTTGAGCAGTGCAGGCTGAGTAGTGTTAGCGCGTCTGACCTTAATAAGTAAACTTACAAGGGGACGCGAATAGGTCGATGAACCTATTGACTCGCAGTTAAGATGTTCTTGCCCTAGCTCCAGTACATAATCTGTCAGGAATTCCCAAGGTGCCTCCTGCGTTATCTGTCAGCATCCCCAGGGGTTGGGGTTAAATCATATCTCTGTTCTTGGTTAAACCTTCATGTTTCTAAGTAAACATTATGTGCTGTGTTACACAATTGGTTTTATCAATGCTTGTTTTACCAATGCTTGTTTGCTAATGTGAGCAGATGTAGACGTGCTTCTAATTGGGTGTGGTGTAGACATGTGCTTCTAATTGGGTGTGGTGACTCATTCACATGTGGAAACTCAACTGCTTTCCTGATTGACTATAAATAGCAGAGTGAAGCATGCCTCCCTGCTTGGCTGTGTTTTGCTTCCTGATCTCAGCATCTGATTTGGCAGTCCAGCCCCTGCTGTCATCCTCATATTCAGGACTTTTGAGGCAATTCTTTTCTCTGTTCCTCTACCTGCTGACACCAGGCATTCCTCCAGCACTCCGGAAAAGACTGCAGCTAAGTGACTACTATATGCCAAGGAGTTTGTTCTTTGAGCGCTGCGCTTTCCTAGAACAGCTGGTGTATTTCAGACCTCATATTTTGGCAGAGTGCTTATCTTGAAGAGACAAATGCATTTCTGAACATTCTACATTATTATTGTAGTTACTTGTCTAAATGTGCTTCAGGAAATCTGCTTGAGCTCAAGTACTACAAAAAGTGACAGTGCAATTTTACAAGAGCATTTACGTGACTTTTCTTTCTCTAATAGCATAACTCTTGGATTTAAATTGTGTCATTCATGCCTGTGTTTCAGGTTTGAGGAAATTGCTTTTGAAGGGTTTTTCACACACACATTGAAACCAAATCAAACTGTGCCACCCTAACTGATTAAACCCAGAGTGGACATTTGTATTTCTTGGATTGTTTTTCTTCCTTTTAGTTTAACCCTATGCATGCAGGAAAGGTATATGTGATATAATTAATGCCCTTGTTTGTCTTTCTTGTGCATGATAAGTGCAACCACAGTTCTAATTGTAGTGTGCAAAAGTGAGTCTCTGTGAAGCCAGCCCTAGTGTCGCAGTACTTGTTATTATACTTAGTTTGGGTTTTTGGCAATGCAGTGTTAGTAATTGTGCCAACAGTTATTATTATCCAAGAAAAGTGCTGGAGCATCCCGGTGTTCTTCTACCGCTCCCGTGCCCATATCAGAAAGAGAGATTCAGTTTCAAGGAAGTTGAGTGCACTAACTCTACTATCATTCTGTCAACAATGACCTGCCCCCGAAGATACAGGGTGCCTGGCTGGACCGGAAAGACGTGGCAATGTTTTGTCTCTTTCTCTTCCACTCCCCCTTTTCTTTTGGGACACCTGCCGGGGTTTCTGTGTCCACCAGGAACTGCCGAGAGGTGTTCCAGGAGGTCGGATGCATACCATCGCCCCTGCAGACACCCTGCTTTTCAGGTGAGTGGCCCGTCTCGACATAATCAATACACAATAATCAATAATCATTAGTAATCAATAACATCAATAATCAATGGAGTCAGTAATTGTCATGCACCATGACCTTTCAGTCATGAATAACCACACCATTTAGTAAAAGTTAGAATATTTATTTCCCTATATTAACAATGCTAAGGTCATGTAGAATAATCTAAAAATCAAATGAAACACATACAGAAACAACACTGGCTGTCCAAAGCGGCGGAAGAAACGCAATCTAATCAAAGCTTGCACTACTCCACATTCTAAGGTTATGGTGCAAATCAGTAACAAACTCAACTGTGTCAATGTAATTATCTACATGAAGTTTAGCAGAGAAATTCATCAAGCATTCGTCCCTGTTATCATAATTTCATTAATTAGGATACTAATGTCAGAATAGCATCAGCATGTTGGCCTTCATGCAAAAAAATTTAGTAACACAAATTTGGAAAAACATCTAACTGTGGCTCTATCAAAACAGCACAGTTGATACCTAGAAAGATTAAGCAAATGTGCATATCAATCAACAGACTGTTATATTATACCCATCCTCAATGGGGATCAGCAAGCAGAGTCAGTCTTCATCCTCAGGACATCAGTCGATCAGCAAGGCATCAGGATTCAGCATCAAACACAAAGGTGGTCATTACAACCCTGGCGAACGGTGATAAAGCAGCGGTAATACTGCCAACAGGCCGACGGAATTTTTTTTTTATGACCCTGGCGGAAACCGCCAACAAAGACAGCCACTTTAACACTCCGACTGCCACGGTGGTCCAAACAAACAGTGTGGCGATCACCGCCAGCCGACAGGCGGAGGACAATGTACCGCCCACACTATTATGACAGGCCAATCTACCACCTTTTCTGGGGTGGATTCACTGCGGATAAAAACACGGCGGAAACAGGAATTCCGAAGGGAAAACGCTCACCTCTACACACCCCACGAGGAACGAGGACAACATGGACCCGGAACTCCAAATTCTACCTGCAATAGTCTTCCTGCTCCTCTACCAGGAGCATGAACGCCAGCGGCGAAGACCACGGTGAGCACTGCACCTACGACACAGGGGAGGGGGGGAGGTAAAAAACAGGGACACACACACGCAACACTCCCACCCCCACCCACTACAACACACACACTAATGCATATTAATACATCACAGTTACATTCCCCAAACCCCCGGAAGAATGCAAAGACAATAAAAAATGAGTGTAACCATTGTAATATATGAGAATCAAGTAGGCAGAAACATTTATATATACACCATTTACAAAATATATACCAAGCATAGTAGTCCAGGTAGTGCTCCAATTAAGTCCCTGGAACACTGGGACCACACGGTATGGGCGAGGCCTCCACAAGATCCCCAACCATGACGGAGAGAACACTGCAGGGGCATCAGAGAGCAACTAAACAGGCACCTCAGGGGGAGGGAAAGGGGGGCACCTCAGCCGGTTGAGTGCACAACGCCAAATCCACGAGGGGGCCACATGCCCACTGTACCATCCTGGGGAGTGCAAAGCCACAGTCTCTCAAGTCTCACAAGTGGGTGGCTTGCTCACTGTTCCATCCTGGGGAGTGCAAAGCCACAGTCTCTCAAGTCTCTAAAGTGGGTGGGTTGCCCACTGCTGCATCCTGGGAGTGCAAAGCCACAGTCTCTCAAGTCTCTAAAGTGGGTGGGTTGCCCACTGCTACATCCTGGGGAGTGCAAAGCCACAGTCTCTCAAGTTTCTACAGTGGGTGGGTTGCCCACTGTACCATCCTGGGGAGTGCAAAGCCACAGTCTCTCAAGTCTATACAGTGGGTGGCTTGCCCACTGTTCCATCCTGGGGAGTGCAAAGCCACAGTCTCTCAAGTGGATGACAATCTCCACTGGTTCTGGAGGGGGCATGGTGCCCAGAGTGCTTTATCCTGCTAAGGACAGAGGTAGTGGATGGATCTCTCCACTGGTTCTGGAGGGGGCATGGTGCCCAGAGTGCTTCATCCTGCTAAGGACAGAGGTAGTGGATGGATCTCTCCACTGGTTCTGGAGGGGGCATGGTGCCCAGAGTGCTTCATTCTGCTAAGGACAGAGGTAGTGGATGGATCTCTCCACTAGTTCTGAAGGGGGCATGGTGCCCAGAGTGCTTCATTCGACCAGTGACGGACTCAGTAGCGTCAGTGCCCTTGCCGCTCATGGGCCATCGGTGCTTGAGACGGCGGTACCCTGTTCAGTGGTGCTTGAGACGGCGGTGCCCTGTTCAGCGGTGCTTGAGACAGCGATGCCCTGTTCAGTTGTGCTTGAGGCGGCGGTGCCCTGTTCAGCGGTGCTTGAGACGGCGGTGCCCTGTTCAGCGGTGTTTGAGACGGCGGTGCTCTGTTCAGCGGTGCTTGAGGCGACGGTCTCCATTGCAGGGACTCAGCTGCTGGCGGTCCTTCATGGCCCAGCGGGGCTTTTGCTGGCAGTCCTTCATGGCCCAGCGGGGCTTTTGCTGGCGGTGGCCTCCTGGGCAGCTGGGCTTGTGCTGGTGGTGGCCCCCTGGGCAGCTGGGCTGGTGCTGGCGGTGGCCTCCTGGGCAGCTGGGCTGGTGCTGGCGGTGGCCTCCTGGGCAGCGGGGATGATGGCGGTCTTCTCCGCCGTGCTGCTCTTCCCAGACTTGCCGGGTTTCTTGTGGCCCTTCCCCACCTTGGAAGGTGTCACAGCTGACTCCACACTCCCACCGGGACCCCTGGGAGCTGCTTTGGTGGCTGGAGTCTTCCCCCTCTCCCGCCGGGCACTGGGCAACTTCTGATGCTTCACAGGTGGGGGACTGTCTGTGCTGTGGCTCTGTGCCACACTGGCTGCCCTGGTGGCCGGTGCACTCCAGATTCTGGTGACTACAGGCACCACTGGTCCCGGAGATGTTGTGGCTGAGGTGCTAGTTCGGGACCTAGGAGACGGACAGGGTGGGGGAGCTGTGGGAAAGAGGTCAAGGTTGGACAGGAAAAGTTTTTTGGACACACTAGGATGGGTAGCTGGAGGGGGTTTGGGAGTGGAGGAAGAGGTGGTGGTTGTAGGAGGTGTTTGTTTGCTGACTTTGGGTGAAGGTGCATGCGCTGGAGGCTGTCGTGCGGTGGATGGCTGTTGGGTGGGTGTGTGCCTGCGTTTGTGTATCTTGGGAGGGGGCATCACAGAAACACTGGGAGAGGACACAGGGGACGTGTGAATGGTAGTGGGGTGGTGACTGCACGTGAGCGGGGTGTGGTGGTGGGTGTGCTGGAGAGGGACACAGTGGCTGTAGAGGTAGTGCATGCAGGTATGAGTGTAGACGAGACAGGGAGGGAGGAGGGGACGAGGAGGAGGGGGACACAGTGGAGGCAGTGGATGTTGGTGTGTCTGCATGTGTGTGATGCTTGCGTGAGTGCCTGTGGGATGTGTGGTGCTTATGTTTGCCAGAGCTTCCCTTGTGTGTTGACGTGTGTGCATGCTGGTCTGTAGGTGTGCTTGGGATAGGCTGAGGTACAGGGGATTGGGTCTGGGTGGAGGAAGTTGGAGGGGGGAGGCTAGAGACATGGCTGCCATCAGTGCTGAGGCCAGAGTCTGAAAAGCTCGCTGAAGGGCCGTCTGACCAGAATGAATGCCCTCCAGGAATGCATGTGTTTGTTGCAACTGCCTTTCTACACCCTGGATGGCATTCAAAATGGTAGACTGCCCAACAGTGAGGGACCTGAGGAGGTCAATGGCCTCCTCACTGAGGGCAGCAGGGGTGACTGGGACAGGGGCTGAGGTGCCTGGGGCGAAGGTGATGCCCACCCTCCCGGGTGAGCGGGGACGGGACGGGGCGAAGGCTGAGGGGCTGCTGGGAGGGCGGTGCTGGTAGGGGGGGTGGCGGCTGTACCTGTAGATGGGGGTGGCACAGATGTTGCCGCCACCACAAGGGAGCTTCGATCAGAGGACGAGTCCATGTCACTGGTCTCAGCTCCTGTCCCCGCCGTAGAGCTCCCCTCGCCCTTCGTCCCACTGGTGAAGTCCGACTCCATGGCCATGTGAGATGCAGCCCCCTGGTGCGCCGGTGCCACTGCTCCTCCGCCTGATGATGCTAATGCACACAAGAACAGGGAGACAACAAAAAGGGGGTGGATGACAGAAGCAAAACATGTTGAGTGCATGCATTACCGCTACCGTTCGCGGACACAACAGACACAGAAGCCCCGTGCACTACGCCGCGCTCTTGGGCTCCACTGTTCAATTCCTGGGAAATAACCTACAAGGCTATGGATGACATCTGCACACATAGATGACACAGGGGCATGACTAGGTGTAGTTGTCAATCTACAGAGGTGGGGTGGGGTGCCACATGGCCTGCTTTACGGAGGGACCTTGCCTACGGAACTCGCCCTGGCCTAGGGAGACCCACAGCCCACCTCCCCCACCCAGACCCCTCCACTGCACGCAAAGTCAGCAGAAGGAGAGTGTACTCACCCCCTTGTGGCTGCTGTGATGCCCTCAAGCTCCCATCCAACTCCGGGTATGCCACCGCCAGGATCCTGAACATTAGGGGGGTCATGATGCGATGGGCACCCCTCCCACATTGGGAGGCCATCTCCAGCTGAGCCTCCGCAGTCTTCTTGCTCCAGCGGCGAATGTCCTCCCATCTTTTCCGGCAGTGGGTGTTCCGTCTGTGGTAGACCCCCAGGGTATGGACATCCTTGGCGATGGAACGCCAAATATCTTTTTTCTGGTGGGCGCTGACCTACATGATTTGTACAGGGGGAAGAGAAAGTTATTACCAACTGCACCGTCAAAGTGATTGGCCCTCATCCCTACCCTTGCCATGTGGCACATGCACTCCCCGTTGTTTCATGCACGCCACACTCTCCCCCCTTCCTTCTTACATCCAGCCCTATCCACACAGGGATAGCCCATACATCATGCTCCCAGTGTACTTAACTGATTGTCTGGAGGACCTTAGAGTAGCGTGTACTGGGGGAGGACCCCGTCCATGAGTTTCTCCAACTCCTCCGATGTGAAGGCAGGGGCCCTTACCCCAGACACTCGAGCCATTGTCTCTTCCAGACCAAGGTCACAGCAGCACTTGCAGTGTAGGTCCTCTCCTGTCGAAGATCAGGTATCGAGCGATTGAACAGATAGAAAATGGCGGTCACGTCCACGGCGGAGCGTACCGTCACCGCCGGCATACATCGTCATTGGGTCCTGGGACCCATAGGGTCCAATGTTAACCAATGCAGCATTGCGCCGCAGTCTTCGACTGCCTACCGCGACGGTTTACAACGCCAGCGCATTCACCTCACATCCCATTGTCCCACTTTAGAGGTCAGGCAGCTGCCATTTCAAGGGCCCACATGGCTTCATTTTCAACTACGTCACACATACCTAGGCCTAGGCTCAACACACATACAGGCCACTTTTTGAGTATGAATGGTGTTCTGTGTAAGCTGTGGGTACGTACCTCTGAGTTGGTTGACTCTGTTCTCGTTGTTGTCCTTTATAGGCACCGTCCTCTGGGACATGTGAGGAGATGGCGGCATCCTCCGGTGTACCGACCGTTGGTGGACATGTCGACAATGGAGGAAAGACATGTGATTATCACATACAGGCTTGATCGTGCCACAATCCAGGAACTGTGTACCCAGTTGGAGCCAGACATGATGTCAGCTATCCGCCATCCCACAGGAATCCCCCCTCAAGTGCAGGTGCTGTCAGTGCTCCATTTCTTTGCAAGTGGGTCATTTCAAACAACAGTGGCCATAGCATCAGGGATGTCCCAGCCTATGTTTTCCAACGTGTTGTCCAGAGTGTTGTCTGCCCTGCTGAAACACATGCGGAGCTACATTGTTTTCCCTCAGGTGGAGGATTTGCCTACAGTGAAAGGTGATTTATATGCCCTGGGACATATCCCCAACATCATAGGTGCCATTGATGGGACACATGTGGCTTTGGTCCCCCCCCACAGGAGTGAACAGGTGTATAGAAACCGGAAGAGTTATCATTCGATGAATGTACATATGGTATGTTTGTCAGACCAGTACATCTCCCATGTGAATGCCATGTTCCCTGCCTCAGTGCATGACCCCTACATCCTGCGTGATAGCAGCATCCCTTATGTGAAAGGTCAACTCCAGAGGCACCGTGTGTGGCTAATAGGTGAGCACCTGGAAGCTAGTCAGTGGGAATGGTTGTGTGGGTCTGGGGATATCCCTCCAGGTTAGTGTGTGTCTAACAGTTGTCCCTCGCCATTTGCAGGTGACTCTGGTTACCCCAACCTGTCATGGCTACCAACCCCAGTGAGGAATCCCAGGACAAGGGCAGAGGAACGCTACAATGAGGCCCATGGGCGAACTAGGAGGGTGATCGAGCGGACCTTCGGCCTCCTGAAGGCCAGGTTCTGGTGCCTCCATATGACAGGTGGATCCCTATTCTACTCACCAAAAAAGGTGTGCCAGATCATCGTGGCCTGCTGTATGCTTCACAACTTGGCTTTGCGACGACAGGTGCCTTTTCTGCAGGAGGATGGTCCAGATGGAGGTGTTGTGGCAGCTATGGAGCCTGTGGACAGTGAAGACAAGGAAGCAGAGGAAGAAGACATGAACAACAAGGACTCAGTGATCCAGCAATATTTCCAGTGAGACACAGGTAAGAGTACAGACCTGCCTTCTACATGTACTTAAACACTACTGCCTCTCTACTGTCTGTCGTTTTCACCCAGTGTATGGTCACTGAGTTGTCACTTTCCCTTACGATTTCACAGATGTGGGTCCCACTGTGTGACATCTGCTTTGATTCCTCATGGACTAGAGCTGTGTGACATAGGTATGTTGACATTACATTTAAAAGAGCATATTGCCACTGTAATTGATAATACACTATTTCGAAATCGCAGACATACTCCAGATTGTTTTGTGCTTTAAGTGTGTTTATTTAAGTGCTCAATATTGGAGGGGGTAGTAAAATTGTGAGGGGTGATGGTGGAGGAATGTCCATGGCAGAGTCCAGTCTATTAGTCTCACAGGTGAATTGCCCATATGGGCATAGGAAGTGGAGCTGGGGCAGTTTAAGGATGGACAGGGTGACAAAGTGGGACAGGAGGATGGCAATCAGGGTGGTCTCA
Source organism: Pleurodeles waltl (assembly GCF_031143425.1). Classification (NCBI taxonomy): domain Eukaryota; kingdom Metazoa; phylum Chordata; class Amphibia; order Caudata; family Salamandridae; genus Pleurodeles; species Pleurodeles waltl. The sequence goes on along the minus strand of NC_090447.1, from coordinate 1,400,263,352 downwards.
TTTCTTGACGGGGGTCTTGGCATTGTTCTCTGTCTTGTTCCTGGATCTCAGGGACCGTTTGCGAGGTGGTTCTCCATCTGCAGGGGGTGGGGTGCTGGTGTGGTTGTCCTGTGGCTGGGCGTCCTGTCCACTAGCGCCGGCGGAGGTGGTGGGCAGTTCATCGTCCAGGCTAGTGTCAGGGGCCCCTTGTAGTGCCACAGTGTCCCTCCTGGTGTTCACAAGTTCCTTCAGCACCCCTATGATGGTGCCCAGGGTGGAGTTGATGGTTCTGAGTTCCTCCCTGAAGCCCATATACTGTTCCTCCTGCAGGCGCTGGGCCTCCTGAAACTTGGCCAGTACCATTGCCATCGTCTCCTGGGAGTGGTGGTAGGCTCCCATGATGGAGGAGAGGGCCTCGTGGAGAGTGGGTTCCCTTGGCCTGTCTGCCCCCTGTCGCACAGCAGCCCTCCCAGTTCCCCTGTGTTCCTGGGCCTCCGTCCCCTGGACCATGTGCCCACTACCACTGCCCCTAGGTCCCTGTAGTTGTTGGGGTGGTGGGTTAGCCTGGGTTCCCTGTAGTGGTAGACACACAGCTGATTGACGTGTCCTGGGGACGGAGGTATGGGCCCGCTGGGTTGGTGCTGTGCTGGTGTTTCCAGAGGGGGGAAGGTCTGTAGTGGCCTGTGACTGTGTGAGGGGAACCGACTGTCCAGAGGTCCCCGATGGGCCGGGCTGGTCATCTAGATCCAGTTGGACAGAGGTGCTGTTATCACTGTGGGCCTCTTCTGTTGGTGGTATGGACATGTGTGGACCCTCCTGTCCGGTGACGTTGGGTAGGGGTCCTGCAGGGGTATTAAAGGATGGTTATTACATCTGTGTGTGTCATGGTGTGCAATGGGTGGGTGACTGTGTACCTCAGTGCTTGCATTCCTGTGTGGGACCTCGTGTGATGATGGTTTAGGGGGGTGTTTGAGTATGTGCAGTGGGTATGCTTTAGTGATGTGTGTCCATGCTTTGGTGTTGCATGCAGGGCTTGGTGTTGGGATGTGTGGTTTGTGATGTTGGGACATTTGTGAGGAGTTGGAGTGCTGGGGGTGAGGGTGGGGGTATGTGCTGGCATGCAGGTAGGGTGGGGGATGTAATAGTTAAGATTTTACTTACCAGAGTCCATTCCTCCACCTACTCCTGCGAGGCCCTCAGGATGCAGAATCGCCAAGACCTGCTCCTCCCATGTTGTTAGTTGTGGGGGAGGAGGTGGGGGTCCTCTGCCAGTCTGCTGAACCGCCAGGTGGTGTCTTGAGACCACGGAACGCACCTTCCCCGTAGGTCGTACCACCTCTTCCTGATGTCGTCCCGATTTCTTGGGTGCTGTCCCACTGCGTTGACCCTGTCTACTATTCTTCGCCATAGCTCCATCTTCCTTGCAATTGAGGTGTGCTGCACCTGTGATCCGAATAGCTGTGGCTCTACCCGGACGATTTCCTCCACCATGACCCTGAGCTCCTCCTCCGAGAACCTGGGGTGTCTTTGCCGTGCCATGGGGTGGTGTAGGTGATGTGTGGGGTGGAGTGTGGTGTGATAAGTGTGCTGATATGTAGTGGTGTGTTGTGTGAGGTGCGTGGAAGTTCTGTGGGTGATGGTGTTGTGTGCTTGTGGATTCTAGTGTTCTTGCTTGGTGCTGTCTAACTCTGGCTTTCGTTTGTGAATTGTTGTCGTAGGGGTTTGTGGGTGATGTGGGTGTGTGTTTTATATTGTAATGGGTATGTGGGAGTGGTGTGTGTATGTGTATCAGGTGTGTGTATTTTGAATTGTCCAATGTGGCAGTGTTTTGTGAATGTGTGTGTATTTTGAGCGCAGCGGTGTGTACTGCCAATGGAATCCTGCGGTTGAAAGACCGCCTCATGGATTTGTGTGTCGTGATGGTGTGGGCGTATTTCTGTTGGCGTGACGGGGGAGGTTTTGTTTTCGCCAGTTTATCACTGACCGTTGGTGTGGCGGACTTATGTGGGTGGCTAGATTTTGGCGGATTCCGAACTGTGGGTCATAATAGCTGTGGCGGAATTCCGCTGCGGTGTGTTGGCGGTCTTCTGCACGGCGGTAAGCGGGATTTACCGCCAATGTTGTAATGAGGGCCAAGGTTTCTAAGCATTAAAGTTAAGCATGTCTCTTGTCAAGACGCAGTATGGGCAAGAATGAGCCTTTCAGCCAACAAGAAATAGGGCAATGGGCTGTCTTCTCTCAGTGTAATCCTGTTAAGTCAAAATTGCTAAAACTACCCCCCAAATCCCTATTGGTCAGTTAATCGTATGTTCACACTTTGTTCAATAAAACTAAAATCCAAAATCTATGAATTCGAATATTAATCCATTCACATGTCGTTGATTGGTTTGTCTTGCAATCCCATCATCATCTGGCTTGTACGGTAACAATATTGTTGCAGCTTCTACTCTAGTCAGTATCTTCATTGTTCTTGTCCTGGGAAAATCAGTCTCACACACATTACATATAAAATGTTGCATTAGCAGGAACATCATCTTCTAGCAGTCAGTGGTCATGAGAAAGCGTCTGTTATGAGCACATTTAAAGAATACAATAGAAATCACAATTTTACTCTCTAGGACAGCCATTTTATGAAACGCTATGAAATACAGCCTTTACATGAGGCCTGGCAAATAGGCCAAGACACTCGCTAAGTTAAGGCCTGTAATTAATAAAGCTAAAGCTTACTGCATAATCCTTAATATGACATATTAATGAATTAGTCTAATATATATTCAACATTTCATAAGTGTTAAATCATTAATTATACATTTTGTTAACATTGGTGGCCATTCTTCGTAATCACATTTTCAAATGCGTGCATTATTTTTCTACGTCCTTATATTTTCTACATAAACTTATTATTCAGAATACATCAACACTCATGAATATTTTTTATTAAAACACCTGCACTAGGAATCCCTCCGCTGATGACTAACTATGTCATTGCACTAACTATTATCCACTATTTGTTTGCACCAGCTAAAATTCTGCCAATTCAATCTCTTCATACTTTTGTTTCCCCTTTGAATTTTTCCTATACACTTTTTCTCTTTTCTTTTAGTCCCTCCTCTGATTATTCTTTGACTTTTTCAATTTAATCCTTTTACATAATTTGCACAATCCCCATATTCCCAATAGACAAACCACAATAATTAATATTCCCTGTAGTATTTTCAATAGAATCCCATTCACAATGTTGCTGAGCCATTTCCCACTGAAGCAAACCCTTTGCAAACCTTTTCCCAAACACCTGGTTCTTTCAATTCTTTCAAATCAGCACTTGCATTAGTCAGATTAGTAAATAAGTCTCCTATCTTTTTACTGTTATCAGGTATATACGAACAACAATGCCTAGAATTAATCATTCTAAAGACTCCACCATCCTTCGCTAAAAGAATGTCTAAAGCAAGACGATTTTGAAGAGTCATAGCTAATTCAGTGTCTATCAGGAGTATGGCCCCTGAAAAATTTGTCATCATGTTATTCACAATAGTAGACAACTTTAGAATCTTTATCAAATTCAGAATGACTCCCACTGAAGGAATCATTGCTCCAAATATATCTCCCACTATAGCAGAAGAAGACTCCCTCCTCTGTCTCTAATGATGTAATTCAGTCACTTTCAGAAACTTCTTCAAATCATCCATTTGATAAATCTTTGGGAAAACTATCCCCAAATAACATGTCTCATGCCATCCTATTGAAAGATGGTAATAAGCATTAAGATTACAGATGTAATAAATCCGTGGAATAGCAGGGTCCTGTCCATTTAACATAAACGTCTATTTACTCTGAAAACAAAAACACATGCCTACATTCACTCGTTCCCACAACTAAAGTGTCAGTGCGCGATTTAGGCATATATATATATATATATATATATATATATACAACGTTTCCCTACATGTTGTGCATTTAAAGCTAATTTCCCTTGCGTTTTAATTGCACTATAAGCATAATGATTCCTGTAAGTCCTTTTCTCTAAGGTTTTTTTCTAACTTCTCCTTTAATGCCTTTCTCATGTCATCTCTAAAGGTGTAAGCAAGCATGTCAAATTATTTCTATGATCATATGCTGTGCCAAACGTCATTGTAGGTTCAAAGAGACCTCTAACTATTACTATATCATTATCCTTAGCTACTCTACTCCAATACCTAATTATAGCAATAAACGTAAACACAACATCATAATTTGAGTAAAAGTACTGAATGTACTCCTGGTTATAAGATCTTGTTAGTAACAGACTACAACTTACCCCATAAGTTAAAGGCAATCTATGATAGGTGACTCCTTCCTCGACTGATGAAGGAATCTGCGTACACACAAAGCAATTCTTCGCATCCATTGTCTCAACATACTCACTCAACAAGCGATAGGAAACATTAGAAGAAAGTTCTCCTTGCGCATTAGTTTCTTCATGCAAATATTTCTCATCTGACCTAAACTTATCTAGTGCTGTTAGTGCAGTAGTCATCTCAAAAGCAGAAGTATGGTTGGCTTCTCTCTTGTCAAGAACAGACATACCCACAATCAACACCACAAACAATATCTCACACATATTCGCCAAACCAATGCTCATATATTTACAGCACCTAGCATCTCTACCTAGTTGACTAATGTTACTCATGATCTGTAAAAAATCAGAAAGCTGAATTTTTTTAGAAAAACTTGCATCAAAAATCAAAAATAGACAACTCTTCTTTCAGCAGTTCAGTCTCACTTCCAGGATCCCTCATCAGAATCGGTTAGCAGCTTTGTCAAAAATAGGTTTCAAAAGTCAAATCAGGTTATCAATGTTTCTTCCGGATATTTTCAACAGTTTTTTTATCAAACATTTCTCTCGGATTGTTTCAACAGTTCACTTAATCAGCTTCCTTCAGGTGCCAAAATACTGACCCAGAATCTCTCTATCAAAACAAAAAGACATAAACTCTTGCTTCCGTTCATTCGTAGTTGCATACGCCCATTGAGGACCTGCGTATCTTTGACTTGTTATTCTCTTTCTTTTAAATTTTTGATCACCAATCAGCTCTCCTTCGCTTAGATCTTCTCTTCTTCTTGTATCTACTTCTTCCTCGATTGTTGGCACAACGACCACTTCTTTCCCTTTCTCCATGCGTGACTCCGACCCCTTATCTCCTTTCTGTGGACCCTTTGTCAGTGTTCTCTTCAGAGTCGAACTTGAACCTTCTCCTTGTTCTGTGATGTTTCCTTGACAGACCTGCAATCAGTTCAGGAAGAGTCAGATCACATTGACTTTGATCCACCTCAACTCCTTCCCCTTCTGGGTCTAGCAACTGCTTTGTTTGTCTCTCAAGATCGTCTGCTTCTGGGAAAGCCCTCCTCTGACTAGGCTTTTCTGCTGCCTCAATTGAGATAGGCTCTCCGTCACCCTCCTGGAGGTCTCCTCCCTTGTCTCTCACAGGAGTGGCTGAACCGTCCTCAATGGGCTCAGATCTAGTCTCAGTTCCCCTTTGTTCTCCTTCCGGCCCTGAGACTTGTCTCACTGTTGTTGGTACTCTCAACAATGCTTCTTCATGATCCAGTGGACATGCAACTTTCTTCGTATGACTTGTGTGACCAGTTCGGTATTCCAGCACACTTCACAGCTGTGGTAGTTGTCAAAACTACCTGATAAGGTCCCTTCCAACAAGGCTACAAACACATCTTTCTCATGTGTTTTTGGACCGCACACCTGTCTCCAGCTCTCAAGTTGTGTCCTGGGTCATTGATCTGTGGCAGGGTGGTGGCTTCCACCTGCTGAGAAAAAGAGCGAACCACATCAGCAAGACCTTTTCAGTAATCCAACACCATATCATCTGTAATGTTGGCAAGTGCATTTGCAGGCACTGCTGGCAACCTCATTGCTCTGCCAATGAATATTCCATGCTGCGACAATCCTGTCTTCCTGTCAGGTGTGTTTCTCATTGACATTAATACTAAAGGCAATGTGTCAGGCCATTTCAAATTTGTGGATGCACACATCTTTGCAACTCTTGACTTCAATGTACCATTCATCTGTTCCACTAGTCCTGACCTGATGCTTCAGGGCGGTAACTACAATGCAACTTCTGCTTAATGTTTAATGCTGCACACAGTACTTTAATTACTTCATTGTTGACGTGACTTCCCCTATCTGATTCTAAAGGATTGGAAATCCGAAACACGATATCAGTTCCCCAAGCAGTAGTTTTGTTACTCTGAGACTATCATTTCTTCGTGTAGGGTAAGCTTCAATCCAGTGACTAAAGATGCAGACAATCACCAACACATATCTCAAACCTCCACACACAGGCATCTCAATAAAATATATTTACATTCTGCTGAATGGACCGCCTGGTCTTCCAATGTGGCTCAAATTAACCACTGTCCCTTTCCCTGCCTTTAGCTGTTGGCAAATGACACATCAATGGCAAACTGCTTCCGCAACTTGTCTAAACTTTGGTTTGAATCAATCATGTTCAAACAAATGAATCATTGCATCCCTTCCAAAATGTGCTTGACCATGATAGTACCTCGCTACTTGAGACAAACTATTTGGCAAAATCAATAGACCCTCTTCTGAAACCCACAATTCACCTTGTCTTTGCACACATTTCATTTTGCTCCATGAACATTTTTCCTCCCTGTCAACATTATTCTGCAAAGTTTCCAATTCTTCTAAAGTGTCAATTATTTTCAATGCATAGCTTGTACAAGTTTCGTCTTCTTCAGGTAACAGTTCCCACTTGTCTTTGAACGATATACAGCTCAATGCACAAAACCTTGCGACTTGATCCGCATATCCATTTCCAAATGACACAAAGGTGGTCATTCTGACCCTGGCGGTAAAAACCGCCAGGGCCGGGGACCGCGGGAGCACCGCCAACAGGCTGGCGGTGCTCCCATGGGCATTCTGACCGCGGCGGTACAGCCGCGGTCAGAAACGGAAAACCGGTGGTGTACCGCCGGTTTCCCGCTGCCCTGGGGAATCCGACCCCCTTACCGCCATCCTGTTCCTGGCGGTTTCGGCCGCCAGGAACAGGATGGCGGTAAGGGGTGTCGTGGGGCCCCCGTAACAGGGCCCCACCAAGATTTTCAGTGTCTGCCAAGCAGACACTGAAAATCGCGACGGCTGCTACTGCACCCGTCGCACGCCTTCAACTCCGCCGGCTCCATTCGGAGCCGGCTTCCTCGTTGAAGGCGCTTTCCCGCTGGGCTGGCGGGCGGCCTTCTGGCGGTCGCCCGCCAGCCCAGCGGGAAAGCCAGAATACCCAATGTATCAGTAATTGTGCACACAGTATATCCTTCTCTCAATGTCCCTGTATTATCTCTCAGACAAGAACAATCAACAAAGATATTTTGGTCATTTTCTTCCAATCGGGTATCTCTAATGTTAGGTCTCAGTTTTGTGCACAAGTCAGTTACTTCAAGACAATCATGCTCAACATCTTCCTCTTTTTCAATTTTGGCATTTTCACTTGGAAGTAAGGTTGCCGGGTTCAGCACTGTACATCTTTTCAATGATACATTTGGTGACCCTAGAATACTCGTTTCATATCTGGTCAACCTCGCACCAGTCAAATATTGGGTTTTCCTCCTAGTAAGTAGAATCTCAATAGAGTGAGGGACCATTACAGTCAGGGGATGTCCCATCACAAGGCCTTCGCACTGTGTAAGGCTTTGACCAACTGCGCGCAACTGGGTCAGGCTGCTGCAACTGGGTCCAAAGTAGCTGAAAAATATGCTACTGGACGGTTTACACCTCCATGGACCTGTGTCAAGACAGACAAAGAACACGCATCATGCTCATGACAGAACAATGTGAAAGGTTTCGTGTAATCAGGCACACCCAACGATGGAGCCGTGCACAGATTATCTCTCAATTTAGTGAACGCTTGCATTTCATCCTGGTCTAACACTATGGGATGAGTGACTTCCTTATGAGTCAGCTTCTGCATTGGTCTCAAAATGACTGAAAAAATTAGAATCCACTGGCGACAATAACCTACCATTCCCCAAAACATCCTGACATCTCTCTGTGTAGTCGGGGGATTTATCTGCAATATGGTTGTAATCCTTTCCCTAGATATCTTTTTTGAACCCTTCTCAATCTGGTGACCCAAATATTTTACTACTCTCTGACAGTACTCCAACTTAAGCGGAGACACTTTATGACCATTCTTTCCCAAATGGTTCAACAGGGCAATTGTATCATACTTGCAGTCATCCCTTGTTTTGTATGCAATCAGTAAGTCATCAATGTACTGCACCAAGGTAGATTGGAAAGGCAATTCCAATGACTCCAAATTATTTTTCAGGATCTGATTGAATATGGAAGGTGAGTCTGAAAACCATTGAGGTATTCTGCACCAGCAATAAACTAGATCCAAGAATGTGAAACAAAAGAAAAATGTACTATCCTCATGAAGAGGCACGGAAAATAATACTTGTGACAAATCAATGACAGTGAACCAGTCTGCATCACATGAAATATAGAACATTATCACAGATGGATTTGGCACCACGGGCATTTGCCCACAATCTCACTTATTTTTCTCAAATCCTGAACAATTCGAACTTTCCCACAAGGCTTTTTCAAACCCATTATTGGTGAGTTACATGGACTGCTCAATACTTCTTTCAGAACCCCTTGCTTTACAAATTCAGCAATTATCTGGGTTACTTTCATAAGGACATCTTGCGGTATGTGGTATTGTGGAAGTTGAGGAAAAACCGCATTCGGCTTTACAGTTACTTTAACTAGCTCAACACCCTTTATCAAACCTAGGGTCAGATGTACGAAACATTTTGCATTCGCTGTTTGCTCATACCCGTTTTGCAAGTCAGTAACCTGGTTACCGACTCGCAAAATGGGAATGCGAGTCGCAAATAGGAAGAGGTGTTCCCCTTCCTATTTGCGATTCGCATCGCGATGCAGAATTGTTTTGTGACCGCGAACGCAGTCACAAAGCAATTTGCAGTTACCACCAGTGTCACACTGGTGGTAACCCATTCACAAAAGGGAATGGTCATGAAAACATTTCTCCTATGGACCACTGCCTGCTCTGAAAAAATGAAACAAAAATGTTTCATTTTTTCGTTTGTATTGCGTCTCGTTTTCCTTTAAGGAAAACGGGCTGCAATACAATAAAACAAAAACTGCTTAATTTAAAAGCAGTCACAGACATGGTGGTCTGCTGTCTCCAGCAGGCCACCATCCCTGTGAGTGCTGCGACTCGCAAATTGCGACCCACCTCATTAATATTAATGAGGTGGGTCTTTTCGACCCCTTGCGATTCGCAGATGGTGTCAGGGACACCATCCTGCATTCGGGTTTGCGACTTGCAATTTGCGAGTCGCAAACTCGGAATTTTGTACATCTGGCCACTACTTCTTTTCCTATCAGGTCCCACACTTTCTCTTTAACCGTTCCCTGCAAATCAGGATGAAGCTCTTTCACTGTGAACATCAGGAAAAATTCAATCAAAGGGTACTCCTCATTTGTAGTTTCATACTCTATTTCTGCGGCTTGGTCCTGTTAATCATCACTATTCGTCTGGATGTCAATTCCATCATTTGAACAAGTAAACAACCTTGTTTTAAACAGCAAGTCTCTTCCCAATAGGGATAACGGACTTGAATCGCAGACTACAAATGTATGCAATCCCTGGAAATTGCCAATCTCAACTTCAACTGGATCTGTAATCGGGTTTGTTAAATACTGGTTCGCTACTCCCACTACCCGACCTGTTCTACCTGAAAGGGACAAGTTTGGAACTTCTGCACTTCTCACTGTAGAGCGTGTAGCTCCTGTGTCAATCAAGAATGAAACCTTGTGACCCATAACCTTTCCCTTCACAAAGGGACCTCTTAGATCTACCTCTAAGGAGGTTGCAAGCACACATGGCTCCTCATCTGAACTGTCACTCATCCACTCATCATTTATTCCATTCTCACTGTGTAACGGGAATTGGTGCACTGTATTACTACTTTTGTTGAACCTCTGACTTGTGACCTGTTGAGAAAGCATGATCTGTTGCTGCTCCATCGGGGCTTGAGGTATTTTAATTTGCTGTCTAGGTACAATGGGAACCTGCTGTTTCATCGGCTGCAATGGTGACATTTGTGCACGGGTGTTAGAAATGGGGTTTCTGGTTGGCTAGGGTATGTACCTCAGCCAGGCAGAACCTACCCACTCTAGTCAGGGCAAGGAAGTTACACATCCAAGATAACCCCTGCTCACCTCCTTGGTAGCTTGGCACAAGCAGTCAGGCCTACCCCAGAGGCAATGTGTAAAGCGTTTGCACAACACACACAACACACGTGACGCAAAATGTACACCTCAAAGTAAACACAACACTGAGCTATGTAAAAATAATCTGTATTGCACAAAACATAATTGGACCAACATTACACGTCAGTAATACCCTACTACCTTAGCAGTTGTCAGAATGTTACACAAGTTACTAATACTCTGCAAGAATACACAGTTGTCACATTAGAACACGTAAGTACTCAGGATCCTGCAAAATAAGCAGAAGTCAGGAATTACACTAAGAGTTATATGCACTTGTCATGAATATTTCCTAAATACTCATAGAGGGAACATCAGAGAGTATATTACAAATCATATAACCTACACATCAGTTGGACATGCCCATAAAAGAAACATTAGCATATATCTGCAAGGTCATGAAAACATATACCCCTAATGTCCGTAACAAGAACACTGGTAAAACATGTAGGCCAAGAGAGTACCTGTTTCTGATGAAGAGGCACTCCCAGTGCCTAGAAGATGGACAATGGGGCCCCCGGCCCTCCTATATGCAAAACGGGGGCCTCTGAGGTCTCCTGGGAGAGAGGGGTGGCTGGTGCCCTCTCTACAGTGGAAAGAACGGGCCCCTCTGGGGACCCGCGATCCATGTAGGGCCTCGACTGGCCCTCCACAGAGAGGGGGAACCACTCAATTGCCAAAAGAGACAGAACGGGTAGATCACGCCCTTCGCGCAGTGACCGGGGGGAAGGGAATTCCCTTTCCTCCCCGTGTCCTGCTGGGGGATAGGCAGCCGCCCTCGTCCACGGTGAGGCTGCCTAAAAGTTAAGAAAAAGGCGAAGAAACCGGAGCATCCCGCTCCAACGGCAGAGACCGGGGAAGGGGCGCTCCCCGCGCCTTCACCGAGTCCTGCTTGGATGCTTGTTGAAGCTCGGACCCCTCCAGGGGGACCGAGGATGCACTCGCCCGCACCCGATGTGGTGTGCGAGTCTAAGAAGCTGCTCCCGGGCTGCCGGGAGGCTTCTGTAAAGGAACTGGAGGCGGCTGGTGCCCCGGGGGTGCTCCCAGAAGCGGGACGTGCCTCGGGGGCACCGGGAGGAGCACGCTTGCTCCGTTTCACTTGTTTATGTGTCCCGGGGGCACAAGACACAACGCGGACCCTGCGCTAAAGAAAAAGTTAAAAGCCCGGGTCGCGGCGGTGATTTCAGGCAAAAGAGTACTTTTGAAAGCGCGAGGGCTTGTTTACAAGCCCGGGCTGCGGCGGTGATCTTCTGCAGACAAAGAAGGTGCCTCAAGGTGCACCTGGGCACAAAAGAGCGCTTTCACAGTGCTACAGGCAAAGCTGTAGAGATCGTGACAGGGGTCCGCGGCCAAAGCACCGTGCCCCTGGGAAAAACAAAACAAGAAGCAGCAGAGGGCTGGTGGGCCCAGCTACAGGCCAGCACAAGGGGTGCAGATGGTGGCAGTTCCTCCTGGTGACCAGGCAGGTCACAGATCAGCACAGCAGCAGCAGTCTAAGGTGGTTTCCTGGTGAGTCCATTCATCAGCATTCTGTGTCCAGTTTCAAGTTCCAAGAATGTTCAAATTGTGGGGCAAATTCCCCTGTACTTATACTGGGTTTACAGTGTGTCTTACCATGGCAGGGAGAGGAGGTTCCAGCCAGTTACAACTGGTTCTGGGAGTGCCCCCTCTCTCCTTTCAGCACAGGCTCCAAACATCAGTGGGGGGGTTAACGACCCTATTGTGTGAGGCCAGGGCACAGTCTTTACAAATGGAGGTGTGCTCTGCCTCTCCCTTCTCTCAGCCCAGAAAGGCTTTACAATATGTAGATGCACCTCTGTGACACCTCCACCCTCCCTGTGTTCAGGCTGTCTGAGAAGTATGCACAAAGACCCAACTGTCAGTCTGCCCAGACGTGGATTAGAGGCAAGCTGCAAAACACCAAAGTCATAAGCACAGATAAATGCACAATTTCTAGAAGTGGCATTTCTGTGATAGTAATACAAAATACACCTATACCAGTAAGCAGCATTTCTTACCACTGTTACAACCATACCAATTTTGTAAAGGAGAGCACATGCACTTTAGCACTGGTTAGCAGTGAAAAAGTGCTCAGAGTCAAAACGTCAGCCAACAAAGGTCAGAAAAATAAGGAGGCAAAAAGCAAAAAGCCTGGGGAATGACCCTGTAAAAGGGTCAGGTCCAACAACGGGGCTTTTGCACCTCTACATGGGATGAAAATGTTGCACTTGATTCACATAATTCCGAAAATTTGGATTAGGACCTCTCACTCTCGGTCCTTTCACATCCTGGAATGAACTGATGTCATTACTCTGCTGAACGACACCTTCTTGCACCATCATTGGACACTCCTGTTTCCAATGTCCAACGGCTCTGCAAATGTGACATGGCAATAGCTTCTTCATTCCCTGCACATCATTCTGAACTACTAAAGTATTCAAGTCTGGACCACGATTCATATTGCCTCCACGAAATCTACCTCTCATTTGTGGCTGAAACATCATGTTTCCCTGCTGCTGCTGCGGCAATTGCTGTGAAAAATTCCCTTGCACTCCTGTTTGAGCTGCTTTATTCTGCTTCACCATCGCTTTCTCTTTGAACTTTTTCTGCTTCAACTCAATCTCATCACTACAGTATTTTGCATACAGCAACACCTCATCAAACGGCTTTACTTGCCAGCAAATCAAATGAATCATCTTGCTAATTTCAGGTCTCAATCCTTCCACAAATCTGAACACAAAATGAAGCATGTCTTTCGCCTCAATTGACTCTGTGCCACTGCAATGCTTGAATGCCTGCAACAATCTCTCATAATATGCATGCATCAACTCATTTGCTTCCTGGGCTGTCCTGTCAATCCTCTGCCAATCAATATTCTTGGGTAAAATTCTCATTTTCAAAAACTCAATCACCTCATAGTAATATTTCATTACCTCAGGAGATGGTGCACCTGTATCCTTGTTTCTCTACGGTTCACTTGTTGGCCAATCTACACTCCTTTTACACTCGATCCACAGATCAGCTGGAACCACTATCTCTTAGTAGTGTGTTCAAGTCCCCCCATAAACACTTTGGAAGTTTCACAAACCTGTCTGTCTGCTGATACCACTCTACTGGCTTTTCTCTCAATTTTGGATAACCATTTGTGAACAACAGGATGTCACTTCTGCTCCACGGAACATGGGCAAAATTCCCCCCTGGAATCTCTCTCATTGGTAAAATCTTTACTGGATCTTTATCCTGCTGCACATTTTCAGTCAGCTCTAAAGAATCCCTTTTTCTCTTGTCTCTTTTCTTCACCCATCTGCCTTCCCATTTGTCTAATGCTCCCCAGGGCTGAGCACTCTGAAGCAATTCCTTAAGGTGTGCCTTCATTCCGGCAGATCTCATGTGTTCAAAATCTTTAGCATCAAAATCTAATCTGTAACTCCTTTTAAATGCTTAATTTTTTCTATTTCTATGCCGTACTTCTCTGCTGTGTCTGCTAATCTCTGAGCCACATTGCTCACTTCTCTCATAATCTTCAGGCACAAATATCTCAATTCTGCCTCTGTGTAAGATTCTAACCTATTCACCCCCATAGTTCCCTCAATGAGTTCACCCGCTTCCATGCTTAGCCTAGTATAATTCAAATGCTCCTCTCCTTTAGAGGCACTCTGTGGGGTATTCTGCTTGTCTAACTATTCAGTCAACTTCTGAGCTGTCAATCCTTATAACAAGATGTTACTTGCTTGGAACTGCATTCGGAGTCTGCGGTGTCAATAATTTCAAGCTCTGACTAACGTTTGGCCCTGCCACAGTATCTGGAAGTGCTACACATGGACTAAGGTCGAGCAATGATCTTGATCTGTCAAAAGTCTGTCCCACAGAAGAGACTCCTCAAGCATTTTCATTATGCCCTCCCCTCATTAGTTCTGGGACATTGCTCCCTGTTAACCGACAGTCAGCTTCTTCTGTGCAAATAATGGTACAGCTGGACAAACAGTAATAGGTAGCGATATAGCATCTGGGGCTGTTCTGGCATTTATGCTCTGTGGGAGAGTAACTCCCATATTCTCATTCATCATCGGAGTCATATCTGACTGTGTCCCTATCACTGGAGTAAATCTTGGCATTACCTGAGGCTGCACTTGGGGCAATAAAATCGGAGTTGGCTCAGTCTGAACCAATATCAGTCTAGGGAAGACCTGTTCCATTGGCACCACTAAGTTCAAAGTTGTTTCCATAATGGGCACATCAGGATAAATTCTCTGAACCTGTGCATCTGGGTCTGCACTACAGGAGTGGTAGGCACATTAGGACCACTTTGCTCCGCATTCTGTGTCAGGCTAGCATTAAACTGCACCAGACTCACTGTCTCAACGTGTCTTGGGGCTGTCAGATCAACACTGGTACTTGGACCACTCTCATGTACTGTATATGGTGGTGGTCGATCTCGAGATAACTGTAGAATAAACTCATCATAGTCCGAGTACTCCTCTCTGTTTGAAGATTTTCTAGCCTCCTTACTCTCGGACGGACTGTTATTAGTTTTCCTAGCAGCTTTCTTTCCTTCCTTCTCTTTCTCCTGCGTAATTGCCGGAAACAACTTAATCCCTTGCAAAGTCTCCATCCTCCATACTTTCTCAACACAGTCCCATCTAGCCTCCGCTAGAGTCTTCTCTGCCTTTCTCATCCTCCTTTCGAATTTCAGTTGCTGTTGCTGTCTGCCTACTAGCTCCCAAATCGCTAATGCCTCAAACTGTGCTGTCTCGGAAGGGGCTTGATTCATTTACCACCGTCCGTAAATGCTCCAAGACCCTCAAATTGAACGTTCTATTTGTAGGAAACACTAAGGGCCAGATGTAAGTAGAAAGCAAATTGAGAGTTGCAATTTGCGAGTCCTTCCGACTCGCAAATTGCAACTCGCAATTTGCTATGCAGAAAGGTGTCTCAGACACCTTCTGCCACTCGCTATGGGGTCGCAAAGACCCACCTCATTAACATTAATGAGGTGGGTGCAGTTTGCGACCCCATAGCGAGTCTGGGCACTCACTGGATGGTGGCCTGCTGGAGACAGCAGACCACCATGTCCTTGACTGCTTTTAAATAAAGCAGTTTTTTTTTTTCTATCTGCAGCCCGTTTTCCTTAAAGGAAAACGAGCTGCACTTAGAAAAAAATACCGAAACCTTTTGTTTCGGTTTTTTTCAGAGTAGGCAATGGTCCATAGGACCACTGCCTGCTCTGAAAAAATACTTTTGTGATCATTCACAGAGGGGAAGGGGTCCCATGGGGACCCCTTCCCGTTTGCGAATGAGTTACCATCCACTTCAAGTGAATGGTAACTGCGAGTTGATTTGCGACCGCTTTTGCGTCGCAAATCAACTTACATTGCGGTGCGAGTCGCAAATTGGAAGGGAACACCCCTTCCTATTTGCGAGTCGGAAACACATTTTGCGAGTCTGTTCCGACTCGCAAAATGTGTTTCTGCATCGCGCGCAGGCATTAGCGCCTCACAAACGGCGTTTTTCGCCGTTTGCGAGGCGCTAATGCCTTGCTACATCTGGCCCTAAGTTCCCATCTTTCTCTGTCAATTTGCACCATTGCTTTAGCCAAAGACATGGCGCAACACCTTTCTCTTCCATTACAATGTAAGCTGGTGTACCTTCTGGAGGTGTAGCCTCACCTACACTCATTGTAATATACGTATTTCCCCAATCATCACTCTCTCTTTCTACTTCTGTTAACACCTGTCACTCTGTACCGGACGTCTATGGCAAGCTCTTAAGGAGACAAACCATCTGTCTGCTACCATCTCTGCTAGCACGTCTGACCTTCATAAGTAAACTTACGGGGGTACGCGAATAGGTCAATGAACCTTTTACTCGCAATTAAGATGTTCTTACCATAGCTCCAGTACAGAATCAAGAATCAATATACAATAATCAATAATCATTAGTAATCAATAACATCAATAATCAATGGAGTCAGTAATTGTCACACACCATGAACTTTCAGTCATGAACAACCACACCATTTAGTAAAAGTTAGAATATTTATTTCCCTATATTAACAATGCTAAGGTCATGTAGAGTAATCTCAAAATCAAATGAAACACATACAGAAACAACACTGGCTGTCCAAAGCGGCAGAAGAAACTTAATCTAATCAAAGCTTGAACTACAACACATTCTAAGGTTATGGTGCAAATCAGTAACAAAGTCAACTGTGTCAGTGTAATTATATACATGAAGTTTAGCAGAGAAATTCATCAAGCATTAGTCCCTGTTATCATAATTTCATTAATGAGGATCCTTAATTAACGTCAGATTAGC
The DNA here is from genome assembly GCF_031143425.1 of Pleurodeles waltl. Lineage (NCBI taxonomy): Eukaryota > Metazoa > Chordata > Amphibia > Caudata > Salamandridae > Pleurodeles > Pleurodeles waltl. The sequence continues at coordinate 1,400,246,740 of NC_090447.1, read as the reverse complement.
ATCAGCATGTTGGACTTCATGCAAAACAATTTAGTAACACAAATTTGGAAAAACATCTAACTATGGCTCTATCAAAACAGCGCAGCTGGTACCTAGACAGAAAAAGCAAATATGCACATCAATCAACAGTCTGTTATATTATACCTATCCTCAATGCGGATCAGCAAACAGAGTCAGTCTTCGTCCTCAGGATTTCAGTCTATCAGCAAGGCGTCAGGATTCAGCATCAAACGCAAAGTCTCTAACCATTACAGTTAAGCACGTCTCTTGTCAAGACGCAGTATGGGCGAGAATGAGCCTTTCATCCAGCAAGAAAATGGGCAATGGGCTGTCTTCTCTCAGTGTAATCCTGTTAAGTCAAAAATTGCTAAAACTCCCCCAAATCCCTATTGGTCAGTTAATCGTATGTTCACCCTTTGTCCAATAAAACTAAAATCCCAAATCTATGAATTCTAATATTACTCCGTTCACATGTCGTTAATTGGTTTGTCTTGCAATGTCCTCATCATCCGGCTTGTAAGGCAACAATATTGTTGCAGCTTCTACTCTAGTCAGTATCTTCATTGTTCTTGTCCTGGCAAAATCAGTCTCACACACATTACATATAAAATGTTGCATTAGCAGGAACATCATCTTCTAGCAGTCAGTTCTCATGAGAAAGCTTCCGTTATGAGCACATTTAAAGAATACAATAGAAATCACAATTTAACTCTCTAGGACAGCCATTTTATTAAACGCTAAGAAAAACAGCCTTTATATGAGGCCTGGCAAATAGGCCAAGACACTCGCTAAGTTAAGGACTAAAATTATTAGAGTTAAACTTACCGCATAACCCTTCATATGAAATATTAATGCATTAGTCTAGCATATATTCATCATTTCATAAGTATTAAATCATTGATTAGTACATTTCATTAACATTGGTGGCCATTCTTTGTAATCACATTTTCAAATGCGGCCATTATTTTTCTACGTTATTATATTTTCTACATAAACTTAATATTCAGACTACAGAAATACTAATTAATATTTTTTATTAAAACACTTGCACTAGTAGTAGTGAAGTGATCCTTGAGCTCATTGCCACACTAAAACCACATCTCGAGAGCCTAACACTGTGCAGCAATACCATCCCCACCCATGTACAGATCATGTGTTTCCTCCAACTATTGGCCATTGGTAGCTACCAGCATGTCACAGCATTGGCTGGAGGGGTATCACAAAGTGCCCAGTCGCGATTCTTCAACAAGCTCCTAGACCTCATGCTCCTGCACAAATGCCACCACATGTACATGCACATGAACAACCAGGAAATGCAGCATACAAAAACACAGTTTTACCAGGTTACAGGATTCCCACAGGTCATTGGCTGCATAGATGGGAGCCATGTGCCCATATGTCCGCCATCCCATATTGAATACATATTTCAGAACCGTAAGAGCACACATTCCATTAACATACAAGTAGTGTTCAATGTTCAGAACATCATCACAGACCTTGTAGCAAAGTACTCAGGGAGTACGCATGATATATATTCAAGCACAGTGCCGTATAGCAGCGTCTAAATAGAGATGACTTTGATGAAGGACTCCCATTAGGTGATTGAATGGATGCATAAAGAAATGTTTCCTTCTACAGACTTTGAGGTACATGTATTAATAACCCACATTTGTGTTTCTACAGGTGACAGTGCATATGACCTGCGTCCATGGATTGTGAAACCCTACTTGACTCCCAAAACTCCCCAGGAAAGGTGCTACAACATGGCACATAGGCGCACAAGGACAACAACTGAATGTATGTTTGGCATCCTGAAGTCACGTTTCAGGTGTCTACACAAGAGTGGGGGCACCCAGATAGATGTGATCAGATCAGATTCTGAGGACGATGACCCACCTCCACCTGCACCGCAGCCAGTTGAAAGGAGCAGAGCAGCAGAGGGGAGAAGGCGCAGGGACCACATAACAACACATTATTTTGCAAGGTAAGATATAAATAAAATTGTATCCGATAACAACTAATAATGACAAAGGAAACTGTTGTTTGTAAATGTCAATGGGCAACATTTACAGTGTTGGCAATAACAGGGCTGGACCAACGGTCCATCATAACTGCTAAGTAAATAGTGTCTGCACATGTCGAATGGTTACGTCACTGCATGGGGAACTTTACAGAATGTGGCAAGACAGGCACAATGTCAGTCTGCAGTCATTTTCTGCATGTTTGTCCAGCATGTGGGCTGCCAGATGTAGGAGGTGCAGATAGGCGGCTGCTGCTCCGTCTTAGTACACATGGCTCAGCAGTAGACACACTGCTCAGGCTAGACACCACACAGTCTGCTGCCTCAACGGTTGCACCACTGGCAAAGCTGGCAGTTTGTATTGCCTTAACTGCAGCAGTAATTTGATGCAGCCCTTTGGCCATTTCGCCACTGAAGTGGCCCATTTCCATCTGCAGTGCGAGGGTACATATGCTATGTAGTGTGGTGGCCTGTGCCAATCTGCTAATTGCCCTAGTGAGGGCATTCATCCTTGTAGCACAGCTGCACTCATGGCGCCTTAACAGGTGTTTATTCTCTGCCATCTCCCTGCAGAGCTGGTCAAGGGAACCCTTGATGCTATCCAATTTGGTGCTGAACTCAGACTGGTTAGCAGACATCTGCTGTGATAGGTTATCACAGCCTATGGTGATTTTATTTCCTATAACGTGCATAGCCTGCTCAACAGTTCTTGGATTGGACTGCTCCCTGATTCCTGCCTGTGCCCGTGCAGCCTGCAGTGCCTATTGACACCTTTAGACCCTTTACATAGGGTGAACTCTTAGTACCCTGGTCAAGGGGAGGCCTTAAGGGGTGGAGTGTTGTGGATCACTTGTATCCCCACTTTCAGCAGGGTGGGAAGGTGTGTCTGCTGCACTTGAATGGCCCAGCGATGTACCAGGTAGACTCATTGGCGACATCACCCTGCCTCTCCTCCAGATGTGCCTGGCAATTATTATCTCTCTCTACACATACCCCTTCCTGCGTTTTACCATGTGTATTTATTTGGGAAATTGGAAAATAATAAATGTGTGACACACTGCCTCATTTATTTGGATGTGGGCACACACAGTTCATGACAGTGAAATAACTTTTTCTGTAAAAGACTACATGTTCCATAATGCACCAGTTGTGCTGATTCTCTCCTTTACATGGACTTGACAGGCAGAGAAATGTGTGCAAGTGTTGAATGCTTATTGTCTGCATGGGTGTTGCTGCCAGGATGGTGTTATGACTGAATTTGCACGTACCTGAGGTTGTTGGGGGTCAGATGTGTCCAGGGAGATAAATCCACAGACTGTCTCCGGCACCAGAGTGGCTTCGACCATTGTCTCAGCAGCTGTTGGGGTGGCAACATTGGAACGTCCTCCTCCTGTCCCCTACATGTCATGTAGCCGGGCTGCGACCCTTTCCTCAGCTCTTGAGCACAGGGCATACCACCTCTTTTTAATTTCTTCAGGAAATCTGTTGGCCACTCCCAGGTCATTAATCTAGATGTGTGTGTCCTTCCAGATTTTCCTCTTGTCTGCTTCAGGCACAGTCTGGGACAAGCTACCAAACAGCTCCTCCTGGTGGTTGCAGCAGGACTCAGTGACAATGTCCAGTTCTCTCTCTGGGAACTTAGGGGGTCATTCTGACCTCGGCGGTAAAAGGCGCTTACCGCCGGTCAGAAGACCGCCAAAACACCGCCGCGGCCGCGGTAAGCCGCCACGGCCATTCTGACCCACAACTGCCAAACCGCCAAAAATCTGACCTCCACTGCAGCCCGCCACATCAGCGGGCAGCGATAAACTGGAGATGACCAAACCTCCACCGCCACGCCAACAGAAATACGCCCATGCCATTACGACCCACGAATCCACGCGGCGGTCTTTCAAACGCGGTATTCCATTGGCGGTACACACCGCCGCCGCGGTCAAAATAAACACCCAGCACCAAAACACAGCCACATTGGACAATTTGAAATACACACACCTGAAACACATACAAACACCACTCCCACACAATCAATACGATATAAAACACACACCCACATCACCCACAAACCCCTACAACCAAAATTTTGATGAAGGAGAGAGAGACACATCAAACAATATACAGCTATACACACTGAGGCACACTATTTTTTTTTTTTTTTAAATATATTTTTATTAGTTAATAGGTCGCTGTTTACTTTTCACAGTTACATTTATGGGAACATATAATCCAAGTTATTCACACCATTTAAAAGGATACTTTACTTTGCATGTGTTCACAGATGACTTATGTTGTGTTTTAACTCACATCTAGGTCTATATCTGATTTCTGTTGCCCGTTAGCTCTAGGGTTCTATATTTGTTTCCTTAAGTATCTATTTCCTTGTCTCTTTGTTACCCATTTGTCTTACATGACCACATAGCAGCTTCAACTTTAACATAACTATGTACATACTTAATGGCTTTTTGTGGGTGGTTTTAGTGTTAGGTAGTGAGGATCGATCCCTTAGGGGGCTGTATCTGGAGGGATAATCATCTGCTGTATGCGTTTTCCTATTACTCCTTGTGGGTGATTGTACTCCACTCCACTCTGCACCTTGTGGTTTATTATGAGCTGTCAGTGTTCTCTGCTAGCTATTTCATTGTTATTCTTTCTCACCCTCACCAGCAGTGTACCTGGGTTTATTCCTCATCTCCTTACAGTATCTGTTTAGGTTTCCGTTTCTGTTTGAGCTGTATTAGGATTTAATGGTTCTTCCCCTGTGCTATCCCAGCTCATCAGTAGTTCTTCCCACCCTGGGGCCACGGGAGTCTGTCGGATACCCTTTGCTTCTTCAGTTTTTAAAACCTGCAATTCCGCCCCGGCCCACCTCTTGACGTCATTTTTCCATTCAACAAGTGAGGGAGGGGTAGTAGCTTTCCAACCCCTCATAATTAATCTTTTGTAGAGGGCCAGGGCGAGATCCAGGAAGCGACTCCCAATCTTCCCTAGTTGGATATCCGTCTTTAGGCCCAACAGACAGACATCGGGGGCGAACGGCAGTTCCGTGTCATAAATCTTGACATGCTCTCCATCACTGCTCTCCAGCCCATTTGTAACACTGTGCATTTCCACATCATGTGGTCAAAGTCTGCCTCGCCCTCACCACATCTGGGGCATATCCTGGGGGTTCCCCCATATATTCGGAACAGTCGGTGAGGGGTAAGATAAGTTCTATGCAGGTAGTTATATTGGATATATTGCAGCCGGGTGTTACGCGATGTCCTCCGACGATAAGCCAGAGCTCTGTTCCAGTCTGCCTCAGATAGCATATGTCCGATTGTTTTCTCCCACTTCTCCCTGAGTGAGTGCAGGGGATCCAATGCAGCCTCTAACTGGGCTCGATATATTTTCGTAATTAAGTGGGATTCTTCTCCCGAAGTCAGCAGGAGGTGCAACACCCCGTGAGTCCCGGGCTCTGCGTTAATCGTATCCCACTGGCCTTTCAGAGTGTGCACCAGCCTCCTGTACATCAAAAATTGACCCTGAGGGACCCCCTTCCCTACCAATTCGCCGAAACTCTGTATTGTACCTTCCCTGAAGAGCTCCCCCACCGTCAATACTCCTGCATCCCTCCATGGGCCCAATCCCCGGCCCCCAGATCCGGTTCCCTTCGGTTCCACGAGCAATACCGGAATCGGTATCGCCGGTGAGTAGGGTGGACCAACTCCAGTCCTATTCGCACATCTTTTCCAGCACATCTTCGCGGTGTTAGTCATTAGGTTGTCTCCGAAGGGGGACAGCTTCTTCTCTATCATGCGTGCTATTATTCGATCTATGTCCATCGAACCGTGGGGGTTAATTAGGTCCAACTGCCCCTTACCCACCATCCAGCCTGCCACCCACTGCAGCTGGGATGCCAAGTAATATGCCTCAAAGTCAGGAGCCCCCAATCCACCCGCTCGCATCGGTCTGCACATAGTAGTCAATGCTGTGCGTCTCCGGCCCTCATCCCATATTAATTCCCGAAGTAGGGTGTTTAATTCACGGAACCATGCAGGGGGGACCCATAACGGTAGATTAGCAAAAAAGTAGAGGAGGCGGGGCAGCATCACCATCTTAGACAACGCCACTCTGGCCATTGTTGTTAGTTTCAGCGACCGCCAAAACCCAACTGAGGTGCGCAGGGACCGGAGCGCCCCACCCAGGTTGCCGTCCCGAAGATCGGCCAGCTCATGAAATATTTGGATCCCTAGATATTTGAAAGTCCGCGGGGCCCAGTTCATATCTTTCGGACATGTTTCAGGGCGCTCTATGTTTGGTAGTATGGGGAAGACAAATGTTTTGCCGCGGTTAAGATGAAGTCCCGACAGTTCCCCATAGCTCTCCAGGATCTTTAAAACCCACGGGATGCCACTGGTTCCGTCTCTCAAATACACCAGAATATCGTCCGCGTATAGGGAAATAATATGCTCGCTAGGACCCCAGTTAATTCCTCTACCGATTCCTTCCTGTCGTATTTGGGCTGCTAGAGGTTCAATTGCCAGGGCAAATAGCAGCGGTGATAGAGGACATCCCTGTCTGGTTCCTCGATACATCGGATATGTGTCGGATATCGTTCTGCCCGTCTTCACCCTAGCCATTGGGGAGGAGTACAGTAGGTCCACCCACTTCACCCAGCTTTCACCTAGTCCCATCTTTAGCATCACAGCCCTAAGGTAGTCCCACCTGATCGAGTCAAAGGCCTTTTCGAAGTCCACTGCTAATAAAACCCCTGTCGGAGGTTTTTCTGTTGCTGGCATGTGTTAAATGGCAAAGACCCTCCTCAGGTTCAACGACATGCTGCGACCAGGGACGAAACCATTCTGATCTGTGTGCACTAGTGTTGTCATTAGGGGGATCTGTCTGTTAGCCATGATCTTACTGAGGATCTTAAAGTCACTATTCAGCATTGACAATGGGCGGAAGTCGGTCACCGGCGCTTCCCTGTTTTTTGTTTTAGGTAGTGGTATCACCAAAGCCTCACGTAATGTGCCCGGTAACTCTCCTCGGTGCAACGCCTCCGCGTATACCTCAGCCAGTTGGGGCACTAACAATGTCCTATATTTTTTGTAAAAGTCCATTGGAAGGCCATCGGTACCGGGAGTCTTTCCAGGAGCCAACTGCAATATAGCCTCACTTATCTCCTCCACCGTTACAGGTCCCCCCAGGCTATCCCTCCCCGCTTGGTCCAAGGCCGGGAGAGCGATTCGCTGTAGGGAGTCTCGGAAGGCCTCCACCCCCAGGTCATGGGGTTTCCTATACAAGTGCATGTAGTATCCCTTAAAAGCTTCGTTGATTGGGCCTGGGCTTCGCCTGCATATTCCCTTTTTGTCTTGTACACTTGTGATGGGCTCTCCCCCTCCGCTTGGGCGTACCAGCCAAGCTAGAAGCCTTCCCGATCTACCCTCCTCTGATTGCACTGATGCCAGGTATTTTTGTGTGTTGTGGCATCTAAGTTGTGACTCGATCTGGGAATGCTCTCTACGGGCCCGCTTATATTCCTCATTCTCTTGGGCTCTAACATCTTGTCTCACTTCCCATTCGTGTATTTTCTTCTCTAAAGAGGTCAATTCCCTTTCAAGTGTGCGTTTCACCCCCACTGATTGACCCAGGCAGAATCCTCTCGTTACCACCTTAAGCGTTTCCCATTCTGTGGCTCTGGATGTGGCGGATCCACTGTTAATTTTGATATGTTCTGTCAAATGGCATCGAAGGGCCTCTCGGTACGGCTGATCCTCCAACGCAGTGGGGGACAGTCTCCACGATGGAATTGGGGGTCTGTCCTCTATAATACTCAGTGTAATCAGCAAGGGGTTATGGTCTGATAGTGTGCGGCCAAGATACTCTGAGTGGGTTACATAACGCGCAAGTCCCGCAGTGCATGTCATTCTGTCAATTCTAGTGTGCAGCCTGTGGAGGCCTGAATAATAAGAATAGTCACTGTCTGTTGGGTGTTGTTCCCGCCAGACATCCACTAGCCCCCAGGAGTCCAGCCATTCGCAGAGCTTTTTGGCTATTCTAGTGGACCCTGCACCCTGCAGTGGCGGGGTCGATCTGTCCTTGTTAATGTCCAATACTGCATTGAAGTCCCCTCCCACTATTAATTCTCCTGTGCTTTGGCGGGTGAGGTGGCTTGATAATTTGGTCAGGAAAGGGACTTGGTCCTGATTGGGAGCATAAATACAACTCATAACAACAGAGATACCGTGTAGTCTCCCTTCTATCACCACAAATCTGCCCTCTTGATCTATGTCAGTTGAGTCTATTATCAGTGGGACCCCAGCTCTGACCCATATCAATGCTCCCCTCGCATATGCTGAATACTCTGTGGCAAACACCTGTCCCCTCCATCTGCGTCTCAGTTTCTCAACCTCTCCAGCTATTAAGTGGGTTTCTTGTAGCATTGCCACCTGCACCCCTCTTCTCTTCAAGTAGGAGAGGATTCTGTGTCTTTTGGTTGGAGTGCTCATCCCCCTAACATTCCATGTTAAAAGATTATAGTTTGCCATGTTAATAATTTAATTTGATAATAGTGTCCCTGGCGCCCCCAGAGTAGAACTCTATTCCTACCCATGTTCAGATCTTTACTGTTATCGTAAATCGCCACCCACTTAGCCAAGTTAACTAATAACTGCAAAACCCAACTCCCCCACCCCAGGGCGCCTACCAACCTGCAAGTGGCCCAGAAAATCACGCAACAGTGCAACTTATTTAAACATATAGCTACAGTTCTCGCCAGGCTAGCTTAGACCAGCGAGTTACTGGTTCGGGGGGCGGTCAGGTCCGGAGGGGCCTCATATTCTTCTGTTGTGTCGCATCGCCAGGTCAACTCTTGCAATGTTTATCCAAGCTCGTCAGCGGACCGCGGCGTCACCCTGGGAGCACGTGTCGAGCAGGTCGAGTCTCCAGCCGAAGACACCATTGTACCGTCTGAATCCTCTCCTGAGCCCTCCGGAGGGGAGGCTCCACCACCAACTCGGGCTGCCGCCTCCAGAGCCGCCCTCTTATCTTTTTCCTTTTGCATTTGTGTTGGCGCCAGCTTCGGTCGGATCCCGGGTTTTCGCGCCCTTGGAGCCCGGCGAGCCCTGCCCGCAGATGTGTTCTCACCATTGGGTCGCCCCACTTGGAGTCCTTGTTTCTCGAGCCATTCCCATGCTTCCTCCGGTGTTTGGAGGAAAGTGGTTTTCCCCTCCAGTATTACTCTCAGTCTGGCCGGATATAGCAATGAATATTGAATCCCTTCGTCTCTGAGGGCCCTTTTGACTGCTAGGAATGAGGTTCGCTTGTTCTGAACATCCAAAGTGTAGTCCGGGTATAGCGTCACCTCCCCATTCGCTATCTTAAACGGGCCCATCTCTCTGGCCTTCTGTATGAGAGTGTCTCTGTCTTTGTAGTGCTGCAATTTGGCAATTACCACACGAGGAGGCCTACCGGGGGCTAGAGGCCTCGACGGCATTCGGTGGGCTCGCTCCAGCGTGTAAAAGGGCGTTAGGCATCCCGGTGCCACCGTTGTACTAAACCAATTCTCCAAGAAGTTCACCATGTTAGTTCCCTCGACTCCCTCTGGAAGGCCCACCACGCGCACGTTGTTCCTTCTGTTTCTGCCCTCCGCGTCCTCAACCCTTCGTTCTAGTTGTGTTAATCTAGTAGCCAGGGAAGTCACCTCAGCCGCTAGATCCTTCTGTTTCGGTTCAACTATTGCCAATGTGGATTCCGTTTCCTTGACTCTATCCACCAGTTTGTGGTGTTCTGCTCTTAGGAGGCCTACTTCCACTGCTACTTGGCTGATTTCGTGTTGTAGTGTTGTCTTTGTGTCTGCAATCGCCCCCAGTATTCTGTCCAGGGTTTCCTGTACGTTAGTTTGTGGGTTGGTCTGCTCTTCCATTTCTTTGCGTGCTGGAGGGGGCGCCATGTCCATGACCTTCTTCTTGTGACGGGCCCTGGGGGGCATCGGCCAAGCCGTATGGGGAAGATCGCACCCCCAAGGTGTAGGCCCGAGTCTCTTCACTGGCCCTCTTTCCACTGTGATCTCGTGCCCCGGCAGGCGCAGACCCGGTCTCGGTCTCCGGATGGGCGTCAGAGAGGGCCTGTTTGTCCACCCCTTCTGTACTTTGTTGGGCTCTGTTTTCGGCTACTCCGGCAATTGCCCCCAGCGGGCTCTAGCCACAGGGCCACTCGCTCTCTCTGCTTAGGGCGGCGTCTATTTTCTTTATTATTTTCTTTTCTTTTTGGATCCTGCCACTCCTCAATTACCCTTTTTTTTTCTTCTTTTTTTTTCTTTTTTTTCCCCCCTGTCTTCTTTTTTTTTTTTTTTTTCGGGAGAGTTCTTTCACGTGTTTTTTTTTTTTTTCCTGTGATTTACTTGCCCCCGGGGTGGTGTCTCATTAGGGGGCCTCCTGCCGCTCAGTGTCGTCTCTGCGCTCCTGCGGGAGCGTCCCCCGAGCTCCGGTCGCCCTCCCGGCAAGATGGCGGCTCCGAGCCCCCTCCTCCGGGGGCTTCCATCTCACGCTGCTTCACCCGGGACCGGGTGCGTCCCAGCTCCGCCTCCACTTCTTCGCAAAGGGGGTTCCCGGCGTCCGGTCCGCCGCGCCATGGCCCCACCAGGCGGGATCGCCTCACCGGCCCAGGCCGGTCGCACTCGCTCGGCCGCAACGCTCGGCCCCACCCGAGGCCCCGGCTCACCGCGGGATGAAAGGCCGTAGGTCCGCTGCGGAGCCAGCGAGCCTTACCCGCTCCTCCGCACATCCCGGATCAAAAAGCGGGGAACCCAGCCGCATCCAGGTTCCGCCCCCAGGTCAGGAGCAGTCTTTTGGCGTTGACCCGCCCGGAGATGGCACGCTTACAGGTATAACCCACCCATCCCAACACCAACCCCTGCATGCCAACACAAACTATGGACACCCATCACCTAAGCATGACAACTGCACATACCCATCCCCCCCCACTAACTACCCTCACAACACCTCCCTCAAGGGAATGCCTGCACTGGGGGACAAGGGCACCCATAAATCGCACGCTATTGCACACACAGAAACAATAACCAAACTCTCTTACCCTATGCAGGGCCCGAACGCCAACACATCAGTCAGGAGGGTCCAGAAATGTCGATCCCACCCCCGGAACAGGCCCCCAGTGATGACAGCAGCTCTGTCGACCCTGAACTTGATGACCAGCCCGGACCATCGGGGACCTCTGGACAGTGGGTTCCCCTCAGGCAGCCACAGGCCACACCAGACCCGACCCCCTCTGGCAACACCAGCACAGCTCCCACACAGCGGGCCCATGCCTCTGTCTCTAGGACAGGTCAATCAGCGGTGTGTCTGCCACTACAGGGCACCCAGGCTAACCCACCACCCCAACAACAGGGACCTGGGGGCAGTGGTAGCGGGCACACCGTCCAGGGGACAGAGGCCGGGGGAAACCGGGCAACTCGGAGGGCTGCTGTGCGACAGGGGGGGAGGAGAGGCCCAGGGAACCCACTCTCCAAGAGGCCCTCACCACCATCATGGGAGCCTACCACCACTCCCAAGAGACGATGGTGACGGTACTGGCCAGGTTCACGGAGATCCAGGCACAGCAGGAGGAACGCTACATGGGGTTCAGGGACGAGCTTAGGAACATCGGGACCACAATGGGGACCATCGTCCTAGCCCTCAACCGGATCGAAGACACGTTGCGGAACCATGTGGCACCACACAGGGCCCCTGTCACTAGCCCGGACCAGGAACAGCCTACCACCTCCGCCGGCGCTAGTGGACAGGAGGCCCCAACACCACGACAGGCCACCAGAACCCCACCTCCTGCTGAAGAACAACCACCCCGCAAGAGGAGCCTGAGATTAAAAAAAACGACAGAGTAGGATGTCAAGACCCCCGCCAGCAGGACATACCCCCTGATGTCATCCCACTGTCCCACAATGCCACCCTGTCCAACCATGAACTGCCGCTGCTCCATCCTTCCACAGGCAAAAGGACAATGCACCTGTGAGACTGAGAACTGGACTCTGCCATGGACATTACTCCACCCCCACCCATCACCCTTATAATCACATGTACCAATATCTAGCACTGTATATAAATCACATATTGCACACAAATCAGTTTTGAGTCATGCTGTATTCTTAACAAATGTATTACACATTACTGTTCAATATCTGTTCTGTCAATTAGTGATGACAACATACCAATGTCAATACGATGTAGTTCATGGGTAAACCAAGCAGAAGTCACGCACTGAGTCATACAGCACTGAGAAGGGAAGGGGAAAAACAAAAATGAGTTACAAAGAACTGGGGGGAAATACAGAAAGTAGAGATGCAGGAGGCTCTAAGCAAATGTGAAATGGCGTGGGTGATTCTTACCTGTGGGCTACTGGAAATACTGTTGTATAACAGTGTCCCTGTTGTCTGTGTTCTCCCCGTCGTCTTCCTCCTCTTCACTCTCCACAGGCTCCACGGCTTCTACAACACCACCATCTGGACCATCCTCCTGCAGGAAAGGCACCTGGCGTCGCAAAGCCAGGTTGTGAAGCATACAGCAGGCCACGATGATATGGCACACCTTCTTTGGTGAGTACATCAGGGATCCACCAGTCATATGCAGGCACCTAAACCTGGCCTTCAGGAGCCCAAAGGTTCGCTCAATCACCCTCCTAGTACGCCCATGGGCCTCATTGTACCGTTCCTCTGCCCGGATCCGGGGATTTCTCACTGGGGTCAGTAGCCACGGCAGGTTGGGGTAACCAGAGTCACCAATTAGCCACACACGCTGTCTCTGTAGCTGTTCCATCACATAGGGTATGCTGCCATTTCGCATTACATACGCGTCATGCACTGACCCAGGGAACTTGGCATTTACATGGGAGATGTACTGGTCAGCCAAACAGACCACCTGCACATTCATCGAATGATAATTTTTCCTGTTTCGGTACACCTGTTCATCGTCATTTGGGGGGACTAAAGCCACATGGGTCCCATCAATTGCACCAATGATGTTGGGGATGTGTCCAAGGGCATAGAAATCAGCTTTCACTGTAGGCAAATCACCCTCCTCTGGGAAAATGATGTAGCTCCGCATGAGTTTCATCAGGGCAGACAACACTCTAGACAAAATTTTGGAAAACATAGGCTGAGACATTCCAGATGATATGGCCACTGTTGTATGGAATGAGCCACTTGCTAAAAAATGGAGGACAGACAGAACCTGCACTAGAGGGGGAATTCCTGTGGGTTGGTGGATGGGGGACATCAGGGCTGGCTCCAGCTGGGCACACAGTTCATGGATAGTGGCTCGGTCAAGTCGGTATCGGAGTATAATATGGCGTTCTTCCATTGTCGACAGGTCCACCAGTGGCCGGTACACGGGAGGATTCCTCCTTCTCCTCGCAAGTCCCAGCGGACGGTGCCTAGGAAGGACAACATGGAGCACAGAGTCAATCAACTCACAGGTACGTACAACACAGCTTGCACAGTATACGAAAAGGTATGGCTTGCTATGTTTGTATGTGTGCCAATGCAAGGCCTAGGCCTGTGTGACGCAGTAGAAATTAAGCCATGTGGGCCCTTGAAATGGCGGCTGCCTGACCTGTGAAGTGGGACACTGGGATGTGAGGTAACTGCGCTGGCGTGGCACACCGTGGCAGTAGGCGGTCGAAGACCGCGGTGCTAAGACGCATTGGTTAACATTGAACCCTATGGGATTCAGGAGCCAATGACGATGTGCGCCAGCGGTCGCGGTACGCACCGCCGCAGTACGCACCGCCGTGGGCGTGACCGCCATTTTCTATCTGCTTAATCACTCGAGACCTGATCATCCACAGGAGAGGACCTATACTGCAAGTGCTGCTGTGAACTCGGTCTGGAAGTGACAATGGCTGCTGCGACTGGGGAAAGGGCCCCTGCCTTCACGTCTGAAGAGTTGGAGAAACTTGTGGATGGGGTCCTCCCCCAGTATGCGTTACTCTACGGTCCTCCAGACCAACAGGTGAGTACACTGAGTGCTCATTGAATGGGCTATGCCTGTGTGGAGTGGGGTGGCTGTCAGTTGGTGGGGTGGGGAGAAAATGAGGAGTGCAACGCACGACAGATGAGAGAATGGGCCACATGGCAAGGTTGGGGAGGGGGGGCATGTACTCCAAACATGCAGAAATGTGACGTTTTCTCTTTCCCACCCTGTACATGTCAAACAGGTGAGCGCCCATCAGAAAATCGATATTTGGCGTGCCATCGCCAAGGAAGTCCGGGCCCTGGGGGTCTACACCAGACGGGGCACCCACTGTCGGAAGAGGTGGGAGGACATCCGCAACGGAACCCGAAAGACCGCCGAGTCACTGCTGGGGATGGCCTCCCGACCTAGGAGGGGTGCCAGTCGTACCCTGACCCCCCTGATGTCCCGGATCCTGGTGGTGGCCTACCCTGATTTGGATGGGCGCTTGAGGAAATCACAGCAGACACAAGGGGGTGAGTATCAGCACATTCTGCTATCTTTACGCGCAGTTGAGGCGTCTGGGTGGGGGAGGAGGGCTGTGGGTGACAGTAGGCCAGGGCGCTTTCTGGAGTGTAGTCCCCTCCCTTAGACATGGCCCTGTGCCCCCGCCCCCCACCTCTGTAGGGTGCCAAGTGCAGCTATCCATGGTCCATCATCACTCATGTGCGCGTCTGTTGTCCCTAGACCTGTTGGCCTAGTCAGAAGTACTGAGTAGTGTACCCCAAGTTCGCGACTTAGTGCATGAGGCACCTGTGTCTGTCCTCTCCGCCAAGGGTATTGACAAGGCATGCACTCAACTTTGTTTTATTTCTCCCCCCACCCTTATTCTTTGTCTTCTTGTGCATTAGCATCATCAGGCGGAGGAGAATTGGCGTCGGAGCACGAGGGAGCTGCAAGTCACAAGGCCCCGGTGGGCACTGAAACAGACACCGAGGGCACCAGTGATCCGGAGGGCGAGGGGAGCACCACAACGGGGGCCGGTGGAGACACCAGCGACACGGACACGTCCTCGTTTGGGAGCTCCCTAGCGGGGGCGGCAACATCTGTGCCCCCCGCAACAACAGGTACAGCCGCCACCCAGCGCACCAGCACCGCCCTCCCAGCAGCCCCTCAGTCTTCGCTCCGTGCCCGCTCGCACAGGAAGGCGCGCGTCTCCTTCGCCCCAGGCACCTCAGCCCCTGCCTCTGTTACCCCTGCTGCCCTCAGTGCGGAGCTCATTGACCTCGTGAGGACGCTCATTGTTGGGCAGACTACCCTTTTGAATGCCATCCAGGGGGTGCAAAGGGAGGTGCATCGGAGCAATGCCTACCTGGAGGGCATTCATTCGGGTAAGGCTGCCCATCAACGATCGTTCACTGCTCTGGCCTCAGCACTGACGGCAGCCATTGTCCCTGTCTCCAGTCTCCCTCTTCTATCTGCCTCCACCCTTTCTCTGACTCCTGTTCCTCAGCCTATCCCATCCACACCATCAGACCAGCCTGCACACACCTCAACACCCAAGGCCAGCTCATCCAAACATAAGCACCACAGAACACACAAGCATTCACCCAAGCAACACCCAGATGCAGACATACCAACAGTCACTACCACCTCTGTGTCCCTGTCCTCCTCGTCTACCTCCTCCCTCCCTGTGACGTCTACACTCACACCTGCATGCACACCAACATCAGCCAGTTCTTCCATCACCAGCATACCCTCCACTACAGTCCTCACACGTGCAGTCACCACCCCCACTGCCATGTACACGTCCCCTGTGTCCTCTCCCACTGTGTCTGTCACCCCCTCTTCCAAGACACATAAACGCAGGCAGACACCCAAACAACAGCCAACCACCTCACGACAGCCTACGTCCCAGTCACCTGCACCCAAGGACAGCACACCTGACTCTCCTACAACCACATCCTCTTCCTCCACTTCTATCACCACTACTCCTACCCTTTACCTTGGCCCAAAGAAATATTACCTCTCCAATCTTAACCTCTTTCCCTTCCCTGACCCACCCCCTCCATCTGGGAAAAGTCCCAAGGGCACCTCAGCCACCACCAGCCCAGCTTCGAAGGTGCAAGTGGTGCATGGGTTATGGAGTCCACCCTTTGGCGGCAGTGACACTTCAGTCAGCAGCAAGGGGACAGCCAGCCCCCCCCCAGGCAAGAGGACCCGGAAAGTGAAGGGCCGCCGTGAGCGGACTGAGACGGCTGCCCCCGAGGAGGTAACTCCGGCCACTTCACCTGCCACAACAGCCAGGGGAGGCAAGGGCCCGAGAGCCCCATCTAAGGAGCGGAAGGGCAGCAGGGCGGAGAGGCCAGCCAGCAGGAGCGCGGAGCAGGAGGGCCCCACAAGCCCCATCCCGGCTGCAAGGGACGACACCAAAGGGCCCAGGACTCCGTCCCCGAAGGGGCCTGACACTGCACGTTCGGAGGGCGAGTGAGCAGGGTGTCCAGGCCAGGTCTGACTCCCTACACTTACTGGAAGTGCACCGCTGAACAGGGCCCCGCCGTGAAGACAAGCACCGCTGAACAGGGCCCCGCCGTGAAGACAGGCACCGCTGAACAGGGCCCCGCCGTGAAGACAAGCACCGCTGAACAGGGCCCAGCCGTGAAGACAAGCACCGCTGAACAGGGCCCCGCCGTGAAGACAAGCACCGCTGAACAGGGCCCCGCCGTGAAGACAAGCACCGCTGAACAGGGCCCCGCCGTGCAGAAGAGCACCGCTGAACAGGGCCCCACCGTGAAGACAAGCACCGCTGAACAGGGCCCCGCCGTGCAGAAGAGCACCACTGAACAGGGCCCCGCCGTCTCAAGCACCGCTCCGCTGGGCCCTTCCTGTCAAGCACCGCTCCGCTGGGCCCTTCCTGTCAAGCACCGCTCCGCTGGGCCCCGCCGTCTCAAGCACCGCTCCGCTGGGCCCTTCCTGTCAAGCACCGCTCCGCTGGGTCCTTCCTGTCAAGCACCGCTCCGCTGGGCCACGCCGTCTCAAGCACCGCTCCGCTGGGCCCTTCATCTCAAGCACCGCTCCGCTGGGCCCCGCCGTCTCAAGCACCGCTCCGCTGGGCCCTTCATCTCAAGCACCGCTCCGCTGGGCCTCGCCGTCTCAAGCACCGCTCCGCTGGGCCCTTCATCTCAAGCACCGCTCCGCTGGGCCCCGCCGTCTCAAGCACCGCTCCGCTGGGCCCTTCATCTCAAGCACCGCTCCGCTGGGCCCCGCCGTCTCAAGCACCGCTCCGCTGGGCCCTTCATCTCAAGCACCGCTCCGCTGGGCCCTTCATCTCAAGCACCGCTCCGCTGGGCCCCGCCGTCTCAAGCACCGCTCCGCTGGGCCCTCCCTGTCAAGCACTGCTCCGCTGGGCCCTTCATCTCATGCACCGCTCCGCTGGGCCCTTCCTGTCAAGCAACGCTCCGCTGGGCCCTTCATCTCAAGCACCGCTCCGCTGGGCCCTTCCTGTCAAGCACCGCTCCGCTGGGCCCTTCATCTCAAGCACCGCTCCGCTGGGCCCCGCCGTCTCAAGCACCGCTCCGCTGGGCCCTTCCTGTCATGCACTGTTCACGGTTCACTGTGCCCACCATGCATCCTCCTTGTCCAGTGGAGACATTTATCCACCTGATGGACTGTGGCTTTGCACTCCCCAGGATGGCACAGTGGGCAATCCACCCACTGTAGAGACTTTGAGAGACTGTGGCTTTGCACTCCCCAGGATGGCACAGTGGGCAAGCCACCCACTGTAGAGACTTTGAGAGACTGTGGCTTTGCACTCCCCAGGATGGCACAGTGGGCAATCCACCCACTGTAGAGACTTGAGAGACTGTGGCTTTGCACTCCCCAGGATGGCACAGTGGGCAATCCACCCACTGTAGAGACTTTGAGAGACTGTGGCTTTGCACTCCCCAGGATGGCACAGTGGGCAATCCACCCACTGTTGAGACTTTGAGAGACTGTGGCTTTGCACTCCCCAGGATGGTACAGTGGGCATGGTGGGCCCTTCGTGGATCTGGCGTCGTGGACTCATGTGGCTGTGGTGCCCCCCCCTTCCCTTCCCCCTGAGGTGCCTGTAGTTTTGTCACCAGATGCCCCTGCAGTGTTCTCTCCAAAGGACTCAGGTCTCCTGTGTGGGCTTTGCCCTTGTTTCGCTACACTTTGGCCCACGGACATATTAAATTCGTAAGATGTGCAGGACTAATTGCTTCAGTTATCCACTGCTGTGTAAATATTTTTTTTAAATGTAAATATTTTTGACGGTTGAACAATACTTTTCAGAAGCTATTTTATACATAAATATTTATTCCCAATTTGATTATGTCATAGCATTTTTTACGAGTGTTTGGGTGGTGTCACTGTGACTTGTTGCTCTGCATTGGTGTGTACATATTGGAGGGGGGGGGTTGCATATGTGTGTGCCCGTAACCTTTCGTCCTCCCCCCTCCCGTGTGCTGTAGGTGCAGTACTCACCGTTGACGTCTGCGCCGGAGTTCGTACTCGTGGTAGATGAGCAGGTAGACGAGAGCAGGTATGATGTTCAATTCGGGTTCCATGCTGTCCTCCTTCCTCGTGGAGTGCGTAGAGGTGAGCGTTTTCCCGTTCGTAGTCTGTTTCCGCCGTGTTTTAATCGGCGGGGCTCCCGCCCCGGAAAAGGTGGCGGATTGGTGGGTCGTGATAGGGTGGGCGGTACATTGTCTGCCGCCTGGCTGTTGGCGGTGACCGCCGCGCTGTTTGTTTGTACCGCCGTGGCGGTCGGAGTGTTAAAGCGGCGGGCTGTGTTGGCGGTTCCCGCCAGGGTCAGAATTCCATTTTTTTTACCGCCGGCCTGTTGGCGGGTTGGCCGCCGCTTTATCACCGACCGCCAGGGTTAGAATCACCCCCTTAATTTTCCTTTTGCGTTCCCCAGCACCCTTGCTCCCCTGTTGGCTGGCCATTGTTATTGCTGTGAGAGGTGAGTGAGCAAAGTGGGCGTGTGCTGCTGTCCTGGACCAAGTGCTGCTCCACCTGTTCTGGGATATCCAGGGACAGCCACTTCCTGTTTAGGGGTCCTTCCAATGCAACAGGAAGTGCTTTTCCTCTATTCATATGCTAGCTCGCAATTTGCAATTTTTACAGGCTGAAGTGATGTGTCAGTGTCAGCACCCGCAGTGGAGGCGATGTATTGATCTGTCTCATGTAGCAGCAAAGATGCATAAATTTACTCCACACAACAGCTGTGATGTGTGAGGTCTGAGATTCTGCAGTTCTGATTCACGCAACAAGGGCAATGCTCCAGTTCTGATCCTTGCAGTGGCAGCGATGCACTGTTTCAGCTGCAGCAAACATCTTAAGCCCAATTCCAAAGATCCAGGACAGGGGTGGCACCACTTGGCAGGGTAGACTCACACATGATAGAGTACAGGTGTAGATGTAGGATGGTTGGACATCTCATATATCCCTGAGACTTCAATCAGGAGACCAGTCAGCTGGCCCTTGGAGTCACTCTGGGTTGAAGAGATGGAGGTGCAGTCCTTCATACTCTTGGGCAAGAGGGAAGCAGTTCAGTAAAGCAGGAGTTCATCAGTGAAGCACCACAGCAGTCCTTCTTCCTAGCAGAGTATCTACAGGTCCAGAAGTGTGCCGAGTGCACTGAGTTGGTATTGTCAGAGGTCCAGCCTTGTTGACCCTTTGAAGTAAGGGAGACTTCAAAGACAAGCCTTTGAAGTGCAGAGATTCACTACCCCACCCCCTACCCTGGCTCCAGACTGACTACAGAGGGTATGCAGTCTTTTGTGTGGACAGGAACACACCCTATTTAGATCTAAGGGAGGCTGTGTCCAGACCCTTCCTCCCATCCTACCCAGTATGGCCCATCAAGGCTCATCAGGTCACACCTAAGCTCCCATTGTGTGTGGTTGTCTAGGGGGAATGGAAAAAGCCTAGCAGACATGTAATCAGAGAAAGGCATCAGGCACCAAATGACTAACGTAAAAAAATTGCAACTTTCTAAAAGTGTAATTTTCAGTATCGCAATTTAAAATGAGACTTCATCTTAAGTTGTGATTTTAAATTGCGATTAAAGAGATTCCCAACTTGAAAAGTCTGTCTCTTCCAGGTTGTGCATTACACTTATAAAATGTAATAAGGTAAGCCCAATGTTATCCAATCAGAGGGAGAGACCTTGCAGTAGTGAAAAATGAATTTAAGAGTTTTTCACTACCAGGACATGTAAAACTAAAAAAATGACATGTCCTATTTTTAAAATATTATGCACCCTGCCCTAGGGAGTGCCTAGGGCCTACCTTAGAGGTGACATATTTATTGAAAAGGAAGGTTTAGGCCTGGGAAAAGGTTGTTTCTGTCAGGTCGACATAGCACCTCAAAACTGCACACACAAGCTCTGCAGTGGCAGGGCTGAGTCATGTGTAAAGGGCTACTTACGTGGGTGGCAAAATCATTGCTGCAGGCCCACTAGTAGCATTTAATTTACTGGCACAGGTAGTATATTTTACCAAGAATTGATAAGTAAATTAAAGAAGCCAGTGATACCATGTTTTTGGGAAAGAGCACAAGCACGTTAGCACTGGTTAGCAGTGGTAAAGCGCACAGACTCCTAAAGCCAGCAGGAGCAAAGTCTGAAGGCAAAACGTCAGGAGGTCTGAAGGCAAAAAGTCAGGGGGAAACCACGCCAAGAATGCCAGGTATAACAATGGTGGAAATAACACATGATGGAATTGAAATTTATGTTGGAAAAGTGAGATTGCAAACTGCATCAAATTTCCTACACCTGAACTGGAGTATTGAAAAGGAGACCTATGCAAATAGGCATAATAGGCACAGATGTAAGTTATGAGTGTTGTAAATTAAGACTATGGGGGTCATTCCGACCCCGGCGGGCGGCGGGTGCCGCCCGCCAGGCGGAAACCGCCCAAACACCGCACCGCGGTCAAATGACTGCGGCGGTGATTACAACTTTCCTGCTGGGCCAGCGGGCGATCTCAAGAAGATCGCCCGCCGGCCCAGCGGGAAAGCCCCAGCAAAGATGAAGCCGGCTCCGAATGGAGCCGGCGGATTTGCTGCGGTGCGACGGGTGCAGTGGCACCCGTCGCGATTTTCAGTGTCTGCAAAGCAGACACTGAAAATCATTATGGGGCCCTGTTAGGGGGCCCCTGCACTGCCCATGCCAGTGGCATGGGCAGTGCAGGGGCCCCCAGGGGCCCCAGGACACCCGTTCCCACCAGCCTCTTCCTGGCGGTGTAAACCGCCAAGAACAGGCTGGGGGGAAGGGGGTCGGAATCCCCATGGCGGCGCTGCATGCAGCGCCGCCATGGAGGATTCCCTTGGGCAGGGGAAAACCGGCGGGAAACCGCCGGTTCCCCTTTTCTGACCGCGGCTTTACCGCCGCGGTCAGAATTGCCCAGGAAGCACCGCCAGCCTGTTGGCGGTGCTTCCGCTGCCCTCTGCCCTGGCGGTTTCAAATCGCCAGGGTCAGAATGAGGGCCTATATTTGTAAATCAGCCCATAATACCTGATTGTTACTTTGGCTGTGTGGTAGATCCTTAAGGGATGATTGTATGTGACGAATACCAATCTTGTCCTCTTCCTTTTAGAGATAACTCACCCTCTAATTAACATAATTTTAATTTAACTTTGCAATGCCTCAGTTTTTTTTCTTCCTTTAAGAAAGTTTCCTTCATAACCACAACTAACCCACTTTCCCTACTTTCAGTGGACAATTTTCTTGGACCCCTTCCTTGATATAAAAAAGCATTCATTATCCTCAACTGTTCTTTCTTTTCCCTACTGCTGTGGAAACAACCCTCTAACTCCACCTGAAAGAAACCCTTCTTCAACATCAGCCCTAACTTCATTTTCTAACTTCACACTGTGGAAACCCCCTCTGGACTAAACTTTAATCTATAAAAGCATTACACTTCTGTCCTTAACACTACCTTCCTTTCCCTATTTACCTCCTTAAAGTTACTTAGGATCCCAATTTTCTGCTAAGACAAGTAGATTTTCTTCTCACGTTTTCTGAAGGAAGAACACACACTGGATTCGCACTCTCCCTGATCCCTTCAAATACCTATTCCCTCTGGTGAACCAATAGCAGTCTTTAAGTGTCCCATCATACAATGCTACATGCAGCAGTAGCTGTACATATGAGCAGCACACATAACCAGGTACCTGCATGGTCCTTTCCATGAATGGCAGATAGGTGTTGGGTGAATAACCAGAGCAAGTTTCTAGGTAATCTGCTGTGACATGGTAAAAGCAACAGTGAGAAATTTCAATCTGGCATTCAACCATGATATTATGATCTTATGAATAATGTACAAACACTGGTCGAGGTGTTTCATTGCATCCCAGGAAAGCCCTTGACAGGGTGGAGTTAAACTCAAGATTAAAATGCTTTGGTTTTATTCTTCATTGTTATCATTTGTTGCACTACTTAATACTGAACCAATCTCTTGAAGTGCCTACAAGGTGAAATGCTAGTGCTTATAAAACTTCAAATTAAATATATGAAGTGAAAGGATGTTGAGCCTTCTTACTTCATTTTAACTGGTTGCTCATATTGAAGCTGATGACGTTCGGGCACTAGTAACAGGTCCTTCCACCACAGAGTTTTACAGGAAGGAATTGGGTGCTTGTGAATGTAAAACACAAGATCCTCTTCAGGATGACTTTTCAGCAGTGCTGAACTTGGGCCGGTGGTTGTTAGTAGGGGCCACTGGCACTCATTTTTGGGAAATGGCAACTTTTTTTTACACTTCAGAAATTTCCGAGAGCAAGAGCGGGAAACACACAAAGAGAAAAGGAAGAGAAAGCTGGAAAAATCACCACAAAGAGGAAAGCAGAAACTTAGAGTAAGATAAAGGGGCTGGGGGTGTATGGTAGCGGTTTAAAGCAGCATAAGGTGGTTTAAGGCTACCAGTCTTGGTATTTAGCACTCTGACATTTAATGATGCAGGCCCTGGGCTCCTGATCAGGCTTTTGGGGCACTGGCACTCATTCTTTTACAAATTTAGCACTGCTTTCCAGGAAATAACATGAGCACATTAGCACTGAGAAACAAAAGCATTAATGAGTGCCTTGTAAGCACGCACCAAAGCAGTTGTGAAGTTGTAAGTGCTTTATTACTATATCATGACAGAGGCAGTGTGCCATGCTGCTGCCTGCTTTACTGTTTACCGTTCCTATTCCTCTTTAGATAATTCCTCATACCCCAAATTAAAGACCTCTAAATGCATGAGTACGGCGACCATATAGATGATGCTGCAACATAATTTTATGGCAAGACCGGAGGCTCTTATTATGCTTCTCGATCTTGCTTTATTTTAAATAGCAGCAGTCAAGAAAACTACATTTCCCATGAGGCTAAAGGAACAGGCAGCCAATGGGAAAAGAAAACGTATCGGCATGACCACCAATAATAACACCGAACATACTATAAACACTTTACTTGACTGCGACCAGCCCTCTTTCTTGCTGCTCGCAGTCAAGATAAGTGTTCTAAATTCTTTCATTCTAACTATATGTGCACGTTTATCTCTATAATAATTCCTATTTAGTTGCATTTATTATCTATTATATGCCGCTTTGCTGCTGCGCGGCCGTGTTTCTTCGTCTTTATTCATTTTAGCGCTCCCTCTCCCGCATACTTGCCCCCCCCTTTTGCCGGCCTTCCGAGGAACCCGCAAACGTTCCAACGGCCGTTTCCTCAACACGACGCTTCACCGCGGCTCCGTCTCACCTCAGACGGCCGCGCTCGATGAAAATACAGCTTCCTCACTCCCCAACCGGGTCGCTCCAGCGCCTGCTCTTCTTCTCCGAGTCCAACACTTTTGACCTGCCTCTTCACATCGGTAACGCCCCGTGGGCGTGATCTCCCTGTTTCTGTCTCCACTAGCTATTTTTTAACCCTTTTCCTCCCAAATTACATCCAATATGACTGATAATTCCGATAATGACGATGATGTATTTAATCAAGACCTTGATAATTTTATTAACGATTCAGTGGCAAAAGCCATTAATAATTCAATGGGCAAAATTACAAAAAACCTTCAATCCTCTATACAGGATATGGTTTCCAAATCCTTACTGGCCCGTTCTGCGGGGGAATGCAGAAAAAGAAAAATTAAGGATTTGCCTGCCCATAAAGCCCTCAACACAGTCACCCCAGATGGCGCTAGCTCGACTAGTGAAACTTCTTCACCCCAGATTGAGGACAGGTCTCCTCCAAGGCCTCCTTCTAAGGAGGGGAAACCCAAACTAAAATGTTCCAAAAAGACTAAACATGTTTTAGCTGTGCCACAAAAAATATTATATCTCATATCTCTGACACAGACAATGACATGGGTGACTTAGATGATCCAGATGACGACACAGATATCTGGGGCTCCCAGTCTCAATCCTCCCCTCCCCCCAAGAAAACAAAATTTGATTTGACTACTAATCCTTTTACAGCCAAACAAATCCTGGACCCAGACGGCAATCCCATGTTTAACCCTTCTTTCCTCCACCACCCCAACTCTACTGAATGGTTACCCTCCTCTCACGTTGCCGACTATATTTCATCCAGACTAAGACTTCCTCTAGACAAGCCCACTAGGTCCAAACTAAGATCTGAATGTCCCAGACCTTTCCTTTCCTCTAATATTACCTCTACCCCATCCATTGATCAATCCCTTCTTACCTTCTTTTCTAAATTTGGTAAAGACCCCCGTAAGGGTGTCGATAAAGCCTGGTGCAACTGCCAGGACAAACTTTTAGATCTGGTAGGTCCTTTGGCCAGAATTTTTGATATGGCGGAATCAGCCTAAACAGAAAATATAGACATTGATCCTGCGGAACTGTCTTTGTGGATCCAAAGAGCCTTTTGCCTCCTTGGCAATGCCAATTCGGCCATCATTCACGAGAGACGGAAAGGTCTCCTACTTAAATGAGACCCTAAATTGGCCAATCTAGCTTTCATGGACCCCGGCATAAAGGCAGATGGTCTCCTCTTCGGGGCTTAATTCATAAAAGACTTAGGGAAGTTTGTGTCCACTTTCGCCTCTATAGACAAGGCACAACAATCAATTAAAAAAGTGTTCCACCAACGGGTTTTTGGCAAGGCCGGTACAGGCAGGAGCCGCTTTACCGGCCATTCCTTCCGATCACAAGGATCTAGAGGCTCCTACAGTTCCTACAATTCCTACAACTCCAATTACGACTCACAACCCTACAAACCTCAGTTCTATCCCCAATGTGGCAGAGGCTCCCGTGGTCGTGGACAACGCGGCTCCAGGTTTAGTTACCAACAAGGTAAGCCTGAATTATGGCCTTCCTCCTGTAGGCGGCCGTCTTCGCCATTTCATAGAAAAATGGAAAGGTATTACTTTGGATCCATGGGTACTCAACAAAGTTCAAGGTTACACCATAGAACTTTATTCAGTCCCACATCAACGATCCCTTCCCCCCCCCCTCTTCTTCTCCTCGGAAATGGCATCCCTAATCTCATCAGAAATCCAGTCACTTCTTCTCAAACAAGCCATACAGATTTCCTGTCCGGATCCTTCTGGTTTTCTCAGTACCCTCTTTCTAGTCCAAAAGAAGAACAAAAAACCAAGACCAATCATCAACTTAAGAAATTTCAATCGCTTTGTCGTATACAGACATTTCAAAATGGAAACCATTATTCACTTAAGAGATATTCTTCTCCCTCACGATTACATGGTTCGTTTGGACCTTCAAGACGCATACTTATCCGTACCCATACACGTATCTCACAGAAAATTCCTCCAATGGCAAGGACAAACATACCATTTCTCCTCCTTCCGTTCGGCCTTTCTTCAGCACCCTGGTGCTTCACAAAAATAATTAAACCGGTTACGACTCACCTCAGGTCCCTGGGAGTCAGATTGCTCATTTACCTAGACGATATCCTGCTAATGCACCAGGACTGTCGCTCCCTTCAACACCACCTCCAAATTACCTGTTCTCTCTTATCCCAATTGGGTTTTCTTCTCAACAAAGAAAAATCTGTGTCTATTCCGTCAAAAAGGATAGAATTTCTGGGTTTCATAATCGATTCCTCAACAGCTATTCTGCAACTTCCGCAACAAAAGGGAAGATCCACGAAATCAGAGATCCTGAAACTGCTTCGGAGTTCTCAAATCTCTCTCAGATCCCTAGCCAGAGTTGTGGGACTCCTCGCCTCCTCAATCCAAGCCATTTTCCCCGGCCCTCTTCATTATCGGGCCCTCCAAAGATTAAAAATCCGACACCTCAGAAGAGGACTTTCCTACTCAGAGACCATCAATCTCGACCAAGAGTCCAGTCTAGAGCTTCAATGGTGGATAGACCATTTAGATGCCTGGACCGGCAAGACTATCTTTCCGTCAGCCCCAGATCTTGTGTTAGAATCAGATGATTGTCTTAAAGCTAAATCAGAATATTTTACGCGTAAAATTAGGAACGCAGCTAATTCCTCTAGAGAGTTGTTCAGAGTTATCAATGTCCTGACCACCCCGCCTTGTGCACCTAAGCTGGACAACTCTCAAGAATTCTGCAACAAAGTTGCAGATTTCTTTGAAAGTAAAATTCTAAACATCCATTCTAGCTTTACCTTAGCTAAGACTCAGGGGTCCTCCTCTCCGCCCAACACCTCGGCCGGGGTCCCTCTTGGTCTATGCTCAGCCGCACTTAACAACCGGAGGCGACTGTCCAAGTTCAACATGCCATCTCAAGATATGCTCGGTAAGCTATTCCGTGAATGCAAATCGGGGTCGCCACTAGACCCATGCCCGCCGGCCATTTTGCAACTGGTCCCGGAACTGACAGCATTTGCGCTAATCCCCGTTTTCAAAGAAGTTCTTACTTCCTGCATTTATCCGTCTGCATGGAAGGAAACTACTATTATTCCTTTAAAAAAGAAGGAAACGGGGAAACATGATGATATAACCAATCTTCGTCCTATAGCTCTGCTTCCCTTGCTGGCTAAAATATTTGAGAAATTTATCAACAAAGAACTGGTCAATTTTCTGTCAGTTTCAGAGGGTTTTGATAAGTCTCAACATGGATTTCGGAAATTCCATAGCACGGAATGGGCCCTCATCTCCTCATCTGATAATATTCGGAGGTTGGTTGATGAGGGACAGGGTGTTGTGCTGGTCCTATTAGACCTTTCTGCGGCATTTGATACCATTGCCCCCCACATCCTGTTAGAACGTCTACATTATATGGGGATTAGGGACCAGGCTCTGAAGCTGCTCGAGTCCTTCCTCACGGACAGGTGGTCTACCGTAAGCTGCGGAGACTTTAGGTCCCCGGCCTACCTTCTGCCCTGTGGGGTCCCCCAGGGGTCCTCACTTAGTCCCACTTTGTTTAATGTTTATGTGGCCCCTCTGGCAGAACTTATACGTTCTTTTGGCTTCACCCCCACCTTATATGCAGACGGCACGCAGATTATTATTCCTATCAACAAAGATGGGGAGATAGTCGCGGCTCGGTTTAACACCTGCATGTCAGCGGTAAGCAGTTGGATGAAGGCCAACTGGCTGAAATTGAACTGTGAGAAGACAGAAGTTCTCTGTTTTGGGACAAGTAAGGTACTATGGTCCCCTAGTTGGTGGCCTAAAGAGTGCGGCCCTTTGCCCCTGCCGGGTTCCACATCCAGAAACCTAGGATTTCTTTTCGGCGATCATTTGTCTTTCCAACCGCAAGTCAATCTGACCATAAAAACTTGCTTGTGGACGTTGAGGAAGCTGAGGAAAATTTTCCCCTTTCTATCTAAAGAATGGAGAGTGACGGCTACTTTGGCGTTGGTCGGATCCAGATTGGACTATGGTAATGCCCTTTTGGTTAACCTGGACAAAAAATCTCTTAAAAGACTGCAGCTGATACAGAACACAGCTGCTAGACTAATACTGAATCTGCCATGATCTGCCTCTGCTAATGAAAGCCTTAAAAATCTTCATTGGCTTCCAATAGCCCAACGGATATCCTTTAAGGCTCTCTGTATTTCCCA
Source organism: Pleurodeles waltl (assembly GCF_031143425.1). Lineage (NCBI taxonomy): Eukaryota > Metazoa > Chordata > Amphibia > Caudata > Salamandridae > Pleurodeles > Pleurodeles waltl. Next base: position 1,400,218,755 of record NC_090447.1, on the reverse strand, counting down.
TAAAGCCATGCATGGGATTGGGCCCAAGTATCTTACTACTAAACTTCATTGGCACCGACCCACACGGTTGCTGTGGTCGGCCAATATCTTTCTCATCCAGGTGCCCCGCACTAAGAAGGTGAAGTGGGGGGATAAAGCCTTCATTATAGTGCTGTGAGGACTTGGAATTCTCTTCCGTTGGAGCTGAGAAAAGAGCATAACTATGTGATCTTTAGGAGACGGGTCAAGACCTGGCTGTTTCCTCGATAATGGTCTGTATTTCTTTCACTGACATTGCTGCCCTCCCTTAGTCAGCGCTTCGATGCCCCCGGGCCAGAATGCGCTGTACAAATACCTCCATACATACATACATACATACAGATGCAAGTCTGACGGGCTGGGGCGCCCGATGTGGCGCAATCTCGACTGGAGGTTTCTGGTCTTCAGAGGAGTCCAAATTGCATATCAACTATTTAGAGATGCTTGCGGGCTCCTTTGCAATCAAGAGCTTCGCAAAAAACAGAGTCCAGTGTACAATCCTCCTCCGTATGGACAATGTGTCAGCTGTCCGCTACATAAACCATTTAGGGGGCACCAGATCAAAACCCCTAGCAGATCTGGCAAAAAGCCTTTGGGAATATTGCCTTCACAATGAAATTTCCCTGTTGGCAGAGTATCTTCCCGGTTCCCTCAACGATGTCGCGGACTGGCACTCTCATTACCTCAGAGATTCCAGCGATTGGAAACTTCACCCCTCAGTCTTCCAAACTCTCTTTCACTAATGGGGTCCCTTCAAAATAGACCTATTCGCGTCTCGTCTAAATACACAACTCCCTCTGTTTTTCAGTTGGCGCCCGGATCCTTCGGCCCTGGCTTCCGACGCTTTCCTTCAGGACTGGTTATCCACACTCAATTACACCTTTCCTTCATTCCTAATGATTACCAGAATTCTCGCCCAAGTCAGGCGCCAACAAGCTTCTTTAATTCTGATAGCTCCATTCTGGCAATCTCAAGTGTGGTTTCCCCCTCTCCTCGAACTAATTATCGACTTTCCAGTTCTCCTTCCAATTTTTCCTTCCCTTCTTCGGAATCCTATCGGCTCTCCTCATCCTCCGATCCTCAACAGTACTCTCACCCTATTGGCCTGGAAGGTTTCAGGTATCCCCAACCTCCTGTCCCGATTTCGACAGAAGCTTCAAACCTCATTAATAAAGCCTGAGCTCCCGGCACTAGAAAGGCATACAACTCCGCTTGGTCTCTTTGGTCAAGCTGGTGTATTGGAAGGGATATCGATCCCTTTTCAACCGATTTAAATTACATTATAAATTTCCTTGCTGCGCAGGCCGGTGCAGGTAAGTCTTACAGGACAGTCAACCTTTATAGGTCAGCTATTTCCCTACAACATACCGAGATCAACGGAAACCAGATCGGGGAACACAACTTGATATGCTGCCTTCTTAAGGGAGTAAAGTTTTCTTTCCCACCGTTACCCAAATATTCCAAACTATGGGATGTCAATGTTGTCTTAAACTTATTTATTTCCTGGCAGGACAATGCAGACCTTTCTCTAAAAATGCTTTCAGCCAAACTAACAATGTTACTATGTTTAGTCTCTATTAAACGTTTATCGGATGTCAAAGCACTAGATATTTCATCTCGCCAATTTTCCCCTACAGGTGTTTTGTTTACTATTAACAAACGTACCAAAACAAATATACGTTCTGTGTTTTACCCTTATTTTCCCAATCAACCCAAACTATGTGTAGGACAATGTCTCAAAGTCTACGAAGACCGCACAGCCAACCTCAGAACGTTCTCATCCCAACTCCTCATTTCTTTCCGCAAACCCCACAAACCTGTATCATCTGCTACTCTAGCCAGATGGGTACGCTGGATCATGACCTTAGCAGGCATAGACACATCAGCGTTTGGCGCTCACTCCTCCAGGGGTGCTATGGCTTCCAAAGCATTTTGGGTAGGTTCCAGACTCGAGGACATTCTGAGATCGGCTGACTGGTCTAATGATTATGTTTTCAGAACTTTTTATTGTAAACCAATTCAAACAGCAACCTCAATAATAATTAACATGCTTTCCAAAAGCATAATAAGAGCCTCCGGTCTTGCCATAAAATGTAGATTTTCCTAGTAATTTATGACGGAAAGTCTTAATTTTATTAAAGACACGGAGGCGAGTATTATCCCACCTCAGATTCTCTAATCTTTGTCGATTCTTCTTCCCTCCCACAGCAACAACCAACCAACCTCAGAACCCTTCCCGATCGCCGGATGATGCCTCCAACATCGTCAAGTTTGATCACCCATCTGCCTAAGGTTCATCACAAGCTGCACTCATCTACCTGGGCTTTCCCGCTCCTCAAGTCATGGATGAACTTTTGCCAAGAACTTTGGGCCAGATGTAGGAAGCACTTTGCGAGTCGCAAACGGCAAAATTTGCCATTTGCGACTCGCAAATGCGTGTTTCCTATGCAGAAATGCATTTTGCGAGTCGGGACCGACTCGCAAAATGCATTTCCGAATCGCAAATAGGAAGGGGTGTTCCCTTCCTATTTGCGATTCGCAATGGTATGCAATTCCATTTGTGACCGCGTATGCCGTCGCAAATGGAGTCGCAGTTACCATCCACTTGAAGTGGATGGTAACCCATTCGCAAACGGGAAGGGGTCCCCATGGGACCCCTTCCCCTTTGTGAATGGACCCCAAAACATTTTTTCAGGGCAGGTAGTGGTCCAAGGGACCACTACCTGCCCTGAAAAAAAACCGAAACAAAAGGTTTCGGATTTTTTTTTAAATGCAGCTCGTTTTCCTTTAAGGAAAACGGGCTACACTTAAAAAAAAAAAACTGCTTTATTTAAAAGCAGTCACGAACATGGAGGTCTGCTGACTACAGCAGGCCTCCATGTTAGCGAGTGCCCATAGTCGGTATGGGGCCGCAATTTGCGACCCACCTCATTAATATTAATGAGGTGGGTCTTTGCGACCCCATACCGACTCGCAGAAGGTGTCTGAGACACATTTCTGCATGACATTTTGCGACTTGCAAATTGCGAGTCGCTAGTACTCGCAATTTGCAAGTCGCAAAATGTCATTTTGCTACATCTGGCCCTTTGTTCTCTAATTTTGGCGGTTCCCATAGTAGTTTCTATTATTCCGCTATTTTCTCACACAGACTAGCCTCCTCGCATCAAGAAAGAGGGCTGGTCGCAGTCAAGTATAGTGTTTATAATATGTTCGTGTTATTATTGGTGGTCATGCCGATACGTTTTCTTTTCCCATTGGCTGCCTGTTCCTTTAGCCTCATGGGAAATGTAGTTTTCTTGACTGCTGCTATTTAAAATAAACAAATCGAGAAGCATAATACTCGCCTCCGTGTCTTTAATAAAATTAAGACTTTCCGTCATAAATTAATAGGAAAATCTACATTACATACTCAAATGAAACAATATATACATTGAGTATGGGAAGTGATACTATGGAAGAGCTCTTTTACGTGCTCCCTGCCAGCCCCGAAGTTTATGTAAAAGTGCCACCGTGAAGAGAGTCCTCAAGTATTCGGGAATCCCCTTTGAGAATCCTGTATACACAGTTTTCAGTTAAAGGGGAAAACTGCTCCACCAAACTTAGCTTTCATGCCAAGAAATGTCTAGTTCTAACCGGCCTCCTCTAATTGTTCCATACAATCTTCAGCATCTTCTATCTCAGGGCCCTCTGAGCCCCCCCTGGGGTAAGCAGCTTCATTGGCAAGACCTTGATCCCTTGTTAGCCCTGCAAGTCATCAGGGATGGCTGTTTTAAGTAGTAACTCATACAGAGTGGGAGACATCTCTTTGCAATGGCCTGTGGCAAGCAGGCAGGCATTTTTCTGTACAGGAGGCATATAAGTCTTTTCTCCTGTTCCGATCTCCTTAGAGTGGATTAAGCTGGACATTCTTCCATGACCCAAAAATCCACAATGGCAAATTGCAGCCTCAGCAATGCAGAACATCCCCTACGTTCTAGCTCCGCCCAGGACCACCCAGCTCAGCACACTGAGTTTCAGAGACAATCTCCAGCCTGGGGGACAACACTCAGGTCTCCTGAAGGATCTAACTTCACTGAGTTGCCTAGAATTTCATTCTCTATACGGAAAGGTACTACTGAGTATATTCAGTCGCATATATCCCCATGTAACATGGTCCACATGTGTCCTCCCACCCCTATTTGGTATTGTTTTTTTCCAGTTCTTTAAAGTGGCAGCGGGAGAGCATCAACATCAGGAGTGGTTATAATGTAATCCCCGAAATAAAATTCAAGCCTTTTGAAAGGCACAAGCAAAATATATTTTGTATTTCATAACTACTATAAATGTAATGGCTAACAGGAACGTAACTTTACCTCTAGTCTTTTCTGCCCAACTCATATGTACACTACACATGTGGCTATATTTGCACTTTCCAATCAAATGTTATCTATTGAATAGAAAATCACATTTCCTATAGTACTAAGGATGCCCCGTGGCATAGGCTGCTGGAGAAATGCAATTTAAAAGAACATGTTAGAACTACAAGACTTCAAATATCACTTCTACCTCCCATATCTTCCCTCTGCGAAAGCCCACTTGCCAGCTGCCTCCAAACGTAACAATTATGTCAATTTGGAAATAAGTGTCTTTCCTTTAAAAAACTGGCTGAGTGTGAACAGTGTGCTGCAAACACAGATGCCCAAAATTAAAACATTGAGAATGTGGAGGAAATATGGATTTTCTTGCTCCATGTATCTGATCTAATTGTTCCGCATCAGCCCCTTATGGACTGTGATGTTCAGCTGGTCCTAATTTAAAAGTACCTATAGAACAGTGCACATGCTTATATATCTCTCCACAGTAACAAACATAAAACAGATATCTCCTCTGGGCATCAGCTCAGGAGGACAATAATTCGTGTTGCATGTTCAAGATGCATCTATGTCTAATCCGTATTAAATAGCTCCTACAGCAAATATTAAAGAGACCATCCAGTGGATGATGTCACAGTCCATCTCGAAACCCAGCTGGCATAATCAAATAAAGGAAATGTTAGAATGCTCGTTATTGGTGATTGTTTGAGATGCAGACCTGGATGGCCCTGTTAAGGCAGTGCCCGTGTCTTTCCTAACGCATATGTGCTGATCATGGCCATAATTTTAAATGCGCTTCTCAAGGAAATTATGTTCTACTGCACAACCATAAACCAGAGGAAAATGGCACCCTTTGTCAGTGTACCATACAATTCTCTGAATTCGCTCCTCCAGATTTCTAACTGCATTCCCTGCAGCACCATGCAAAGACATAATATATTTTACAACACCCCATGAAACCTCTTTCTTCTTGCAATATGTTTCTCTTTTAGTTAAAGAGCCTTATCATTTATTGTATGCCCATTCAGGGCGGAATAATGTTCACATAATGAATTGGTGACGCAGTGAATTGCTTCAAGATGCCGCAATGGCTTCCTTTGGATATATTTCTTACGTCTTATTGTTTGTTTTACCCACTGATAGGGTTATTGCAAAATAACCGTTCAATCATGATAAGGGGATATTGAGCAATACCCTCATTGTTAAAAGTCTATCTCGGGCATGATTGATTTTTATGGTGAAATAAAATGAATTGCCTATTCAGGGCGTAATGATGTTTCTAAGTGCAATAGCGGAGATAAACATAGAGAAAATTTAAAGAATTTGTAATGTGGTGAAATGTTATAAGAGAGCGGACTTTGTTTTCTTAATGTTATGTTGGAGTAGGTAGCTCTTAATTTGTCCGTATTTTGTTTTATTGTAAAAGAATCGACCAATCATGTGCATAAAAATGTGTGACTTGCTGCAAGACGGCGACACTGATGACGGCGCTCACTGAAACGTGTTTGTTTATTTTGCTTGTATTTGAATAAAGAACGAAAGATACTTCTCTGAGAGTGTGGTTTCATTTGTCTGATATATATATATATATATATATATATATATTTATATATATAAAACGTACAGAGGGTCACCGTTAGATAGCTATAGTTAAGAACTAGTTCCATAGCAAAAGCATTTTTTGTTTTTTTCAATAATTTTGACAAATTTTCAAAACTAGTTTGCAACTCACCTCAGATGCTGTCTTGATAGTTTCACTATGATCCATATTGCAAGGGCTGAGAAAAAGGGGGATCCCAAAAACGTCTTTTCCCCCATACAATTTCCCGTAGGGATTTTGAACACGACTGCAGCTGGACGTAATTATACCAACATTTGTCAGAAAGCTAGCTCTTGGTCCAGAAAGTGTGCTTTTTTTGATTTTCTGTAGATCCATTCAGAAGTTTTGGAGTTATTAAAGGAAAGAGAAATATAGATATCTAGAGGCACGGATATTCCATGGATCCATCCCCTGTGCATTCACAAATCTATGTGTCAAAGAAAGTTCCTGATTGGCTGCCTGCAACCCGAGAGAAAAGTCGCAACTGCCATTTTGTTTATCGGCTTGGTATGGTGGTGGAAAAACTGTGAAAAGTGAAATACGTGGTCGACACAGAGGTATCCTGGCCTCTTAGGACCCCCATGGGCAAAAAATGGCTCAAACTTTTTTTTGCCAATTTTTGGATCTGCTGCGGGGCTCAGCATGTCCTCAGTGTAAATGCTCAGGAACCGCAAATCCAGAGCAGATCCGCCAATCCAGAGCCCAATGGGAAAAAAAAAATTACACACACTCGCTTAAAGAACCCCACGCGGGTTGGCAGCACATGGGGTGTTGGGCACAGGGCCTGGATTCAGGCCAGGTCCTGCTACCAACTCCCTGCTGCACACAGCCTTGGCAGCCTTGGCAGCACCCCATGCTGAATTAAAAAATAAGATAGAAGTTCACGGAAAAAAACCAAAGTTTACAGGGACTTTATAGTTAGAAATTAGCATTTAAAAAACCTTAGAAATTCACTGAAAAAAGAGAGGTTACTGAGTGTTATAGTTAGGTTCTAAATTTGCATGCTCAAAACCATAGAAATTCAGCTGTTAGATTTATTTCAGGTAAATATCAAAAATCTAAATCAAATCAAAAACATTTATAAAGCGCGCTACTCACCCGTGAGGGTCTCAAGGCGCTAGGGGAGGGGGGTTACTGCTGCTCGAAGAGCCAGGTTTTGAGCTGCCTCTGGAATGAAGGGTGGTCCTGGGTGGTCCTGAGGTTGGCGGAGAGGGAGTTCCAAGTCTTGGCTGCCAGGTAGGAGAAGGATTTCCCACCTGCCGTGGTGCGGCGGATGCGAGGGACGGCGGCGAGCGCGAGGTTGGCGGAGCGAAGTTGACGGGTGGGTGTGTAGAAACTGAGGCGACGGTTGAGGTATTCAGGTCCCTTGTTGTGGAGGGCTTTGTGTGCGTGGGTGAGGAGCCGGAAGGTGATCCTTTTGTTGACGGGAAGCCAGTGCAGATGTCTCAGGTGGACGGAGATGTGGCTGTTGCGGGGTATGTCGAGGACGAGGCGGGCAGAGGCATTTTGTATTAGCTGAAGACGTTTCTGGAGTTTAGCGCTGGTTCCTGCGTATAGGGTGTTTCCGTAGTCCAGGCGGGTTGTGACGAGGGCGTGGGTCACAGTTTTTCTGGTGTCGGCGGGGATCCAGCGGAAGATCTTTCGGAGCATGCGGAGAGTGAGGAAGCAGGAAGATGATATGGCGTTGACTTGATTGGTCATGGTGAGAAGTGGGTTCAGGATGAATCCGAGGTTGCGTGCGTGGTCTGAGGGGGTTGGTGCGGTGCCAAGGGCCGTGGGCCACCAAGAGTCATCCCAGGCGGACGGGGTGTGTCTGAGGATGAGGACTTCAGTTTTTTCTGAGTTCAGTTTCAGACGGCTGAGTTTCATCCATTCTGCGACGTCTTTCATTCCATCTTGCAGGTTATATAACCCATGCGCTAAGGTAACTATAACTTGCGCCTTCCCCATGGATAGCTAATTATCCCACATATTACATCATTCATTACATCTTTTATGGCATCATTGATATTATTACTGCAACATTTGCAGTAAAATTATTGATGAGAAAACTATGCATGGTGGAGTAGTTACCTTAGGGCACAAGTTATAGTTACCTGAAATAACTCTAACTATAACGGCTGAATTTCTGTTGTTTTGTGTGTGAAAATTCAGAACTGAACTATAACACCCCTGTAATGTTTGTTTTTTTTCAGTGAATTTCTAAGGTTTTTTCACCAGTAAATAATTTTCCTAACACTTCCTATCCAATAGTTATATACATTGCTTCCTAACAATAGCAGACAGCTCGCATTCCTAGGGTGCTGGCAAGAGGGGCCCTGCGCTGCCCACAACATGGTCCTGGGTAGTGCAGGGGCCCCCCTATGACACTCAGCATTGGCTGGCAGAAAACAAAGTTGTGATCAGCACAGCGGTGCCAAACTCGGAACAACCATGGCTGACCACAACTTTGACCGCCACCAACTCATCAGGATCTCTGATCCTGGCGTAGGCACTGGTCTCCTGGTAGTCTGACTGCCAGGATCGTAATCCGGCAGTCGGACTGCCAGGATTGCAGTGGTCTGGACCACCAAACACAGTCATTAGGCTCTTAGTCACTTTTTTGGAGCCTGGATTCCTCCTTTACTTCAAGGCTGCAGACTGTAGGAAAGAGGGCTCCACAATGCCAGATACTTTCTCTGTGAGGTACAGCTGAATCAAATTTACAGCAGTGGAAAAGCTCAGAACAGGAAAACCAGAATGTTCATCTTAATGATAATGCATCTTCATCGGATGGGGTTCATACATATTTCCCGGTCGTCCGGACGTCTTTGGAACCAGAAAAGTTTCTAAGTTTCAGATTTCTCAGAATGTTAGGAGGAGTACACTTTGACATAATCCAGGGTTTGAGGCTCTTAGGGACAGCATTTGGGGGTCAAGTCTCATTCCAGCAGAAACCACAAGCAGGATCTAGATCAGGTCCCGTTCAAAATAGTCAGCAGACACTTGAAGAAAATACTTTTTATAGCTTCTTGTGATCCCGCAGCTTCAACAGGAGGTCAGCCTAATTATCCTCTGAGTCTACTTCTTTGTCCTGGTTACAAGATGGATATTAAGCCCAGTTCTTCAGGGCACTTCTCAGAGCTCAGCAGCAGGTTCAATCCTGTTCTGAACTTCCACAGGTCATAGTGTTTGGAAGAATGCACTGTTGGTTTCACATTTATTCCTGTCACAAGCCTCTGGGTGTGAATAATTCATGGCCCCTTCCTAACCACTACAGTGAAAGTTGTCAGGGATAACCTATCCACTTTTGCAGAACTTCCTGTGTGCCCTACATCAAACAATCCCACAGTGCCATTCTCTGCCTAATCGAAGATGAGAAAATATTTTTCCCCTGTGTTGAGCCTGTGTACTCACCCTGTGTGGTCAGGGAAAGTAGCAACTTCTTCTCCCTGGTCACCCTAAAAAAGATAGGGGGGAACCAAGAAGGTTCCTGTCCAGGTGTCAGCTAACATTTGCCTTTGAGAGGGATGTCCTTCTTTGAAGTTAAGCATGTTCCTGGGCGCAACCCAAATGGTCATCCTGCCAGAGCAACAGAAAGATCTCCCCACACCCATGCCTTTGTCTCTGCTCTTGGAGCAGTTTTCACACCTCATCAAGGGAGTTATTCAACTGCTGGGTAATAGTTAGAGCTCAAGAGAATGGACCCCCAGAAGCTTGCAAGTAAAATGTAATGCTCTGTAACTATCTTTTCCAAAATAATAATTAAACATTTAATTTTACCATTAAATTGGATTTTAGTAACTATTAAAAGAGTCTCTGAATTATATTTCAATCTGTTTCCTAAATTAAGTTAGCATTATTAATCATAAAGATGTAACTCAGTGTTTTCCTATGTAATAGCCAGCCTTGCTACAGGAAAAATAGCTTTTGGGACCTTTTTACTGTAAGGACATTTTTAGCACTGCATTTCTCATTGTCCTACTTTTAAATTCCATGCACCTTGATATATGTGCAGAAAGGCCTATGTAGGAGTGACTTATTATTATTTCAAATGAACATTTTGTCAAAATCCTGTCAAAAGAGTTTATTTGACAGGTTGAATCGCAGTTTAGTAAGAGTTACCTTACAGACCCTGGATGCACTTTGTAACATATATTAGGGACTATACACAGAGGTCTATATCTAGTAAAAGCAGTAAAGGCAAACATCTGGGGATACAGCTCACAAAAGATGGATATTTCCTACAAGACAGTCAAGGGAACAGTCTGTGAACATCCCCTTTATGAGCAAAAAGGTTCTAAATAGCCGGATATAAAATAATGACAAATGTACACACAAGCGGCTGACACCAAGAGAGACATATAGAATGTTTAGTACCAATCAGCAAACCTCCATTCAGTTTGTTCAGTTACCTGCTCCCTGATATACAAGGCTAAAAGATGTGACATTTATAAATCAGATTAAGCAAAGTAAACCTCAGAGTGCATGTGCATATGCAGTACTATCCTTGTCTGTTATCTTGAGGTGAGAACAAAGTTGTTTTGCTTGCAGGGGAATAAATTTGGATTTTGGTAAAAAGAGGCTAAAGGAAGTGCTGTGCAGGTGACACAGTCAGGCAGGCATGGCATTATTATAAAATTGTGCATCAAGCAAATGTGTTTGTGAACAAATCTTGATCTCTCTTTGAAAACGTTTCTAATGTTGTTTGGATAACGAAGACTGTGTCTATTCCCCAAATATTTTGTGCATGCAAACCTGTGCTGTAGTTCACTTCCTTCACACATAGGGGGTCATTATGACCCTGGCGGAAGGTGGAGAACTGGCGGTAAGACCGCCAACAGGCTGGCGGTCTTACTTTGTGGAATTATGGCCATGGCGGTTACCGCCAAGGTCATCCGCCGGTTCTCCGTTCCGCCCGCTGGGCTGGAGACCTGGGTCTCCAGCCCGGCAGCCGTCACTAGACCGCTGGTGGTATTTGGACCCGGCTTACCGCCGTGGATTTTCAGCGGTTTGAACCACCATGAAATCCATGGCGGTAAGCACTATCAGTGCCAGGGAATTCCTTCCCTGGCACTGATAGGGGTCTCCCCCACCCCCCACCCTGACTCCCCACCTACCCCCCACCACCCCTGCCACCCCCTGGCAGGGCCCCCCTCCCCACCCGACCCCCAACATCACATCACGACACGCACGCAGGCACCACCTACAGACATACACGCACACACGCCGACATACATGCCTATATCCACACACAAAGTCAGACACGCACAACCACATTCAAACATACACGCACACATCCATACATACATACCCACAGACATACACGCACTCATTCCCAAACACACAACACCCCCGCAAGCATACACGCACTCACATACCCCCTCTACATACACACACGCACACCCCCATGCACCCACACAACACCCCCCACCCCCCTCCCCTCACGGACGATCAATTTACCTGGTCCGACGATCCTCCGGGAGGGGACAGGAGCCATGGGGGCAGCTCTGCCGACACCACACCGCCAACAGAACACCGCCACGGCGAATCACAGGACGTGATTCGCTGGGCGGTGTTCTGTTGGCGTGGCGGTGGAGGTGGAGCAACCTCCACTTCCCCGCCACCCGCCAGTATGGCTGTTGGCAGCTCTCCGCCGTAAAAGGACAGAGAGCTGCCAACGGTCAGAATAGGCCGAGCGGCAAACCGCCACCACTGGCAGTCTTCTGCACGGCGTTCCCTCTGCGGTCTTTAAAAAAGATCGCCGAGGTCATAATGACCCCCATAGTGCCATATTGCATTTCCTCGCACTTGTTCCATTTGTTATAGCTCCGCTATCTGCCTTACTGCAGTGTTTGCATGAAACTGTGCCAGATTTCCAGACATTTTCTTTTCAGGGAATATGAACACACCCTGGTACACAAATAAATAACTCATTTTTCAAAACCATTTCTGAGACTACCAATCAATTTAAAGAACCACCTAGGAAGCAGCTTGGGAACTAGTCTGTAATTGAACATAATGAAGGAAACCAAACTCTGGCCAACAATCTTTTACCATCTATGCTACCTGCCGTTCAAGATCAGGCCACCAATACAACTCATCTTAAAGCATACACATCTACTCTTGTGAAAGCAGACTTTTCACAGTCAGTTAAGCTTGTGAAGTAAAGAATCAAGAGAAAGGCAAGTAGGTTGGATATGGAAAGGGAAGAAGAACAGGCTAAACACTGAAGGAGCTCAAAAGATTGATAGTGGGGTGAGGGCAGATGGTGCGAATGGGACCTCCTCAATAGGCTAAACATTCAAGGAGCTCAAAAGATTGATAATGGGGTGAGGGCAGATGGTGCGAATGAATAATTGGTTTTCGAAGACCCTACACTTGAGGAGCAGCTGCTCCATAAATCTTTCCTTGACTTTTTCACCTATTATTGAGAGTGAGCTAACGCTTAGGAATCTGATTGAATGAAGCAGGTGAGAAAGGTGGCAAAGAAGCATCTCAGTATACACACCTTCACAGTTGCCAAAACCACTGTGCATGGCAATAGTGCATCCTGACTCTATCTCCCATCAAATGGCCCAGGATGAGATCAAGAGCCAATCTGAAAAGACATTTGACTTTAATATTCTTATATGATCACATGCCATAGCTTCTCCTACTGATGATTTCACAACACAGAATGCAGAAAAAGTAGAGATGCAATGTGTAGCTCATAGTGTTATTTCCATTAAAATCAACATGCCAACACAATTTCTGTTAGCACTTAGGGAGGACTGTGAGGGCTTTATGAATTGTACAGATCACACGTTCAATGCAGCTCATATAAAAAGCCAATCCCTTACAAACCAGACTTCTCTTGAAGTCCACCCATTCCAATTTATTGAGAATTTTGGAAAACTAGAAGGCAGCTATTGCCAGACTCCAGGGGGAGCTAATCACAGGATACGTGGTATAGCATCTGCATTCTGCAGAAGGCTAACATCACATTGTCACATGTGAAACTGTGTTAACTCCTACTTCCTCTAAAAAAAGGGAAAGCAAGAGACCCTTATCAAGTAAGAAGGCTGTACAACAACCATTGGATGAGTGTGTACAAATTAAGGGGCATATTTATACTTTTTGGTGCAAAACTGCACTAACGCAGTTTTGCATCAAAAGGTTTTGCACCAGCTTGCACCATTCTTGAGCGCCAGCCGGGCACCATATTTATGGAATGGTGCAAGTCGGCTCGAAGGGTAGGCTAGCATTTTTTTAAAATGACGTTTGCCGGTTGGGGGTGGCGGTATGGGAGAAAGGGGTTTTGCACCAAAAAATGACGTTAGGCAGGTTAGAGTAAAAAAAAAATGACTCTAACCTGCCTACAGTCATTTTCTGATGCAAAACCATCCTTACCATGACCCCTGTCTTAGAAAAGACAGGAGTCATGCCCACGACCCCAATGGCCAGCACAGGGGACCAGGGTCCCCTGGGCATGGCCATTGCCCCCATTGCCATGTATTGGGGCCCATTTCAGGGCCCCAACGGCACTTTAAAATAAATACTTACCTGAACTTACCTATACTTACCTAGAATGGGTTCCCCCATCCTCCACTGTCCCTCAGGTGTGGGTGGGGGTGTCCCTGAGGCCTGGGGAGGGTACTTGTGGGCTATTCCAACGTGTTCCACCACGGAAATAGGCCCACAGGTCCCCTAATGCCTGCCCTGACCCAGGCATTAAATAACGGTGCAAAGCAAGCTTTGCGCCCTTATTTGACCCCTCCTCCCATCTGTGGATGATTTTAGCACAGGGGATAAATATGGTGCTAAGACCATAGAGTCATGTTTTGCATGGGAACGCCTTCCTTACATCTCATTGATGCAACGTAGGTTTTCACGTTCAAAAAATGACTTTAACTCCATAACTTTGGTGCTAGACCCGTCTAGCGCCAAAGTATAAATATGGAGATAGTTTTGCACTGAATTTGCGTATAAAAAATTACGCAAATTCGGTGCAAAACAGGTATAAATGTGCCCTGTAATATGATAGCAATCATGTTCAGTGTGAATATTTAAACGTAATCAAAACGTCACTGTCCACATCATATGCTCATTGAAGCTTGGCAAGCAAAAAACTGTTATGTTGGTCAGCTTACCAAGGATACATAAAAATGTATATTTCATACACGTAAGCTGTCACAAGACCGCTAACAATTGGGATGGGCTTCCCGGATGGAACTGCCACTCCTGGAACCCAGTGGCTCATCACCAACGATACAAAGAAATTCCATGTTCCAGCACACTGCAGCAGCTGGCACCACTACACACCTTCCTCCCACAATAATAACCACAACAAATTGCAAGAAGGAAACTACAAACCTTCTAAATAAGAATATAAAAACATATATGTATACCATAAAGAGCATGGGCCTGATTCACAAAGGTAATTTTAGACGTTTGGTCTAAATGTAGACAAAACGTCGGAGTGTACGATTTTGTGAATTCACAAAGGACATTTACAAGTAGTATCTTTAGGTCCGTTCTTGATGTGGGGATTCGTCCTGAGGGTAGACCTAAAGAACTACTTGTAAATGCCCTTTGTGAATTCCCAAAGTTGTAAACTTAGATAAGTTTATATTTGTGAATGTTGCCCGAAGAGAGTAATGCTACGATGATTCATTTATAACACTGGAACAACATTGATTTAAAACATAACAACAATGACATTTTACATTACTAGCAATGAAAATGTTCACAAAGAAAAGATGAAAAATATCAAGCTTCACTTATACCATAGAGCTCCTTCCATGAAACACATAATCCTTCCACCGCTCAGGTCTAGCACACTCTCTCCTTCCCCATCCACAACCTGCTGTGGACCCAAGAAAATCACTTGGAACCTTCAGCAACTGGGAAAATGAATATGAATTCCTCGATTTTCTTTTCATCTCATACAACATAATTTGCTTTGACTAGCAGAGATTCTTCCTTACCGTCTTTATTTTGAAAGGCCCACAAGCTTGGATCTGCCTTTTCTAACAAAATATGGGACTTATTTATAAGCCCTGTGCACCACCACTGCATCAGTTTTTGTGATGCCCTAGTGGCGTATTGTGCAGGCCCAAATCTACGAGGACGCACAAAGCCACTTTACATGGCTTTTTATGGCCTTGTAGATATGGTGTAAGTCAACACAGCACAAGGCACTGTGTTGCCTTACACTGCATCAAGTAGGCGTTTCATGGGTGTCGGTGGTAGGTTTTCCCAGGTTTTGGTGCATTCCTAGATTTACAAGGCATTATATACCGGGGAATGCGTCAAAATCTTTCGTCTCCCCAGGGGAGGCGCAATGAGTAGAAATATCTCTATTTCTGCTTGTTTTTTGCTCTTTGTGTGCTGCTGTCTGCATCACAAATAGAAAGAGGAAAAAGCGTCCATGGATTCTTTTTTTTGCAGGAAGGTGTCTCTTCCTGCACAGGAAGGTGTCCCTTCCTGCACAGAAATAATCCTATTTGCACTGCAGGCATCCTTGCACCATGGTCCAAGCTTTCCTGCGTTGGCACTAGGCAGCTTGTTGTGAGCCAGTGCAGAGACAGAGGACAGAAATGAGCCGTGTCTTGTAGATATGGTGTATTTGTGCCCTTTCCCTGTGGCACAGGACAGCAGAGGTAGGTCACTTGCTCAACACCTCCTGAACAGACGTATCATGGTCTAACGCTCTCTGCACCGATGATTTGACCATTCTGTTCATATATTCCACAGTACCATTCACTTGTGGGGACAACAAAACCATTTTATGATGTTGAATCAACATATTACCCAAGAATTATTTAATCTAAGTAGAAACTAATTGTACCCACTGTACGTAACATTTATATCTGGCATTTCGTCCCATAAAACTGATTGTTCAGTAAAGCAGTCACAACTTCTTTGTTTACCATACTTATACACCCAGTATCCACCCACTTGGAGGTATAGTCAACCTACAACAGTACATAGGGGGTTATTCCAACTTTGGAGGAGGTGTTAATCCATCCTAAAAGTGACGGATATACCACCAGCCGTATTACTAGTTCCATAGGATATAATGGACGCGTAATATGGCTGGTGGTATATCCGTCACTTTACCGTCACTTTTAGGACGGATTAACACCTCCTCCATAGTTGGAATAACCCCCATAGTGTTCTTTAGGAGTCAGTAACTCAAGAGCGCCCACACTGTCCAAACCTAATTTCTTCCAAGGTTCAAGTGACGATAAGGGTGTGGAATGGGTCACTTGGCTTTTTTTTACACAAAGCCAACAATCTTTTACCATCAATGTCACCTGCCGATCAAGATCAATCCACCAATACAACTCATGTATTCTGATCTTAGTTACATTTCTGCCCAGATAACCCTCAAGATTCATGATTCTTTTGCTTAATCCTGATGGTGGAACCAGTTGTGCGCCTCTAAGTAAATCACCATCAATGAAACTAAATTCTTGTGTAATTCTTGTGTTACATTCCAGAATCCTCTGCCAAAGCTAGGAATGCCTCTGTAGTCTGGTATCCATTTACAATGTAATCCAACAAAGTTCCAAATACCTCATCACCCATGCTGGCCTGTTTCCATTCCTACTCCATTATCACTTTCTCCTTAACCCAAACCACTTAAGTAATAGGAGTCGTTGAATCATTCATCACAGGACCCACAATTGTCACTAGCCAATCTAGAAAGCCAGTGTACAGCTACATCTCTCTCATTGGATAATACTCATCTTGAAAATTATATTCAACCAATCACATCATCCACCTTCTAATCGTAGGTATCAGGTTCCCACGATCGCGGCAAGTACTAATCTGCACCAATGGGCGATGATCAGATCTTACAACAAAAAGAATACCTCACAAATAAACATTTAAATGTTTTACCACCCAGGCTTGTGTCAGGGCTTCACATTCGATCACAGAGTAGCATTCTTCGGCTCTTCTTAAGTACTGCAAAGAAAACACTGCTATTTTCCGTTCCACTTTAGCACTCTATGATAACATTGCTCCAAGACCTGTCAGGTTTGCATCTATTGTCAATACGGTTTCCCTAAAGGTGTCAAAATGTCCTAATGTAGGTAGTTCACTAATGGAAGCTTTGCTTGACTAGAATGCCTTTTTATACTCTTTAGACCATAAAAATGATGCTCCCTTCTTAAGCAAACATCGTAATGGCTGGACAACACTTGCAAAATTTGCTATGAACCTGAAGCAAAACTCTGTTAACCCAAGAAAACATCTTACTTGATCCCGATTCCTAGGTGTATGTACCTCTGTGATGGTCTTAGCCAATTCTATCTGTGGGCTCATTCCTTCCCCTGAGACTGTGTACCCCAAGTATGTGGCAGTTGTTACCTCAAATCTACATTCATTTTTTTTTTAAAGTTAAACTCGCATCCTGCGTTTGATTTAGTATCTGCCTTGAAATTCTATCATGGTCAACCTTATCTTTCCTAGGCACTAAGATGTGTCTTGGGAAAAGAGGACTTGTAGGACCCAATCTAATATTTTCTTCATAACTCTCTGGAAACAAGCAGTTACTGAAGCCAACCCGAATGGCATCCCCAGAAAGATTTTAGCTCCTAAAGGTGTCACAAACGATGTAAGATGTCTAGACTAAGCATGTAATGGTACTTGATGCTATGTCTATGTCCATGGTGCTGAACAACTTTGCTCCTTTAAGACTGCTAAAGTCTTTAAGATATTTAGAAAAGGCTGGCAATCTATCCAGGTATGCTTATTGAGACCTTGGAGATCCACATACATACACACCCCTTCATTTTGGGAGCAAGAAGAACTGGAGCCACTCACCAGAGGATTCAATCGCCTCAATAACATCCAAATCCAGCAATTGTTTAAGTTCAGCCTAGAAAGGACCTATCTTTAAATTTGGCACTTTTTTTACTTCAAACACACAGTACAATAATTTTTTGTTTGAAACCACTCAGCAAGCCAAGTTCATCACTGAATACTTTGGGAAACTTTTGTACAACCTCACAGTCTTCTACATTGTTTGTCACCAGTAAGATCTTTAGAGGGGTGTTCGCTATAAGAATAATACCCATATCTGCTGGGTGCTGCAAACCCAGTAGGTTGTCTCATGTTTGGTCACATACACCTTAACCACAGTTTCCCGGTCATAGAGCGGTTTCATTATTGTATAACTCAACATGTCAATTTTCAACCATTCATATCTGACAGGATTCATACCTGGAGTTAAACACTTAGGCCCTCATTACAACCCTGTCGGTCAGTGTTAAAGGCGGGGGTAAAACCGCCAACAGGCCGGCGGGAAAAAAAATTGAATCACGATCGTGGCGGAAACCGCCAACATAGACAGTCACTTTAACACTCCGACCGCCACAGCGGTAGAAACAAACACCGCGGCGGTAACCGCCAACAGACAGGCGGAAGACAATTTACCGCCCACTGTATTACAAGAGGCCGTACCAACGCTATCAAAAGCACGGCGGAAACAGTACACAGAAGGGAAACCACTCACCTCTCGACACCCAACGAGGAACAAGGACGCCATGGAGCCTGAAATACACGTCCTGCCCATGCTGGTCTTCCTCCTTCTGTGTCAGGAGCAGGAAAGACGCCGTCGACGACCAAGGTGAGTACTGCACCTACAACACATGGGAGGGTGGGAAGGAAAAGAGAGTGACACACACACGCAACACGCAATACCCTCACCCACAACACCATACACACAAATACATGGAGCAACATTATATATACCCCCGCTCACCCCCTTGAAGAACACAAGGACAAAAGAAAATTATTGTAACAAGTGTAATCTATTAAATATCAGAAAGTGCAAGTTCAAAAATCAGTATATACAAATAAGTACACCAACTACACAAGTCCGGATATTACTCAAACATCGTCCGTGGATCAGTATCCCAAAATGCATGGGCAAAGCCCACACAAGATACCTGACTCGAAACGGAGAGAACACTGCAGGGGCATCAGATCGAAATTAAACAGGCACCTCAGGGGGAAGGGGAGGGGGGCACTTCAGCCGGAGGAACGCACAACGCCACTGCTCCACGAGGGGGCTCCATGCCCACTGCTGTATCCTGGGGAGTACAAAGCCACAGTCTCTCAAGTCTTTCTAGTGGGTGGTTTTCCCACTGCTTTTTCCTGGGGAGTGCAAAGCCACAGTCTCTAAAGTCTTTCCAGTGGGTGGTTTGCCCACTGCTGTATCCTGGGGAGTGCAAAGCCACAGTCTCTCAAGTCTTTCCAGTGGGTGGTTTGTCCACTGCTTTATCCTGGAGAGTGCAAAGCCACAGTCTCACAAGTGGATGTCTGTCTCCACTGGTTCTGGAGGGGGCTTGGTGCCCAGAGTGCTTCATCCTGCCAAGGACTGAGGTAGTGGATGTGAATCTCCACTGGTTCTTGAGGGGGCTTGGTGCCCAGAGTGCTTCATCCTGCCAAGGACTGAGGTAGTGGATGTGAATCTCCACTGGTTCTGGAGGGGGCTTGGTGCCCAGAGTGCTTCATCCTGCCAAGGACTGAGGTAGTGGATGTGAATCGCCTCTGGATCTGGAGGGGGCTTGGTGCCCAGAGTGCTTCACATGCAGTGTGGCAGGTCCCATTCCCTCACCTGGGTGTGTGTGCCACGAGATTGCCTGGGAACAGGTAGCATGATACGCCATGGAGGCAGAGACACACTCCACCCTGCTGCGACTTCGCCTGCCACCTGCAGTTGCAAACAGTGCTGAGAGTCATGCCTCATGGATCCTGGGCAGGGTCCAGGACGTCTCCTGCAGCCTCGGACAGCTGCCCACTGGGGATGATTGCCATGTCAGCTGTGGCGGCACTGTCTGAGCACGTCGCGGGCTGGTGGTGGGGCTTGCGGCGGTGTCTGTGGTGGAGGTGCTGGCGGTGGTGCATGTGTCTGCACCTGTTGAGGGACATAGCAGGACGTCTCCTGCAGCCTCGGACGGCTTCCCACTGAGGATGATGCTGGGGACTGTTGTTTAGGCAGCAGACGTGCAGGTGGTGGTGCTGATGGTGGTACTGGTGGCGCTGCTGGTGGCGGTGCAGGTGGCGGTGTCCACCGCCGTACAGGTTGGTGTAGTGGTTGACAGAAGGGGTGACTCCGGTCCCTCAGTCGGAGCCACTGTGCCCTGTCCTGACCTGCTCTTCGGCTTGTGTCCCTTCCCCACCTTTGCTGTTGCTGCTGGTGTCTTGCCACTGTCCCCTTTTGGTTTGGAGAAGCCCTTGCTTGCTGGTAGGTGCGGCTTCTCCCTCCGGCATGTGGGCACCTTCTTCACCTTGGCAGGTGGGGGAATGGCCTGCTCCTTGGCCTAACTAGGTGGCACACTGCCAGCTCTGATGGGTGGCGCACGCAATGAGACCGGAGTTGCTGGCACCACTGTGCTTGGGGATTTGGTGGCTGAGGTGCTTGGCTAGGACCTGGAAAGCCTGGCCCTAGGGGAAGGACGGGGGGGAGGTGTAGGGAAGAGGTCAATGTTAGCCAGGAAAAGTTTCTTAGACACACTGGGACGGGAAGATGGAGGGGGTTTGGGAGTGGAGGAAGAGGTAGTGGTTATAGGAGGTGTACGTTTGCTAAATTTGGGTGAAGGTGCATGGGCCGGAGGCTGTTGTGAGGTGGATGGCTGTTGGGTGGGTGTGTGCCTGCATTTGTGTACTTTGGGAGGAGGGCTCACAGAGACACTGGGAGAGGACACAGGGGATGTGTGAATGGTAGTGGGGGTGGTGATTGCACGTGAGTGGTGTGTGGTGATGGGCGTGCTGGTAATGGAGGTAGTGGTTGAGGATGTAGTGCAAGCAGTGTGAGTGGAGACGAGACAGGGAGGAGGAGGACGTGGAGGAGGGGGACACAGTGGAGGCAGTGGAAGTTGCTGTGTCTGCATGGGGATGGTGCTTGTGTGAGTGTCTGTGGGATGTGTGGTGCTTGTTTGCCATGTCTACTCTTGTGTGTTGATGAGTGTGCATGCTGGTCTGATGGTGTGCTTGGGATAGGCTGAGGTACAGGGGATTGGGTCGGGTTGAAGGAAGTTGGAGGGGGGAGGCTGGACACAGGGACAATGGCTGCCATCAGTGCTGATGCCAGAGCCTGAAATGCTCTCTGTTGGGCCATCTGGCCAGAATAAATGCCTTCCAGGTATGCATTTGTTTGTTGCAAATGCCTCTCAATGCCCTGGATGGCATTGAAAATGGTAGATTGCCCAACAGTGAGGGATCTCAGGAGGTCAATAGCCTCCTGGGTGAGCGGACAAGGGACACACGCTGAGGGGCTGCTGGGAGGGCGATGCTGGTAGGGGGGGTGGCGGCTGTACCTGTTGATGCTGTGGGCACAGAGGTGCCCGCCACCGCAAGTGAGCTCCCATCAGAGGAGGAGTCGCTGTCGCTGGTGTATGCTCCTGTCCCCATCCTGGGGCTCCCCTCGCCCTCCGTCCCACTTGTGCTTTCTGACTCCGTTACTTCACCCTCCAGGGCCCTGTGGGATGCAGCTCCCTCCTGCTGCGGTGCCACTGCTCCTTCACCAGATGATGCTAATGCACGCAAGAATAGGGTGACAAAAGAAAAAGAGGGGGGAAGACAGAAGAAACACATGGTCAGTGCATGCAACACCACTACCGTTGGCGGACACAACACACAGGGAGCAGCACTAAGCCATGCACTAACAGTTCTTAGGAAAATCACCTGCCCATGAGGGACGATGCCTAAGCCCATTTGCTGCACATCTCGAACCCACAGGAGCCTGACTAGGTGTAGATGACTACTAACACTATCGGGGTTGGAGTTCCACAGAGCCTGCCTAACAAGGGACCTACCCTACCAAGTTGGCCCTGGCCTAGGGGAACCCACAGGCCACTTCCCCCACCCAAACACCTTGTAAAGCGCGCAGAGTCAGCTGAATGAGACTGTACTCACCCCCTTGTTGCTGCTTTGATGCCCTCAAGCGCTCATCTAACTCTGGATATGCCACCGCCAGGATCCGGAACATCAGGGGGGTCATGGTGCGACCGGCACCCCTTCCACATTGGGAGGCCATCCCCTGCTTGGGCTCCGCTGTCTTCTTGCTCCAGTGGCGCAGGTCCTCCCATCTTTTCCGGCAGTGGGTGCTCCGTCTATGGTAGACTCCCATGCTCACAGTGTACTCACCTGTTTGTCTGGAGGACCGTACAGTTGCGTGTACTGGGGGAGGACCCCTTCCACTAGTTTCTCCAACTCCTCTGAAGTGAAGACATGGGCCCTTTCCCCAGACACTGTAGCCATCATCGCTTCCAGACACAGGTCACAGCAGCACTTGCAGTGTAGGTCGTCTCCTGTTGAAGGTCAGGTATCAAGTGCGGGAACAGTTAGAAAATGGCGGCCACGTCCGCGGCGGTGCATACCATCACCGCCGGAGTACATCGTCATTGGCTCCTGGAACCCATAGGGCCCAATGTTAACCAATGCCGAATTGCGCTGCGGTCTTCGACCGCCTACCGCGACGGTGTACAATGCCAGCGCAGTTACCTCATTTCCCCTTGTCCCACCTTACAGGTCAGGCAGCCACCATTTCAGGGGGCCACATGGCAGGCCAAATAACTGCATCACACCTATTTAGGCTAGGAATACGTCCAGACAAAGGCACATGGAAAAATTGTAACGTTTTTGCAAAAAACATTGTGATACCTAAGTGTTGTATGACCCTCTGCTCACCGTTCTCCTCCATAGGGCACGTCCGCTGGGGCAGGTGATGAGATGGCGGCATCCTCCGGTGTACAGACCCCTGGTGGACCTGTCGACAATGGAAGAGAGACATATCATTATCACTTACAGACTTGATAATGCAACAATCCAGCAACTGTGTGCCCAGTTGGAGCCAGACTTGATTTCTGCTATCCACCATCTCACAGGAATCCCCCCTCTAGTGCAGGTCCTGTCTGTACTCCATTTCCTGGCCAGTGGGTCTTTTCAAACAACAGTGGCCATGGCATCAGGGAGGTCCTAGCCAAGGTTCTCTAATGTGTAGTCCAGAGTGTTGTCTGCCCTGCTGAAACACATGCCCAGCTACATTGTCTTCCCTCAAGTGGAGGATTTGCACACAGTGAAAGGTGACTTTTATGCCCTGGTACATATCCCCAACGTCATTGGTGTCATTGATGGTACACATGTGGCATTTGTCCCCCCCCCCCTCCCCCGCAGGAATGAACAGGTGTACAGAAACCGGAAAAGCTACCATTCTGTGAATGTGCAGATGGTGTGTTTGGCAGACCAGTACATCTCCCATGTGAATGCCAAGTATCTGGGCTCAGTGCATGACGCTTACATTTTGAGAAATAGCAGCATCCCTTATGTGATGGGGCAACTCCAGAGGCACCGTGTGTGGCTAATAGGTGAGCCTAAAGTCCCCACACAGTTCCATTTGGTGTCCGTGTATGGTAGATCCCTAATGTTTGGAGGATGTCTAACAGTTGTCCCTCGATATTTGCAGATGACTCTGGTTACCCCAACCTGTCATGGCTACTGACCCCAGTGAGGAATCCCAGGACAAGGGCAGAGGAACGCTACAATGAGGCATATTGGCGAATTAGGAGGATTATAGAGCGCACCTTCGGCCTCCTGAAGGTCAGATTCCGGTGCCTCCATCTTACAGGTGGATCCCTATACTACTCATCGAAGAAGGTGTGCCAGATAATCGTGGCCTGCTGTATGTTGCACACCCTGGCTTTGCGATGCCAGGTGCCTTTTCTGCAGGAGGATGGGCCTGATGTTGGTCTTATGGCAGCTGTGGAGCCTGTGGACAGAGAAGAAGAGGAGGCAAAAGAAGAAGATATAGACAACCGAAACAACACCATCATGCAGTACTTCCAGTGAGACACAGGTAACAAGATGGAACTGCTTCCCACATCTCATACTATTGTAGGAGCTAGCATACGTCTTCCTTTTTCACTCTGTGTATGGACCCTGATTTGTCACTTTGGCTTTCCATTTCACAGATCTGGGTCCCAATTTGTGCCCTCTGCTATGTTTACTGCTGGGCTACAGCTGTGTAACATTGGTATGTGAACAAGCACATTGACATTGCTATATTCCAGAGATCGTGCAATTACACATTTGTGAAAGCACAGACTGACTCCAGATTTTTTTGTGATTCAAGGGTGTTTATTTCTGTGCAAATAAGTGGAGGGGTGTGTGAAATGGGCTGGGGTGATGGTGGAGGAATGTCCATGGCAGAGTCCAGTCTATTTGTATCACAGGTGCATTGTCCAATGGGGCATAGGAAGTGGAGCAATGGCAGTTTAGGGGTACAGGATGACAAAGTGGGACAGAAGGGTGACATTCAGGAGGGTCTTATTTCCTGGCGGGGGTCTTGGCAATGTTCTCTGTCTTGTTCCTGGATCTCAGGGACCGTTTGCGGGGTGGTTCTCCTTCTGCAGGGGGTGGGGTGCTGGTGGCCTGTTGTTCCTGTGGCGGTGCATCCTGTCCACTAGCGCCGGCGGAGGTGGAGGGCTGTTCATGATCCAGGCTAGTGTCCCTCATGGTGTTGACAAGGTCTGCCAGCACCCCTGCTATGGTGACCAGGGTGGTGTTAATGGACTTCAAGTCCTCCCTGATCCCAAGGTAGTGTACCTCCTGCAGCCGCTGGGTCTCCTGAAACTTGGCCAGTACTGTGCCCATGGTCTCCTGGGAATAGTGATATGCTCCCATGATGTTGGAGAGTGTCTCGTGGAGAGTGGGTTCCCTGGGCCTGTCCTCCTCCTGTCGCACAGCAGTTCTCCCAGCTTTCCTGTTATCCTGTGCCTCTGTCCCCTGAAACATGTGCCCACTGCCACTGACTTTCTTTGGTTGGTGGGTGTTGCAGTGGGTATAGCGATAGGGATTAATGAGACACTCAGGTTGGTGAAGTACAGGTGCCTTCGTAACAGTCACTGTCTTTTATCCTTATGTGTTGGTGTGGTTGCTCC
The DNA here is from genome assembly GCF_031143425.1 of Pleurodeles waltl. Lineage (NCBI taxonomy): Eukaryota > Metazoa > Chordata > Amphibia > Caudata > Salamandridae > Pleurodeles > Pleurodeles waltl. Next base: position 1,400,193,868 of record NC_090447.1, on the reverse strand, counting down.
TTTGTTCTCTTCTTTCTCAGGGTTCCCAGTGGTTGGTGATATCTCTCCTGGCGGTGGTGTCGTGAGGTCGACCGGAAAAAGGAACGAAAGGTAGGTAAGTCGCACGTCTGGGTGGTTTGTTTGGATGATTTTATTGAAGGGAGAGGGTGTGGGGAGAGAGAGAGAGAGAGAGAGAGAGAGATAGAGTGAGTGGTGATGGTCTGGTGTAGGACTCCAGACCCGAGGGAAAAAGAAAAAAGGGTATAGTTTACAGGGTCCCGTCCCGGTCGCACCTCGTGGAACCCAAAACTTCTTTCTTTCACTAATAGAACCACCTCCGCTCCGTGTTAAGTGATTAGTGCTCCCCTCATGCTGGTGTTTTGTTTCCCAAATATCCCTTCCCAACCTCCCTCTACTCACACTCTCTACCCTCCTCCCATCCCACTATAGCCCTTATTCTATTCTTCAGGCAGGGCCGTACCTGCTGGAGCCACGGTCCTCCAGGGACGTGGCAGAGCTGCTGCCTTTTGGGACCTCATTGCCCCTCCGTGGTATCGCCTCTGGAGCTCAAGAATCTTTCATTGTGGGGTTCTTCTCCCCCGACGTGCAGAATGCTTTTTCCGGCGTCCTCTCCTCCCTCCGTGTTCCCGTCGTCTTCAGTCGCGCTCTCCTCCTCCTCCGATCCGGTGTCCTTCTCCTCCTCATCTTCCTCTGCTCTCGCACCGCGCGTGCGTTGTCCTACTTCTCTTTTCACGTCTTTGGAAACCCGGATATCCGGGTTTCCTGCTTCCGCGATTTCCTCCTCCGCGGGACCCCCGGAGCACTTGCTGGACTGGAGATCGGCATCGTATGTAGCCGGGGTTTCCGACATCCGGCTAAATCGGGTTTGCCTGGGTTCCCTGTAGTGGTGGACACACTGCTGATTGACGTGTCCTGGGGACAGAGGGATGGGCCCGCTGGGTGGGTGCTGTGATGGTGTTTCCTGAGGGAGAGAGGCTCTGTGGTGGTTTGGGACTGTGTCAGGGGAACCGACTGTCCCGAAGTCCCTGATGGGCCAGGCTGGTCATCTTCATCCAGGCGTGCAGAGCTGCTGTCATCACTGTGGCCTCTTCTGTGGGGGGACTGGATATTTCTGGCACCTTCTGTCCGGTGACCATGGGTATGGGTCCTGTTGGGGTGTAAATGCATAATTTTAGTATATGTGTGTGCCATTTTGTGCATTGGGTGCAGTACCCTCTACTCCTGTGCTTGTGTCATTGTGTTTCCCCTCTTGTGATAGTTGTTTTGGGGTCTGTGTGGGTATCTGTACTGGACATGCTTTGGTGACGGTGGTCCATGCATAGGTGTTGCATACAGGGCGTTGGTATTGAGATGTGTGGGTTGTGTTAGTGGGATATATGGAGTTGATGGTGTGATGGGGTGAGGGTAAGAGTGGGAGTATGTGATGGCATGCAGGTGGGGTTGGGGGGATATAGTAGTAAAGATATGACTTACCAGAGTCCAGTCCTCCTGCTACTCCTGCGAGGCCCTCAGGATGCATTATTGCAAAGACTTGCTCCTCCCATGTTGTTAGTTGTGGGGGAGGAGGTGGGGGCCCACCGCCAGTCCTCTGTACAGCAATCTGGTGTCTGGATACCACGGTACGTACCTTCCCCCGTAGGTCGTTCCACCTCTTCCTGATGTCATCCTCTGTTCTTGGATGCTGTCCCACTGCGTTGACCCTGTCAACATTCTCCGCCATAGCTCCATCTTCCTAGCTATGTATGTCTGCTGCACCTGTGATCAGAGTAGCTGTGGCTCTACCGGGATGATTTCCTCCACCATGACCCTGAGCTCCTCCTCAGAAAACCTGGGGTGTCTTTGAGGTGCCATGATGTGGTGTGGGTGATGTATGAGGTGCTGTCTGTTTTGATGTGTGAGGGGATGTATTGGTGTGTGTTGTTTGGGGTGCGTGGATGTTGTATAAGTGATGTGTGTCTCTGGATGCTGGTGTTGTGTTAGCTAATCTCTCTTTCTGGCCTTCTTTCAAATGTTGGGTTGTAAGGGTTTGTGAGTGATGTGGGTGTGTGCTTTATATTGGATTGGGTGTGATGTGTATGTGTATCAGGTGTGGGTACTTCGAATTGTCCAATGTAGTTGTGTTTTGCAAATGTGTGTGTATTTTTAGCGCGGCGGTGTGTACTGCCAATGGATTACAGCGGTTGAAAGACCGATGCGTTGATTCGTGGGTCGTGATAGTGTGGGCTTATTCTTGTTGGCATGACAGTGTGGGTTTTGGTATCGCCAGTTTATCACTGACCTTTGGTGTGCCGGACTTGTGTGGGTGTCTGTATTGTGGTGGATTTCGAGCTGTGGATCGTAATACCTGTAGCGGAATTCCACCGCCGCAACGGTATGTTGGCGGTCTTCAGCACGGTGGAAAGCCGGATTTACCGCCAGGGTTGTAATGAGAGCCTTAATGTTGCCATCACTAAACAATTCATTCCAATGTGTATCCTTGTTCCAGAAACTTGCTGGAACAGCGTTGACACAGTTCTTGTGATTCTTCATTTCTGAATCCTTACTTTTCACAGTCACTTCATTAATCATTTCAATAGAACTTATGGAATCAGTAAGCTGTGCATCCGTAAATTCTCATACCCAAGTGGAAGTATTCTGTAAAGCTTCTACAATTGTTAGTGCTTCCTTGAGAGCTGGGTTGTTGGCCAAAGTTTTTCTTGGCCCTATGATCATTAGTACAACTTAGCAGCTGTTCTATAATGAGAGAATCAATTGACTATACAAACTCACAGGTGTGTGCTAATCAGCAGAGGTTGCTGCAGATATCCAGGGGCGGGGGGACCACAGGAACGACAGGGAAGGGGCGGTGGTGTAGGGAAGGATACATTTTCTTTTTAAAACTTACAGTTTATGGCCGCTGTCGTCCTCTTCTGGGAAACCAGAAGAGGCTCCCCAGCAATCCTCGCGCTGCTTACATGCTCAACATAGCATGTAAGCAGCGTTAGGATTGGTCTGAGTGGCAGTGACTGCTGCTCAGGCACAACCTTGGAGCCTGTGCACTTTCTCCAGTCCAGCTGTGTACACAGCCGGCCTGGAGAAACCTATGTGCGCATGTGTGTTTGGATGGCCATCTGACGTCGACCAACACACATGCGCACTAAGTGCACAAAAGACCTCATTCCCCCTCCACCTCCTGAAGCCCAGCTGTTCCCCTCTCTGCATCTGCTGGCTGAGCAAGCAGCAGAAAAATAAAAAGATATTAAAATACCGTTTTATTTTTCTGCTGCTGGTTCTTAGCCAGTGGGGCGACTCTCCTTCGCCATTTTGCAGAGGAGCCACCCCTGGTGCTAATTTTCCTAACAATGCTATGTAATTCCCTATCTTCTCAGTTTTACCTTATGCCCTTGAAAAAACACTTGTGCAGTTAAAGCACAAAATGTATCCTTGTGCCAAAATGGTTCTCTAACATCATCACGGACATTTCATATGCATCCTTCGGCTCCCCATCAGCTGAACCTAAAGTTACCTCTTCCATACTCTCATAGATATTCCTTCATTGTAGGTTTAAATTATGTAACAACACTGCTGCGAATCAAATACGTTTTCCCATTGCTTCCATGGAAGAATGGGTTCCCCCTTTTCAGATAAAAACATATGCGGTTGAGACATGTTAATGAAAGCTATTCTTAAAGGCTAAATAACCAATCAAATTAGGTTTGAAATAGAAAGGTAAGAACAATTATGTACATGCTATGGGATATGAAATGATGACCACAACACACAATCATCATAAAGTTAAGCTGAGGAAAAGACAAAAAAAACACAAAAGAAATGTAATAATGTTTCTATTGAATAATCCTGTTGCTGAGAAGTGGTTTAATGACCATGGCCCTCATTCTGACCTTGGCGGGCGGCGGAGGCCGCCCGCCAAAGTCCCGCCGTCAGGTTACCGTTCCGCGGTTGAAAGACCGCGGCGGTAATTCTGACTTTCCCGCTGGGCTGGCGGGCGGTCGCCTTCAGACCGCCAGCGGACCCAGCGGGAAAGAGGCTTCCACGATGAAGCCGGCTCGGAATCGAGCCGGCGGAGTGGAAGCTGTGCGACGGGTGCAGTTGCACCCGTCGCGTATTTCACTGTCTGCGCAGCAGACAGTGAAATACATGTAGGGGCCCTCTTACGGGGGCCCCTGCAATGCCCATGCCAGTGGCATGGGCACTGCAGGGGCCCCCAGGGGCCCCGCGACCCCCCCTACCGCCATCCGGATCTCGGCGGTCCGACCGCCGGGATCTGGATGGCGGCAGGGGGGGTCGGAATCCTCGCGGCGGTGCAGCAAGCTGCGCCGCCGCGGAGGATTCAATGGGGCCGCGGTACACTGGCGGGACCCCGCCAGTGGTGCCGGTCCGACCGCGGCTTTACCGCCGCGGTCGGAATCCCCATTGGAGCACCGCCGGCCTGTCGGCGGTGCTCCCGCGGTCCTCCGCCCTGGCGGTCAAAGACCGCCAGGGTCAGAATGACCACCCATATGTTCACCGACATGTACAGTATACCGAACACGGCTGTGGACACAGCCCACAAAGAAGAATTCACACTGTGTAATGTATACAGATACTGTGGGTATTACGATTTGATACCAATTTCAAAGGGCTTCAGAAACGTATGCTGTCACTATGTAGCACAGCATCTCGCGTGTAGGCGCGCGGAATGTCACCTGTTCAGCACAGTAGTGCAGTCTGACATAATGCTGAGAAAAAATGCATTGTAGAATTTCTAGCTCTCTGAAAGAGTCACTGCAGCTCGAGGTCTTCTCAAGGCAATTATTCAAAACATGAATGTCCCGCGGGGTCTTCATAAACTAATCTCAAATAGAACCACATGTTAGTGATCAGTAAAATAAAAAACCTTGGGAAGCCCTAGAGATTCCAAATCAGAAAGAAGCGCGTCATCCAAGATCACACTTTTCCAAAGTAGTTCAGTGCCTTTTCCCTGAGATTTCAAAGATGACTCTGTCTTGAAATTCTTGCAGTGACTTGAAATAATTCGCTCTTTGCAGAATAAGGGGCGATGCAATCCCTTGAATTCCAGTGAACCCACACCTGTTAGTAGGGTGCACTGTTCGCCAGTGTTAAGTTGGTCAGCATACCAAGGGCAGCAGGAGCAGACTGGTATATGAAGATGCTTTATTTTAAACAATTAAGCTGACACAAGGCCACCAGCCATCAGGAAGGGTTCCAGGAATGGAATAAGCTGCCACACCTGGAACATACTGGCTTATTACCATAGATACAAAGAAGTTTCATCTTCCAGCATGCAGCACAAATTGGCACAACACAACAGAACACAAACCCTTGAAAGTGAGAGCTCCAATCTGCTAGAAGTAAAATCAGGCTGGTAGAACATTTTGAAGCCTAAATACTGTGCACCAGGTGAAGGAGACAATACGTTGAGGAATCAGATCAAAGACAAAAGGAACCTTTTGATTACAGAGAACATAGGAAGCACTCCAGAATAATAAATTGGCTCGGCTAAACAATGACGCAGGGCTTAGTATGGTTTGGGATATAGCCCCAATGATAACAAAAAAACATTCACATTCCACAGGGGGTGGACAGTAAGGTTTGGGTCCTTGTAGGATACAGAGGTGTAAATCCTTTAGATATCTTAGGGAGAAGCAAAGAGTTAGTAAAAAGTTCTTCAAATAGTAAAAACTCATAATTTACCTTAATATGTGCTTGTTAAATCTCTGTATATAGAGACCTTCTGCCCAATCATCTTTTCCATAGTATGACTTCGTTGGGTGGGTTAGATGTACCGATTTCTAGGCTAGTTTTGATTTAAGCAATGTGTAATATTCATTTTAGAACTTCTTCTTTTCATATTTTAATTTATATTTCCCTCTGTATAATTGTTTCCTTATTGAAAAATGTCTAAAACTGATTTTTTCTGTGTGCATGAACGGCTTTTACAGGTAATTACACATCTAAACTTTCATGGAAGAACCAGGTTCTCCAGCTAATAGTGATTCCACCTACTCCAGGCAATGACAGCCTGCATATCAAGGTTCCCCGATTATCGTCTATTGAAAGAGCTCCCACCAACACAGCAGGAACACTTTTAGCAAAAATGTAATGCTGGACAAGTGACAGCGTCATTGCTGCCTGTATTCATTTTTTTCAGGAAAAAAAAAGTGACACATTATAAACAAAAATTACTTTGCCCACATGGAGGAGGTTGCTCAAATTTTGTCCTGTTCAAGATCATTGTACTTTTCATTGTGCTCATGATCAGGAAAAAGACAGAGGGAAGCTGGAGTTATATAAGATGGGCCTTTGAACTCTGTTTTATGTGAATGTATTTATCTATGTGGTATTTGTATAGTGCAAACATAGTCAAAAGAAAGCGGAGTACTGTACAGCGTTAAAGGCAAAGATATAGTTGATCAGTGCTTGTCAGGTGGCTGGTTCTGAAAATGGAACAGGATTATTAGTTCTTCATAACATTCTGGCCAGTGGGAGTTGCTTCCTTCTGTGTGGCTACTGATGTTGCTGCTGTCTCTTCATAGAGCATGCCGGCTCTGCGTACGAGGCCCGCCTCTACCCATCTGCTCCTCAACCCTGGTGGCCTAGTGGCCATCTGTGTCTGTCTGTTTTCTGTCTTTCCTCTTTCTCCTCTTTTGCCTGTTTTTACTCCTGTTTACTCCTGTTTTTTACTTCTTTCTCTTAGTTTTCTTCACCCGCTTAGTACTCTCCTGTCTTCCCTCCCTGCCACTGTTGCCCCTGCAGCCCCGCCCTCATAGCAATTCCTGTCTTCCCGCCTCCCAGCTGACCAATCCCCCCCTTCTTAAGGGTGGCCGCTGTGCTGCCAAGGGCAGCGGGTGCGCCAAAGGCACGCCGTAGGCACACCAAAGGCAAGCCCGTCTGCGTCTGGACCGTGCCTAGCGCCACAGTCCCTGCCCACCGATACAATCCTGGGACTATCCACGCACGAAACCCTGGATGTCAGAGCACCTGCCACCTTGCTTCCCCCAAGGACACCCATGGACCTTTCTCCTGCCGCCACTGCCACCTCACTCTCTCCACACACCAAACACCAGACCTCACAGCATTAGAATCACCTCCAGACCACCTCAAGTGCATTCTCCTCAATGTCCGCTCCCTTTCGAACATGCCATGGAGATTTGGGACCTGATAGACATCATCTGGACCAGACAGAGCCATCGCCATCCCCAGCGACTACAAGCTGCTCCGCAAAGACAGTCCATCCAGACCAGGAGGTAGAATAGCTATTGCCCACAAGACCACCCTCCGATTGATGATCTACACACAGGAATTTACCCCCCTCATGGAGCACCTCTACTTCCAAGTGCACACCACCACGAAGGCCACCACCCCAGCACCCTCATCTACAGACCACCTGGACTACGCCCAGTGTTCAGCAGCACCAACAATGCCATCATCGACATCATAGTTCCCCACACACTCGCCTCCAGCAACTACATTCTCCTTAGTGACCTCAACTTCCATTTCAACAACCTCAGCGACCACAACACCTCATCACTACTCGAGAAGCTGGACACAATCAGGCTCAAGCAACTAGTCACCTCACCAATGCACATCGTCAGAAACACCCTAAACCCCATCTTTTATGGTTGCATCAATGTCATCATCATCGACTCAATCCCGCTACACTGGACCCACCACCACTGCATCCACTTCTCCATCTCCACACTCACAGCGCACAACTCACACAACTCACCCCTCCTACAGAAAATGGAACCAGACCTCAGAGGAGCAACTCATCAACACCCTCAGCAACTCACCACCCCTAATACGACAGATGCCAACAACTTAGCACAAAACCTTCACAATAGAATTACCGACTGCGCCGACACCCTAGCTCCCCTCCGGGCGACCACAGGGAAACACTCCTCTACGAAAGTCAGCTTGTTCACCATCGCACTCCAGGAATCAATCGCTCATGCAGGAGGCTGGAGAAGAAGTGGAGGAACGGCAAATCTCCAGAGACCTTGCAACTTTCAAATCCACCATAAGATCCCCCCATGGCCTCATCAGATCCACCTGGAAAACTGCTCTGCAGGACCGCATCAACACCACCACACACAACACTAAAGAACTCTTTAACGTCATCAAAGAATTCGGAAAACCACAAGCCGAGACCACAACATCCCTCCATCTCAGGATCTCTGCAACAGACTTGGCACCTTCTTCCATCACAAGATTAAAGATATCTACCAGCTTGAGACCCCAAGACACGCTGAACTCACCAACAACACCCCTGCCAGGACTCTCCGAACCCCCAAGACTCCTACACACCTGAACTCCCCCACTCAATCATGAGTAGCATCCATTCCGGAGATCGTACTGACCCCTGCCCCCACTACATCTTTAACAAGGCCAGCGCCTCGATCATGCCCCAACTCTGCAAGACCATCAACTGCTCCCTAGATTCAGCAACTTACCCAGAAGTCTGGAAGCACGGCAAGATCTGACCACTTCTGAAGAAACCCACTACTGACCCAACTGATCTCAAGAAGTACCGCCCCCATCTTGCTGCTGCCCTTCCCAGCTAAGGTCACTAAGAAAGCAATCAACACTCAGCTACACCAACACATCAAGGACAACAACATCCTGGACATCTCCTAACCAGGATTCAGGACTAACCATAGCACCGAAACCGCCCTGCTTGCCGCCACAGATGACATCCGCTTCGTCTTCGATCGCAGACATACAGTAACCCTTATCCTACTTGAGCTTTCAGCCACCTTCGATACAGTATCCCACCACGCCCTATGCGCTATACCCCACACAGCAGGCATACGCGGCAAGGCCCTTTGATGGATACACTCCTTCCTGACAGGCAGAACACAGAAAGTCAGACTCCAGCCACACTTGTCAGAACCTACAGACATCATCTGTGGAGTACCCCAAGGATCATCGTTGAGCCCCGGGCTGTTCAACATCTACACCCAATGGCTCCTAAAGTCAGGAACTACAGTATAAACATTGCCTCCTACGCAGATGACACCCAGATTATCATCTCCCTGACCGAGAACCCCTAAACTGCCAAGAAGAATTTCAGGGATGGGATGGAAGAAGTCACCACCTGGATGAGGGAGAGCTGCCTTAAGCTGAACTCTGGCAAAACCGAGATCCTCTTCAGGGGACCTTCCTCCTCAGCCTGGGATGACTCCTGGTTGCCCTCAACACTCGGCAGGTCCCCCACACCCACAGACCACATATGAAACCTCAGGAGCATCCTCAACTCAATGCCCACCATGGCAAGACAGGTCAACTCCATCGCCTCCACCTGTTTCCACACCCTCCGACAGAAGATCTTCAGATGAATGCCAACCGACTGCTGAAAAACCGTGACACATGCAGCAATCATGGGCAGACTTTACTACGGCAATGCCCTCTATGTACCGGAACCTCTAAGAAGAACCTGAGCAACCTGCAACAAATTCAGAACACCGCCATCAGACTCGTCCTAAACATTTCCCGTTGAGAGCACATCAATGGACACCTGAAAAACCTCCACTGGATTACCATTGAGAAGAGGATAAACTTCAAACTGTGCAGGCCAACAGACCCCTCCATGACAGCAGACCTAGCTACCTCAACCACAGCATCACCTGGTACTCCCCTTCCAGACCTCTCCACTCGTCCCAGCAGTCACTCGCCAACGTGCCCTGTATAAAAAAGTCCTCGGCTGGAGGGAGATCTTTCACATACTTGTCAGCAAAAGGTTCGAACACCTTACCTCTTCATCTCAGTCAGTCGCCATTGCTGCCTCAGTTCAGGAAGGATCTCAAGACCTGGCTCTTCAACTGATCTCTGAGGATTCACCTCAATTCCTTGAGACCCTATGGGTGAGCAGTGCGCTTTAAAAACACCTAACTGATTGATATAGTATTCTGTATAGAGGTATGCGTTCAGCTATTTCCTAAATTTGAGAAGAGCTGGTCCTAACCGTAAAAGGGATGGTGAGCTTTGCCATCCACCCTCTGACTGATGAACCGCCGACAAACGGTTTCCACTGGAGACTGAAACTGGGGATCTACCATCAGAAACCAAGTGGTTCCATTTCTAAATGAGGCAGGGAAACCATCAGTGTGGCAAAGCATGAAATATACCAATTCACAGTGTAGGCCCCATTTAACCACACTCTAAATGATCCTCATAGTTTGTTGTGTTTGTTGTGACTGAGACTTGCAATGCTGCAGTATGACGTACCATGATATTCACAACTCAAAAATGGAAAAATAATGAAAAATAAAATACAGAAATGGCAACAGTCTGCTGCATTTGCACACTGCACAAAGCAGACAACTACATTCATTGCAGAGAACCAACTTTGTCTTATAGGTCACATGTAGAAATCCCAGTTGCTGCACTTAACTCAAGGCAATACATTGTAGTCATTGAGTTTGGTATTAATACAACCAGGGTCAGTGGCATAGCTAGGTTACCATGGGCCCTAGTGCAAATAATGTAACTGGGCCCCCTCACCAGGGTGACATCTCAGGCTATCAGCTACCCCTCACACCTCTCAACCTCCTTTGATAAAGTCTGCATCTGTAATATCAAAACTCACTATCATTCTCATACACACTTCTGTATTTCTACTCACTACACTGCATGTCTGTAAGTCAAAGCCATAACCCTAGAAAGCTTGGCCAGAGCTAATAGGTTTGATCCTTGTAAAGAGTATGCACATAGTGACATGATATGCAGGGACCCCACACTCATCCTGATGTCCTCACTCAGGCACACACCTCATGTTACACTCACACAAGCAAATGTCTCACTCTGCACTCACACAGACACACATTTCAACCTGTAAACCACTTACCTTCCAATCACAAAAGAAAATGCTAATCCTTCTCTTACACATAAACACCCTTCACAAGGCACCCAGAAAACTATGGTGGCTATCTTGCACACAGATTAGACTACCCCCTAACAGATACACCACTTATTAGGAAGGAGCAGAATCGGGCAGATGATGGCATGGGGGCAAAGGTTGAACATCTTGTGTATTGGTGCACTAGTGCAATTCAAAGCTGTTGATGTAAGCCTCACTGAACCCTGGATGCCCACTGAGGTTATCTAGTCTCCAATCAGCAAAGTTTTGACAATCACTACATCCTATGCAAGTCTGATCTTTGCGGACTTTGTGCAAAAAGTCTTGGTATTCAAAATCAATACCCAGATGCTTTCTAAAAAATAAGCTGGTGGTTTACTTTGTAGTGCAAGCATACGAAAGGAAGAAAGAAAGAAAGAAAAAAAGAAAGAAAGAAAGTCATAGAGAAAGAAATGCCTACTAAATATGGAGGGCATGTGCTCCAATAAAAAAAAAGTAAGACTTAACACTGGTGTACATTTTGGAACAGTAAACAAATTATAGAGTGTACAGGAAACCATTTCAAGATCGTGGTATGGATTTGAAGCTTGCAGCAGATGCCTGCCCTTTGCATAAGAATGTTGTGGTCTAGTAGCAATGGCAGGGGAGCTGCTGCTACTCTCATTACTCAATTAGCACTATTTTGCAGATGCAGATGAGCTGCTGGTGGAGGAACTAGCTCATACTCCTTTGGAGAGGGTCAAACTCCTCTAGATGCAGAGTAATTTAAGTGGGCTTACGCAAAGCCCTTTTTCTCTGAGCAGGAATAGGTATTATGTTTTAGAAAACACAAGGCTAGTGTGACAGCTAAAACAGTCTTTTGGTCAGACCTTAAACACAGAGGAATAGAGTGAAGCACAGGGAGCAGGAGTAAGGCAGACCCTTGGCTACGCGCATAAGACATTCAGCACTGGTCCAGGGCACTACAATTGTCCCTAAAAGACATGGATCAAGCGTGGTACTGCAGGACCACTGCAAGTTTTCTTCAAAGTCATGAGCAGTTGTACTACAATGCCAGCCTTTGCAGGCTTCCTTCTAAGAAATGGAACATGTATGCTACCGGAGGACCAGTCAGTGCAAGCTTCCTTCAAGGAAATAGAAGATTTGTGGTACCACAGGGCCAGTGCAAGCTTGCTACAGAGATATGGAACAAGTGTGGCCCTTCCGGGGCAGTGGAAGCTTGTTTCAAAGACATGGGACATGTATGGTAGTGCGGGGCAAGTGAATATAAGCTTCCTTCAAAGACAATGGAACAAGTGAGGTACTGCAGGGCCCTCGCAAGGTACATTCAAAGACATGAAACTTGGCACTGGGCAGTACTGTTTAGCACCTTTGTTAGACACAACAAATAATCTGCATTTTAGATTTGGTACAGCTGTAAGAAACAGTACTGTGGTGCATTTCGACACACAAAACCGGTACAGCACTGGGCAAGAGTTCAACCTTTCCTCACACCCATAGAACACATATTGGACTGGCCAGAAATAATGCAAGCTTTGCTCGCCTGCACAGAACATGGACAGTATTTGCTGCAGCAGTTCACCCTGTGTGTAAACACACACATACAATGTGCAGCATTAGAACACATATTGGTCTACCCAGAAATAATGCAAGCTTCACTTGCATGCACAGAATATGGACTGCATTTGCAGCAGCAGTCCAAGCCTGTTTGTAAACACACACATACAATGCAGTTGGAAGCAGGATAAGTTCCCTTCACACACAGTAAGGGTGCAAGACAGTCAGCATCAGTGCAATCTAAGATCAAACAGGTATGACACTTTCAGCAGCAACTATGCTTAGTTCAGAGACAGAATACGCAGGATAAAGTACAGAGGTGAGCGAGCAACTGAATGCTTGAGTCAGATGCCAGGTTTTAGTTCAGCTCGAGGTCCTCTTGAGCCCTTGAGCCCAACATGAGCTGAGCTTTCATGTACTTCTGCTGCTACCTTTGTTCTAACCTTGTGTACCAAGAACGAAAGACAAGGCATCAAACGTTGATGTGAAATAGGAGCGAGGAAGCAATACCAATGTAGAGGGTGAATTACAAAATGTGAAACCAGAAAAGCTGGGGCAGTTGACCAAATTGTGTGATCCTTAGCAATTATTTTGTTCTATCATGCCTCCTGTCTTTTCATTAATACATGTGAGAAAGCCTTGAAATACAAGATGATATGTAATGTACAAAAATCTCTCTTTTGTTTGACATAGTTCACTACAATGTTGCTCCATGTTAAATAAGAATATAGTCTTCAGATAGAGTACATAAACCAACTGACTTGCCTCTTATTTTGCTAATGATATGGTTGTCGATGTGGGGGTAGGAATGTTTCTAAGTTCATGTTTAAAAACTTTTAATAAATACCTGTTAGAAATGGGGTCTTTGGTTGGCAATCAGGTTACCCCCTGTCCAAGCAAGGACCCGCACTCTAGTCAGGGTAAAAGAGAATCCCCCTCAGCTAACCTCTGCTTACCCCCTTGGTAGCTTGGCACGAGCAATAGGCTTAACTTCAGAATGTTAGGTGTAAAGTATTTGTACCAACACACACAGTAACTTAATGAAAACACTACAAAATGACACAACACAGGTTTAGAAAAATAGAAAATATTTATCTAAACAAAACAAGACCAAAACGACAAAAATCCACAATACACAAGTCAAGTTATCAATGAAAAAGCAAAAAGAGTTTTCATGTAGTTTTAAGCACACACTAACACTGTTAGCGTGAAAATGCACCTTGGGTGCGCCAAAAATAACCCCGCACGGGCGAGTGTGCATCAAAAGGGGTTGTGAGGCGTCGATTTCACTCACGAGCGAGACCTTGCGTTGTTTCTTCTTTTGTCGGGTCGGAGTGCGTCGTTTCTTCTCTCCGCAGGAGAGCGATGCGTCAATCCGGTCAGCACTCTGGTCCGGGCAGGCCTTGCGTTTTTTTACACGATGATCCGAAAACCACGCAGCACGGGTTGTGATCTCCCAGCCTCCCTCAGCGATGCTGCGCGTCGTTTCTCCAGCTCCGTGTGTCGATTCTTCGGTTGCGTTGCAGGCGAGCATAGATTTTCAACCACGAAGCCGGCGGCTCGTCGATTTTTCAGCCTCAGATCAGAGTTGCGTCGATCTTCGCCCGCACAGCGTTCTGTGCATGGATTTCTTCCTCTTAGGCTGCCAGCTTATCCTTTCAGGGTCGCAGGAATTGGATGGGCACAATGTAGAGTAGGAGTCTCTCCAGAGACTCCAGGTGCTGGCAGAGAGAAGTCTTTACTGTCCCTGAGACTTCAAACAACAGGAGGCAATCTCTAATTCAAGCCCTTGGAGATCTTCACAAGAAGGAAGGCAGGACAAAGTCCAGTCTTTATCCTCTTACTCTGGCAGAAGCAGCAACTGCAGTATAGTTCCACAAAGCACAGTCACACGCAGGGCAGCTCTTCCTCCTCAGCTCTTCAGCTATTCTCCAGGCAGAGGTTCCTCTTGGTTTCCAGAAAATGTTATAAAGTTTGTGGTTTTAGGTGCCTTTCTTATACCCAATTTCTCCTTTGAAGAAGGCCTACTTCAAAGCAAAGTCTCTCTTGAATGTGCAATCCGGCCTTGCCCAGGCCAGGCCCAAGACACTCACCAGGGGGTTGGAGACTGCTTTGTGTGAGGGCAGGCACAGCCCTTTGAGGTGTGAGTGACCACTCCTCCCTTCCCTTCTAGCACAGATGGCTCATCAGGATATGCAGGCTACACCCCAGCTCCCTTTGTGTCACCGTCTAGCAAAATCAGAGTCCAGTACACATCAACAACCTGGGGAACAAAGGCAAAAAGTTAAGGGAGACCACACCAAGGATGAAAAGTCTAACAATACCTCTCAAAACAGTGATATCATTGGAGGTACTAAGGTGAAATGGTTTGTTAAAGAAATATACTATTTTGAATATTTTGACCTAGCCAAGCATACACTCTCAGCCAGCTGAAAGGGATCTGCAAGGGGATGAGAGTACATACCCTGGGAGCCTCCAAGAAGGAGGATCACAAAAAGGCGCTGAGGGCCTGGGCAGAAGCCTGTTCACAGGAGCATGTTGAGTTGGGAGAACAAGTGGATGGCTCTCCCGAAGATTTGCCAACAGTAGTGGGGGTGACACCCTTGAATTTGTGTCCCCTGAGAAAGCAGGGAGCAGGATCTCAAATCATGGCCTGACCGCAGAGCAAAGGAGAGAGGAGAGAGAATTCAGGCTACAGTTGGCCAGATTGCAAATGGAGGCAGAGAAAAGGAAAGCTGAGAGGGCATTGGCAGAGAAGAAACTATTGCTTGCTCATGAACTGAGTATAAAAGAGCTTGAGCTCTAGTCTAGGCACTCTGAGGCCAGCTGTGATGGTGGCTGCATGCAGGCAGGACCTGCTGGAGACAAAAAGGTTTGAATGCCCAAGGATTTGGTGCCACGTTATGTGGTGGGAGATGACACTGATAAGTGGTTTTCTGCATATGAAGTTGCACTAAGGGCTCATGGGGTTCCTGAAGAGCAATGGGGGCAGGCTTGAGCGAACACGTGCTAACACTTGGGAGGGACACACTTCTCACATTAGAGGTTGGGGACCATACCAAGGATACCCCTATGCCTATGAAGGCCATCTTATTTGCCAAATTTGAACTGACCCCTGAAAAGTATCACCAAAGATTCAGGGACAGTAACAAGTTCCCCAACCAAATCTGGGTAGAATATATTGATTTTTCCAGTAAGGCACTGAATGGCTGTGTGTGGGGCAGTAAAGTAAATGATTACATGGGTTTGTACAATTTGATCCTGAGAGAGCATATGCTTAGTATTTGCTTTACATAGTTGAACCAGCACCTAATGGACAGTAAGCTGACTGATCCCAGGAAGCTTGCTGAGGAGGCAGACCTCTGGGCTAGCACCAGAGTGTCTAAAAAGGTATCTGGGGGGGGACACCCACACGGTGGTGAGGATTCTCAACAGAAGAAAGAGGGGGGGGAGAAAAACCTAAAATTAAGGAGTTCTCAAAAGGCCCCCAAAATAATTCTTACAGGAATAGTGGTAACCAGTCACAGTCCGAGTCTAAAAAAAAGGGTTCTTTGACAGTAAGACAGGGAGGTTTGTACCTCAATGCATAGAGTGCACTAAGTATGGTCACTCTAAGGTTGACTCCAAATGTCCAAAGAGGGCACAACCCCCCACTAGAGGGCAGACACCTGGGTTAGCTAGTGTAGTGCTTGGGGAGGAGGTAGTCTCAGTTAATTTTGGGGAACAGATTGAGGTAACCCTAGTGTCCCTGGGGGGGATGCAGAAATGGTGCCAAAAGCCCACATGCCTGCCAATACTTCCAAGTATAGGCAGTGGGTCACCGTTAATGGTCAACGGCACTGACAATCGTGAGAGCCACCTACCGGTAGCTCTGGTTCCCCGTGAGAGGGGGGGGCAGTCTCTGGTACTCTGGTACTCTGAAAGTAACCGTGAGTCCTGCCATGCCTGTAGATTGTCTGCTAGCCAATGAACCTGAGCACACTTCCTGGAAGG
Source organism: Pleurodeles waltl (assembly GCF_031143425.1). NCBI lineage: Eukaryota > Metazoa > Chordata > Amphibia > Caudata > Salamandridae > Pleurodeles > Pleurodeles waltl. The sequence continues at coordinate 1,400,177,460 of NC_090447.1, read as the reverse complement.
AGGAGCTAGAGATGTTGGGATTGCCTGAGTCAGTCTGCATGACCACAAGGTCCATGGATGCCCGTGAGGGGAGTCAAGGGCGTCTGGAGCCTGGAAGAATGACCCAGACAGCTGCCAAGGAGTGGGGCAAGAAGGGTGTGGGAAACCGGTCCATGATATTGACAGAGGAGACAGTCCACCTGTAAAGAATAACATTTACAGGTTGTCAGACAGGGTGAAGGCCAACATAAAGGTGGAAGTTGCCAAGATGCTGGCTCTAGGGGTAATTGAGAAGTCCAGCAGTCCCTGGACCAGGACTGTGGTGCTGGTACCAAAGGCTGCCGCACCAGGTGCCAAGCCAGAACTTAGGTTCTTGGTGGACCAACGGGGTCTCAATTCTGTCACTAAACCTGATGCCCACCCCATCCCCTGGGCTGATGAGCTCTTATACAGGCTAGGCACTGTCAAATTACTTAATACTTTTGATCTTACATCAGGGTACTGGCAGATGCCTTGACTGAGGGGGCCAAAGAGAAATGCTCTTTTTCAACTCCTGAGGGACAATACCAGTTCAGAGTGATGCTCTTTGATTTGAAAAATGCCCCCTACCTTCCAATGGTTGGTTAACGTGGTCCTGGCTGGTAAGGATGTGTTCTGTGCTGCCTATCTAGATGAGATTTCCGTCTACAGTTCCAGCTGGGAGGAACACCTGCTCCACCTCCAAGAGGTGCTCCAGGCCCATCAACAGGCATGTCTGACAATCAAAGCCAGTAAGCGCCAGATTGGGCAGGGTTCTGTGGTGTACTTGGGACAACTAGTAGGTGGTGGCAAAGTGCAGCCCCTCCAGGACAAGATTGAGACAATAACGGCCTGCCAACCACCTAGAACTCAAACAGAAGTGAGTGCATTTCTAGGCCTCACTGGGAACTACCATAGGTTTGTTAAGGGTTATGGTACCATGGTGACCCCAATAACTTCCAAAAAGCAAACTAGGTTGGTGAATTGGACAGAGGCTTGTCAGAAAGTCTTTGACTCCATAAAGGAAGCCATGTACACGGCACCCATGCTCAGGGCCTCTGACTACTCTAAGGAGTTCATCATGTAGACAAACGCTTCAGAGCATGGCATAGGGGGAGTGATAGCACAGCAGAATGAAGAGGGGCTAGACCAACCAGTAGCCTTTATTAGCAGAAGGCTAATACCACGGGAACAGAGGTGGAGTGAAATTGAAGGAGAAGCATTTGCTGTGCTCTGGGCACTGAAGAAGTTGAGATGATACCTTGTTGGGGACTCACTTCCGGGTTCAGACAGACCACTTGCCCCTCAAATGGCTCATGCAAATTGGGGCTGAAAATCCTAAACTCTTGAGTTGGTCCATTTCCCTACAGGGGATTAACTTTACGGTGGAGCATTGCCCGGGGACTGACCACACTAATGCTGATGGTCTCTCCAAATTCTTCTGCCTTAGTGATGAGAGTTCCCAAGAAGTTAGGTAGCTCTCCCCTCTTTCAGCTGGGGGGGACACATGTTAGACCTGACAGCCTTCGTGTGGCCATCCCCCAACCTTTTGCCTGCCTTCCTCCACTTTTCTGACTCTGTTTTTGCTAGTTTAAGGACTCTGCTCACTTTACCACTGCTAACCATTGGTAAAGTGCATATGCTCTCTCCCTTAAACATGGTAACATTCGTTCATCCCCAATTGGCATATTTGATTTACTTGTAAGTCCCTAGTAAAATGCACTATATGTGCCCAGGGCCTGTAAATTACATCCTACTAGTGGGCCTGCAACACTGATTGTGCCACCCACATAAGTAGGCCCTTAACCATGTCTCAGGCCTGCCATTGCAAGACCTGTGTGTGCAGTTTCACTGCTTCTTCGACTTGACATTGAAAAGTACTTGCCAAAAAGACTTTTAGGCCCTCATTCTGACCTTGGCGGGCGGCGGAGGCCGCCCGCCAAAGTCCCGCCGTCAGGTTACCGTTCCGCGGTCGAAAGACCGCGGCGGTAATTCTGACTTTCCCGCTGGGCTGGCGGGCGGTCGCCTTCAGGCCGCCCTGGACTGGCGGGCGGTCGCCTTCAGGCCGCCCGCCAGCCCAGCGGGAAAGAGGCTTCCACGATGAAGCCGGCTCGGAATCGAGCCGGCGGAGTGGAAGCTGTGCGACGGGTGCAGTTGCACCCGTCGCGTATTTCACTGTCTGCGCAGCAGACAGTGAAATACATGTAGGGGCCCTCTTACGGGGGCCCCTGCAATGCCCATGCCAGTGGCATGGGCACTGCAGGGGCCCCCAGGGGCCCCGCGATCCCCCCTACCGCCATCCGGATCCCGGCGGTCGGACCGCCGGGATCTGGATGGCGGTAGGGGGGGTCGGAATCCCCTCGGCGGCGCAGCAAGCTGCGCCGCCTTGGAGGATTCAATGGGGCGGCGGTACACTGGCGGGAGCCCGCCAGTGGTGCCGGTCCGACCGCGGCTTTACCGCCGCGGTCGGAATCCCCATTGGAGCACCGCCGGCCTGTCGGCGGTGCTCCCGCGGTCCTCCGCCCTGGCGGTCTTTGACCGCCAGGGTCAGAATGACCGCCTTATTCTCTTTAGGAAGGAAACTCCTTGTGTGCCAAAAATCGGTGCACAGCCTGCTGAAATCGACGCGAAGCCTGCACTGTGACTGAGAAATTGCCACACAGCCAACTGGAACAACACAACCCGACTTCCCGACTGGAAATTCGATGCAGCGCCTGCCTTGCGATGGCAAATTTGTTGCATCGCCTACCGGATCAACGCAGCGCCCATGCCTTCTTCCAGCGTGTCAAGGATTTTCCCTGCATCACCCCTGGCCAACAAAATATCCCTGCCCCCCAGTAAGGGACCAAGACTGTGCCCCGAGAAACAACGCAAGCCCCTTGCAGCATGGAAAGAAATTACGCATGTTTTGTGTTGTGCTGGGAAATTCGATGGAACACCCTATTTTCCATGCATCTCCTCCTCTGCAGTCTCGGTGTGTCATTATATTTGAGGCATACCAGGTGCTGTGTGTAACAAAGAGATTTCTAAGGATTAAGACTCTTTTAAACCTTTTAAAAGTGATATTTCAACTTGTACTTACTAGATGTTTGTGGTTTTGACCTTATTTTATTCAGATAAATATTGTCTATTTTTCTAAACCTGTGTGGTGTATTTATTTGGTGCTTTCACCGTGTTACTGTATGATTTATTGCACAAATATTTTACATACTGCCTTCTAAGTTAAACCTGACTGCTGAGTGCTAAGCTACCAGAGGGTGGACACAGGATAATTTGGATTGTGTGTGACTTACCCTGACTAGGATTGTGGTCCCTACTTCGACAAGGGTGTATACATCTGCCAACTAGAGACCCCATTTCTAACAATTGTTATCATAGGAAGTTTGAAGAAAGAAAATCCTATTATTTTCTGCAATGGTTTGTGTTTCTAGTGGTAAATTATTCTATGCCAACTGGTTAATAAGGGCTCAGATTTGGTTACCTAGACTTGCTGTATTTGTGACTTAGAGCAAGCAATACACAGAAGGCATCATTATGACTTTGGAGGTCCAAGGACCACCAAAGCTGCAGTGGAGGTAGGACCACTGCATTCCTGGTGGTCCGACTGACAGATTATGACCCTGTCTGTCGGACCGCCGCCAGGGTCATGAATTCTGGTGGGATGGAGGCAGTTGGAGTCCTGCTCAGCCACGGCTGTGCTGAGTTCAGTGCTGCTGTGATGATCATGAGTCCCCTTTCTGCCAGCCTTTTCACTGTGGGGTCCATGACATGAAAAGGTTGGCAAAACGGAAGTGCGGAGGGCCACTGCACTTCCCACAACCATGTTGTGGGGAGTGCCGGGAACCCCTGCCCACCACCCTCAGAATGCACACTGTCTGCTATGGCAGACAGTGCTCATTCCAAGGGCGCTGGGGGCCCCCTCTGTGCAATGCATTGGCCTTGGCTCTATGAGGAGCAGAGGCCAATTCCGTCGCACTGTTTCCATTGTGCTGACCGGCAGAAACCTTGTATTACAGAGGTTTCCGCTGGTCAGCCCAGTGGAAACATCGTAATAGGGTCTGGGGTGGGGGCAGACTGCCAGCTCTGCTGTGGTCTTCTCCCCACGGGGCTGGCTTGCCGGCAGTCAGCCCATCAGCCTCGTAATCAGGCCCAAAGTGTGTCATGGAAACAGAGTAGACCTGGTGCTCCAAGGGGCTCTTTCTTTGCTGTCTGTGTGACTTTGTAGATTTTGCATGGGTGCTGCGGGTGGAGATGCTGAATGGGTGCACAGCCCAGTGTCTCCAGGCATAGTGTGTGCCACCATCATACCACCCACAACATCAGTGCCTAGAGGTTGTTCAGTCCATTTTCTCATATAATGTGCTATCCATGTGCAGCTATTCACATCAGTGATATATTAAAAGCATCAAAATGTTCTGTTGAGAATACCATGTTCTACAGATGTATTGCAATGCTTAGTTCATAGGATCCTAAGGTATAAGCTTGAATGAACAATGTAGCAGCTGTGAACAGAAACTCTCAAAAGCCTATGTGTCAAGTGCAGTCAATACAATCAACAAAGTGGACATGTGCTTTCCTAATGTGCTTTGGCTTTTTGGGGGAAATAGTCCCTGACAGCAAATTTGAAATAACTATTTCCTTTTTTTACTACCTCAGTGAATGGCAAACTCGAATGGATTTTCAAATGTGACGACTGTCCTTGAGTAATTTTCTGGAAAATGTTTTTTATCTGCTATTTTGAATTAGATTTTTGTGGAATTTCTTCACTAGATTCAATTGAGACAGCCTCAGCATATTATCGGCAAATCTAGCCAATCTAAAATGACACGGGATGGATTGTGGTCTATTGGTTAACTCATTTAATTGGAGCTTAATATGTAAATCGTCCTTCATCTGTGTTGATTTTCTATTTTTCCCTTTAGTTTTGTTACTCTACTTTTACTGGCAAATTATTTTAATTTCACATTTTGAAGTTATTTTCACATCAATTTATTCTCTTTAGTGATCTTGTGAATGTTTTTATTATGTTTCAATCAATCAATCAATCATAGCATTTGTAAAGCGCAGCATTATCACCCCTAAGGGTGTCTGGGCACTGAAAGTGCTGTGTCTCCACTGGAAAGACACATCATGGTTTCTGACTGGTCTTAGCCAGCCTGCCACCACCAGACAGAAGTCTGCGCTCGTGGATGAGAGCCTCTGCTCTCAGAAGCCAGAACACAAAGCCTTTCCTGGGTGGAGGTGTCACACCTCCTCCCCCAGGCAGGCACACTGCAAAAGCTGTCAGCTCCAAAGGCTCTACTGCCTTTGAAATCTGCCCCTGCCTCTGTTGCTACTAGCCGATGGGCTGCCCAATGGTTTTTCCCCTACTTTGAGCGGGAAAACATAGCTGGAGTAGGAGGAGTAGCCCCCCTCAGCCTGCACCATCCCTCATGTGTGGCAGGCGAGGTGACCACTCCATTTCATTTTCCTCCATCTTGGATGGTAGGGAAATAGCAAATCAGTGTTAGGAATGTGACCCCTTCCCACAGGAAGTGGTCACTTAGTGGGTGTACCCACCCTATGGTAGGTAGCCCATTGGCCACTACCAGGGACTTCCCCCAACATCCACTAAGGGGGTCATTACGATCTCGGCGGTTTCACCAGCCAAGATCGGCGCTGACGGTAGACAGAAGACCACCAGCGTGAAGAACCCCCCGCTGACCACATAAAGAACATTCAGCTGGGCCGGCCCAGCTCGAAACAGGGCCTGAACATTGATGCCGGCTCTAAATGGTGCCGGCGGCAATGTGGCAGTGCGGTGAGTGCAGCGGCACCCGCTGCGCATTTCACTGCCCGTAAATGCGCACAGGCTGTGCATTTGGGCCCCTGCACTGCCCATGCCAAGTGCATGGGCAGTGCAGGGGCCCCCGGGGGGCCCGAGTCACTCATTCCGACAGCCTTTTTCTGGCAGTGTAAACAGCCAGGCAAAGGCTGGTGGAATAAGACTCATCATCCGGAGGGCAGTGCTGCTTGTTGCGCTGCCCTGTTGGATCTGAAACACCGCCACCTTCAGGCTGCCTGGGTGGCGTTTCATCCATGGTGGTCCAGCCACGTTCATATTATGGCGGTCTAGACCGCCATGCCGTTGGCGGGAATTACTGCCACCGACGGCATGGCAGTCCAGACCGCCATGTTCATAATGCCCACGTAAATGTATTTAATGGGCATCCCTAGACCAACATATCAAATTCGATGGACACAAGAAGACCATGAACAAAGAAGTCCTGAGGCACGAGAACAGAAGTCCTGCTGCACCAAGAAAAGGGCACCAAACCCTGCCTGCTGCTCTAAGGACTCGACAATCACCTCTGATGTGTCACCTTGAAACCTGAAGGACTCAACAAAACCCCAGAGCACCTCCAAATGTCTGAAAATCACCATGAACTTCTCTCAGAGTGAAGGTATCACACTCCTGCAAGCAAAGAACTAGTGGAGTCCAGTTCACTGACTGGCCATTAACTATCAAACTGGACCCATCAGCCCAAACAAAATACACTTGATAGATCCGAAGGACAAAACCAACCATAATGCAAAGTTTGGTCACACTGGGACTTTCAGAGCCTGTGACGTACCATTATCTGTGGTACTGGAACCCCCAATGTCAGACACCCAGAAGCAAAGTCCACTCCAGGCTCTCAAAAGCCCAGAAGCAAGCCCCAGTCGAGGGACTTCAGGACCCCTAAGAACCACCTCCCAGAGTGGCCCTGCTGACCTGCAATCCACTCTCCAAGTGACCTGCTCCTGTGTCCAAGGACTCCAAGACGCAGACTCCAAGACACATGACTCTTGGCTGACCTACCTGCACTGCACCTGGCCTCACTTGCCCCTGCATCATCAAACCAGCTGTGCCCTAGGGGTCCTTAACCCCTTGCAACCTCCACCCTCCAAGGGGACCGAACAGACTTATTATTAGATCCACCTGTGCAGTGTGTTTCCAAGTGGTCTCCCTCTCCGTGGTCCACCAGCTCCAAGACTTTCAGCTGCTGCTCCGCTTGAATCAGTAACCTGCCAACCTTCTTCGACTGGCACAAAGGACATCTTCACAACCTCGATCTAAAAATAGAAGGTGACACTTGTGAGGGCAATGCCTAATTTGATCTGCTTTTGAAAAGATTGTCTTATTCATTCCTATGGTGTGTAGTTACGCACAAAAAGCATATATTTCTAAACGCTGAGTAATCATAACATACGTACCATACATTGATGATCTTGGTCTTAAAAAAGTTATAAAAATCTGAATTATTTTTGTAAATTGGTCGTGACTTATTCTTCAGAGTATCTGACCACATTTATTGATACTGTGAGTACAAAAAATGCCTAGCACATCTCCAGGATATGCCTAACTGATTGTCCATACAAACACAAAAGCAGAGCATTAGGTGGTTTGCTTTTTACCTCTGGATAACAAAGTGGGGTTGCGTGGACTCTCTGCACTGTGCACGTCATTTTCATACACCATATAGAGAGCCAGCCTCCTACACATCTCTTCTGGATGGAGAGCCATAAGAGGTTCCTGAGGTGTGGGGTGATGTTTGAGCTCTTGGGGAAGTTGAGGATGAGTCTGGCTGCGGTGTTCTGTAGAGTCTGGAGCCTTTTAAGTTGCTGGGAGGGCACCCCAGCGTAGAGAGCCTTGCCATAGTTGGGGTGACTGGTGACCAGGGCACGTGTGACTGTCGTCCTGGTGTTCGTAGGGATCCATTTGAAGATTTGGCTGAGCATACAGAGGATGTAGAAGCAGGAGGAGGTGACGGAGTTTACTAGTTGGCACCCGAGGATGATGCCGAGGTTTCGTGAGTGGTCTGATGGAGAGGGCATTTGTCCAAGTTCTGCTGGCCACCAGCTGTGGTCCCATACAGAGGTGTTCTTCCCGAAGATCAGGACTTCTATTTTGTCAGTGTTTATTATGAGGCAGCTGTTTTTCAACCATGCTGCTACATTAGTGAAGACGATGCGAAAATTGGCTTTGGCATTGTAGGGGTCTTCCGTGAGTGAGAGGATTTGTTGAGTGTTGTCAGCGTAGGAGACTATATTGAGTCTGTAGGATCTAACAATGTCTGTCAGTAGGGGTCATGTAGATGTTGAACAGCTTTGGGCTGAGGGAGGATCCTTGGAGTATGCCGCAGGTAATGTCCTTGTGTGTAGAAGTGAAGGGAGGAAGGTGGATGCTCTGTGTGCAGCCTGAAAGGAAAGAGACGACTCACTTAAGTTCTTTTTGTTGAATGCCTATGTTGTGGAATCAGTTGATGAGAGTGTGGTGGGAGACTGTATTGAACACTGCAGGGAGATCCAGAAGTATCAGAGATGTCTTGGTTGAGGAGGGTCTAGAGGTCGTTTGTGGTGGCGATCAGTTCAGTCTTCATGCTGTGGTTGGCCCAGAATCCTGATTGCGAGATGTTGAGAAGGTGGTGTTCGCACTAGTCAGTGAGCTGTTGGTAGATGTCTTTCTCAAGCACTTTGGCCAGGAAGGGAAGCAGGGAGATTGGTCTGTAGTATTTGAGGTTGGTGGGGTCAGCAAAGTTTTTCTTTAGGAGGGGTCGGACCTCTGCATGCTTCCATTCATCTAGGAAGTTTGCTGTGGAGATGGAGGTGTTGAGGATGCGGGTTAGTTATGTGCCAATAGTGTTGGCTCCTAGGTTAAAAAGCTAGTGGGGGGGTCAGTGGGTGCCCCGGAGTAGCATTTGCCGCCTCAAGTAGGAAGGGTATGCCCAAACGTCGGTCCCGTGCTTGCTATGCCACCAGATTCAAGCTAGCCTGGCTGATGAAGGGTGATACCCTGAAACCGGTCCCAGGATGCTTGTTTCTGGTCCAGGGAGGACCTGGCCTGGCAGTTCGGCCAGGACTGTTCACATGGGGAACAGGGTCAAGACTGATTTGCATATGGCTGGGTCTGAGCTGCAATGGCATGGCAAGCAAAAAAACTGATGGATTAAACCCAGATCTGTGACTGGGGGTGAATGTTTGATTTGCTCTGCATTCTGTCCATCTTCTGTTGTTTTTGCATCTGGAGTAGATGGATGGCATGAAGGCTGCGGTGGTCTGTGTGGTAATCGGGGACCAGGAGGTTACCATGTGGCTGGTGTTCGCTACTTGAGAGATGTTGCCTAGGCTGGAGGTTTGGGGGTCCAAATTGTTGTATATGGTCTTGATCTTGCTGTGGAAGTATTCTAAGAGGTTGTCACAGAGTTCTGGGATGGGTGAAAGGTGGTCTTTGTGGCTATCGTGTTAGAGAATTCCTTGATGATTCTGAAGAATTCTTTCATGTGGTTGGCTGTGGTGTCAATGGTGGCAGTGATTGCTGCTCCTTTTGCTGCCTTGGTGCTGTGGTGGTAGTTGTGAAGGGCTGCCTTATAGGCAGCTCTGTTGGAGGGGTCCTTGGTCACACACCATTGTTTCTTGAGTTGGTGGCAGTCGCGTGCAGAGTTTCTGAGCTCCGGAGTGTACCATCTCACTGGCTTGGTGGTGTTGCTGGTTTCAGCCGGTTTCAGCAGGGCGACTCTGTCGGCAGATTTTTGATCCAAATGGTGATGTTTTGGACATCCCGGGTGAGGTTGAGGTCTGCTGTGGGCTCAGTTTGTGCAGTGCCTAGGGCCTGAGCCCATTGGGCCTTGTTACCTTGCCCCAGCTTCAGCGGGGGTGCTCAGGTGCATGGAGGTGGTGTGTTGGGGATTGGAGATGGGAAAGTGGCCGAAGACGTGGTTGGACCATGTAAGTTCAGCCACGTGGGTGAAATTGATTCTGTCACTAGAAGTGAAGATGGCATCCAGTGTGTGTCCGGCTTTGCATGTGGGTTTGGTGACCAAGTGGGTGAGGCCATTGTTACTGTGGTGCTCTATGAGGAATGTGGAGTTGGTTTCGTTGGTGTAGTTAAGATGGAAATTGAGATCGCTGAGTAGAGTAGGACATAGTGGAGGAAGTCGATGGCAAAGGGGGCAATGAGGTTGCCGATGGCATTGCAGAAGGCTGGTTGTGGTCCTGTATGTGAGGGTGTCTTGCATTGTGGTGTTAGCATGGGTCTGGAGTCAGAAGTTGTGGTGCTCCATGAGGGGGGGTTGGGTCGTAATCGATGATGGTGCATTAGATGGATTCCTTAAAGATGATGGCAATGCCCCCGCCATGTTTGTTGGTGTGGTCTTGGTATATCATCTTATAGCTATCAGGGATGGCCGTGGCGATGTCAGGGTTTGAGGAGGGTGTTAGCCATGTTTCAGCGATGAAGGCGATGTCTGTGTTGTGGGTGATTATGGTGTCCCAGATTTCTGTGGCGTGTTTGCATAAGGAGCTGGCGTTTAGCAGGATGAACTTGATTGGTGCTTGTTTGGTGTTGAGAGTTTAATTTTTAGGTCTGGCATTAGAAAATATATATATATATTTTTTTAAAGTGCAGAATAATACATACATTTAAACACATACATAAATGGCGGTGCTTTCAGAAAGTTATTTTCATCTCAAACAGCGTCATTCAGATATTGCTTACACCTACCACAGCATTCAGGACAGGACAAGGGGTCAGACCACACAAGCAACAATTTTTCTATGAAAGGTATTCTTGCTATTAAAATTGTATGTGTAATATTTTTGTAAGTCAGCTGTAAAGTGTGCATAAATGGTGGATGCTGCTTGAATGTCAAATACTAAGGGCCTGATTACGAGCCATGGAGGCTGTCCAATTGCCATCGGCTTGGCGATCAGACCACTGTATTATGACTCATGTGGGCCTATGGAGCAAAGACCACCACGGTCCCACCTGCACCGCCAGGCAGCGCAGACCGCCGCAGTGACAAGGCAGCACATACATGCCGGCAGGTCGAGTGTTTCCGCCAGACACATTATGAGGTTTCAAACCACCAATGTGACCTTGGTGGTCCAAGCACCATGTCTCAGCAGGTGGAAATAGAGAGTGTAAAGGGAGCAACTCACCTGCAGGAATTCTTACATATCCTGTCCTGCCATTAAGCCCATCTCTCACGTCCTGCCACTGTTGTTGCTCATCAAAGGAACACAAAATCCACACTGCCACGGATGTAACTGACAGTAGGTACACACACCTGCCTGTGTCATTAATCTTAACAACAGATTGTCGCACTGTCATCCACATGGTATGGGTGTCACACTATGGGCATCAAGTACACTTGTCATTTTGTACACAGTCAGAGTCATTCACAAAGAAGGACACATTCACAGGCAGTAAATGCCTCATTTGAGCAGGTCACAGTGCACCGCAACACTACACAAAAACACACATCTGCTCATCTTTGCACAGGGACAGTGAAGTGTACAAAACTATGGGGGTCATTACAACCTCAGCGGTCTGCATGGCAGACCGCCGAGGTTGCGGGCGCCAGAATACCGCAATTGCTGGTGGTATGGCTGGCTCCCTATTTTGACTTTTCCACTGGGCCAGCGGACGGTAACAGAGTTTCCATCCGCTGGCCCAGCGGAAAAGTCACATCAACATTGCCGCCGGCTCGTAATTGTGCCGTCGGCAATGCTGATGTGCAGCGGGTGCAGTAGCACCCGTCACGCATTTCACTGCCCGAAATTCGGGCAGTGAAATGCGCGATGGGGCTCTGCCTGTGGGCCCCTGCACTGCCCATGCCAAGTGGTCGCCTGGTGTGTGGGTGTAGCTGTCTTAGGTGTGTGAGTGTGTGAGATATGCTTAAGTTTGGGTGATGTCTGTTGCATGTGTGAGTATGGGCATTTGCATGTCTTGTGGGGCTGAGAGGTGGAGGTGCAGGGTGTAGTGGATGTGTGTGTGTCTGTTGAGATGGTGTCTGCAGGTTTGCTGGCAGTGGTGGATGTTTGTGTGTCTGCTGGGGTGGTGTCTGCAGGTATGATGGATGTGGTGGATGGCTGTGTATCTGTTGGTGTCGTGTCTGCAAGTCTGATGGACATGGTGGCTGTCTGTGTGTATGTTGGGGTAGTGTCTGCAAGTATGCTTGATGTGGGGTGGGGTGTGGGTAGGTGGGGGTGGTGGGGGTGTCTGCTGAAATGGTGGCTCGTGTTGTGTGTGTGTGAGCGTATGTTGAGTGCCTGCATGCCGGTGTGTCTTGTGATGTTTGTGTCAATGTGTGCTGCTTGTGTGTGTTGATTTGGGTGCATACGGATGTGTCTGAGTGCTTGGGATAGGCAGGGGAATGGGGTATTTGGATTGGGAAGAGGGAGGTGGAGGGGGCAGAAAGAGGGGGGTGACTTGCTGCTGTTAGTGAGGAGGTCAGTTTCTGAAAAGATCTCTGTAGGCCAGACATGGCACTATAAATGCCTTACAAGAAATCACTGGTCTGCTGAAATTGGCTGGCCAACCCCTGGATGGCATTCACAATGCAGTCTGACCCACAGAGATGTTTCTCAAGAGGTCAATAGCCTCCTCACTCATGGCAGCAGAGGTAACAGGGGCTGGGGCAGAGGTGCCTGCCTAGCCACAGAGTCCTTCCAACATACACTTGTTCTATCTGCTGGTATGTTCCAACCTATGTTCAGTCTGGTGTGAAAGGATTTCCTCTCAGCAATGTTGAAACACATTGACAGCTATATCAGGTTCCCCCCACGTGAGGACTTAGCCAATGTGATGGCTGACCTTTATAGTTTTGCCTACCTCCCACATGTGGTGAGGGCTATTGATGGCACAGATGTTGGCTTGGTGCCACCAGAGACCAATAAACATGTCTATCACAACAGAAAAAACTTCCATTCCATCACTGTGCAAGTTGTCTGTTTGGTGGATCTCTACATCTCAAACATCTGTGCCCGTTTTCCAGGATCAGCCCATGATGCCTTCATAATGTGAAACAGCACCATACCCCAGCTAATGTCACAACTGCACCCAGAGAGGGCCAGGCTGGTTGGTAAGTCATGTCTGCCCTGATTGTGTGTGTGCACTGTCAGGTGCTACAATCATGAAGTGAGTGACTCACTGTTGCACTTATGTCCCATTCCTTGCCAGGAGACTCCGCATATCCAAACAGTCCTTGGTTGTTGATGCCGCAGAGGAATCCAACTATGCCAGGGGAAGTCAGTTTCAATGAGGCCCATGGAAGAACTTGACAGCCAGTGGACCAGGCTTTTAAGCTCCTGAAGGCCAGATTTAGGTGTCTGGACAGGAGAGGTGGAGCCCCCCCTCTACTCACCGAGAAAGTGTGGCGGATCACTGTGGCATGCTGCAAGCTCCACATCATTACCCTGTGGAGGAGTATCATATCCATCCCAGAGGAGGTGGAGCCTGCTGTGCCACCGGGTGAGACTCCAGAAATGACAAGTGACGATGACAATGGTGAAGACGAAAGAGCTGACTTGCAAGAAGATCTCCTCAACAGCTACTTTTCATGAGTGTATGTCATGTGATGTAATGACTATGACCGTACAATGAACTGTAGTTGTGAGAATATGTGGAGTTGAGTGTTTTTGAAACAGCTAGGGAGCTGATACTCTGCAATATTCAGCCAAAGACTGCTTAATAACATAGCTTTTGACACATCCCCACCTTGATGATGTTGATTTGTTTGAGTCAAATTCCTTGCAATGTACTTTGATTTCCAGTTCCTTGCTACTTGACTTGTGTCATAGGTATGGTTTCAAGCAGATACTTCTTGTTTATTCCTTGTACAGGTAGCTTCACCATGGCATTTTCATGTGGGCATTTTTTGAGTTGTGACATTGGCAGGTACTTAATGCTGTCCTGGCATTGAAAGTGGGCATGGAGTATTACAGGTAATGTAGGTTGCAGAGTTTGGAAGTATGAGACCAGTACCAAAACAGTTTGCACAGTGTTTGGGTGGAGGTACAGAAGTGCACATTGCACTTGTTTTGTGTCTTGTGGTGGGGCTGACGCATCATGTGTGTCATCATGTGGGTAGAAAATATGTAGTCCTAGCTTCTGGCCAAGTCATTTTTCCTTCACACTGGCTAAACACTCTTTTTGTATGACTGTATCTAGCTGTAGATGTGTTTCATCATTGCAAGCCACAGTGCCTGTGCCACAACACTGACATATGTTTATGTCATACCAACAGATGCATGGGAATTGGATTATGATGTCCCTATAGTGAGGGACTGTTGTACTGCTGTCTGTCTGTATCTTGGATTATGTGATGTTGGATAACTTTGGTGTGGTATGTAATAAGGTTCAAGCAGCTGACATCAACCACTTTAAAGTTTGCTTATTCTACAGGACAATATCTGACAAATCCCTTCCTTCCGTGGTCTGGGGGTCTGCACCTTGAAATATGTTCATTTACTCAGTATGAGTCACTCATTCTTGTTTCCAAAAGTCCAGACATATTGACAGCCTATGTGCTGAACACTGTAATAACATTTTTGGTTTGACCAGACATTTGTACTAATGTGTTGGTGTGTATTGGTTGTCATCCTGAGCTGCATATGGTGTACCTGTAACTTACCTCTGCTTGCCCTAGTAGCTTGTATCTTCTTCACATGGTTCACATGGTCTCAAATCTCTACATAGCTAAATGTGAAAATTAGGCAAGCAGACAATGAGTTTGCGATGGGTGAATTTATTACAATGCTAATACGGAAAATACATTTTGGACAGAAAGAAACAAAAATGGAAATTGAAGGGGGTCAGTCATGGTGAATGGAGTGATTAGGTTAGATGCCACACCTTTGGGAGTCCAAAGTCCGGAGTACTCCTCCCATTGGAACTGGTAGGTGGTGAGGATCAGTCAACAGAGTAAATGTATGGCACCCAAAGGAGGTCCTTCGTGAAGAGGTCACTTACTGGCAGTGGTGGGTGTCTTGCCATCTGCACCTGCTGGATTCTTCTTTGGACATCCCTGTTTGTATGTGTGTGGGGGAGGGGTCTGCTGCTACATAGTCAGGAGTGTCTGAGGCTTGTTGTTCCTCTGGCAGGGCCTCCCTTCCAGTAGCTGGCACCGAGGTTGATGTGCCTGGTGTTAATGAGCCAAAAGAAGCAATAGACTGTTGTTGAAAAGCCCTGCTGGGGTTGGTGTGAATCTCCCTTAGCACCCCTGTTGGGGAGAACATGTTGTTTTTGTGGGCCTCCATCTGTTCCCACATGTTTCTTGCATGTACCTTTGTAGCTGCTTGATTTCCCAGAGTTCGGTCAAGACCTGGCTCATCACACCTTGGGATTCCTGATAGACCTCCAAGATGTGGCTGATGGTGTCCTGGCTGAGAGCAGCCCCAGTGACCTCAACCCGCTGGCCCACAGCATCTTTCCCACATACCCTACCCCCGCTCACCTGTGCCATTGCCACAGGGTGCCCTCTCCAACTTGTTCCTGGACCGTCATACTGGGGGTATGAGATAGTATACACTGTGCTTAGACACAGGTTGGGGGGTGAATGTCTGCCTGTGATGTTGAGGCAACAGGGCTGGGAGGTGTGGATGTGGGCACAGTGAGACTCACTGTTGCCGTCTGACCAGGTTGTCCAGGTGAAACAGAACCGTTCTCCATGTCCAGGTGTCCAGGAATGTCTTCTCAGCAAGGGCTTCATTCCGGAGGGTAGTGGCAGTCTGTTCTGTGGCCTTTGTGTGTCCAGCGGCAGCTTTCAGGAATAATGCTTGAACATTTTCTTGAAAGCTAATGGTGCGCATTGATAACCAGAATACAGTCTCATATGGCACCCCTGTTTGAACTCTGATTGACACTTGGAGTTTGTTTTCCAGAACATAATTATGCATGGACTTGTTTGGTCCTAGTGCACCTGCTAGATCCGTTTCCCAGCATGTTGATGACTCATGAAAGAAACGTGTAGAACTAATCATGCCTGCACAATGAGCTTCCCCACATGCGTTCCAAAATCACTTACCATAATGACGTAAACACAAACCTTCTGTCACCACATCCTGAATGACTAAACAGTAAGGTGATAAAAACATTCAGCCATGTGGTTCTAAATGACTCCTCACCAGATGATAAACATATTCATTAATCATGAACATTCTAAATGACTCATCAAAGACCAAAGACATTAACTATTTAAACCCACTCCACCGTTGAACCAGCGCTTTGCGTTGAGAATCCAGAGTCTGGTTAAGCCTCCTCAGACCCGCAAAGAGCCTAAGTTCAGTGAATCTACTTACTACAACTAGTTTCTTCCAAAGACCGTAACTTTCTTCCTTTACTCCCGGACAGCTCAACACCTGTAGGAAACAGGAAAAGACAAGATTAAAAGGTAAACGCTAACCACAGCGCTGCGCAGCATGCATTGATAAGAAACAGAAATCAGCACAAGCATGCCCCCACCCCTGTTGGGTGACACTAGTATCAGGGTGGCATTGGGTGCACTGAGCCTTCTAAAAAGGAATCCATTTGAAAAAGTCAACTATTTCGCTGACAATATCCCACAACCAGATGGACTCGGCCACAATTTACATATACTTGTCAAATCAGGAGGCCCTTCAAGCCAACAGGTGAGATTCTTTTCATAGCATACCAGTAAGTTAGTAATAGGAAAATGTTTTTGCATGCATAGTCGGTTTACTGAGACAAGCTTTTTTCTATCCCCAGAAACAACTCAGCCTCACGACTACCAGCGAATATGTGACAGAACAACTAGGTCCTAAACAACTATAGCCTAAACCACTACTGCTAAACAACTAAAAAGTCTCTACAACTAAGTACTGAACAACTACTGTCTAAACAACAATTGTGCCTGAATAACAATTGCCTGAACAACTAATATATATATATATATATATATATATATATATATATATATATATATATATATGTATATTCTAAACAACTAATAAACCATAAAAACTAAAAAGAAAACCTTACCTTAAAATTAGTTGTTCAGGCAATTGTTATTCAGGCACAATTGTTGTTTAGACAGTAGTTGTTCAGTACTTAGTTGTAGAGACTTTTTAGTTGTTTAGCAGTAGTGGTTCAGGCAAGTAGTGGTTTAGACCTAGTTGTTCGGGATGTTTCCCCCAGCCAGGTAAAGAAAATGCCAATGCAGATGCCTTGTCCCTACTTGGAGACAAGGAACACTCTCTAGAACAAGAAGAAAGTAAGCCCATAATTTCCGCAGAACACTTTCAAGGAACTATAATCTCCTCTAACCTTATTAACCTCTTAGCTGCTGGGCCTTTGCCCCTCCAGTGCTGAGCCCTTTTTTGGCTATTTGGGGTAGTTCACGCTTAGGCCTTCATAACTTTTTGTCCGCATAAACTATTCACGCCAAATTTGTGTCCTTTTTTTCCAATATCATAGGGATTCTAATGGTACCAAGAGTTTGTGGTTTCCCCTGGAGGAGACCAAGAAATTAGCCAAAATATAGTGAAAATTTCGTTTTTTTAAAGAAAAATGGGAAAAAAGGGCTGCCGAAGAAGGCTTGTGGTTTTTTCCCTGAAAATGGCATCAACAAAGGGTTTCTGGTGCTAAAATCACCATCTTCCCACCTTTCAGGAACGGGCAGACTTGAATCAGAAAACCACATTTTTCAACACAATTTTGGCATTTTACTGGGACATACCCCATTTTTACTATTTTTGGTGCTTTCAGCCTCCTTCCAGTTAGTGACCGGAATGGGTATGAAACCAATACTGGATCCCAGAAGGCTAAACATTTCTGGAAAGTAGACAACATTCTGAATTCAGCAAGGGGTCATTTGTGTAGATCCTACAAGGTTTTCCTACAGAAAATAACAGCTGAATTAAAAAAATATTGAAAGTGAGCTGAAAAAAACAGCCATTTTTCTCCACGTTTTACTCTGTAACTTTTCCTGCAATGTCAGATTTTTTAAAGCAATATACCGTTACGTGTGCTGGACTCTTCCAGTTGTGAGGATATATAGGGCTTGTAGGTTCATCAAGATCCCTAGGTACCCAGAGCCAATAAATGAGCTGCACCTTGCAATGGGCTTTTATTCTGTACCGGGTATACAGCAATTCATTTGCTGAAATATAAAGAGTGAAAAATAGGTATCAAGAAAACCTTTGTATTTCCAAAATGGGCATAAGATAAGGTGTTGAGAAGCAGTGGTTATTTGCACATCTCTGAATTCCGGGGTGCCCATACTAGCATGTGAATTACAGGCCATTTCTCAAATAGACGTCTTTTTTACAAACTGTCTTACATTTGGAAGGAAGAAATGTAGAGAAAGACAAGGGGCAATAACACTTGTTTTGCTATTCTGTGTTCCCCCAAGTCTCCCGATAAAAATGGTACCTCACTTGCGTGGGTAGGCCTAATGCTCGCGACAGGAAACGCAACATGGACACATCACATTTTTACATTGAAATCTGACGTGTTTTTTGCAAAGTGCCTAGCTGTAGATTTTGGCCTCTAGCTCAGCCGGCACCTAGGAAAACCTAGCAAACCTTGGCATTTTTGAAAACTAGACACCTAGGGGAATCCAAGATGAGGTGACTTGTGGTGCTCTGACCAGGTTCTGTTACCCAGAATCATTTGCAAACCTCAATATTTGGCTAAAAAAACACATTTTCCTCACATTTCGGTGACAGAAAGTTCTGGGATCTGAGAGGAGCCACAAATTTCCTTCCACCCAGCGTTCCCCCAAGTCTCCCGATAAAATTGATACCTCACTTATGTGGGTAGGCCTAGCGTCCGTGACAGGAAACGCCCCAAAACACAACGCGGACACATCCCATTTTTTGAAAGAAAACAGAGGTGTTTTTTGCAGAGTGCCTACCTGTAAATTTTGGCCTCTACCTCAGCCGGCACCCAGGGAAACCTACCAAACCTGTGCATTTTTAAAACTAGAGACCTAGGGGAATCCAAGATGGGGTGACTTGTGGGGCTCTGACCAGGTTCTGTTACCCAGAATTCTTTGCAAACCTCAAAATTTGGCCAAAAAAACACTTTTCCTCACATTTCGGTGACAGAAAGTTCTGGAATCTGAGAGGAGCCACAAATTTCCTTCCACCCAGCGTTCCCCCAAGTCTCACAATAAAAATGGTACCTCACTTGTGTGGGTAGACCTGGTGTCCGCGACAGGAATAGATCACACAACGGTCAATGTTGGTCCTTACATGAGGCAGCTATTGACCCTGGGGTGATCCATTCCTGACGCAGGCACTAGGTGTAGGCACTCAAATGGGGTAGTGTTTTTATCAGGACAGGTGAGGAATCACTGGGTGGTAGGAATTTTGTGGATCCCAGCATATTCCTGTAGTTTGTGTGACAGAAATGCGAGAAAAATAGAGTTTTTATTCAACATTTCAGCTTTGCAGGGTATTCTGGGTAAGAAAACTTTGGGGAATCCACACAAGTCACACCTCTGTGGACTCCCCCAAATGTCTAGTTTCCAGAAATGTTTGGGTTTAGTGTGTTTCTCTATATGGCCGCCGAACCCAGGACCAAAAACACAGGTGCCTGCCTTACAAAACCAGTTTGTTTTGCGATAGATAATTTTGATGTCTCCACAATACGATTTGGGTGGTGGAATTCGGGGCTCAACTAAATTGGGGAGCTCCCAAGAGAGCACTCTCTCTCTCTGCTTGCCACTGCATTCACCTGCTCTCTGGGATGGGCTAACCCACTATTACCCCGTTGCACAGACTGCTTGCGAAGGGACAGCAGGACTGTCCTCCTCACCTCCCTCATAATTTACTGGAAGAGGAGTTATCGAATGGGACTCCTCCGACTGAAAAATCACTCCCAGAGTCTGCGCCATTGTCCTATCCCTCAGATGCTGTCTCAGTATCTAATGTCTCAGTCTCTGATCCTATGTCAGAGCTGTCCTCTATAACCCGAGTGACGGCAGCAGTCATCCATCAAGATGCCATCTCTGCTATTGGCTAAACTGTTGCTCTAAAACACTAGCCTACGTAGACAGTCACAAAATCGATGGTGTGTGTGAGATACGTGCAACAGTAGAGGCCACCTTACCTGCACTTCTTCCCTCAATCAGCACGTTCTTTCAAGACACTCAAAAAACACCTTGTCACATACCATTTGTCACAGTCTTTAGCACCTCCTGCACCCAGTCCAACAATCATTATTGGTGCTCCCACTCCCTCCTCCTCGGATTCCCTCATTATCACCCATCAAAAGTGCCCTTCATCTCTCCATAGCCGCCCTCCACCCCGCACATACATTTCATTTGTATTATAGCGCAGGTAATGGCTGACTTTACTAATGTACTCAGCTATTTACATAAAATACAGATTTGCTCTTTGCAGTAGGCATATAAACCTTCTGCGCTTCTTTATGGCACTAAAACTGCCACTAGACAAGTCTGACCCTTTTGTAGCAGAAACATAATCACAATACTTACTTGACTTTTTTATTGCTGCCTAAAAGCTACAGTTGAAAAGCGTCAGTTGAAGTATGTGCATTGCTTTGAAGACGCAAGCTGCAACTGCAAGACAACTGGTGGCAAATATATTTATATATATATATATATATATATATCACTTTTATATGTGGGTCTGGTTTTCCTGGGGGCCGATCGCAGCCCCCAGGGAAACCACACACGTATTGACAAAAGTGATATACATATATATATAAATCTATCTCTATATATATATCTATCTACATAGATATATCTATATATATATATATACATATATCTATATATATATATATATATAGATCTATCTATAGATATATCCATGTAGATAGATATATCCCCTTTCTTACGAGGCCTTCCCGAACATGGGGAAGGTAGTTTGTGGCCGCTTTCCCCATTGGAGCAGGAAGCGGCCGCAAGGCCGCTTCCTGCTCCGATGGGGAAATCCACAAAGTGACGTCAGCGGGGCGGATGGGGGGAGACACGGAAGAGCTTCCGTGTCTCCCGGGGAACAAAAAAAAAAAATCCTCAGGTGCAACGCACCCGAGGATTTATTAACCCCCTCACTGGTCGTGACCCGCACCAGGGAGGTAGTGCGGGCGTCGGCCAGTGCCCGACGCCCGCATCCAAGGGGTTAGAGACATTAAAGAAGAAATCAAGACAAAGCCAACACAGCAATTGATTCCTGTAGAGCCCAAGTTAGTATGAGAAGACTAGTTACTGTTCTACGAGAACAAGATATGTGTACCAAACAAAAGCTTACAAGAACAGGCTATCCATTTATTTCACGACTCCACATTATCAGGGCATCCAGGGACACAGTAAACTTTAGAACTAATTAGAAGACATATCTGGTGGCCAACCTTGCACAATGATGTGCATCAATATATAGATGCCTATGGGACCTGTGCCCAAGGAAAGAGGACAACTGGTCCCCCTAGCGGGCTATTGCACTCTATTCCAGTCCCTCTCAAATCTTGGCACACCATATCCATGGTTTTTGTTGTAGAACTCCCAAAGACTTCCTCAGATCATACTACTATTTTAACCATTATAGACCACCTCTCCAAGGCCGCACACCTAGTACCTTTGTAAAAACTCCCCACAGCTTAGGAGTGTGCGCACATCTTCATGCAAAATGTATTACGGTTACATGGTTTCCCTTAGGTAATTATTACCAATCGGGGTTCGCAGTTCATAGCAATTTTGGTCAGCAATGTATACATCACTAGCCATAGAAGCATGTCTATCATCAAGCTATCATCCACAAACAGATGGTCAGGCCGAGTGCCTGAACCGAGCAGATGGTCAGGCTGAGCGCCTGAACCAGACCATGGAGCAATTTTTACCTTGCTTTCTATTCACTAGCGATCAGGATTGGTTGGACCTAATATGGGTAGTAGAATATGCCTACAATAATTCCGATCATAGCTCCACAGGCATGTCACCATTCTATTGCTTGACTGAAAAACATCCACAATGACTCCATAGTTGGACACAACAAACAGTACAGTGCCAGCAGTTGCTGATTATCATGAACGAATTAGGAAACTTATACACACACACAGCCCAACAGCAACTAGCACAAGCCAAGGAAACATACAAACATCATGCAGATAAATAAAGCAGAAAGGCACCAGCATACAAAACGAAAGATAAAGTGTGGTTGTCCACAAAAATCCTGCCATTAACAGGGACAAAACGACTATTACCATGCTAAATTGGTCGACTTACCATTAGTCAGGTCATTAACCCTGTAACGATGAAGTTGACATTAAATCCAACCTTAAAAGTACACCCAGTATTCAAGACATCACTATACAAGCTTTGGAATCCCACGAGTAGAACAAATGTCACTCCACCACATCTTTCAATAGAAGGTCCTGATGAATATGAAGTTTGGAAAACACCTGATTCCAAATCCATTCATGGGAAATTGCATCAAGAGCCACTCTCTCACATAACGCATGCCTCCCATTTAATTCAACATTTTCATTGCAATCATCCTGACAAACCCAATCCCATTGACACAGTGTTAGGGATGCTTCTAAGAGGGGGAACTGTCAGGATCATGCTTGAACATTTTCTTGAAAGCGAATGGTGCGCATTAATAACCAAGTACAGTTTGGAGTTTGTTTTCCAGAACATAATTATGCCTGGACTTGTTTGTTCCTAGTGCCCCTGCTATATTGGTTTCAGCATGTTGATGACTCATGAAAGAAACATGTGCAGAACCAATCAAGCCTGCACAATAAGCCCCCCCCAAAAACGTTCCAAAATGACTCAGCATAATGAAGTAAACATAAACCATCTGTCACCTTTCCTGAAAGACTCATCAGTATGGTGATTAAAACAATCAGCCAAGTGGTTCTAAATGACTGTAATTAAAATAAATACCCCCTGGGGGAAATATCAGCTATCCACCACTCAATTCTCTTCTCTTACATTCATTCACTCAAATGATAAATCTTAACAAAGGAATATCAACATTTCATATTTAACCAATCACCCCATTCACAATAAATAATATTAAAAACAGACAATCATAAAAAAGCCAACAGGCCCCACAGGGGACCTTTGTACAATCTATGGCCTAACAAAATTGGGAGACCACACACAAGACACCATCCCTGGTCTATTGTCTTTTTGCTGTCCCAAATCAGGTATACATTGGCCAATTGATTCATGTAACAAATGTTCCATCTATTCTTGGCCAATTTGAATGAGTCCAGCAATTCAACTTGTTTCAACATGTTTCGGTAATTTTTCACAGTCATTTTTACCACCTTCCTCAGGACGATTTTATATTCTCCCAATCCATATTTATTCCATATCTATGTAAGAATAAAAATAACCAGTAAAAATACACAAATCCCAATGAATATATGAGAAGAGAATTGAGTAGTGGCTAGCATGATAATTCCCCCAGGGGTATTTCTTTTCATTACTGTGATACGGTACCCTGTCCCCTTTGATAGATAGGTTAGGGGGCCCTCTCTCTTCCTTTTTGGATTTCTAAATGACTCATCACTAGATGGTAAACATATTAAGTAATCATGAACTTTATAAATGACTCATCACAGACCAAAGACATAAACTATTTAAACCCGCTCCACCCTTGAACCAGCAATTCACATTGAGAATCCAGAGTCTGGTCAAGTCTCCTTGGACCCTCAAAGAGCCTAAGTTCATACAATCTACTTCTTGCGAGTAGTTTCTTCCAACGACCAGAACCTTCTTCCTCGGCTCCTGGACAGCTGGACACCTGTAGGAAACAGAAAAAGACAAGATTAAAATGTAAACGCTAACTGCAGGGCTGCACAGCATGCATTGATAACAAACAGAAATCAGCACAAGCATGCCCTGCACCCCTTGTTGGATTGCACTAGTATCAGGGCGGCATCGGGTGCACTGAGCCTTCCAGAAAGGAACCAATTTGAAAAAGTCAACTATTCAGGCACAAACTACATATACATGTCAAATAAGATGGCACTTCAAGCCAAAAGGTGGGATTCTTTTCATAGTGTACCAGTAAGTTAGTAGTGGGAAAATGTTCTTGCATGCATAGTTGGTTTACTGAGACATGCTTTGAATAATAAGTTCTTGTACTAAAACAGAATTCTGTATCTGTCCCTAGAAACAACTCATTCTCACAACTACCAGCACAACTCTTCCTATCACTCACACATTATCCAGCTAGTTTCCATCACACCCCCTACAATAAAATCTTCAGCTGGATACAGGGTCAACTAAAGAAGATGGAGATAAGAGGTGAGTCCCTATCGTCCCTACAACCCAAAAGGAGCAGCTCCTCTTCTCAGGTAAGAGCATTCTATTGATTCTGACAGCAGCTCGACCTGTTGATGTAAAATGCATGATGTTACAGGCTGTAGTATGACATCTACCTCCAACGGTTTAGAGTGACAGTATTCAGAGACCTTGTACGAAGTTAAGTTGCAGTTATTCCTATTGTGGCAAGTAACCATGTTATTGGGTGCATTGAAATGCCATGCATGAAGCATGCCAATGCATTTTTAATCAAGTAGCTGCTGAAATGCTCAGATCATTAGCACTTTGGAGGATGGCCTAAAAATGACATCTTTCCACCAGTGCAAAGCAGGCAAAACAGTGGCTAGGCAAGATATGGCTTTGGTAATTTGGAGGCCTACTTGAGGGTAATGCAGGGAAACCCAGGACTTTGTTGTATATGTGATTGGAGTCATCATGCGCCTAGTGCAGTGTGAATGTCTGCTGCCAATACCAATCTGTTGAGGCATTTTGCGTCCTTAAGAATACTTGTTATACCCACTGGGTAAGGTGTCATTCCTGTTTTCAACATTGGATCTTGGGTTTGAAAGTCATGATGGAGCTATGTTGACAGATATGTCTCTGATTTGGGCATGATCTGTGCTCAATCACTCCCAGATGAGTACTCTTCATTTGAGAGTTGACAAACAAGGTTCTTTGGACAAGAGGCCACTGTGCTGGTGGTTGGAGTTGGAGTAATAGGGCCCATTGGGCTTTGCAGTCATGTCAATCCCTCTACTTCCCAAGACTTGCAAATGGTATCCTCTCAAGTGAGTACACTTCAATCGAGAAATGCCAAACAGGGGTCTTCGTACAAGTGAACACTGGTCTAGTGTTTGGAGTCAGAGACACAAGGCCTCCTGGAAATTGCAGTCATGTCACTCTCTCTTCTACACACACTATACACATGGTATCCTCCCAGGTGAGTATACTTTAATTAAGAGTTGAGGAACCAGGCTGTTTGGGCAAGTGAACACTGGGCTGGTGGTTGGAATCATAAATAACAGGGCCTACTGGCCTTAACAGTCATGTCACTCCCTGTATTACACACACTTTGCAAATGTTATCCTCCCATGTGAGTAAACTTCAATTGAGAGATTACAAAAAGGATATTTGGACAAGTGACCACTGGTCTGGTGTTTGGAGTTTCAGGAACAGTGCCTCTTGGGAGTTGCAGTCAGGTCACCCTCTGTACTATACACTCTACACATATGTTATGCCCCCCAGGTGAGTAAACTACCTTTGTGAGTTGACAAAAAGGGGTGTTTGGACAAGTGGACACTGGGTTGGTGGTTGGAATTACAGTAACAGAACCTCCTGGCCTCAGCAGTCATGTCACTCCATCTACTTCCCACAATGGACAAATGGTATCCTCCCAGGGGAGTAAACTTCACTTGAGAGTTACCAAACAGTGGCATGTGTACACGTGAACACTGGTCTGGTGTTTGGAGTAATAGAAACAGTTCCTCCTGGGAGTTGCAGTCAGGTAACTCTCTCTACTACACACCTTTACAAATGTTAGGTATTATATATCTGTATGCAGACTTCATTTAGGTTAGGGCATACATTTATCTGTTGAGACATACGACTAATCTGAGTTCACATTTTTTAGAAGCAAAACATGGCCCCAATGATTTGTAGTGGACTGTCTTACAAGTACCCAGATATAATGAGAATGACCCCAAATATCTGTTCAGGACTGAGCAGCGGTGGATATTCCGACTCAAAACAGCTAAAGAAGGTCTTAATGATGACATTCCTTGGTGGACCCTTTCTCGTTAAATTAGTTTGACTGTATCACAGAGATAACTAAGAAGTCTTACACCACAGACAATATAGCTACACAATCCATCAGCCTCGAGGGATACTGGGATCATTATCTCATCCTTTAGATGACATTTCATATAGCTAGGGGCCCTTTCTTTTCTTCCCCGTCGACTAAAAAATGTTTTTCGATGATTTATTTATTGTTGTGCACATGTCCCCATTATTTGCATGATGCACTTTTCCCGTTCCAAGATGGCCGCCGCCATTACTAGCCCTCTTGGTAGTCCTTTGTCGATTGTGTCGACACCAAAGAGGACGCGACGTACTGAGGGCCAAATTGCCCCAATTAACCGAATAGGATTTAAACGGATCAAGTACACGCGTAACCTGTCATACAGGGACGCGGACTGGGGTAGGCAAATGGCATCCGGACATCAGGGTCACGTAAGTGCACTACCGACACGCTGCATGCGCGTGCGCGACCGGCTTCAAGACGAAGTTTGCAAGTGATACGAGCGGTCAGCGCTCGAAGAGGTTCTTTCGAAAGCGCCGGCTCTTTATAGTGTGTGTTCGTTACCAGGACGCTCACCGTCCTCTACCCATCACGATTGAGTTACTATTAGCACCCTCGTTGCCATTTGAATAATGGGGTGTAGACCCAGATGTCCTGGAACGGGGTTGTTATGCCAACACCGGTAGTAGATTGAGAAGCCATTTTTATTATCAAGACAGGCCTAACAGCTGGGATTTATAGAAAATCATGAGACTCTGTATTACTTATCAGTGAAAAGAGATATGAACACATGGTATTTTCTCTCATTGATTAATTTGAATCGGTTAAACTCTGTGCTGATATTATTCTTTCCAGCTATAGATGTTCCAACCACACTTGACTTCATTTCATATAAAAACTTTTTTTAATCCAGTGAACTCACGGTGTTTACAAGGTTTACACGTCCCTATGATGCCCTTTCCTCACATGGGATGGTAAGCCTTCAATGTTATTGGTTTATGTGTTTTCCACGTTTCTCTTCTGTGGGGCTTGATATCTATCACGTTTTTATGATCTAGACACCAATGAATGTCTACTGATTGCACGTTGTTTTACACATGTGTTTTATCCTCTATACAGGGCTACTTTCTATTAGACTGACAGTGACGAATGGTCCATAGACTGTAAGTGACCTCCTAGCATTTATGGTCTTTACCTATCTTTTGGTTTATTTTGTTATATGAAGGAGAAGTTAAAACCAAACGGTCCTGATGAAGCGCCGGTGGATCTTTCCTTGACCGATTAGGCGCGAAACATGTCGACCTAGAGGTAGGAGTGGAGACCCTTCCCTCCTTCCCTTCTCTTAGGAGTATAGGAAACATTATTTCCTGATTACTCCTACCAGTTTTTAACCTTGGCCTGACCCGTATTACATATATTAAATTGAGTTTTCAGGTGTTCATAGCCAATTTTATATTTTTTCTCTCTCCTTTTTCCCTCTGTCAATATTTTTTGCGGAGTTGAGCTGTTCTGTAGAATCACTTCCTGGTTGAAGAGCCACAACCTTTGTGTGGTGGCCCGCCAGATATTGCAGTGCCAGTCTGGCGAGGAGTCAGCCCAATGATGATGCTTTGCATCATACAGTGATGCTTGAGGGCACTCCTACAACTATCACAATATCAGCTTTTCAGTCTTACTTCTTCGCCCACTCCTTTTTCTTCCTTCTTCTTTGTGGAACAGTGTACATATTTATTACAGGATTACGTGGAGGGAGAAAGTACACTGGACCAGGCCAATCTCCCAGTCCTCCTTGTTAAAATAGTATATTGAGCAGCTGTGTGCTGCAGGACTTTTTGTTCTATTCCTGACCATGGATAATTTCCAAGGCTTGAGCTTTGACGATGACGTCGTCTCAGCTATTTTACAGACACCTTCTATTCTTTCCAGTGATGGATCAGCGCCTTCCGGGAGCCTCAAAGAAGAGTGGGACAAACTTTCCTCTCTGAAAAGAGAATTGATCAAGACAGTCATGCATGGAACAATCATGACCGAATATTTGAGAGCATATATCGCTCCTAACGGCCTACTGGTATCCAATGTGCCCAGGATCTTCCTACAAGACTTAGCCTTTAGGAAGGACTGGGCGCAGATTGCATGGAAATGCACTCGTGACTGGCTAGTGTTGATCATCAACACTTCCAAACGGTTAGCCGAGTCCATAGTTATTCAGATTAACTGTGTAGAGGCGTCCATCAAAGCAACAGTGACGATAGCTGCATTTAAGAGTCGTCTCCTAGAGATTAACACGGAACTCAATGAAACCAAAGAGTTCCTGACACAACAAAAGATTTCCAAGTTACAAAAAGACATTAACAGATTTGCACGAGAGAAAGTGTTTCCATATATCAAGGAGGACTTTGAGATTGACACCCAATCACGATCTTCAGACGAGTCCTCTACAGTTAATAGGAAAACTCGGATCTATAGTAGTAGCTCCTCCTCTGATGGCTGGAGTACCGACGAAAGTACACCACAACCCTACTATAACTTTCCCCATTACACTAATAATCAACCTCTCTTCTGGCAACCCCCTTACCCCTTCTTCCAGCCACGCCCTATTCCACCTTTCGGGCCTTTTTTAGGCCGCGGCCCGGGCAGAGGGAGAGACAGAAGGAGAGGAAGAGGCAGAAGAGTACATTGGGGTCGAGAGGAACCTCAAATGATAACCAGGAGCCAGAACAAGATAGCTCCTCAGAGGACTTAGTGGTCAATCTGTCCCACAGACATTTGTCTATGAACGAATTGAAAGTCCTGAATAGAGGATTAGGCTTTGTTCCTACCCCCTCCGTAGATCCCTTCCGCCTCCATTGTGAGTTGTCCCAGTTTTTTAGAAAGGTCCGTCTACACTTTTTCTTTAAAGATCGACCAGAACCCCCTGTTATTCACGATACAGGCCTGAAGAAGCCATCTACCTTCATGCCTCCAACAAATTCTCTTCCGTGTGAAGTATTAGCTTTTGAAAAAGCAGTCCTACAGGATCTTGAACAGATCACTCCCAAACGCCCCTTTGTCAACCTTCCCGCCATTGAGCGAGAAGCACTCAAGACTCTATCACGAGACTCTACCATAGTCATAAAACCAGCAGACAAAGGTGGTGCTATAGTGATTATGGACACTGTAGACTACAGACAGGAATGCCTTCGCCTTCTAAGCGATAGGACTTACTACACACCATTGAACCACGACCCTACCCACTCCTTACAATTACAGATAAGGAGCATGCTCAACGAGGCTATAGGCAATTCTTGGATTACTCCGAGAGAGGCTGAGTTTCTCGAGAACACACATCCTCGTGTACCTTACTTTTACTGCCTCCCCAAAATCCATAAAGGTTCACGTCCACCTCCGGGCCGCCCAATAGTCTCTGGCATTGGTTCGATCCTGGAACCTTTATCGACCTTTTGTGACTCTTTTCTTCAACCATTAGTCAAGAGCTCCTGTACCTATCTTAAAGACACCAAGGATGTTCTGAACCTCATAGAAACAATCAACTCTACCATTCAGGTCGAGGTACTGATTACATTGGATGTAGAATCTCTATATACCAATATTCCACAGACAGCCACCCTAGAAGTCATTGAGTCCGCCCTTCGCCTACAGCCTTGGGCCTCTTCAACTCCGGTAGACTTCGTTATGCAGTGTGCATCCCTAGCAATGACACAAAATTATTTTCAATTTGAAGATACCATATACCATCAAATAAGAGGGACCTCGATGGGCAGTACGTTTGCCCCAGCCTGGCCTGTCTATATATGTATCAGTTTGAAAAGAATTTTATTCTACCAGTTACTAACCCTTTCTTTAATAACATCAAATTATGGCGACGCTACATAGATGACATTCTCATCATATGGCAAGGGACTGCTCTCAACATCGAGTTATTTACGAGTTGGATCAACACGCTTGATCCCTTTCTGAAATTCACAGCACACGTTTCTACTACACAAGTACCCTTTTTGGATCTGCTGATTCACAATGTAAATGGCAAACTGGTGACAGATACCTTCCATGAGATCACTGACAGGAACAGTTTACTCAGATATGACAGCCATCATCCGAAGGCTCTACGCGATAACCTTCCGTTTGGCCAATTTTTGAGACTACGCAGGAATTGCTCCTCTGTCCAGACATTTGAAATACAGGCTGGGCAGTTGAAAGACAAACTCCTACAAAGATGCTATCCCACCAAGATCATTAATTCATCCTATAAAAGAGCCAGAAACAACCATATGGATGCCCTTTTAGAACCATCCAGACGAGAAGAACAAACACGACTTACCTGTGTATCCACATACACTCCCATCTCCAACACTTTGAAAAGACTCATTAATAAAAGATGGCAAATTTTATTGAGTGGGGGTACACAGATAGCAAAACCCCTCTTTGCATTTAAAAGATCCTCGAATATTAGAGACTTAATTATTCACACACGACCGCTAAGACAAGAGGTTTCTTCAGAACAGTCCACTCTATGGAACCTTCCGCCAGTCTCTGGACACTATCCATGCGGATCTTGCAACGTGTGTGCATTGACCAAACGGATAGTTAGTCTCCAGTTGAAACATTTTGGAGACTGGCGTTTGATGAAACACACCAATTGCAACACACGGCACTGTATATATTTGATTACATGTCCGTGTGACTTACAGTATGTAGGAATGACAACAAGACCAGTTAAGTTAAGAATAAATGAACACCGCAGTAACATCAGATGCGCTCGGATCACGACTAAACTGAGTTCACATTTTTTAGAAGCAAAACATGGCCCCAATGATTTGTGGTGGACTGTCTTACAAGTACCCAGATATAATGAGAATGACCCCAAATATCTGTTCAGGACTGAGCAGCGGTGGATATTCCGACTCAAAACAGCTAAGGAAGGTCTTAATGATGACATTCCTTGGTGGACCCTTTCTCGTTAAATTAGTTTGACTGTATCACAGAGATAACTAAGAAGTCTTACACCACAGACAATATAGCTACACAATCCATCAGCCTCGAGGGATACTGGGATCATTATCTCATCCTTTAGATGACATTTCATATAGCTAGGGGCCCTTTCTTTTCTTCCCCGTCGACTAAAAAATGTTTTTCGATGATTTATTTATTGTTGTGCACATGTCCCCATTATTTGCATGATGCACTTTTCCCGTTCCAAGATGGCCGCCGCCATTACTAGCCCTCTTGGTAGTCCTTTGTCGATTGTGTCGACACCGAAGAGGACGCGACGTACTGAGGGCCAAATTGCCCCAATTAACCGAATAGGATTTAAACGGATCAAGTACACGCGTAACCTGTCATACAGGGACGCGGACTGGGGTAGGCAAATGGCATCCGGACATCAGGGTCACGTAAGTGCACTACCGACACGCTGCATGCGCGTGCGCGACCGGCTTCAAGACGAAGTTTGCAAGTGATACGAGCGGTCAGCGCTCGAAGAGGTTCTTTCGAAAGCGCCGGCTCTTTATAGTGTGTATTCGTTACCAGGACGCTCACCGTCCTCTACCCATCACGATTGAGTTACTATTAGCACCCTCGTTGCCATTTGAATTATGGGGTGTAGACCCAGATGTCCTGGAACAGGGTTGTTATGCCAACACCGGTAGTAGATTGAGAAGCCATTTTTATTATCAAGACAGGCCTAACAGCTGGGATTTATAGAAAATCATGAGACTCTGTATTACTTATCAGTGAAAAGAGATATGAACACATGGTATTTTCTCTCATTGATTAATTTGAATCGGTTAAACTCTGTGCTGATATTATTCTTTCCAGCTATAGATGTTCCAACCACACTTGACTTCATTTCATATAAAAACTTTTTTTAATCCAGTGAACTCACGGTGTTTACAAGGTTTACGCGTCCCTATGATGCCCTTTCCTCACATGGGATGGTAAGCCTTCAATGTTATTGGTTTATGTGTTTTCCACGTTTCTCTTCTGTGGGGCTTGATATCTATCACGTTTTTATGATCTGGACACCAATGAATGTCTACTGATTGCACGTTGTTTTACACATGTGTTTTATCCTCTATACAGGGCGACTTTCTATTAGACTGACAGTGACGAATGGTCCATAGACTGTAAGTGACCTCCTAGCATTTATGGTCTTTACCTATCTTTTGGTTTATTTTGTTATATGAAGGAGAAGTTAAAACTAAACGGTCCTGATGAAGCGCCGGTGGATCTTTCCTTGACCGATTAGGCGCGAAACATGTCGACCTAGAGGTAGGAGTGGAGACCCTTCCCTCCTTCCCTTCTCTTAGGAGTATAGGAAACATTATTTCCTGATTACTCCTACCAGTTTTTAACCTTGGCCTGACCCGTATTACATATATTAAATTGAGTTTTCAGGTGTTCATAGCCAATTTTATATTTTTTCTCTCTCCTTTTTCCCTCTGTCAATATTTTTTGCGGAGTTGAGCTGTTCTGTAGAATCACTTCCTGGTTGAAGAGCCACAACCTTTGTGTGGTGGCCCGCCAGATATTGCAGTGCCAGTCTGGCGAGGAGTCAGCCCAATGATGATGCTTTGCATCATACAGTGATGCTTGAGGGCACTCCTACAACTATCACAATATCAGCTTTTCAGTCTTACTTCTTCGCACACTCCTTTTTCTTCCTTCTTCTTTGTGGAACAGTGTACATATTTATTACAGGATTACGTGGAGGGAGAAAGTACACTGGACCAGGCCAATCTCCCAGTCCTCCTTGTTAAAATAATAATAGATAAATTGTTTTCTGCCTAAGAGGTATCCCTTAGAATGCAGGGTCCCAGAGGAGGATTGGGGAGCCAGTTTGTGGAAACACATGCACACAATGGGGAAGGACACCGTTCTGACACAAGAAGTGAGAGATAAGATGAAGTGTCCTCCTATGAAGGCCATTTTACTTGCCAATGACCCATGAGAAGTACCATGTTAGGTTCAGGGAGAACCAGAAACTGCCAAAGCAGATTTGGGTCGATTTTTTGGTCTACTCTAGCAAGGCACTGAGTGGTAGGGTAAGGGGCAGCAAGGTTTATGATTTTACTGGACTGACTGATTTTCAGAGAACACAATCTCAGTACCAGTTTTACAGAGCTGTGCCAACACCTGCTTGATAGTGCCCCAGGAAACCTGCAAAGGAGGGTGGATTCCCAAAAGGGTAGTCACAGTTCCTACTGGAAGAAATAAGCAGCAGAGAAAAATAAAAAGAAGGGCTTCTCCTAAGAGGAAGGAGATCCAGCCCCAACCTGACCAACAAAAAAATGTCTTCTTTAATAAGAAAACAGGTAGCTCTGTCTCCAAGTGCCAGGAGTTCTACAAGTATGGGCATGTGAAAGGGGATGCCAAGTGTTCCAAGAGGGCACAGCCCCCCACTAGTGGGAAGGTGGGCAAACCCAAAGGCAGGCAGTGTAGTGCTTGGTGAGGAGATAGTGCGGCAGAGAGCAGAAATTACCTTAGTGTTTCGGGGTGAAAAAAAAGAAATGATGCCCAAATCCCACATGCATTCCAATACTTTCAAGTTCAGCCTGTGGGTCATCATCAATGGGCAGAGGGTGAAGGACCTGAGGGACATAAGAGCTAGTATGATTACTGGAAGGCACCATCGGGTGTCCTTAAGGCAGATAATTCCCAGTACATTCTACCAGGTTTTAGTAGCAGACAACCGGGGTAGACACTACATGGTGGTTCTGGTTTTAAAACCTGGTAGAATGTACTGGGAATTACCTGCCTCACCCACTTCTATTGGCCTTGGGTGAAGACAGCCTCAGAAGCATTCTGCAGGTCCTGTCCCACCTGCCAGGCCAGTGGGAGAACAGGAAAAACCCTCAAAGCTCCCCTGGTACCTTTACCTGACATTGACACCCCCTTTGAAAGTGTGGGTATCAACATTGTTAGGAACCCGGATCCTTAAGGAACAGGCTTATCCTGGTGTTGGTGGACTATCCCACCAGATATCCGTAGGTTATGCTGCTGTGATCTGTGACTGCACCTACAGTGGGTAGGTCCCTGACTGGAATTGTTCTCCAAGTGGTGTTCATAAAGAAGTGGTGTGTGACTGGGGCACCAACTTCATGTCTGCATACATGAAGTCCATGTGGGATGAGCAAGGGGTAACCTACAGGTACACCACACCCTATCACCCTTAGACAAATGGACTTGGTAAGAAATTCAACAAGGATCTCAAAGGCATGATTATAGGCCTGCGTAAGCCCATGAGGCAAAAGTGGGAAGTCCTCTCACCGTGCCTGTTTTTGCCTATGGGAAGGCACCACAGAAGGGAGATGGGTTTAGCCAATTTGATCTACTCTAGGGTTAACCTGTTAGGGGGCTTCACAGTCTGGTGAGGAGAGATGAGAGCAAGCTTCCAGAAAGCTCCTCCCCCAGATGCAATCAGGTGCATGCTGGCTCACTGGAACCAGATGCAAATGTTCTGGCAGAAGACCTCTGAGAACCTAGAAGCCAGCTTGGAAGTAATGAAACTTTGGTATGGATGGAAGACCACTCTGGTAGAATTTTAACCTGGAAAAAAGTGTGGGTAATAGAGCCATTAGATCCCAGGGCCCTCCAAGACCGTTGGCCAGGGCCATATGAGGTAAAAAAGAGGATGGGGGGTTACCTATCTAGTGGATTTCAAGCCCCACAGGGACCCCTGGTGTCTACTATAGTGCAGACTGATGCTTCAGAGCATGGCATAAAGGTTGTACTATCCCTGTCTCAAGAGGAGAACCTAGACCAGTCTATAGTCATTAGTAGCAGAAGGTTACTCACCAGGGAACAAAGTTGGAGTGCAATTCAAAGAGAAGCTTTTGTTGTGGTCTGTGCACTGAAGAAACTGAGACCATTTGAGACTCACTGCTGGGTTCAGACAGACCACAGGTCCTCCAGATGCCTCATGCAGATGAGGGGTGAGAATCCCAAATTGTTGAGGTGGTTTATCTCCCTACCGGATATGGACTTTACAGTGGAATCCTGACCTGGAAGTGAACACGGCAATTCTGATGGTCTTTCCAGGTTCTTCCACATTAGTGATGAGAAGTCCCATGTGGGTGGGTAGGTCTCTCCACTTTTAGCTGGGGGGCACACATGTTAGACCTGTTAGCCTTACAGTGGTCTTCCCCCCCAGAATTTGCCTTTTCCCTTCCTGTTTGGTGTCAGTTTGGTTGGCCTTAGGTCCCTGTGTGCTTTACCATTGGTACCCAGAGCTCTGTGCCCTAAAACAGAATAAAATTGACTTGCACCTGATCGGCACACTTAGGACCTCATTACAACCCTGGTGGTAAATCCCTCTTACCGCCGTGCTTGCGGCCGTCAAGAAACCGTGGCTGCGGCGGAAATCTGCTACAGGTATCATGACCCACAGCTCGTAATCCGCCACAATACAGACACCAAAACAAGTCCGCCACACCAAAGGTCAGTGATAAACTGGCAATAGCAAAACCTACATCGTCACACCAACAGAACTACGCCCACACTATCACGACCCACAAATCAATGCGGCGGTCCATCAACCGCGGTAATCCATTGGCGGTACACACCGCTGTGCTCAAAATACACACACACTTACAAAACACAACCACATTGGACAATTCAAAATACACACACCTGATACACATACCAACACCACACCCACACACCCAATCCAATATAAAACACACACCCACATTACCCACAACCCCTTACAACGACATTTTTGGAAGAAGCACAGAGGGAGAGAATAGCAAATACAACACCACCATCCATAGGCACACAACACCATCACTCATACAACGTCCACGCACCTCAAACAACACACCCCAACACAAAACATCACACATCACAACAAACAGCACCTTACACATCACCCACACCACATCATGGCACCTCAAAGACACCCCAGGTTTTCTGAGGAGGAGCTCACGTTCATGGTGGAGGAAATCACCCGGGTAGAGACACAGCTATTCGGATCACAGGTGCAGCAGACATCCATTGCAAGGAAGATGGAGCTATGGCAGAGAATTGTCGACAGGGTCAACGCAGTGGGACAGCATCCAAGAACATGGGATGACATCAGGAAGAGGTGTAACGACCTACAGGGGAAAGTGCGTTCCGTGGTATCCAGACACCAGGTAGCAGTACAGAGGACTGGCAGTGGACCACCAACTCCTCCCCCACAACTAACAACATGGGAGGAACAAGTCTTGGCGATCATGCATCCTGAGGGCCTCGCAGGAGTAGCAGGAGGACTGCTATATCCCCCACCCTACCTGCATGCCATCACAAACTCCTAGCCCAACCCTCACACCCATCACCCCAACACCCCACAGATACCCCACTATCACAATCATTAACAATCACACAAGGCCAAAGACAATATGCCAACCACAGGAGTAGAGGGTAACTCACACATTGGACAAGAGGGCACACACAGATACAATAACTATGCATGTACACCCCAACAGGACCCCTACCCAACGTCACCGGACAGGAGGTGCCAGACATATCCAGTCCCCCCACAGAAGAGGCCTACAGTGACGACAGCAGCACTGCACACCTGGATCAAGATAACCAGCCTGGCCCATCTGGGACCTCAGGACAGTCGGTTTCCCTGCCACTGTCACAAACAACCACAGAACCTCCTCCCTCAGGAAACACCAGCACAGCACCCACCCAGCGGGCCCATCCCTCTGTCCCCAGGACACGTCAATCAGCAGTGTGTCTACCACTACAGGGACCCCAGGCAAACCCACTAACCCAAGACAATCAGGGACCTGGGGTCGGTGGCAGTGGGCACACGATTCAGGGGACAGAGGCACAGGATAACAGGGAAGCTGGGAGGCCTGCTGTGCGACAGGGCGAGGACAGGCTCAGGGAACCCACTCTCCACGAGGCACTCTGCAACATCATGGGAGCATACCATCAATCCAAGGAGATCATGGGCATGGTACTGGCCAAGTTTCAGGATATCCAGCGGCTGCAGGAGGAACACTACCTGGGGATCAGGGAGGACTTGAAGTCCATTAACAACACCCTGGTCACCATTGCAGGGGTGCTGGCAGACATGACCAACACCAAGAGGGACACAGTGGCACACCAACGGGCCCCTGACACTGAACGATGAACAGCCCTCCACCTCCGCCAGCGCTAGTGGACAGGAGGTCCCGCCACAGGAACAACAGGCCACCAGCACCCCACCGCCTGCAGAAGGAGAACCAGCCGCAAACGGTCCCTGAGATCCAGGAACAAGACAGAGAACATTGCCAAGACCCCCACCAGGAAATAGGACTCTCCTGATTATTACCCTTCTGTCTCACTCTGTTACCCAGTCCACCTTCAACTGCCATTACTCCACTTCCTATGCCCCCTTGGACAATGCACCTGTGATGCCAATAGACTGGACTCCACCATGGACATTCCTCCACCATCACCCCAGCCCATTACACCGCCCCCTCCACTTATTAGCACAGAAATAAACACCCTTGGATTACAAAACAATCTGGAGTCAGTCTGTACTTTCACAAATTTGTTATTGCAACCTCTCAGAAAAATAGCAATGTCAATGTTCATTTTTACATACCAATGTTAGACAGTTGTTGGGCAGCAGTAAACATAGCAGAAAGTGGTACACAGATCTGTAAAATGGAAAGCCAAAGTGAACTGTCAGGGTCCATACACAGAGGCAAAAAGGCAGAATCATGCAATGTCCTACAGTAGTCTGATATGAGAGGAGCAGTGCCAGTCTCTTACCTGTGTCTCACTGGAAGTATTGCATGATGATGTTGTTTTGGTTGTCTATATCTTCTTCATCTGCCTCCTCTTCTTCACTGTCCACAGGCTCCACAGCTGCCACAAGACCAACATCAGGCCCATCCTCCTGCAGAAAAGGCACCTGGCCTCGCAAAGCCATGTTGTGCAACATACAGCATGCCACGATGATCTGGCACACCTTCTTCGGTGAGTAGTATAGGGAGCCACCTGTCAGATGGAGGCACCGGAACCTGGCCTTCAGGAGGCCGAAAGTACGCTCAATTATCCTCCTAGTTTGCCCATGTGCCTCATTGTAGCGTTCCTCTGCCCTTGTCCTGGGATTCCTTACTGGGGTCAGTAGCCATGACAGGTTGGGATAACCAGAGTCACTTGCAAATATCGAGGGACAACTGTGAGACATACACCAACCATTAGGGACTCTACCATGCCCAGACACCTATGTAATCTGTGTTGGGACCTAGGGCTCACCTATTAGCCACACACTCTGGAGTTGCCCCATCACATAAGGGATGCTGCTATTCCTCAAAATGTAAGTGTCATGCACTGAGCCAGGATACTTGGCATTCACATGGGAGATGTACTGGTCTGCCAAACACACCATCTGCACATTCATCGAATAGTAGCTTTTGCGGTTTCTGCACACCTGTTCATTCCTGCGGGAGGGGGACAAATGCCACATGTGTACCATCAATTGCCCCAATAATGTTGGGGATATTTCCCAGGGCATAGAAGTCACCTTTCACTGTGGGCAAATCCTCCACCTGGGGGAAAACGATGTAGCTGCGCATGTGTTTCAGCAGGGCAGACAACACTGTGGACAGCACGTTAGAGAACATTGGCTGTGACATTCCTGATGCCATGGCCACTGTTGTTTGAAAGGACCCACTGGCTAGGAAATGGAGTACTGACAGGACCTGCACTAGAGGGGGGATTCTTGTGGGATGGCGGATAGCTGACATCAGGTCAGGCTCCAACTAGGCACACAGTTCATGGATTGTGGCACGATCAAATCTGTAGGTGATAATGCTGTGTCTGTCTTCCATTATCGACAGGTCCGCCGGGGGTCTGTGTTCCAGAGGATGATGCCATCTCATCATCTGCCCCAGCGGACGTGCCCTATGGAGGAGAAGGGCGCGCAGAGGGTCATACACCACATAGGTTTCACAAGGGTGTTTAGAACAAATGTGATGTAATCTGTGTTTAGCGCTTTAAGTCCGTATTCCTGCACAAAACTGCTGTGATGCAGTTAGTTGGCCTGCCATGTGGCCACCTGAAATGGCAGCTGCCTGACCTGTAAGGAGGGACAAGGGGAAATGAGGTAATTGCGCTGGAGTTGTACACCGTCGCAGTAGGCAGACGAAGACCGCAGCACAATTCAGCATTGGTTATCATTGGGCCCTATGGGTTCCAGGAGCCAATGACAATGTACGCCGGCGGTGACGGTACGCACCGCTGCGGACGTGACGGACATTTTCTATCTGTTCACTCACTAGATACCTGACCTTCAACAGGAGAGGACCTACACTGCAAGTGCTGCTGTGACCTGAGTCTGGAAGCGACAATGGCTACAGTGTCTGGGGAAAGGGCCTCTGCCTTCAATGCGGAGGAGTTGGACAAACTGGTGGATGGGGTCCTCCCCAGTACATGCAACTCTACGGTCCACCAGACAAACAGGTGAGTATGAGGGATGGGACATGAATGTATGGAGTGGCGTCGATGGAAGATACAGGTGAGGGGTGGGCAGAGGCCAGCATGTGAGGATGGTCAGTGTATGTGTTTGTGGGCCAGGGTGGGAGGTTTTGGCCAATAGGTAAGAATAACAAGACGGGGGAGTAAAATCCATTCCTACTTTACATTTCCTCTAGGTCAGCGCCCACCAGAAGAAGGGTATTTGGCGTGCCATCACCAAGGAAGTGCAGACCCTGGGGGTCTGCCGTAGACGGAGCACCCACTGCCACAAAAGATGGGAGGACCTGCGCCTCTGCACAAAGAAGACGGCGGAGGTCCAGCTGGGGATGCTGCTTGCACGTGAGCCATGTGTGGCGCAGATTGAATGATTCTGCCGAAGAGATGCATACTCTGGCCTGTGAGGGAGCTCCGCCTGCTGGAGAGTGACGAAAGGAGAAACGGATGGACATAGTAGCACCACGTGAACGGGAAGGACACATACACACAATCAAAAAACCCGACAGCTTAAGTACATAGGTCTCCCGGGAAGCGCATGTGGAGAGAAGAAGAAAGATATTGATCGACAATTGATGTCAGAAGTTTTTCAATATGTATTGAACTAGCCTTGAGAAAGCCCTTGCTTATGAGCTAAAGGGGCGAAACACGTGTTGGCTGTTACTTTTCCGAACATTGCAACCTGATCTCTCTTCAACCCTGGTATAATTCGATTGGACTTTAATTTTGCCGATCCCAGGAACTCAATATTTGCATCATGATTGTCATGAACTAACTGGGTTACAAATCTGTGGAAACCCTGGCAATAGTGGAATTTGTGTAATGTTTTGCTCTGCATTTATTCATGATTCCTCCTTCTAACACCAAATAAATGACTGTTTAATATTTATCAAATTCCAATTTTTTTTTGTCTATTAATAGAAAAAATATATTTTCTTGATGTGGGAACTCACCTCCATTTAACTTAGAATATATTGGGAGGTTAAGGGTCCAGGCCTTCCGGTTTGTAGTTCCTATAATCTCCTTACGAATTTGGCATTCTCAGGAAGTCACTTGGCTGGACTCTCCTCTCTTTTTCCCATCTGGGGATGGCCTCCCAATGTGGAAGGGGTGCCTGTCGCACCATGACCCCCCTGATGTACCGGATCCTGGCGGTGGCATATCCTGAGTTGGATAGGAGCTTGAGGGTATCACAGCAGCCACAAGGGGGTGAGTACAGTCTCATGCAGCTGACTCTGCATGCTTTATGAGGTTTCTGGGTGTGGGAAGAGGGCTGTGGGTTCCCCTAGGGCAGGGCAAGGGTGCCAGGGTAGATCCATTGTTAGGCAGGCTCAGTGCCAGTCCAACCCTAAAAGTGGTAGTTGCCCTGTACACATAGTCAGGCTCCTGTGGGTTCCAGGTGTGCATCAAATGAGTATAGGCACAGTCCACCATGGGCATGTGAGTTTCCCCTGAACTGTTAGTGCATGGCCTAGTGCATAGGGCTGCTCCCTGTGTGTTGTGTCGGCTAACAGTGGTGTTGTTGCAGGCATTGACCATGTCTCTCTTCTGTCTTTCCCCCCCTTTTTGTTTTGTCACCCTGTCCTTGTATGCATTAGCCTCATCTGACGGAGGAGCAGTGGCACCGAAGAAGGAAGGAGCTGCAACCCACATGGCCCTGGAGGGTGAATATATGGAGTCTGAAGGCACCAGTGGGACGGAGGGCGAGGGGAGCTCCACGACGGGGACAGGAGGAGACACCAGCGACAGCGACTCCTCCTCTGATGGGAGCTGATGGGAGGAGCCCACTGCAACAACAGGTACAGCCGCCACCCCCCCCACCAGCTCTGCCCTCCCAGCAGCCCGTCATCAAGTTTCCCGTGCCCGCTCACCCAGGAGGGTGGGCATCTCCTTCGCCCCAGGCACTTCAGGCCCTGCCACAGTCAGCCCTACTGCCCTCAGTGAGGAGGCTATTGACCTCCTGAGATCCCTCACTGTTGGGCAATCAACCATTCTGAATGCCATCCAGGATGTCAAGAGGCATTTGCAGCAAACAAATGCATACCTGGAGGGCATTCATTCTGGTGTGGCAGCCCAACAGAGAGCATTTCAGGCTCTTGCCTCAGCACCGATGGCAGCCATTGTCCCTGTGTCCAGCCTCCCCCCTCCAACTTCCACTACCCAGACCCAATCCCCTGTACCTCAGCCTATCCCAAGCACACCATCAGACCAGCATGCACACTCATCAACACACAAGACTGGACATGGCAAACATAAGCACAACACATTCCACAGGCACTCATACAAGCACCATCCCCAAGTAGACACACCAACATCCACTGCCTCCACTGTGTCCCCTTCCTCCATGTCCTCCTCCTCCCTCCCAGTCTCGTCTCCACTCACACCTGCATGCACTACATCCTTAGCCATTACCTCCATCACCAGCACGCCATCACCACACACCGCTCATGTGCAATCACCACCGCCACTACCATTCACATGTCCCCTGTGTCCTCTCCCATTGTGTCTGTGAACCCTCCTCCCAAAGTACACAAACGCCGGCACACACCCACTCAACAGCCATCCACCTTATAACAGCCTCCAGCCCATGCACCCTCACCCAAATTCAGCAGACGTACACCTCCTACAACCACTACCTCTTCCTCCAGTCCCAAACCCCCTCCATCTTCCCGTCCCAGTGTGTCTAAAAATCCTTTCCTCGCTAACTTTTACCTCTTCCCTACACCTCCCCCCGTCCTTCCCCTAGGGCTAGGATGTCCAGATCCCAACCCAGCACCTCAGCCACGAAATCCTCGAGCTGTGGTCCCTGCAAGTCCTGTAACATCGCAGGCCGCACCCATCAGGGCTGCCAGTGTGCCACCCAGTGAGGCCAAGGATCACCCTATTCCGCCTCCTGCCAAGGTGAAGAAGGGGACAACATGCCGTAGGGAAAATCCGCACCAACCAAACAGCAAGGCCTCCTCCAAGACAAAAGAGGACAGTGCCAAGGTCCCAGCAGCGACTTCCAAGGTGGTAAAGGGAAGTCAGCTCACGGCACGGAGCCTCAGGGTGAGGGACTGGTGACACCCCTTCTGCAGGACAGAACAGCAACCTGTACGGCGGTGGCCACCACCGCAGCCACCGCCTCCT
Source organism: Pleurodeles waltl (assembly GCF_031143425.1). Lineage (NCBI taxonomy): Eukaryota > Metazoa > Chordata > Amphibia > Caudata > Salamandridae > Pleurodeles > Pleurodeles waltl. The sequence continues at coordinate 1,400,135,016 of NC_090447.1, read as the reverse complement.
GCACCGCCACCTGCACGTCTGCTGCCTCTGCTACAGTCCCCAGCATCATCCCCAGTGGGCAGCCGTCCGAGGCTGCAGGAGATGTCCTGGTGTCTCCGTCCACAGGTACTGACACTTGCACCACTGCCAGCATCTCCGCCGCTCACACCGCCGCAACCACCGCCACCTGCCCTGCGACGTACTCAGACTGTGCCACCACAGCCGACATGGACTGCCCTAGTGGACAGTCGTCCGAGGCTGCAGGAGACGTCCTGGACCCTGCACAGCGTACATGAGGCACCACAACCAGCACTGGCAGTACCAGCAGTTGGCAGGCTATGTCGCTGCAGGGTGGAGTGAGTCTCTGCCTCCATCTAGTATCATGCTACCTGTTCCCAGGAAATCTCGTAGCTCTGACACCCAGGTGCAGGAATGGGAACTGCCACACACCATGTGAATCACTCTGGGCACCAAGCCCCCTCCAGAACCAGTGGAGAGATACATCCACTACCCCAGTCCTTAGCAGGATGAAGCACTCTGGGCACCAAGCCCCCTCCAGAACCAGTGGAGAACAGCATCCACTACCCCAGTCCATAGCAGGATGAAGCACTCTGGGCACCAAGCCCCCTCCAGAACCATTGGAGAGGTACATCCACTACCCCAGTCCTTAGCAGGATGAAGCACTATGGGCACCAAGCCCCCTCCAGAACCAGTAGAGAGATACATCCACTACCCCAGTCCTTAGCAGGATGAAACACTATGGGCACCAAGCCCCCTCCAGAACCAGTAGAGAACAGCATCCACTACCCCAGTCCTTAGCAGGATGAAGCACTCTGGGCACCAAGCCCCCTCCAGAACCAGTGGAGAGATACATCCACTACCCAAGTCCTTAGCAGGATGGAGCACTCTGGGCACCAAGCCCCCTCCAGAACCAGTGGAGAGACTTTGGCTTTGCACTCCCCAGGACCAATCAGTGGGCAACCCACCCACTTGAGAGGCTTGTGAGACTGTGGCTTTGCACTCCCCAGGACCAAACAGTGGGCATGGAGCTACCTCGAGGAGTAGTGGCGTCGTCCCATCATCCGGCTGAGGTGCCCCCCTCTCCCCTTCCCCCTGAGGTGCCTGATTTTTTTCAACCTGATGCCCTAGCAGTGTTCTCTCCGTTTTGAGGCAGGTATCATGTGTGGGCTTCGCCCATGCATTTTGGGACACTGGTCCACGGACAATGAATGGAACACTATCCGGACTTGTGTAGTTGCTGTACATATTTGTATATAATGATCTTTTACAGACCAGTTTCCATATCTGAATTTTCGATGATTACACTTGTTACAATCATTTCCTTTTGTCCTTGCGTTCTTCTAGAGGGTTACGGGGTGTATATGTAATGTTGCTGCATGTATTTGTGTGTATGGTGTTGTGGGTGAGGGTGGAGGAAGGGGTGTTGCTTGTTGCGTGTGTGTGTCACTCTCTTTTTCCTCTCCCCTCCCCTGTGTGCTAGGTGCAGTACTCACCGTGGTCGTCGCTGCCGTCTTTGATGTTCCTGGTAGAAGAGGAGGTACACCAACATTGGTAGCACCTGTAACTCGGGCTCCAGGGCATCCTGGTTCCTTGTTGGGTGTCGATAGGTGAGTGGTTTCCGTTCCAAGTACTGTTTCTGCCGTGCTTTTGATGGGGTTGGAACCGCCCCGGAAAAGCGGGCGGATTGGTGCCTTGTATTGCAGTGGGCGGTACATTGTATTCCGCCTGTCTGTTGGCGGTTACCACTGCGGTGTTTGTTTCTACCCCCATGGCGGTGGGAGTATTAAAGTGGCTGGCTGTGTTGGCGGTTTCCGCCATGGTCGTGATTCCCTTTTTTTTACCGCTGGCCTGTTGAAGGTATTACCGCTGCTTTAACACCGGGTTGTAATGAAGGCCTTAATGTACTTACATGTCCCTAGTAACTTGAATCCCAAGTGCCACTAGTGGCCTGCAACACTAATTGTGCCACTCACTTAAATAGCTCCTAAAACATCCCTCAGGCCTGCCATTGCAGCCTGGGTACAGTTTTAAACGCCAATTCGACATGGCAAGATAAACCTTTTGTCAAGCCTGAAACTCTGTTTGTAATACACCTAAGCTAGGCTCTAAAGAGCTGATCGGGCAGGGTGCATTGTATTTAAAATGTTGGACATGTACTTTTACATTTCACATGTCCTGGTAGTGAAAAACTCCCAAATTCGTTTTTCACTATTGTGAGGCCTGCCTCTCCCATAGAATAACATTGGTTGCCTTAATACACTTAATAAGTGATAACTTTTATTTGGGACCATATCGTGAGCAGTGCAGTGGTCCCCATGCCCAGCACCCTCGGAATGCGCACTCTCTGCTACGCTGTCTTGAGGCGCTCTTTGTGTGATGGCTTTGGCCTTGGCTCCATGTGGAGCCGAGGCCAATGCCGCTGTACTGTTTCCACTGGACTGACCAGCGGAAACCTTCAAATATGGAGGTTTCCACCACCCTGCTGATTACAACCTCGTTCTCCCCCATCCTTTTTACCACCATGAAAAGGCTGGTGGAGAAAAGGTACAGGGGGTCACAGAGGAGCCCCTCCACTGCCCTTGCACCGTCGCAATGTTCACTATTTGCGATGGTGCACCCTGCAGGCAACAGCATTGCCACTGGCTCCATTTCGAACCTGAGACAATGCTGCAGCCAGTTTCCTGCTAGGCTGACGGGTGGAAACCTTGGTTTCCACCCTTCAGCCTAGCAGGAAACTCGTAATAGGTCTAGTGGGGTGGTAACCACTACGGCGGCAGGAGTTTGGCAGACGGGGGTTTCCGTCTGCCAAACTCACAATTAGGCCCTAATTAGGCCCTATATTCGAACATTTAAATCTTCATTCTTCGTCCAGTAGCTTCCAGACAATGATACCTTCCTCCCAGATTTAACCAGCTGCATTGACCCTCTGAAGTCTACTGTCTCAGACATTTTTTATTGAAAGTTATTCTAAGTACAAAGGCAGGATGAGACCGGGCCCATTCCACTCCTTGTATCTGGACCATGCTCAATTGTGATTCTCCATAACTATTAACTTTACCACAGCCTCACTTGACTACATCTCTGCAGTTGGTGCTTTGATCTTTTTGGTGTTAGATTTCACTAAAACCTTAAATAATTCATAGCTCTTGTTCTACTGATTGGCTTTGTGTTCCTTTGGTGCCAATTTATTAAATTGTACTTTCTTTTTCTAAAGAGATGTGAGATTTTTCTTGTGTAATGTTCTCATTTCATTACTGTTTGTGTGCTGCCTAAATATTTTACACATTGCCTGAATGCTTTCTGCCTAGCTACAAAAGGGGGGTAAGCACAGGCTAATTTAGTGACTTTTACTGGTTCACCCTTGCAAGGATTGCGGTTGTTACTTGAGAAGGGTTTGCACCCCCTCAACCAATAACCCAATTTCTCACAGAAGCAAAGGATCACTGTAAGGATTATCATGCAAGGTTTAACATTGTATATGTGGCCTGTGCTTGACCCCTGCAAAGTAAGACTCAGCATCCCATTGGGCAAACCTGAAATGTAAGCTTAAGTGCTATATTTCAAGAGAGCAGATGCACACTTTTAAAACCAATTTTTTCTAACTCTGGGTAGGAAATATATATAATTGCATTATTGCAGCATATAGCTAAATAAGAGTTTAAAAATAAATTCACATATTACGTATGTTGTAAAACTGACTTTTATATGCCGTCACATGCTCCGTCTTTTAAGTTGCCAGTGTGTGCTGGTGGTCCTAATCCTTTCTTTGCAGTTGAGCTCCCTTTGACTCATGGATAATTAGGGCCATAAACACCTCCTCACTTTGAGAGAGCACAGACCCGTTAATATTTATCAAAGCCTTTTCTTTCCCAAAAAGTTTTCCTGCCTTCTGTTATGGCAACTACATATCAGTAGAGACATAAAGGTTACCTCCTTTGATGGAAAGGAATCTCACATACTTGGAGGAACTTCTCTTACTCAAGGAAATATTGTTGGCTGGGTCAAACCACATACCTATGCCCGGCCGTGCACTATTACTGGCTGTCACAATATATGCTTGCTCGAGTCCTGATTCTCCTTACATCTTTATGGGGCCAGCCAATAACATCTATTCGAATTCACTCCAACACAAATAAAAGTCAGACGGTAGCCAGGAGGTCACCCCACCACATTGGATTATATTTCTTTTTTTAGTTTGCCATTGGTTTTTATACACACTTCTTGATCATTTTATATATACTAATCACTATGTACTGTTTTAGTTGTTTTGCTGTAATTTAATAATTTAGGCCCTCATTATGTCCCTGGCGGTCGAAACAGGCTGGCGGTACATACCGCCACATCATGAGAATGGAAGGTTGGCTGCAGCCAACCCACCAAATTACCATTCATACCGCCATGACGGTATGAACTGCCGGACCAGGGATGTGAATCCCCAGCCCGTCTGCCAATAGAGTACCGCCCATGGCATTCAGAGCCAGCCTACCAACATGTTTTCTGTGGCGTTAGCAATGCTACAAAATCATGGGGTGGCCCTACCGGTGACAGGGAACTCTTTCCCTGTCACCGGTAGGTGGCTCCCCCACCCCCTAACACTCAACTGACACCCCCGTCCGTCCAAACTCCCCCATACACACACTAATCCCCCAACCCCTGACATTCAGATACACCCCCCACACTCCCCATGCACACACTAAGCCCCCACCCCCTCTGATTCATTCACACAGCCCCCACCCCCATACACGCACACAGACAAGCACCATGCATACACCCATTGACTTAAACTCATCCATACACGCATTCATACACACAATGGCATACACACAATCTTCCAGACATACACACACAAAAACAACACGACCCCCACACTCCCACCCCCCCTCCCCTGTCGGACGATCACCTTACCTGCTCTGGGGAGGTCGACCGGCAGGGAACAGGAAGGGGCACTGCTGCCACCAGCACCGCACCACCAGCTGAACACCGCCAGACCGTATCACAGGTCATGATACGGCTGGCAGCGTTCTCCTGGCGTGGCAGTGCTGGTGGTAGCAGCGCCAGCTTACCACCGTCTGCCAGTCTGACCACTGCCGGATTTCCCCCATTATTGTGGCGGAAGTCCGGCAGTGCTCACAATCTGGCGGATGGATGGTAGCCGCGGTAGCAGTATTTTGCCAGCCGTCACCATAGCGGTAGGCGGCTTTTACCACCAATGTCTAAATGATCACCTTAATGTGTTCCTTTTAATTAAATTGGTTTAAGACTTTTAATGCTGTTTTGGTGTTGCTGTCCACGTACCACATGCAATTTTCTCTAAGGAAGATCTAGCTGCTTCCTACTTGTGCCACTCTATCATGCGTAAGATTGAGATTAATCACTCAACTCATGACAGGTATGAAAAGTGATTCATATATCAGTTACTCTTAACTTTGTTATAGAATGTGGATAGATTTATTGCTTTTTGTGTTTCCAGATTTTCTCACTTTCCATTAAAATTTCACATTGATTCAAAATATATACCAATGTCCCTATTAATCAAGTTTTCAGACTAGGCTAGCAGTTGGCAGCTCCCTGCACCAAGGTTATGGGTATGTAAGGAGGTCCAGAACACTATTGCCTAAAGTTTTCGATTCATCATGGACACCTGTTTACTTATGAGGAACTAGATTGTTTTAAGTTTGTGGGAACCCATAAGCAATTAATATGAGGATTGTATTTGGACAAAATATTGAATACCAATATTGTGATAACAAAAGTACTCTGTCAACAATACTTGGATGTCATAAATATTGTGGACAAAAATATTGAACGTAAAAATAATGTTTCAAATGTTGTTTTTAATACTGTTTTTAAAATGTTGTTTTCGAAAATATTGTTTTATATAATATTATTTTAAGTGTTATTTTATATTTATTTTATGGTTGTGTGTTTAATTTTATGTATTTATTTTGTGTGTTTAGGAAGATAATTTATATTTCATGGATTTTTGGAAATTTTTATTTTTATCTCTATTAATGTGTAAACATATTGCATATGCATTTTTTTTAGTAGCAAGATGTGTTTTTAGGGGAGAAGGGTGGGGAGACTTTTGAACAGGTAATATTTAAATTGAAAATGCAATGTTCATATTTTAATTCTATGCAAATTACTGTTGAAAAATCAATACATTTCTTACATTTAAATATAATACATTTTAATTTTCCCCATAATTTCTATAAGTAAAAAAATTATATTCACAATAAATTTCAAATGTTTTTTTTTTACAACCAACTTTTATTAGGTATTTCAGCAACAATGTCACGTACAGGAAGACTGTTCTCAAATTCTCGCTTAGACATTCTAATGCATTCATATAAGACCCAGCCACCTATCCCAGATCTTGTGATATTTACCCTTGCATCCCTGTGCTAGATAAAGGGGTCTTTCCATTTGGGCACACCAGTCCATTCCTCTCTTCGACAGTTCCACCGAGGGGGGGGGTCTTAGATGATCAGAGTCCAGCTGTCATGTAGGATCTCATTATTCTAATGAGACTACAGGATTTTGAGTGGCAGAATCTCCTGCGGTGTGGGAGACTGAGTCTTAACCCACTACAGGTGACACCTGTCGCTCTAATCCGGGTTTTGCTCCGGCTAACTAGCAGTGCCTCATCTCTACCCAAGAGCAGGGATAATTGGGCAGCCGAGCGCATGACACTATTGACTTCTCATGGAAATCGTGGTGACTCAGGTCTCATTCATTTCTCTCAGTTACATTAGTCTCACATACACAATGACAAACAAAGGCAGTATATGTTTCAATAAGGTTTTAATGAAGCGACTGCATCTTAGATAACAAAGCATGTACTGCAATAACCAGGATGATACAGCGTGAAAGAATTAGAATAGTGACAAGGAGAGTGAAGCATAGAAATAACGCTACCATATTGTCACTAGAGTCAATAGACTAATTCCTACCTATGCTATAATAGAGCACAGCACGTTAAGCTCTAATTCTGATCTTAAGGTTCCCCTGGGAAGACATCATCCCCCATACCTGAGCAAAGGCCTGAAGTCTGCATAAGCAGCTGTAGCGAAGCGTTGAGCAATCAGCATACAGTCGTGGCCCTCTGGCTGGGATCTACCTCTAACGTGTAAGGGACAGGGAAGTGTTTATGTAATGAAACAGCTGATGTTCTGGGAAAATGACCCTACGTAAGGATGTGTGCTTTTCTATGAATACCAGAGACAAAACTTTGACTACATTCACTGGCAACCTATCTTACTGAAGCCTTGAAAGAAGCACAGAGTGAACAAGAATGTCTTGTTTGAGAATGTAGTGCTGGCCTAAGCAAGAAGAGCGAGATAGAAATAAATTAAACAAGACCGCAAAAGTGCCTATTGTTAAAATAATAAACGAAGCTGAATGAAATATATCTAGGTTAAAGTGCAGAGCAGCAGGCCTAGTGTGCTAAAATAACGTGCATTGAGCTATAACTAAAATGGCTACACAACACAGCAATGTCCCTTTTTGCAATTAGCAGGGCCGTGCCCACCAGTGTTCAGATCGCTTGGGAGTTTCCAACTCCCTCCATCACTCCCAGCAGGGCCACCTTGGGAGAGGAGACCAGTGAGAGGTCTAATAGGATGGAGAGTTCGTGTAGGATTTACGCACAGTGCTGTTGGGCCGGAGTGCAGGACTACACTATTTGAAAGAAGTCCGCTGGTGAACAGGTGCACATGTTACAGTGAAGGTCTGGTATGATCCCGGACCAGAAAAGCCTAGCCAGGGTCAGGTAGGCACAGTGCAGGTAGTACATCCGCACCATGTGCAATCTAGCTGACATTCTAAGGACTCGTGGTGCGATCAGCACGTCTCGCCAGTCATCATCGTCTAGGAGACCTATCCAGGATTCCCATCAAGTCCGCAGGGGTTGGAGGGATTGGGAGGTATGTAGCATGAGTGTGTGTTAGATTTGAGAGTTTCCCTTGGCTCCCAGGGCCCCCATCATCACCTTGGCTTCAAGAGGGCTAAATTCAGGTATGGGGTATCCCTACCAATGTGTGTTCTCAACGCATGCCTAAGTTGCAGGAATTTATTAAACTATGTCTGGGCCAGGGCATATGTTTCTTGAAGTTGCTGAAAGGACATCATGTGTGTGGCATGCCAGATTTGTCCTATCGTTGTTATGCCTATGCTGCCCCATCTTGAAAAGCCTTTTAAATTGGCAACCTCCTCCAGCCACTGTCCGTGCCATCAGGGGTAAGTTGTGTGATTCGGTCCGACCACCCTGTCAGTTTCTGAGTGGCCCGCCACCTACATAAGACCTGGCTAGTAATTTTGGGCACGGTTGTGAGGATGGGGCTTCCATAGAGCATATTCATGAGGTATGGGAACACCATTATGGATAATTCAAGACGATAAGTTGGATCATCCCATCTCCCGGTGAGCCAGTCATTGATTATGGGGATTCGAGCAGCTAGGTATTAGCAGTATAGGCTGGATATGGCTAGGCCACCATTGTACATGTCACATTGGTATGTCTTCCATGATAGGCTCCGACGGCCGTCACGCCACACAAAGGAGCAAGCCATTGCGTCCATCTTTCAAACTATTGGCGAGGGAGTCAGAGGGGAAGGTTTTGGAGAATATAGAGGAATCTGGGCAGAATGAGCATTTTGTAGAGGGCAATGCGACCCATCACATAGAGTGGCAGTGCTGCCACTGCCCCAATTCCGCTTTCACCTTTCGAGTAAGAGGGGTGAGGTTAAGGGCCCAGGCCAAATTCAGTTTGAGCGCTTTTTTTAAGCCCAGGTATGTAAAACTTAGGCGGCGGATGGGGATTGTCTGCTGCCAGTCAATCTGGTCATGTGACTCCGACAACGGGACCAGGAGGGATTGCTTGAAGTTCACCCTAAGGCCCGAGGCCTCTCTAACTATGCACAGCAGCTGAAAACATTTAGGTCCTCTCGACTCCGGCTGTGATAAATAGAGCAGAACATCATCTGCATAAAGCGCAATGCGGCCATCCCCTCCCCCTCCCATCACCACCCCTGTATGAAGGCGTCTCTACAGATCATCTGTGCAAGGGGCTCAATTGCTAGGGCGAAGAGGAGGGGGGACAGGGGACATCCTTGCCTTGTGCCCCTCCAGATGGGAAAGATTTCAGAAAGTTTCCCATTCACTAAAACAAGGGGAGTTGGTGCCTGGTATGGAAGGCGGACCATGTGCCGAAAGGGGTCTCCCAGTCCCGCCTTATGAAGGACATCGTCCAGATAGCCCCAGTCTACCGCGTCGAACACTTTCTCGAAGTTGATAAGGAGGAGGGCCAGTGGGGAGAGGAGCTTCTGTCTGTGTGCCAGGACCACATGCAGCCTCTGTAAACAGTGCCTAGTGCTGCAAGTGGGCATGAAGCCGCATTGGTCGGGATGAATCAGATGTCATAGCGCTGTCTTAAGGCAGTTGGCCAAGATATTAGCTAAGATCTTGATTTCGCTGTTGATGAATGATATTAGTCGATAATCTGCACATGATGTGGGGGGGGCTGAGACATAGGCAGCACCACTATCGTGGCTTGGTCCAGATCGTGAGGGAAGACCCCTCTCTCCAATGCCTCTGTGTAGAGCCCATGAAGTTAAGGTAATAAAAGGTCTCAGAATTTCGTGTAACATTCTGCGGGGTATCCGTCAGGGCTGGGGGTCTTCAAGTGTCTCAGGTTCGTGATAGCATCCCCAATTTTCTCTAGGGTTATGGGATCATCAAGTCCCCCACTGACTGAAGCTGAGAGGTTTGGCATGCCCACCTCATTTAAGGGCGGCATTTGCAACGGTGGGCTTGAGCGCCGCCGTATACAACACGGAATAATACTGGGCAAACCGCTATATCCTGCAGGGCTGTGTAAACGGTCCCGGGTCATCAAGTATTTCAGGGATCACACAACCCCATCCTCGGTCTAGTTGCCAGCCATTAAAGAAGTTTACTGTTTTTGTCACCCCAGCCATAGATCCGGACCTGGGAGGCCTGCCAAATCTGCTTTGCCTCTTCTAAGGAGGGAATTCTGATTTCGTGGTGCACCATCTCTAAGGCTTGCCTAGATTCCTCCCCCGTGGTCCCAAGCAGTTTGCGCTCCAGATGGAGTGCCTGGGTCTTAAGGGACATGATATGGGCCTGTGTCTCTCTCTCTCTCTCTCTCCCCCGCTGTCTCAGAAGGCCCTTGGCATGATCACAAATTGTGGCCTTGCCCGCGGACAATACGTGATTGGACGGAACCCTCATTGTCTTGGAAGTAATGGTGAATCTTGTTATGGAGATTGGTGCAGTATGTCTAGTACTGCAAAACCAGGTATAGGAGCATGATCAGAAAGGCCACGGGCTAGTATCTGGACTTGAGTGACCAGAGATAGGTCTGTCGCAGGGGCAAGAATCATGTTAGTGCGGACCTGGGTGCGATGCGCTGCTGAGGTGTGGGTGTATTGCTGGTGATAAGGGTGCCATGTCCGCCATGTATTGCATAGACCTGTACCCGTCATCCATTTGATAAGGGGTAAGGAGCATCTCCTATGTATGTCAGATATAGGGCCCATGATGTCTAGGGACGGGTCTTAGACTGCATTCATATCGCCGCCGAGGAAACCGGGACCCACAGGCATCTGAGTCAGTGGTGTGGTAAGAGTGTGAAGAAACTTGTCAAGTTCCACTGGGGAGGGCATATACACTGAGTAGATTGCTATTGTGGCCATTGACCCAGCATCAGTGCCACAAACCTCCTCTGTGGGTCTAACCTTTACCTGTGCAGTAGAAGGTAGTTGCAGTGTAGCAGTATCGTCACCCCCTGGCTCCCCTTGTGTCTCCTGAGTAGTATACCCGGTCAAAACCATAACGGGCCAGGAATGGGCAGGTGGATCCCATCAAATGTGTCTCCTGGAGGAGTAGGATTGAGGGACAGAGGCGCTGCACCTGTCACAGTACGGCTGTTCATTTAATTTTATCCAGGAGACTGTTGACATTCCATGGGATTAGAATAGTGGGAGCCATGTGCACTGAAAGGGGGCCCCCATATACGCTCATGGCATGGGGGTTGGGATGCTCACCTGAGGGGCCTATATAAGAGGGGATCTTGCATGTGTATAGTGTCTGAGGTGTTCGAGTGCATCTTCCTGCCTCTGACATCAAGGCATAAAGGGAAGTGAACAAACAAGAGCAAAACAATTCAATCACACATTGATAAAACCCTTCCAACTCCCCCATCCCTATACTTCCCCTCCCAACTTGAAGAAGCATCTGTCACCCGGTGGAACCAAAGAAGGAAAAAAGGTAGTAAAACGAGTCTCTGTTGGAATTGAGTGGTGGAACCCTCCAGTAGGTCGAATCTCATATAGACACTGCTAGTGGACCCACGCAGTGCCCGTTCGCATCTTGACAGATAGTGAAATAGGCGGGGTTTGGCTCAGGCTCAACCTCTCCTGCTCCTCTAGAGGTGGTCGTCCCTGGGACACCAACTCCCAGGCGGTGTCCCTCTGCCTTGGGGGCAGACAGGGAGAGAAGTCCCGCTCCAAGGAAATGCGAGGCCCTCAGGGACCTGGGCCTCCTGCGACGGGAGCCAGCACAAGTCTCCAATGCGCCAGGCTCCCCCGCCACCGTCCTGGGTGCACTGGTGGAGTTTGCTCAAGGAGAAGGGGGGGCCCCTCCCGGGTCTCTCCTAATTGGGCGCTCTTCTGTGACCCATTCCCATGCTGCCTCCGGCATATCAAAAAAGTAGGTTCTGCCAGCATGCAGCACCTTAAGGCGAGCCTGGAAGAGGAGCATATATTTCAGCTGCCGTGCCCTTAGTTTCTGCTTGACCTGTTCATAAGAGTGCTGTTTGGATTGGACCTCCTGGGAGTAGTCTGGAAAAATCAAAATCTCAGGCAGGATGTCATCACTGTCCCGGTAGTTTAAAGAAGCAAGTGATGAATGCCCACGGCGGTGCCCCCGGCGGGGGCCTAGCAGAGAGAGCCCTGTGCGTGATTTAAGCCATTCTTCGGGAAAGACAGCAGGGCCAGGGCCCTCGGATGTCTCTGGGAATCCCACAAAGCACATGTTATACCGCCTTGAGCAGTTTTCGGCATCATCTGCACATTGTTACAGTTTGTGGGTGCGCGTTAGAAGGCAGGACACCTTGGTTTTAAGGTTGCGAACCTCATCTTCCACTGAAGAAAGACGCGCTTCTGTTCCATAAGTCGCACTAATGCATTTTTGAGGTTTTGCCTCAGCAAAGTCATGTCCACCCTCACCTCCTCTATTTTATTTTCAACCACTGCCCTCCGCCCAGGTTGCAACTCTGGACGCATCCCTCCCGGGACCCCCCGCCAGAGCTGCGAACTTATCAATACAAAGCTGGGAGGAGGATGGCTTCACCTGCTTATCTCTCCCCATGGTGCTAGGCAGAACAGGAACTGGTACAGTAAAGTGCTCAGCACCTCTCCGCGGTCTCTGTGAATGCCAATCTCTTGACAGAGGGTCCCCCAGGGCAACACCACAATTGCTTCCTGAGGAGGGAGCCGTCAGTCAGCGAGGAGCAGCAGGCGGGCCCCACCGCGCCCCTGACGGATGTCTGCGGTTGTCAAACACCTCCAGCCGCAGGTGGGACAGTGTGTTCTCTCACTGACAGCCCTAGCACAAAGCCCCAGAACTTGGCACTCCTCTCACCTCTGTGTCCTCGACAAGGGAGGCCCAAACTAGGGGCCCATCCCCATGTCGCTGCCACATGCCCTCTTTGCTGACCGGGAGCCACCACCCCTCAGCGGTCTCCGTTGCTCCAGGCCCCACAAATTTATGCTGGGGCTCAAGGGGGACTTAGCAGACTCCTGGGTTCAGTCACCAGGGGAGGCCGTCACCCCCTGCTCCGCTGCAGGCCAGCCTTAATCTTCCTCCGGTCGGGTAGGGACCAGGCCAATGCCGCCAGGCTGCGCACCAGCCCCAACCCCATGTTCAGCAGGCTGGGCAGGCCCTGGCCACAGCCTGGGCCCAACTCCACTCAGGGGCTCTGCCATCTCCGGTTCAGCCCGGGCACCACCACTCCGTCTCTGGGCCAAGTGGAATGAAAGTGACCTCTCCAAGCAGCCCGGTCGGACTGGGCCAGTACCCCTATTCACTTCCGTGGGCCAGTCCTCTCATCCGCGGACAGGGGCAGGCCGACGCCACCACGGCCTCACCCCGGCCTCCACCCCTCTCTCCGGGACGGGGCAGGTCCCCTGCAGCGGGGCAGGTCCAGGCAGGCCCGGACCTCATCGTCTCAGCCTCGGGCTTCTGCGCCGCTCACCAGGCTCTCAGAAGGAATTGGCGCCTCACATCAGGCGTCTCGGGCTGCACCGCAGACCCCCAGGCCCAGATGAGGCCAGGGGACGGCGCCCCGGCCCAATGCCGGTTCAGCTCTCTCTCTTGGCCAGATGGGCCTAACCACCGCTGCCACTACAGGCCACCGGGGGGCACCAGGCCCAGTACCTCCAGGCTTCAGCATCTCGCCGGCACGCCAGGTCTCAGGCCGTCCTGCCAGGCACCAGCCAGGTCCTGCGGGTGACTGCCATTTTGTACATATCCACCGCCCGGGCCCAGCTGCCGCTCAGACCCACGGCCCGTAGAGAAGCCGAGAACGATCTCTGTTCATCTCACAGCACTCCCTGCACCATGCCAGAGCCACCCATACCAGCCTTTTGGGGCCCTGTGTAGCGTGAATGGCAGTGGATGACAGAGGGGTCCGGAGCACAATTACAGCGCAGCCGCCATCTTGACTCCCCAAGGCATGCCCCCCACAAATATGTTTTAATGTCATTCCATTTATCAATACATTAAAAATTTGAAAAATTATTTAGGCAAATTAATCATTTGGAAATGGAAGATGGGAACTATCTCAGTTAAAAGGACAAAATATGGGCGTTATTCCTCTGTATGGTGAAGAGGAATAATTCTTGCCTGTAGGCACCTCACTTGCAAATACATTTAAGGCACAGTGGCTCAATGGAACAGAACCTAAGTGGGTGGGCAAGTAGACAACATTAACATGAAGCATAATAACTAACAAAAAAGCAGTGATACAATCTATAATGCTAGTGTGATAGCAAGATGTTATGTGTGAATGCTTTTAAATGGGAGAAAAGTAAAATAAAGAGTTAGCTGTTAACTCTTTATTTTAATTTTCTCCCATTTAAAAGCGTTGCATAAACAAATGGGAGGCATTCTGCTCCTAGTGGCTGGTAGGTATTGTGCCATTTCTGAGAGAAAAATACAGCCACTGTTTTAAAAAGAAGAAATTGAAAGTGAAGGGAACTCTAAGTAGTTGGTTCAAACATAGGACCTGATTATGAGTTTAGCAGTTGAACTGCCCAAACTCCAAGACGGCGGTGAAGATGCGGCTGTCAAGCTGGTGGCTTCACCACCGTCGTATTATGATGTTTCCACCAGGTTTACCTGCTGAAATGTTGTGTTACAATGTTCCTACCGGGCAGACTGGTGGACACAGTGTAGTAACATTGGCTTTGGTTCCCCAGGAATCCACAGCAACTCAATGGGCCGCCATTGACTTGCTACGTGGGTTGTGCTCCTTGGTCCAAAAGATTGTCTGTGCCCCGGTTCGGAGTTGTACACAACTTAGGTCACAATCACAGCCCCATGGCACTCTTTTTGGCCAGGTCACTGCAACTGCACCGCCACACACTGCAAAACCTACAATGTATGCACATCTCAGTCACAGGGATAGTGATGTGTTCATACCATTGTGTCACACAACAACATATCCTCATCAGTCTCCCATCAAGGAATTGAAGTGATACACTCACATTGTTCTCATGCCGTGGCCTGTCATGACATAACAGATATACATCTGTATGAATTTCATTGAACCCAAACCCACCTCCCCTCTAACAGCCTTGCAATGGACTCACACACATCACCCACATTGCAAGAGAATGGAAGATAAATGGGATGCAGAATAATTTGTGTGAGAGTCATCCAAAGCACATAATGTAAACAATCCCTGCACAATAGGTATGGTAAGGGGACCACAGTAGGTCTCCTACCCTGGGACACATTTTAATTTGCACATGCATCAAAACCACTATTTGCACAGGAACTGTGGCCTGATGAATATCAGGGACAGCCAAAAGTATTACTAAGTGTCATGCCCATGTGGCAAATGTGGAAGTGCAAGTCTAGAAAGCACACAGGACAGTAACAGCATAGGTCACATAGTTAGACAAAGTAGGTGTAAGGTGTGCACATCAAAATGGAAACATGTTCATTCAATTGTATAGGAAGGTACAATTGAACACCCTCCATGTGTGCACAAACAAACCTCTAGCTTGCACACATTATACAAGTGTCCATTCTACATCGGGGGAGAAGTGAAACTTAATAGATGTTGACAATGGCCAAGCCAAGATGAAATACTTACCATATGAAACAACACCCAATGCAATGTCAGCCCAATTGGATTACATTCCACACACCTATCCATCCAACATCCCCACCATGTCCTGGATGACCCCAGCACTGGTTCCAGAGTCAGATCCTCACCACTATATCAAATGGATCATTAATCAGGGTTAACCAAACACATCTGTAGTCATACATCACAAATTATACATGAACATTAATAAAGTAGAAAAGTAATGGCAGGACCAATGTGTAGCAGAACAACCATATGAACTTTATTGACAAGACTCAAAAAATGGAGTAGAGGCCAATGACCAGTCCATGAAAACATGTGCATAGCACACTGCTGTGCCCCAAAACGTGCCTCACTAATCACTGCCACAGGAACCTCCACAGGAAGGGACAAGTAATGGACATTCTAAGCTACTCAATGATCCCTGTGGGCTGGGGTGGGGTCGGGTTTAGGATGGGTGGGTTTGGTCTTGGGATGGGTGATCTTCACTTTGAGAGGGGTGTGTTTCTTCTTGGGTGTGGGTGGGGTATGGTGAGTCCAGGAAAAGAGGGGGGCAGGTGTCACCTGGAAGGACTTGAATGTGGAAGGGACAGGTTAGGTTGTGGGTGAGGTCCTTTTCAGTTTCGGAGGGGGGATTTCACAGGGTTAAGGGCAAGGCCAAACAGGGCCAGTGGACAATGGGGAGGGTGTACAGGCGGGATTGGGGATTCAGAGGCTGAGGAAGTGCCTGTGTCTGGTTTGGCTTTGCATGTTGTTGTTAGTGCGTGTGTGTCTTAAGTGTGTTTGTGTTTTGTTGGTGTCCGTGGCTTGTGTGAGTGCGGGTGTTTATGTTTCTTGATGTGCTGAGATGTGAATGTGATAGGTTAGGCAGGAGTGGTGGGCGTGTCTGTGTGTGTTGCGGTGGTGTCTAGGGGTATGGGGTGAGTGGTAGGTGTGTCTGTGAGTGTTAGGGTGGTGTCTGTGGGTATGGTGGGAGTGGTGGGTGTGTCTGTGTATTTTGGGGTGGTGTCTGGGGGCATGAGGTGAGTGGTAACTGGGTCTGGGTCTGTGGGTGTTGAGGTGGTATCTGAGGGTATGGTGGAAGTGGTGGCTGTGTGTGTTGGGTTGGTGCCTGGGGGTATGGTGGTTGTGGTGGTGTTTGTAAGTGGGGTGAGTGACTGTTGAGTGCTTGCCTGCTTGTGTGTTTTGTGGTGTTTGTGTTTATGTCATGTTGCTCGTGGCTGTTGAGGTGTGTGCATGCATATGTATGAGTGTGCTCTGGACAGATACAGGAATAGGGGAATTGGACGGGCGAGCGGAAGGTGGTAGGGGGAGAAGACTGCTGTGAGGGAGGAGGCCAGAGTGTCACAGTGTCCTTTCCTCAGGATCTGCACGTTGCTGAACAAAAGGCCCACCTTCCGGCGTCACCAACTCAGAAAGCTATTATAGCACAAAGTTATGGTGAAGCCAGTCGGGGGGAAGGGAATTAGGGTAGGGAACAACAGGGAGAGAGATCTGAAAAGAAAATGTTAGAACAAATATGCATTTACTCATTCATAGAAACGCAACTTATCAAATAGACTCTTGACTAAATGCGTCTCCGAGATATCATATGGAGACCCCTTTTGAAATGAGGGCAAAGCCCCTTCTTTGAAACATGGAACAAGAGCCTTGCAATGGACTCACACACATCACCCACATTGCAAGAGAATGGAAGATAAATGGGATGCAGAATAATTTGTGTGAGAGTCATCCAAAGCACATAATGTAAACAATCCCTGCACAATAGGTATGGTAAGGGGACCACAGTAGGCCTCCTACCCTGGGACACATTTTAATTTGCACATGCATCAAAACCACTATTTGCACAGGAACTGTGGCCTGATGAATATCAGGGACAGCCAATAGTATTACTAAGTGTCATGCCCATGTGGCAAATGTGGAAGTGCAAGTCTAGAAAGCACACAGGACAGTAACAGCATAGGTCACATAGTTAGACAAAGTAGGTGTAAGGTGTGCACATCAAAATGGAAACATGTTCATTCAATTGTATAGGAAGGTACAATTGAACACCCTCCATGTGTGCACAAACAAACCTCTAGCTTGCACACATTATACAAGTGTCCATTCTACATCGGGGGAGAAGTGAAACTTAATAGATGTTGACAATGGCCAAGCCAAGATGAAATACTTACCATATGAAACAACACCCAATGCAATGTCAGCCCAATTGGATTACATTCCACACACCTATCCATCCAACATCCCCACCATGTCCTGGATGACCCCAGCACTGGTTCCAGAGTCAGATCCTCACCACTATATCAAATTGATCATTAATCAGGGTTAACCAAACACATCTGTAGTCATACATCACAAATTATACATGAACATTAATAAAGTAGAAAAGTAATGGCAGGACCAATGTGTAGCAGAACAACCATATGAACTTTATTGACAAGACTCAAAAAATGGAGTAGAGGCCAATGACCAGTCCATGAAAACATGTGCATAGCACACTGCTGTGCCCCAAAACGTGCCTCACTAATCACTGCCACAGGAACCTCCACAGGAAGGGACAAGTAATGGACATTCTAAGCTACTCAATGATCCCTGTGGGCTGGGGTGGGGTCGGGTTTAGGATGGGTGGGTTTGGTCTTGGGATGGGTGATCTTCACTTTGAGAGGGGTGTGTTTCTTCTTGGGTGTGGGTGGGGTATGGTGAGTCCAGGAAAAGAGGGGGGCAGGTGTCACCTGGAAGGACTTGAATGTGGAAGGGACAGGTTAGGTTGTGGGTGAGGTCCTTTTCCGTTTCGGAGGGGGGATTTCACAGGGTTAAGGGCAAGGCCAAACAGGGCCAGTGGACAATGGGGAGGGTGTACAGGAGGGATTGGGGATTCAGAGGTTGAGGAAGTGCCTGTGTCTGGTTTGGCTTTGCATGTTGTTGTTAGTGCGTGTGTGTCTTAAGTGTGTTTGTGTTTTGTTGGTGTCCGTGGCTTGTGTGAGTGCGGGTGTTTATGTTTCTTGATGTGCTGAGATGTGAATGTGATAGGTTAGGCGGGAGTGGTGGGCGTGTCTGTGTGTGTTGCGGTGGTGTCTAGGGGTATGGGGTGAGTGGTAGGTGTGTCTGTGAGTGTTAGGGTGGTGTCTGTGGGTATGGTGGGAGTGGTGGGTGTGTCTGTGTATTTTGGGGTGGTGTCTGGGGGCATGAGGTGAGTGGTAACTGGGTCTGGGTCTGTGGGTGTTGAGGTGGTATCTGAGGGTATGGTGGAAGTGGTGGCTGTGTGTGTTGGGGTGGTGCCTGGGGGTATGGTGGATGTGGTGGTGTTTGTAAGTGGGGTGAGTGACTGTTGAGTGCTTGCCTGCTTGTGTGTTTTGTGGTGTTTGTGTTTATGTCATGTTGCTCGTGGCTGTTGAGGTGTGTGCATGCATATGTATGAGTGTGCTCTGGACAGATACAGGAATAGGGGAATTGGATGGGCGAGAGGAAGGTGGTAGGGGGAGAAGACTGCTGTGAGGGAGGAGGCCAGAGTGTCACAGTGTCCTTTCCTCAGGATCTGCACGTTGCTGAACAAAAGGCCCACCTTCTGGCGTCACCAACTCAGAAAGCTATTATAGCACAAAGTTATGGTGAAGCCAGTCGGGGGGGAAGGGAATTAGGGTAGGGAACAACAGGGAGAGAGATCTGAAAAGAAAATGTTAGAACAAATATGCATTTACTCATTCATAGAAACGCAACTTATTAAATAGACTCTTGACTAAATGCGTCTCCGAGATATCATATGGAGACCCCTTTTGAAATGAGGGCAAAGCCCCTTCTTTGAAACATGGAACAAGAATAAACTACGACCTCAGAAACAAGAGATGGCACGAGCTTTGGCTATAATTACACTCAGAATATCAATCCTGTAACATCTCTGCATTCACAACATAAACCTTTGATCATGACCTAGAAAATCTCAAAGAATGAAATATGCTTTTCACATCTTAAGCTTTGCTTATCTCCAAAAATACTTTCACATTCACAACTATAAAGACCGAAAAGGTTTTACTCATTGAACTTGAAGCACTTTACTTATAATACCAGGAAGCGCTTTTACTTGTCTTGCCTTAAAGCGCATTATGCTAATGGGGCGCTTTTACTGAAGTGGCCTAAAGCACTTTGATTGTTGTGCCAAGAACCTTTTACTCCTGTGAATTGAAGCGCTTTGATTGTCGTGCCAAAAGCGCTTTACACCTATGAACTGAAGCGCTTGAATTGTTGTGCCAAGAGCGCTTTACATCTGTGAACTGAAGCGCTTATATTGTCGTGCCAAGAGCGCTTTACATCTGTGAACTGAAGTGCTTGAATTGTCGTGCCAAGAGTGCATTACATTTGTGAACTGAAGCGCTTGAATTGTCGTGCCAAGAGCGATTTACATCTATGAACTGAATCGTTTGAATTGCCGTGCAAAGAGCGCTTTACACCTGTGCTCTGAAATGCCTTTGATTGTTGTGCCAAGGCTGCTGTACTCAAGAAACTGAAAACGCTTTGCTCGTTATGCTAAGGGGCGCTTTACCTTTTAGAAGTAACAACATCCTCCAAACTTGGATTCATCAAGGCCTTACCGCTACGAGT
The DNA here is from genome assembly GCF_031143425.1 of Pleurodeles waltl. Classification (NCBI taxonomy): domain Eukaryota; kingdom Metazoa; phylum Chordata; class Amphibia; order Caudata; family Salamandridae; genus Pleurodeles; species Pleurodeles waltl. The sequence continues at coordinate 1,400,115,023 of NC_090447.1, read as the reverse complement.
ACGACCTACTCGTTTTTGAATGCAACATGGAAACAAGGATACTTCGGTTGAATGACACTCTGCCATTCAGGAACTCTGCTTTTTTCTAGAGAAACCCCCACGAGGTCTGGCTGCATCGAAGTCTTCAAAATAGTGAGCAACGTGCTTGGGTGTGGCTGGGCTTTATAGGACTGCCACACTCCAAGATGACTGCTGCCTCTAAAAACATGGGAATTGTAGTCCCTTCATGGAATAGCACTGATAAGTGCATCTTGACCACCAATGTTCTGAACCTGCAGCTCTATGAGGTTTGCCACAGGGCAGACAACGCTGAAGGCCACCTTTGGAACAAGACAAGTGGTGCGCATAAAACGCCTCAGAGTCGCGCAGCGGAGTTTCGGGCAAGACCTGGACCGCGCATGGCCTTATTCCTGACACAGAGCCTGAAAAGATCTCTGTAGGCGAGACATAGCACTATGAATGCCTTCCACGTATTCAACCATCTGTTAGAGCTGGGTGCCCTGCACCTGGATGGCATTCGGAATGGCAGTCTGACCCACAGAGATGCTTCTTAGGGGGTCAATAGCCTTGTCACTCAGGGCAGTAGAGGTAACAGGGGCAGGGGTGAGGTGCCTGGCACAAAGGAGATGGCTATCCTCTTGGGGGGAACGGGCTCAGCCAACATGGGTGGGGAGCATCAGGAAGGGTGGAGATTGAACTTGGAGTGGCACACAAGGATGGAACAGGAGCAGGTCCTGAGTGTTATATCACTACTAGGGAGTGTCCACTGGAAGTCAATACTGAAGATGATGATATGGAGCGAGTGTCCTCTGTGGCACTCCCTTCACCCCCTGGGCCACTGGGTCCCTCTGTGTCTGATGTATGTCTTGTGACTGGAGTTACAGTGGCCAACTGCTTCCCCACTGATGTCTCCTCCACTTGCCTGGGATGATTCGGAAATCACAAATACAAATAGGGTCATTCCATGTGCCTCATCACACTTGAACAACATCTTTAATTACAAAACATTACCAAAATATACAGTAGCCCACAGCCACAAGGTCCTCCAAAGTGTCTCCAACATTTAGTACACACCAAATGCATGCATGCTCCATGAACTGTAAACATTTGCACACAGGAAAATCAGAATCATAGACAACCTCAATTGCATGATGTTAGATATGGGGTCTTTGGTTGGCGATCTGGTTACCACCTGTCCAAGCAAGGACCCTCACTCTAGTCAGGGTAAGTCACACACAATCCAAATTATCATGTGCCCACCCTCTGGTAGCTCGGCACTGAACAGTCAGGCTTAACTTAGAAGGCAATGTGTAAAGTATTTGTGCAATAATTCATGAAATAACACAGTATAAACAACACAAAAATACACCACACAGGTTTAGAAAATTATATAATATTTATCTGGATAAAATAAGGTCAAAACGATCAAGATTTGATTAGTACATGTTAAAATATCACTTTAGAAAATGATAAAAAAGAGTCTTAAGTTCTTAAAAGCAATAAGTGTCTCTTGCAAGCACAAAGTACCTGGTTTGCGTCTAAATTATCCTCAAAGGATCGCAGAAGAGAAGATGCGTGGAAAACGGGGAGGTGTGTGTTGATTTCTCCGGGGGCACACAGGCGATGCGCTGATGCTTTTTCATGCAACAGGGGCTTTGTGTTGATTTCCGTCGCAGAGACTTGGATCCTCTTTGGGTTGCGGGGTATTTGGACGCCCAGGGAACGATGCAGAGAAATCCTTAGCATGCGGAACGAAGTCTCAGGAGCTGTGTCGATCTGGTGGGCGATGCAGGGAAATTTCTGTTGCATGGCAGGAGCTGCGTCGATTCTTCTTGCGTGAAGTCGGGCTGCGTCGTTCCGGCACCGCTGTGCCTCGATCCAGTGGGTCGTGCGTCAAAGTTCCAGTTGCAACGCTGGTGCTGCGTCAATTGTCACATCAATCTCCACTTGGGGAGCCGGGCTGAGTCGTTCCGGTTCGGCATGCAGTGATTTTCTCACTGCAATGCAGGCTGTGCAGCGATTCCAGCAGGCTCTGCACCAATTTTTCACCACACAAGGAGTTCTTTGCAGAGATTAAGGCCCTCATTACAACCCTGGTGGCCGGTGATAAAGCGGCGGTAATACCGCTACAGGCCGGCGGTCAAAAAAATTGAATTACGACCATGGCGGAAACCACCCACACAGACAGTCACTTTAACACTCTGACCACCATGGCGGTAGAAACAAACACCGCGGCGGTAACCGCCAACAGACAGGCGGAAGACAATGTACCACCCACACTATCACAAGGCACCAATCCACCAGCTTTTCCAGGCCGGTACCAATGCCATCAAAAGCACGGCGGAAACAGTCTTTGGAAGGAAATCTACTCACTTCTCGACACCCAACGAGGAACCAGGACACCATGGAGCCCGAACTACAGGTGTTACCAATGTTGGTGTGTCTTCTCATCTACCAGGAGTATGAACGGCAGCGGCGACAACCACGGTAAGTACTGCACTTAGCACACAGGGGAGAGGAGGAGGGAAAAGAGAGTGACACACACATGCAACACCCCCACCCACAACAACACACACACACATATCCAATCACATCACAGATACACCCCGGTACCCCCTGGAAGAACGGAAGGACCAAATGAAATGAGTTTAACTAGTGTAATATTCGAACAGTCAGATAGCCCAAGAGAACAGTAAATAATCAGTATACACAAATATTAACAGCAAGTACACAAGTCCGTACACTGTCCCATGAAATGTTAGTTGACCAGTGGTCCCAAAAAGCATGGGCGAAGCCCACACATGACACCTGCCTCAAGATGGACAGAACACTGCAGGAGCATCAGGTAGAAAAAAAGGCACCTCAGGGGGAAGGGGAGGGAGGGCACCTCAGCCGGATGATGGGACAATGCCACTGCTCCTCGAGGGGCTCCATGCCCACTGCCTGGTCCTGGGGAGTTCAAAGCCACAGTCTCTCAAGTCTCTCAAGTGGGTGGGTTGCCCACTGCCTCATCCTGGGTAGTGCAAAGCCACAGTCTCTCAAGTCTCTCAAGTGGGTGGGTTGCCCACTGCTCCGTCCTGGGGAGTGCAAAGACACAGTCTCTCAAGTCTCTCAAGTGGGTGGGTTGCCACTGCTTCGTCCTGGGGAGTGCAAAGCCACAGTCTCTCAAGTCTCTCAAGTGGGTCCACTGCCCACTGCCTGGTCCTGGGGAGTGCAAAGCCACAGTGTCTCAAGTCTGTGACATGTTCCACTGGTTCTGGAGGGGGCTTTGTACCCAGAGTGCTTCATCCTGCCAAGGACTGTGTTAGTGGATGCTTTTCTCCACTGGTTCTGGAGGGGGCTTTGTCCCAAGTGTGCTTCATCCTGCCAAGGATAGGGTGAGTGGATGTATCTCTCCACTGGTTCTGGAGGGGGCTTTGTGCCCAGAGTGCTTCATCCTGCCAAGGACTGTGTTAGTGGATTATTTTCTCCACTGGTTCTGGAGGGGGGCTTTGTGCCCAGAGTGCCTCATCCTCCCAAGGACTGTGTTAGTGGATGCTTTTCTCCACTGGTTCTGGAGGGGGCTTTGTGCCCAGAGTGCTTCATCCCTCCAAGGATTGGGTGAGTGGATGCTTTTCTCCACTGGTTCTGGAGGGGGCTTTGTGCCCAGGGTGCCTTATCTTGCCAAAGGACTGTGTTAGTGGATGCTTTTCTCCACTGGTTCTGGAGGGGGCTTTGTGCCCAGAGTGCCTCATCCTGCCAAGGACTGTGTTAGTGGATGCTTTTCTCCACTGGGTCTGGAGGGGGCTTTGTGCATAGAGTGCTTCATCCTGCCAAGGATAGGGTGAGTGGATGTGTCGCTCCACTGGTTCTGGAGGGGGCTTTGTGCCCAGAGTGCTTCATCCTGCCAAGGATAGGGTGAGTGGATGTATCTCTCCACTGGTTCTGGAGGGTGCTTTGTGCCCAGAGTGCTTCATCCTTCCAAGGAGAGGGTGAGTGGATGCATCTTTCCACTGATTCTGGAGGGGGCATGGTGCCCAGTGATGCTGCACCTGGAGTGTGGCAGTTCCCATTCCCTCACCTGGGTGTCTGAGCCACGAGATTTCCAGGGAGCAGGTAGCATGATACTCCATGGAGGCAGAGCCACATTCCACCCTGTGGCGACTTAGGCTGCAAACTGCTGGTAGTGCCAGTGAGGGGTGGCAGTGCCTCATGTAGTGTGTGCAGGGTCCAGGATGTCTCCCGCAGCCTCGGACGGCTGCCCACTGGGGATGCTGCTGATGTCTGCTGTAGCGGCACTGGCTGGGCACGTGGCGGTGGCTGCGGCGATGTCTGCTGCGGGATGCTGCTTGTGCTGCCCGTGGTGCAGGTGTCTGTAGTAGTGGAGGGAGACACCAGGCCATCTCCAGCAGCATCGGATGACTGCCCACTGGGGATGATTCTGGTGACTTTAGTTGTGGCAGCTGCCATGCAGGTGGTGGTGCAGATGGCGAGGCAGGTGGCGGTGGTTGCGGCGGTGCTCACCGTGGCACAGGTTGCTGGCCTGTCATGAGAAATGGGGATCACCAGTCCCTCACCAGGAGGCTCCGTGCCCTGCGGTGACTTTGCTTTGCTTTTGTGTCCCTTCCCCACTTGGTTGTCGCTGCTGGGACCTTGGCACTGTCCTCTTTGGTTCTGGATGAGGCCTTGCTGGGTGGATGGTTCGTCTTTTCCCTTCTGCATGCTGGCCCCTTCTTTACCTTGGCAGATGGGGGAATCGGGTGGTCCTAAGCTTCAGTAGGTGGCACACTGGCAGCCCTGATGGGTGCCCCCTTTGATCCTCCCGGAGTTCTAGGGACCACAGTGGATGCTGATTTGGTGGCTGAGGTGCTGGTCTGATCTCTAGACATCCTGGCCTTAGGGGAAGGACGGGGGAAGGTGTAGGGAAGAGGTCAATGTTAGCCAGGAAAGGTTTATTTGACACACTGAGACGGGAAGATGGAGGATGTGTGGGAGTGGAGGAGAGGTAGTGGTTCTAGGAGGTGAACGTCTGCTGAGTTTGGGTGAAGGTGAATGGGCTGGAGGCTGTTGTGAGGTGGACGGCTGTTGGGTGGGTGTGTGCCTGCGTATGTGTACTTTGGGAGGTGGGCTCACAGACACACTGGGAGAGGACACAGGGGATGTGTGCATGGTTGTGGGGGTGGTGATTGCTTGTGAATGGTGTGTTGTGATGGGCAGGCTTGTGATGGAGGCAGTGGCTGAGGATGTAGTGCATGCAGGTGTGAGTGGAGAAGACACAGGGAGGGAGGTGATGGACGTGGAGGAGGGGGACACAGTGGAGGAAGTGGATGTTGGTGTGTCTGCATGGGTATGGTGCTTGTGTGAGTGCCTGTGGGATGTGTGGTGCTTATGTTTGCCTGAGCCATTTTTGTGTGTTGATGAGTGTGCATGTTGGTCTGATGGTGTGCTTGGGATAGGCTGAGGTACAGGGGATTGGGTCTGGGTAGAGGAAGTTGGAGGGGGGAGGCTTGACACAGGGACAATGGCTGCCATCAGTGCTGAGGCCAGAGCATGAAATGCTCTCTGTTGGCCCGCCACACCAGAATGAATGCCCTCGAGGTATACACTTGTTTGCTGCGAATGCCTCTCGACACCCTGGAAGGCATTCAGAATGGTTGACTGACCAACAGTGAGGGATCTCAATAGCCTCCTCACTGAGGGCAGCAGGGCTGACGGGGGCAGGGCCTGAGGTGCCTGGTGCGAAGGAGATGCCCACCCTCCTGGGTGAGCAGGCACAGGAAACATGTTGAGGGGCTGCTGGGAGGGCGGTGCTGGTAGGGGGGGTGGCAGCTGTACCTGTTGTTGCAGTGGGCACAGAGGTGCCGGCCACCGCAAGGGAGCTCCCATCAGAGGAGGAGTCGCTGTCGCTGGTGTCACCTCCTGTCCCCGTTGTGGAGCTCCCCTTGCCCTCCGTCCCACTGGTGCCTTCAGACTCCGTAGATTCACCCTCCTGGGCCATGTGAGATGCAGCTCCCTCCGTCTCCGGTGCCTCTGCTCCTCCGCCAGATGATGCTAATGCACACAAGGACAGAGTGACAAAACAAGATGGAGGGGAAGACAGAGGAGACACATTGTCAATGCCAGCAAAATCACTACCGTTGGTGGACACAACACAGAGAGAGCAGCCCTATGCACTAAGCCATGCACTGGCAGTTAGTAGGAAAAACACCTGCCCATGGGGGACTATGCCTAACTCCATTTGCTGCACACCTGGAACCCACAGGAGGCTGACTAGTTGTAGATGGCCACTACCACTATTGGGGTTGGAGTGCCACAGACCCTGCCTAACAAGGGACCTACCCTACCAAGTTCGCCCTGGCCTAGGGGAACCCACAGCCAACATCCCCCACCTAGACACCTTGTAAAGCGCGCAGAGTCAGCTGAAGGAGACGTTACTCACCCCCTTGTGGCTGCTGTGTTGTCCTCAAGCACCCATCCAACTCCGGATATGCCACTGCCAGGATCCGAAACATCAGGGGGGTCATGGTGCGACGGGCACCCCTTCCACGTTGGGAGGCCATCCCCAGCTGGGCCTCTGCCGTCTTCTTGCTCCAGCAGCGCAGGTCCTCCCATCTCTTGCGGCAGTGGGTGCTCCGTCTATGATAGACCCCCAGGGTCCGCACTTCCTTGGTGATGGCACACTAAATACCCTTCTTCTGGTGGGCACTGACCTATAGGAAAGGTTTAGGAGGAAGGTAATTACTCCCCCGTCCGGTTCATCATACTCATTGCCCACCACTTACCACCAATGCCCTGACACACATACACTGACCATCCTCTGATGCAGGCCTCAACCCCCAACCCCACATGTATCTTCCATCCACACCACTCCATACATTTATGTCCCATGCATCATGCACACAGTTGACTCACCTGTTTGTCTGGAGGACCGTAGAGTAGCGTGTACTGGGGGAGGACTCCATCCACTAGTCTCTCCAACTCCTCCGCAGTGAAGGCAGTGGCCCTTTTCCCAGACACTCGAGCCATTGTCGCTTCCAGACACAGGTCACAGCAGCACTTGCAGTGTAGATCCTCTCCTGTTGAAGGTCAGGTATCAAGTGAGTGAACAGATAGAAAATGGCAGTCACGTCCGCGGCGGTGCGTACCGTCATCGCCGGTGTACATCATCATTGGCTCCTGGAACCCATAGGGCCCCATGATAACCAATGCTGAATTGCGTGGCAGTCTTCGACCGCCTACCGCGACTATGCACAACGCCAGCGCAGTTACCTTATTTCCCCTTGTCCCTCCTTACAGGTCAGGCAGCCGCCATTTCAGGGTGGCACACGGCATGGCACCTAACGGCGTCACAGCACATTTGGGCAGAAATACGGACAGACAACGCCACACACGGATTTACTCACATTACTGCAAAAACACTTGTGCAACCTATGTGGTACATGACACTCTGCTCACCATTCTCCTCCATAGGGCACATCCGCTGGGGCAGATGATGAGATGTCGCCATCCTCCGGTTACAGACCCCTGGTGGACCTGTCGACAATGGAAGACAGACACATCATTATCACCTACAGACTTGATTGTGCCACAATCCAACAACTGTGTGCCCAATTGGAGCCTGATCTGATGTCAGCTAGCCGCCATCCCACAGGTATCCCCCCTCTAGTGCAGGTCCTGTCAGTACTCCATTTCCTGGCAAGTGGTTCCTTCCAAACAACAGTGGCCATGGCATCAGGGATGTCTCAGCCAATGTTCTCTAACGTGTTGACCAGAGTGTTCTCTGCCCTGCTGAAACACATGCGCAGCTACATCGTTTTCCCCCAGGTGGAGTATTTGGCCACAGTGAAAGCTGACTTCTATGCCCTGGGACATATCCCCAACATAATTGGTGCCATTGATGGTACACATGTGGCATTTGTCCATCCCCCGCAGGAATTAACAGGTGTACTGAAATCGAAAAAGCTACCATTCAATGAACGTGCAGATGGTGTGTTTGGCAGACCAGTACATCTCTCATGTGAATGCCAAGTATCCTGGCTCTGTGCATGACGCTTACATTTTGAGGAATAGCAGCATCCCTTATGTGATGGGGCAACTCCAGAGGCACCATGTGTTGCTAATAGGTGAGCCCTTGGTCCCCACACAGTATGAACAGGTGTCTCGGTATGGGGTAGTCCCTAAGGGTTAGTGTGTGTCTAACAGATATCCATCGACATTTGCAGGTGACTCTTGTTACCCCAGCCTCCCATGGCTACTGACTGCAGTGAGGAATGCCAGGACAAGGGCAGAGGAACACTACAATGAGGCACATGGGCGAACTAGGTGTATTATTGAGCGGACTTTCGGCCTCCTGAAGGCCAGATTCTCGTGCCTCCATCTAACAGGTGGCTCCCTATACTACTCACCGAAGAAGAAGGTGTGCCAGATAATCGTGGCATGCTGCATGTTGCACAACTTGGCTTTGCAACGCCAGGTGCCTTTTCTGCATGAGGATGGGCCTGATGATGGTATTGTGGCAGCTGTGGAGCCTGTGGACAGTGAGGAAGAGGAGGCAGAAGAAGAAGATATTGACAACCGAAACAACATCATCATGCAGTACTTCCAGTGAGACACAGGTAAGAGACTGGCACTGTTCATCTCATATCTGACTACTGTAGGACATTGTATAAGTCAGCCTCTTAACCTCTGTGTATGGACACTGACAGTTCACTTTGGCTTTCCATTTCACGGATCTGGGTACCTCATTCTGCCCTCTGCTATGTTTACTGCTGCCTTGTCGAAGAAGTTGTAATAATACATTTGTGAAAGTACAGACTGACTCCAGATTGTTTTGTGATTCAAGGGTGTTTATTTATCGGCTAATGTGTATAGGGGTATATGGAAGGGGCTGGGGTGATGGTGGAGGAACGTCCATGGTAGAGTCCTGTTTCTTGGTATCACAGGTGCATAGTCCAAGGGGCCATAGGAAGTGGAGCAATGGCAGTTCAAGGTGGACAGGGTGACATAGTGGGACAGAAGGGTGACAATCAGGAGAGTCTTATTTCCTGGCGGGGTCTTGGCAATATTCTCTGTCTTGTGCCTGGATCGCAGGGACCGTTTGGGGGGTGGTTCTCCTACTGCAGGGGATGCTGGTGGCCTGTTGGTCCTGTGGCGGGACCTCCTGTCCACTAGCGCAGGCGGACGTGGAAGGCTGTTCATCGTTTGGGCTGATGTCAGGGGCACGGTGGTATGCCACTGTCTCCCTCATGGTGTTGGCCATGTCTGCCAGCACCCCTGCAATGGTGAGTAGTGTGGTGTTAATGGACTTCAAGCCCTCCCTGATCCCCAGGTACTGTTCCTCCTGCAGCCGCTGGGTCTCCTGAAACTTGGCCAGTACTGTGCCCATGGTCTCCTGGGAATGGTAGTATGCTCCCATGATGTTCGAGAATGCCTCGTGGAGGGTGGGTTCCCTGGGTCTATCCTCCCCCTGTTACACAGTAGTCCTCCCAGGTTCCCTCTTATCCTGTGCCTTTGTCCCCTGAACCGTGTGCCCACTGCCACTGACCCCAGGTCCCTGATTGTCCTGTGTTAGTGGGGTTGCTCGGGGTCCCTGTAGTTGTGGACACACTGCTGATTGACATGTCCTGGGGACAGTGGCATGGGCCCGCTGGGTGGGTGCTGTGGTGGTGTTTCCTGAGGGGGGAGGTTCAGTGGTGGTTTGGGACTGTGGCAGGGGAATCGACTGTCCAGAGGTCCCTGATGGACCGGGCTGGTCATCTTGATCCAGGCGTGCAGAGCTGCTGTCATCACTGTGGGCCTCTTCTGTGGGAGGACTGGATATGGCTGCCACCTCCTGTCCGGTGATGTTGTGTAGGGGTCCTGTTGGGGTGTAAATGCACTGTTATTGTATCTGTGTGTGCCATCTTGTGCAATTGTTGTGTTTCCCTCTACTACTGTGCTTGCAATATCACCTTGGCCCTTGTGTGAGTGGTGATTGTGTGCTGGGTGAGTCTCTCCCTTGGACATGCTTTGGTGATGGGTGTCCATGCAGGTCTGTGATGGGTGTCCATGCATTGTTGTCACATGCAGGGCTTGGTATTGGGACGTGTGGGTTGTGATAGTGGGGTATATGTGAGGTGTTGGAGTGATGGGTGTGAGGGTAGGGGTTGGGGTTTGTGAGGGCATGCAGGTAGGGTGGGGGGTACATAATAGTAAAGATATGATTTACCAGAGTCCAGTCCTCCTGCTACTCCTGCGAGGCCCTCAGGATGCATGATCGCCAAGACTTGCTCCTCCCATGTTGTTAGTTGTGGGGGAGGAGGTGGGGGTCCACCGCTCTGTACGGCTTCCTGGTGTCTGGATACCACGGAATGTACCTTCCCCGTAGGTCATTCCACCTCTTCCTGATGTCATCCCGTGTTCTTTGATGCTGTCCCACTGCGTTGACCCTGCCGACAATTCTCCGCTATAGCTCCATCTTCCGAATAGCTGTGGCTCTACCCGGATGATTTCCTCCACCATGACCCTGAGCTCCTCCTCAGAAAACCTGGGGTGTCTTTGAGGTGCCATGATGTGGTGTGAGTGATGTGTGAGGTGATGTGTGATGTGATGTGTGGGGTGATGTTTTCGGGTGTGTGGTGTTTTGTGCGTGGATGGTGTATGAGTGATGGTGTTATGTGCCTTTGGATGCTGGTGTTGTCTTTGCTTTTCTCTTGCTCTGCTTCTTCCAAATATTTGGTTGTAAGGGGATGTGGGTAATATGGGTGTGTGTTTTATAGTGGTGTGAGTGTGTGGGTGTGGTGTGTGTATGTATGTCAGGTGTGTGTTTTTTGAACTGTCCAATGTGGTTGTGTTTTGTAAATGTGTGTGTATTTTGAGTGCGGCGGTGTGTACCACCAATAGTTTACAGCGGTTGAATGACCGCCACTTTGATTCATGGGTCGTGATAGTGTGGGCGTATTCCTGTTGGTGTGACGGTGTGGGTTTTGGAACCGCCAGTTTATCACTGACCTTTGGTGTGGCGGACTTGTGTGGGTGTCTGTATTGTGGAGGATTTCTAAGTGTGGGTCATAATACACGTAGCAGATTTCTGCAGCGGACACGGTATGTTGGCGGCCGTCAGAACGGCGGTCAGCGGACTTTACCGCCAGGGTTGTAATGAGGGCCTAAGTGCTTTTTGGCCCTGAGACTTTAGAAAACAGGAGGCAAGCTCAATCTAAGCCCTTGGAGAGCACTTCTCAGCAGAGCCAGAGGGCAGTAAGGCAGCAGGACAACAGCAAGGCATAAGTCCTTTTCAGCAAAGCAGTCAGGTGAGTCCTTTGATCAGCCAGGCAGCTTCTCTTGACAGGTTGCAGGTTCTGGTTCAGAGTTTCTTCACCAGTGGTAACTTGTCCAGAAGTGTCTGAGTTGGTAGGGTCAGAGGCCTTGTTTAAATACCCAAATGTGCCTTTGAAGTGGGGGACACTTCAAAGAGTGGCTTAGAAGTGCGCAAGGTCCCTTTTCAGTTCTATCCTGTCTGCCAGGGTCCCAGTAGTGGGTTTGGCAGCTCATTGTGTGAAGGCACGCCACTGTCCTTTGATGTAAGTGTCAGGCCCTCCACCCTCCCAGCCCATTCAGTATGCAGATATGTGCAAGTGTGACTGAGCATCCTGTATTTGGGGGTTGTCTGAGTGAAATGCACAAGGGAGCTGTCAACTGACCCAGCCAGATGTGGATTGTAAGGCAAAGAAGGATTTAAGTGCAGAGAAATTCTCACTTTATAAAAGTGGCATTTCTAAAATAGTAGTATAAAATCCAACTTCACCGGTCAGCAGGATTTTTTATTACCATTCTGGCCATACTAAATATGACCTTGTTACTCCTGTCAGATCAGATTCTACCACTTAAATAGTATATGAGGGTAGTCCTAATGTTAGCCTACAAAAGGAGCAGGCCTTGCAGTAGTGTAAAACGAATGTAGGTGTTTTACACTACCAGGACATATAAACTACACAGGTACATGTCTTGCCTTTTCCCTAAATAGCACCCTGCTCTATGGATTACCTAGGGCCTACGTTAAGTGTGACTTATATGTAGAAAAAGGGACGTTTAAGGCTTGGCAAGACATTTTAAAGGCCAAGCCGAATTGGCAGTGAAATTGCACACACAGGCCCTGCAATTGCAGGCCTCAGACATGGTTAGAGGGCTACTTATGTGTGTGGTACAATCAGTGTTGCAGGCCTATTTGTAGCATTTAATCTACAGGCCCTGGGCACATGTAGTGCACTTTTTCTAGGGACTTATAAGTAAATTAAATAAGCCAATTGGGTATAAGCCAATGTCACCATGTTTTAATGGAAAGAGCATATGCCCTTTAGCACTGGTTAGCGGTGGTAAAGTGCGCCGAGTCTTAAAACCAGCAAAAATAGTGTCAAAAACTGGAGGGAAGCAGGCAAAAAGTTGAGGGTGACTACCCTAAGGCTGTCAGGTCTTACACATGAGTAAAGTTGTCCAATCACATTACCCATGGATCAAGTAGGAGACCTTGTCTCCTTGAATGGTTTGGCTCTTGTACCACCCCTCACTAACCTGTTGGCATAATTTATTATTGCAATGCCAACTTATTTCTCACAGATTCAACATAAGGTCCTGCAATCAGCATATGTACCTATACATAACACAACATCATGAGGGATTCTTGGGCAAATAATCCGGCCATGATGCAGTAGGAAGTACAATAGCGGGAAGAAGGTGACATTGACATACCCATGTCTTACTGTAAAAACTCACCAGTGGTTACTTCACAATATGTAATTTTGCTTTGCTAGATGACACATCTTGCACTGACATGTACATTGGAGACAATCTGATCAAAATGTCTGGGCGATTTGTCCAGAAATATCCATAGCACAATGAATCAGCTAAGCCTAGGGAAATCACCTGTCTCGATTGGTACTGCTGAGAACACCCTTCTAACACTGCACAACTAAAAGGCAATAGTTTAATGAATGTTGTTGCGGCTCAGGGAATCTCCATCATCTGAAGAGGGCCTTTAACATGATTCTCAACGGGAAGGCACTTCACTGTACCTTTTTGTCATGCAAACACAGATTCCATTGGACTACTTAGTGTACACACTCCATATGATTCTAAAATGTCTGCATGTCACTACCTGATGCCTGTCAACAGTCAAGTAATGAACCTACAACAAATGACATGTGCCATGCACATGTACAAATGATTCAACATGAATGGCATAAAAATGCACATTGTGCGTAAGTACTGTAGGTCTGGCTGTCATGTCCATCATTGCTCCTGCCATGGTACATGAGAAATTTCATGGAGTCACGGCTTAGGGTATGTATGACCCAAAGTCGACACACTCCTTTTGGTGGTCCCACTTGAACTGCACACTCATCATACACAAATATTTTGACATGCACACATATGTGATGGAATCAGACATCATCCCATGAAGACAGATAGTTTGAATATGAAACAGTAGTGGAAATGATACCAGAAAATTGCAAGGTACACATGCTAACATGTCTGCACAAATAATGCTGTCAACAGTGATGTCACCCAAATCATCTAACTGTACATTCCTTGCTTACCAAGGGAAAGTATTGCTCACTGACTGAAAACAAAGGACAATGTATATCAAGTCACATGTATGATGGGCACCATCACATGAGAGACAGTAGAGAGGCACCAGCACTCTTGACACACTGAAGACAAGTGGCCTGTTGAGTATAGATGCCAATATGCTCACTTGAGCAGACATATGGCTGAGTACAGTGATCTATTACCTCATGTTGTTTGATGATGGGGCCGACACTCTGAAGACAAGTGTACTCTTGGGTACAAATGACACCCACAATATGAAACAACATGAGATGATTGGCCACTGTACTCAGCCATGTGTCTGCCCAAGACAGTATATTGGTATTGGACTGTACTCTGTTGTGTTCCTGGTCACTAGGACAATAGGCAAGGCAGTTGTCTGATGGAAGCACGCATGCCTAAAGCACACATGCCAGAACAACGCGTTCTTAAGAATAACCATGTCTTCACCATGCATGCCTTTACCACGCATGCCTTTACAGCAAATTCTGTTGTAAAAGCAAGTATGGCAAAGGAATATGGCAGGCAAATTCCCCCCTGCCCTTGGGCCTAGCACCCCACCTCAGCACTTAAAACTGCCCACCCCCCACCCTGAGCCCCAAACCTCACCAGCCCTGAGCCCTAAAAAGGATCCCACTCTGCCCCTGAAACTACCCTGACTACCCTCCTAATTCCTAAAACCTTGCCCCCTACTTAAAGCTACCCCGACCCCACCCCACCAACCTGAGCCCTAAAACTGCCCCCAGCCGTGCAAACGGCTCCTTTCCCCCAGCCCTCAAGCCTAAAACCCTACCCCAACCCTCACAACTACTCCAACTCCCAGCCATGAGCCCTAAAACTCTGCCCCATCCCATACAACTACCCCGATCCCTTCCCGCCCTGAGCCCTAAAACCCTCCCACTACCCAAAAAACTAACCAGACCACCCTGTCAAATAACCCAACCTCCCCCCACCCTGAGCCCTGAAACTGCCCTCACCCCTCAAAAGTACCCCCAAAACTAGTCCGAGCCCCTAAAATCCTGCTACTGACCTAAACAAATTAATGCGACTTCCGCCATAAAAATAAAAAAATGACCTGACCTCCCCCCAATGCCCTGAGCCCTAAAACTACCCTACCCCTCAAAAATACAACCCCAAACCTAAAAACTTGCCACCTCCCTAAGAAAAGTGACGTAACTTCCCCCAAGTAACAAAAAACTAACCCACTCTAGTCCCTAAAACTACCCCACCCCTGAAAACTACCCTCCCCCCTGAACCTGGCCCCAACCACACTCACCTCTCCTGTTGCTTCCTCTTCCTACTCTTGGAACAGCTACACCATGCTGTCTGCCTTAACCATGCACATGTATTGTTAAAGCAAATACCATGCCAGTGAGTGGTCAGACAAGCGTGGTTTATCTTGTGGGGAAATGGCTCACTTGGCCCAGCCTGCATTGTTAAGGCCGTTTCCCAGGCAATGCACATCACCATGCACCAACCACAATACCTACACAAACAACAACTCATCTTGTGTATCGCACATGAGCCAGCTCCAATATTTATGGGGAGATGGCTGCCTCTAACATGTCAACCAAGCAATGTAACAGGAGGGAATCTGCCCAGGATTTACCCTCATGTAGCTGCTGTGCTTCCCTCAAGCCCCCATCGATCTTGGCGTAGGCCACCACCAGTGTGCGGGCCATTGGAGGTTCAGGGTCTGGCTTGCACCACACCCACGTTGAGAGGACAGCCCCAGCTGAACCTTTGCGATCTTACCAGCCCAGCGTCTCAGGTCCTCCCACATTTTCTGACAGTGGATGCTCTGCCAGCGATAGACCCCCAGTGTCCGCACCTGCCGGGCAATATCTCTTCAAATCCCTTGCTTCTGATGGGCATTGAACTGAATGAATGCAATAGAAAAAAAAAGAGGTCAATATTTAATTGTTTTAATGGCTAACTGATTTTTTAATAGACATCTTATAATCACCTAGCATAAGCATTTTGTAATTGTCAACACACTACATGTGTAAGGCATACATGGTGATAAGCACAGCGCACAAATACGCAATTTTTAAGTCATCTGGTGACTATCCACAACCCGGGGCATGGCCTACACTGACTAAGCAAGACCCCTGACATCATGCAGCCCAGGCCCAAGCAACCTGTATTTTTATGTGATTCACAATGACACCCAACACACCACTTGTGAACTTCTCGCTGCATATGGTTCATACAGGCAACTACCATGAACCAACTACAGCCTAAGACTTAGGTGACAATTAAAGGGCTGGCATGGGTATCACTGAAAGCTTCTTCTCTGTGGATGTTTCGACATGTTCTCTACCTTATGGAATCTCACACTACTTCTGAGTGGGTTTGTGTGGTATGTACTGGTTTCACAGGTGGGACTTGTAACCATATGTGGCACTCCGACAGAGAAGATATCGAACAAAGCAAAGTATGTTTTGGTGGGATTGTTTGCATGCTACATAGCTAGTGATTCATGTCATGATTTCCCCTGAATTAACCAACTATCTGTACTGTGTGTTTATCACTTGTGCACCAGGCCTGCACTGTATAGACATGACTTATGGGAAGGTGACAACAGACCTGTGAGAGTAAGGGGCCTGTCATAAGTCAATATAACACATTGACAATGAGGATCAATGGAAACGTGTAGCAGGTCTGGTGGTAACCTCCATCCCCATTCCTAATGCAGTCAATTTAAAAGCATTCAGACCAAATCTTGCTTATGAAGACTCATGTGGCCCACATCCAAGGATCAGAACGTCTACAGGAAGTGATCCTGGTGCCTCAGGTGCATACCCACTGCTACTGTGCTCCAGCCTGGGCTATGGCCCATACTGTGAAAAGGCTTTGACAGGCTTTGCCCTCTGTAGGCTAAGCATACTGAACATATTTGAACATCACATTTCCATCACCGCTATGCATAACAGTACATCCTGTGGTCATCCTATATGTGAGTTCAGGGTTGTGTGGCACTTTGAAGGGCTTTATGAGATTTACTTTGTTGTCATACCTCTGTTTGCCAAGTCCAGATCTGGGCAGAGTGATCAGTGGGACTACACATTGCTACCAACATCCTTAACTGACTCAAACAGTATACCTACATAGTTCATGCTGTAATGCCAATAAATTAACTGTGCCATTTACCATCATCAGATCATCACCTATGTCATTGTCTGTAAAGGTCACTTGCATAGACATATGAGTACAAAACAAGGAGGACTTATCACAAATCACACAATACAGTGGTGATTTGAAATACAAATAATACAGAGCTCTACACTCCACGACCCGCACATCCTATGTATGGAGCACAGTTTGTAACACTAGGGACCCAAATAACTAATTGGGACTCAGAGGCACTTTATAGCCTGTGAGGAAGGAAAGGATGGTGTTATACAGTCAAATATGCCAGTGAGGAAGTACCTGCTCTTCTGGTGAGCTATAGAGCTGGCCATACAGGGGAAGAACCTCTTCTACTAGCCTTTCCAGCTCCTAAGGAGAGAAGGTAGGGGCCCTTTCACCAGTTTGGCCTGGCATGATTGCTCCCAGAGGTGACACACATTAGCTGACGGGGTGGAGGTGTTGATGGCAAGTGAGTAATTTTTCTAAATGTGGCATACATGTACTCCATATACATGGTCATCACCGTCAACGGCCACAGCCATTGGGCCATGACCGTCACAGTCAACAGTTTTATCCTATGGCTGTAACTGCAGCAGTCAAATCACCCGCTGCGCAGTCTACGTTTGCTGGCGGAGGGAGGTCCCTAAAGTCCAATGAACGAGGTGAGGCACCCGCCATTTTGGAGGTTAAGACTACAGTTTTGAAGACTGTAAAAGTGGCACAACATGTATAAATGACTCCAGAGCCATGTGGATGCCATCCTTGGCTTCAGTATGGCCTGTTTCTGTGCTGTGGTTGGGTCTGCATTAAAAATTTGGATTCTGGTTGGCAAAGGTGTGCACACTGTCCACGCAGGAACCACAATCCTAGTCAGGGTAAGTCAGATACACACCATAAATTAACCCGTACTCACTCTTTGGTAGCTTGGCACACAGCTATCAGGCTTAACTTAAGAGGCAATGTGTAAGGTTTTGTACAACACTTCAAACAGTAAAACTGTGAAAACGTCACAAAAATAATCCACAACATGTTAGAAAAGTAGAGCTTCATTCAATGAAAAAAACAGAACCAAATCAATCAAAAATCGAATAAGTACAACTTGAGTTATTCAGTTCTAAATATTAAAATGCTTATAGGCATCACGCGCCAACTCGGGATATTTGGTGTCACTAGATCATGTTAAATCCTAAAGTTCAGCCTGACCATGATGGAGCTCGGGTCACCTACAGTTCCAGATAAGCCCCCTGAGGTTTTACCCTATCAAGAAGTGGGCCAAGAGTCCCGTTTGGGGGAAGAAGTTCATCGGGAGCAAGGAGAAAGTCACTAGCCTATGAGCACAAAGAGTTGACCTTCCAACTGCTGAGGACTGTAGAGGCGCCTCTTGGGGATCAGGAGCTGATTGAGGACTGGTCCAGGAGCTGTAGCAGGTGAGGTGGAAGTCCTTTGTGTCCCTGAGACTTCAGAAAACAGGAGGTAGTATGGCCATGGTGGTCCCGGCGGTTGTAATCTGGGATTACGAGTCCCCGTCCCACCAGCCTGTCCATGGCGGTTCCTGGCGGGAAGGGGAGTCACAGGGCCCCTGGGGGCCCCTGCACTGCCCATGCACTTGGCATGGGCAGTGCAGGGGCCCCCTGGCACAGCCCCACACTGCTTTTCACTGTCGGCACAGCAGACAGTGAAAAGCGCGACGGGTGCAGCTGCACCCGTCGCACAGCCGCAACACCGCCGGCTCCATTTGGAGTCGGCTCCCATGTTGCAGCCCACATCCCCGTTGGGCCGGCGGACAGAAACTCTGTTTCCGCCCGCCGGTCCAGCGGGGATGTCAGAATGGGCACGGCGGGAGTGCGGCCACATTGGCGGCTGCACAGCGGTTACAACTTTCACCAAGATTATAATGAGGCCCTAACTTTCTAGAAGTGGCATTTTCAGAACTGCAGTTTAAAATCCAACTTCACCATAAGTTGTGATTTTAAATTGTGAGTCCAGAGATATCAAACTTGACAAACCTATCTTTTCCAGATTGTGAATTACCCTTATAAAATGTAATAAGGTAATCCCAGTGTTAGCCCGTGGTAGAGATAGGCCCTACAGTAGTGAAAAAGACTTTGAGTGTTTTTCACTACCAGGACATGTAAAACTTAAAAGTACATGCTGTGCCTTTTAAATACATTGCACCCTGCCCTCTGGGTTGTCCAGGACCTACCTTATGGGTGACCTTTATGTATAGGAAGGGAATATTTGGGCCTGACAAAGATTTGTTTTGCCAGGATTGACGCGACAGGGTAAAACTGCACACACAGGCTATGCAATGGCAGGCTTGAGACAAGATTAGTGGGCTATTTACATGGGTGGCACAATCGGTGTTGCAGGCCCACACAAAGCATTTAAGTTCCAGGCCCTGGGCACATGTTATGCACTTTACTAGGGACTAATACCTAAATTAAATATGTCAATTGGGTATTAGCCAATTTTACCATGTTTAGAGGAGAAAGCACAAGCACTTTAGAACTGGTTACTAGTGGTAAAATGTGCAGTAGTTCTAATACCAGCAAAAACGAGGTCATTAAAAAGTGGAGGAGGAAGGCAAAACGACAGGTCTAATACAAATTGAGATTGGCTTATGGTTAGTTTCTTTGAAATGGATCAAGGTTGGTTCTTTTCAATAATGGTTGGTTTCACAAGGCCTCCATTCATGTTGTGTGGCACACATCCAGTAGAGAAAGTGGTGAGGGTGGTACAAATCCAATGGCTAAGAACTTTAATAACTTGGGAGGACAAACATTATCCAGCAATCAAGAGTCGTGAGTATAGTAGAAACATCTTCCAGGGAAATTAGTGGCAGGAATACTTTTAGGTGGAAGGAACCAGCTTTAACTGTACCATTGTTTATAGGGATCCTACCTCTGAGAGGTACTGTTTTTAATGCTCTTTATTGTTTTGTGATAAAAGGTTGCAATAATATCACAAAAAGAATACTGTGAGAACAGATATTTTGGGCCTGATTACAACTTTGGAGGAGGTGTTAATCCGTCCCAAAAGTGACGGTAAAGTGACGGATATACCACCAGCCGTATTACGAGTTCCATAGGATATAATGGACTCGTAATACGGCTGGTGGTATATCTGTCACTTTACCGTCACTTTTGGGACGGATTAACACCTCCTCCAAAGTTGTAATCAGGCCCCTTGTCTTAATATTTTTCTTTTACGTAATCATACTGATGTACTAATGTGTGAAATGTTTTAAAATGAAAAATAATGTTAACACGAAAATTGTGCCTTACTTAGTGGCCGTCATCGAATAGACAAGGCCTGCATATGCTATGTGTTAGTTCTATTAGTCACCATTGAATGTGACGCCTACATGGCAATTAACTGGAAAATGTATTAATGTAGTGTAAGGATTAACTGTCACACTAAAATGCTGAAATAATATGAACAGTTCTTGGTTTTCTGTGGTGCCTCAAGCAGACAAGGCCACAGGGAAAGTTATCTAATTGTTGGTGTTCATCTTCATGATATAATTGTATGTGCTCAGATACACTCTATAACAAACTTATTTTCTTTGACTTACAAACGTGTTCCGTGCATTTTATTAATGAAGTGTGTTTCTCTCGGGAAAACGGTATGAAGAAAAATGTTTCCATACATTTGTAACCACTATCTAGTAGAAGCAAATCAGGAAGATGCCAAAACAAAAGGGTCTACAGATGCAGCCAGAGAAGGAATTGTGCAAGATACATTTAGTATAAACCTGAACTACGCAGAAAGAGCAGCAGCAAATATGCATTTTCAGAGATAAAACTTTATATAATTGTGATATCTGTTAACTTTCTAATTGGATGTTATTTTCTCACCTTCTGCTTTAGTCAATCACAGGAGCCTAGCAAGTTGAATTTAATGATGGAGAGCCATTTGTCAAGAGTCTCTTCTTCCCTGGTGTCCAGAGATTTTACTTTGTATACTCAGTGTGACCTGTCACTTTGACACTTCCTGATTTGCCAGTTGGTCTACTGATATTCTAGTGTTTTATTATTTTCTGAGTTTGCTATGTCTGTTCAATACTGAACTAATGCTCAGATGGTTTAGTAATCTTATAGTCCAAAGTTCTAAACTGCCACCCTACTGCACCCTGTTCCTGTTCTGATGTTGATGCTGATGTTCTCTTGATGAAGTAGAAGTTGTTGCTAATTACCTTAGGACAGGTAATTCAAGTTGAGATGTATAATTGTATTTGTCTTTTCTTGTACAGGTACCAACTGTTACTGTTGTAATACTGCTACTATTTTTGATAGTGTCATAGTTAGATGTTTTCTAAATTAATGTTACTACAACGTTTGTATTAAGCCCAACATGTTAATGCTAATTTGAGGTTAGTGGGGTGTTTTTCTCTATACTTTTGTTTGACATCATTTATTTCTGAAATCAAATGTATCTTATCTCTCTTACACAGATATTCATGTTATTGATTTGTGTTCTAACTATTGAGTTCATTATTTTATTTGCTTTTTTTCAAACTAAGACTCTTCAGGCCAATTCGATTGTCTGTGATGCTTCTTTATTTGTACCATTCAGTGTTAAGAATAATTTTAGTGACCTTAGCGTTTTTAATATAGGGAAATAAATATTTTAATTGATATTAAAAGGGGTGGTTATTTGTGACCAAATGGGTCATGGTGCGTAGCTTATTAATTCTTTGGTGATTATTATTATTGTTTAATGTTGTTGTTTATGTGACAATAATCAATACGTGAATTCATATAATTTAAACAAGTCAAAAGGTTCATCAACCCAAAAGGACCATCCGATCACTTACTATGATGAAATAGATAAGCCAAGGACATGCTCACAATATGTGTGTGTGATCATTGAGGCAGAACAATTTGGACTATCAAATTAAGGCACAATCGGAAAGGGGAGTTAACAGCCGTGACAATATACTCACCAGGAAGTGCTGTTGTGGCCTTGCTGTGCGCAAAAGATCAATAACACTGACTTTCAAAATGCCGAATATTTCCTCTTTGTTTCTTAACGTCAGTGGTAAACCTCAGGTGTTTATGTTTCTTCTTGATTTGAGTTGTGCGAACTGAAGGAATTAACTTGTCAAAAGTATCATTGAGACAGGTGTTGAAACTGAGCTAAAGTTGATCAGTGTATCCTCCATGGGAACTGAGGTCTGATTTGTGATTGATAACATCATAACTCCTAAACATTTCACATCAGTTTCCAGGGCGAGGGACTTGGTGTGAGACTAAGTGGAATTAGACTGCTGTTTTGAGTCTAGCTAAAAAGACTTGCTCGAGACTTGTTTATTTTGGTTCCTACAGCTGCCTTCATGACACCAGGAGTGGCAAGGGCTGCACCTGGCATAACCAAGGGCAATTTTATGTTTAGATAAGGTTTAAATTTATAAGCGCAAAACTATCCATACGTCTGTGAGAGGATGCTCACTAATGGTTCATACATTTTTCAGATTGCTGCATTCTTAGGGACATCTGTCAGTGGGATTTGATAGTACATTCTGTTAAAGATAAGGTGTCTCTGGTTTTGTAGCCTTATTTTATGGGGCAATTTCAAGAGCAAAATCATTCATCAAAATGCTCCTTGCACTGGATGCAATGCCTTTTGTGGGTTTACTTTTGTCTGTGGGTGGTTTGCTACCCCCTGTGCCTTTGAGACCCTGACAAGTCCAGATGTTTGGACCACACACACCCTTTCCTATGAAGGACTCTGACTTGCTCTAATGCAGTGTTAGATTTTAGATTATTAATTCCGGTGCTTGGCACCAGCACTTTATTGTCAACACCAGCACTTAAGACAGCTGCCCATGGTGATGCTGTTTGTCTAATTTTGTGAGGAGCACAACAACAGTTGTTTAATAATGCAATATACATTAACATGACTAATAATTGCCACCCAATGCTATAAAAGTAGCTTGAGTAGCAGGTAATCATTGTCACACTTGTAGGTTTGTGATAGTTAGTTGTGTTGGTGCTGTCATTGGCAGTGCTGGTGGTGGCAGTGGGTGGCACAAGCTGTAGTGGCCTTCTAACAAGGGCCCGTGCATTTATATATTTTTTTTACAAATTAAGCATTGTGGTCATGGGTATGTGCATGGCAGATTCCAATGTACCTAAATTCACAATGAATTACTGGTGTTTGTAGAAAATACGTGGCAGCTGCTTGCATGAAGAAAATACCAGCAGGATGAATAAATAATAAACGTGTTGAGGACCAGTTCTGCCATATTGCTCACAGCCGCTTTATTCTTCACTGAACTAATGCATCAAGAAGGGGGAAACAAAGTGGTCTGTTACCTGACTAGTGATATCTATAATGTTTTTCCAGGGGTCATCTCCTGAAAACTCTGGCCCATCATGCAGCATGTGTTAAATGCAAGAGGGCATCTCAATTACCACATTTTGACACCTCCGGTGAGCATTATTCCATTTGTCTTGTGCTTTTCCTGAAATGACTTCTGAAAATGGACAGTGGCAGAACTGTGATTCTTGAGGAGCAACCTAAGTGGATTTATGTGGCATCACCAGTGAATCATTTGCCCATTCAGCACTATTTGCACAATGATAGCTTTCTTTTCTTTTGTTGAAAGGCCTATGTCAAGGTTAAAAACAAGGAATGTGAATTGGCAGAAATAATGGTCTGATATCCCCTAAGTGTGAGTATATATGTAGAATCCCTATGCTACAGGGATACAGTTGAATCAGAACAGCGTGTGGGATTCCCTACACTAAAGTGAAATGGTCGACACGTTTCACACACTAAATAGTGACAAAGGATCTAAAGGCATTTCATCAGGACCTAAAGAGTAACAACCTAATCCTCACTAAGAAAGAAAGTATGCTCTCATGATAATGTGTTCCTGTAGCATAGGGATTTCACATAAGTACTCAGGCTTGGGGGATATCAGACCATTATTTCTGCCTATTCACCCCCCTTCTTTTTACAGTAAAAGACAGCAGCTGCACTTTAGTCAATTTTAACTCAGGCTCTTTCCACTCCTTTACCAATCACGGATCAGGAAACACTTAGCACCCCTGGCATCTTTTCCAGCACCTTTCAACAAAAGATCTCTGGCAAAGATCCCTCTTGCGGGCCTGTTGGGCATTGCAGCGCTGGCCCGATGAGGAGCAAGTCCGATGATGAAGCATGTCACCTAATTGTGGGTGAGTGCACTTGCTCCTAAAAAGCAAATGCTTTGAGTGACCCCTTCTCCTCTCCCCAATTGGTATTGAGGAGCTGTTACTTTGGAGCAGTGTACCTGTTGTTTAGCACTACAGAGGGAGAGTGAACAGTAGACCCCCCTCCAAAATCTCCAAGTCCCCCTCTTTTATTATTTGATATCACACTACTTGTTCATTCACTTCATGTACAGCTATTCTTTTTGCTTTTATCTCTCTTTCTAGGAATTGCAATCAATTAACTGGTTGCATTTAACGGTCAGTTGTTAGGCGTATGAATGCACCAGGTGCATGAATACACCTTACATTAAATACAATTTGAAAATGATGATACCCCGTTTTACATTTCCGAAGAATTATAGTTTCAGAGCTCATATGGTGCTGAGTAGCATTTTGTTTATCATGCTTTCATCACATGGGACATGTAGTAGTGCAACGTCGCGTGGGACAAGTAGCTTTCCGTTAAGGGCACCACATTTCAGAACAGAAAAACTATCATATAATTCTCTCAAAACCAGCTTTCTTACTGGCCACTATAGTCAGTTGCATTACCGTTTGCAGCCATTTATGTAGGTTTTCAGTTTTAAAGTCATATGTATATTTAAACTGTGAGTTGAATGCTGCACTCTAAAAAATGCAGGGATCTTCAGGTCAGATCTAGGAACACTGCATGGCTGACTCAGCCTTTCATCCTTCAGAGGTCGTGAATTGAGTATCGTTCACATGGTTAATAATAACATCTGTTATTTATAGTGCATAGGAACGGCACAAGTGTGGCGTGAAGCTCTACACAAAATCATGTTGGTTTTATTACATTACTCATATATAGTGTGTCCTCGGCTTTCCAGTTTCTTTACAGAGCCCTGGAACGTGTCAGCAAACTCTTGGAAAAGCCTGGACAGAAATTGATATGCAGTGCCCTCGGAGGAGGGCCCGGGGGAATGCTTTGCATCGTCGAGGAAGCACAGCAAAGGGCATCCGACGGTTTTCCATGTTTAAATAAATGTCACCTTCTATTGAAAGACAAGGAGGAGCATCTTAACAGCGTACAAGTTCACAACAAAATGTCGATATCCAGTTCTGCTGACACAGTCCTAACACTGCAATGCTGTGCCAGGTTAATTGCGTGGTCGTACCTTGCATGTGTCCCGCATCAAGGTTAAACCAAAACACGAATCTTTAATGCATTCGATTTAAACAGCCAAATTAGCAGTGATAGCATGCACATTTTAGTTTGAGTGGCTCTTCCAAATCTTCAAGTTATTATAATACATTCTCTCTCAGGTGCTGACAGCCCCGTGAATCACATAGTTCCTGGAATTATTCAGTTTACGTTTCTATGATTGCGTTTTTGACTCTTGATAAACTTTGCTAAGAAAACAATTAAATTATAAGACCGAAGGGTCGATTATGACTTCACTTCTTAACTGAGAAGTCGAGAGAAATAAACAGAAAAAATACCATCCAATATGAACATGGCGTCTTAACAGTTCAAATAAGGTTGGCAGTATCATTGTATGCTTTCAAAGGCAATGACATCATAATCAATTCTGTGACATCAGACTGCACTTCCTCTTCTTTTCTGCTCTAGCAGGAGACAAGTGCTATATTTTTCCTACAAAATAAATATATATATGCTTACTGCTTGACGGCTTATGAAATGTTGCTTTGTTCACAAAGTTACTGGTGCTCATTTTTAATTCCCCCAGATTGTTTGCCTTCTGTAGCTGATGTTTTTTCAGATGATGTGAGCGGTGCCATAAATGATGCCAATTGAGATGCCTTAAGTGATGTCATAGAACTGTCACAAGTGATGTAAAATGTAAGATCATAAGCTGTGCATGGTGGGGCACAAGTTATAGTTAGTTCCCGAGCTATATTAGGCTCTGAGAACCCCATCCCCCAATGCCACTTGTTTAAATAAAGGGACATTATCGGCCCTACGGATCCCATCCCCCTTTAAAGTAGGTGTCCTGGTGTTCTCCCAGGGTACCCATTTTATACTCGTTGGGGATCACAGGGGGAAGAGTCACAAGGCCCAGTCAGCCCCAGCTGGCTGCCAGTATGCAGGGGGGACCGACATTGCTTAATCCCGGATGGAGCAGCTACTAATGCTTTTCCCTTCGCGTAGGAGCAATTCTTTGATCTGTTTTCAGGGAAACATATAAAAATGCTGCTTCCAGCCGGTGGTAGCATTTTCAAATCTCCTGCCAGCTGGAAGAGTACTTGGTGTTTGCTACTGCTTGATGGGAGATTAAAAATGCTCCCGCCAAGGGAGCGCAAACACAGGTTACCCTGCCAGCACTGTTATGGGCAGGGAAACTGCTATGTCCCAGGGGTGTGCTCCCCGGGACATAGCATCTTTGCTAGTCATGGGGGATGAGATGCCAGGGCCATTAATGGGTCAGATAAGGGGGCCATGCACCCCCCTCCCATTAACAAAACAAAGTTGCCCACGTCACCATTTTTTCTAATGATTCCACGGTGGTCCCCAATTTTTGCAAATTTTATTGGTTTTTGGTCCCAGGGAGGTTCCTCTGGGCCTTCCCCATTGGGCTTAGGGGGGTCAGGGTATCCCTAGCCTGCCCCCTTATATATTTTATATTAAACATGCTCAGGGCAGGAGCACCGAAGTCCTGTAATGGTTGACAGAAAGATTATTCTCATGTTGCTAGTCGCCAGTGAGAGTGCTCCCTTGTCTGGGAGCCTGATTCCCACATGAGCGAGATGGTCCAAGGGAAATAATGCTCTGTGGGCCAGTCAGAATGCTCCATTTATTAATTACCGCTTCTGCAAGTGTCTTTCAAGCGTCTTTGGGACCCACCTGTCCAGCTATACAATTATGTTATAACTGTTATTTCCCAAAAACTACTGAATGGATTCACACCAAATCACAAAAAGTACAACCTGTGGACCAGTATCTAGCTTCCTGATGAATTTGGTGTAATTCTATTTAGCAGTTTTTGTGGTAGCCCTTCATAAAGAAGTCTATGAGAAATTCATGAAGATTTCATATTTTGGGACCCTCCTTTTTTCTCAGCTCCCCCATGACGCAAAAAGGGCAGGTACCCAAAACACATTTTTATCTTTCCATAGGGAAAAATTAGACTCAGCTACATCCAAAATGACTGAACAGAATTATACCAGATTTGGCAGAAAGCTAGATCTTGATCAAGAAAGTGTGTTTTTGGTTGTTTGGCATGAATTTATTCAGTAACTTTGGGGAAATTATGTTTAAAAAACTTATGTACATATAACTCCACAAAGGATCACCAGAGCCGACAGATCAAGAAATAGGATCTGATTAGCTGCCACCACATCAACAATGATGTGAGGGAAGCCATTTTAGGGAGCTACAGCGAGAGTCTCTCAAGGTATCACAGACCCAACCGTCCAGAGATCAAATTATTTTTGAGCCCTAATTTCTTAAAATTTCGGAATGGATTTACACAAAATCACAAACAGCACACTCTTCAAACCAAGGTCTAGCTTCCTGCCGAATTTGGTGTAATTCAGTTCAGCAGGTTTTGCTGTAGACCGTCTTAAAGAAGTCGATGGAAAATGCATGGGGTTTTTGCACTTTGAGACCCCCCCTTATGACCCAGGAACCTCGTGATGGAGCTCCTCCATGCACAAGCTAATCCAAAAGTAACACCTTTTGGAAGGTTTTGTGGACCCCCAGGGCCAACAACTCAAGAAACATAGGCCCCCTGGGGCTAGTTCAAAACTAAAGGAAAGGTGGGCAGACACCCTCCCCCCCTCCTCAAGCCTGTAAAGGTGCCAGGGATCCCATCCCTTGGGGTCGGCTCAATCACTGTGTCCTGGGAATTCTACCTTTGGGACACAGTACTTTCTCTACCCACAATAAGCAGGCAGGAAAAAACAAAAGTTTGCTCCCACCTTTCAGGAACATTTTTAAAGCTCCCCGGGCTAGGAGCAGACATCCCTTCCTTGCTCACAAGAAAGCAGGCAGGGGAGGCATGATTGCTCCCACTCTGCTGGAGCTTTAAAAATGCTCCTGTCATGTGGGAGCAGACTTTTGTTTTCCTGCCTGCACTTTTTCAGGCAGCAAAAACGAACATTGCTCTGGCCCGGATGGAGAAAACAAAAACAGCTGGTCCTGCTAAGAGGGAGCAATGCCGGCTCCTTTAGCTCCCAGGACGGGTGCATGTGGGGAGCCAGCAGGCCATGGTGGCCCTGCTGCCACCTGTGAAGCCCCCAGTGCACTATTAGTAGATGCGCCCCAGGAGGGCACTGGGGAACTCACAGACTCCCAGAGAGGCCCTGGGGGATGGGGTCCAGAGGCCAGTTTTGGCTGGAGGATGGAGGTCTCTTGCCCTTCTCCCCTTCACAAATATATTTCTCCCCCAGGAAATGGGATCTCCAAAACCACCCCATCCCCTTAACAAATCAGTGGTCCTGGGGATGGGGTCCCTGGGACCCAAAGAGGTTTGGAAGGGTCCTTATGCACCCCTCCCTTTAAGAAAAAAATCCCTGGGGATGGGGTCCCCAGTGCCCAAATGTCTTGGGGAGGGGGACTGTGCCAATGGGTTGGACATAAGGCTTTCAGCTGTGCATGCCATGGGTCTGCCTGCCTGCTGCCAACTGCCATGCACGGCCAAAGGCCATACATACAGGCGTTGACTGTACATATGGTAATAAAATGTTACTTTATGTTAAGAAAAACGTAGAAGTTTGCAGGAAAAAATGAAAGGTTATAGTAACCTTATAGTTAGGTGAAAATTTCAGTGCCAATGTAATGTTTTAAACATACAATACCGCTGAAGGTCACCAGTTATAGGTATCTCAAGTAACTATAACTTGTGCACCAAGGTAACTATAACTCACTCCCTTGCCATCAGACATTGGCAGAGTGGCATACACTGTACTGTCAGTGTTTGCTTGGAGACACTTCACAACCGGTCCCAATGAGGACCATTAGAGTGCGTATAGTCTGGTACGAGGTTTGGGAGTCGCCTGGAAAAGTGAAGTGCTGCTCTTCAGTGCATGCACTGAAGGTAACTTTTCTGTTTAACGAGGTGTGTGGCTTTCGTTTGCCCTCGACTTGTCAGGTGTGGGTGTGTTCTTGCAAAACCTGGAGTAAGTTTCCCCTACATTAACGTGGCACAAATGGTCTAGTAGCTGTCATACCACTCTCCTAGGTTTTGCACATGAGAAGCTTTATGGTAACATCTGTTGTTGATAGATTTCACTATGGTAGCAGTGAACTGGACAGGGGAGAGAGCTGTCCATGATGTTTGAAATGCTTTGGGTTTTTTCTGATCTATGTTTATGTGTGTCCATTTATTAGAATCTTCTTTCCAGGCCATAACTGTGGTCTAAAGAAAACCGCAAAACTTGCTGGGTCCCTGACAAACCTGATGTGAACCGGAGACCTTTGTGGATAAAGAATAGAGGATTTCAATAAGCTAAAGATGTCTTCGCAGAAAGGAAACAAAGGGAAGCAAGTGCCTATTGAGAATCTTTTCTTCAAGAGCAGTATAGATTTGTAGATTATTGTTTAATAAAAGTTTATGCGTGAGCTGAGGAAAATATGACCCATAACAATCAGCCCACAGGTTGGCATCAATCAAACAGTAGGGCATTTGTGTATTTGGAATATTTATTTTAAAGGTGCTCTGTGATTTGTGTACAGCTTTGCAGTATATGTGTGAAACCAGAGGTCCATCTTCATGAGAATTTATTGCTCTCATTGAGAGCAGGAGACTTTTCACAAAAAGACAAGAGCTTCCTTTACTAAATCCATGTCTGCCTCTATGGGGGCAGACATTCATGGATAGCGGTGATGAGTGTGGAGTCACATAGCAAAAAGCATAACAGTACTATTCCTACTTACAACTATTTCTCCTAATAGTCTGGCATAACAACTATAAAGTAGTTAGGCAGGAGGTATATGAGAATATATTCAGAAGCATCTTTGAGCTGTACATTAGTCACACCTCTAAGATTTGAGAATCATGTGTTTCTTGACAGTTATTAATTAAAGATCTCACATAAAGTAAACTGATGTCAGCTTGTGCTGACTATCACACCTTAAAAGAGGTGTGTGTGAGTTACAGCAGGATCAGGGTCTGGAGTTTACAGGTCCCAGTCTGTAAGACACATTTGTGCGGGAGAAGTTATGGAAGGAGACCAGCGAAGAGTCACCTATCACTCTTTAGGTGGACCCTCTTACACCTCCAGGGCTCAGCTGCTGGTAGATGGAAGGCCACTTTTAGCCGTATGATGCTTAGGCCACTTCCATTTAGCTTCAGTTGGATTTGGCACAATATCTGTGACCCATTGTAGTAACAAAGCGGATAAGCTTGATGTCAACTGTACAGTGATTGTTGGAAATGGCCTCTCTACAGGGTCACCCCCAAACTTTTTGCCTGCCTCCCTCCACTTTTCTGACACTGTTTAGGCTGTTTTAGGACTCTGCACACTTTACCACTGCTAACCAGTGTTAAATTGCATATGCTCTTCCCCTTAAACATGGTAACATTGGTACATTCCCAATAGGCATATTTGATTTACTTGTAAGTTCCTAGTAAAGTGCACTACATGTGCCCAGGGCCTGCAAATTAAATGCTACTAGTGGGCCTGCAGCAATTGTTGTGCCACCCACATAATTAGCCCCTTAACCATGTCTCAGGCCTGCCATTGAAAGGCCTGTGTGTGCAATTTCACTGCAACTTCGACTTGGCATTTAAAAGTACTTGTCAAACCTGAAACTTCCCTTTTTCTACATACAAGTCACCTAAGGTAGGCCCTAGGTAACCCATAGGACAGAGTGCTAATGTAGGTAAAAGGCAGGACATGCACATGTGTGTTTTATATGTCCTGGTAGTGGAAAACTCCTAAATTCAATTTCCACTACTGTGAGGCCTGCTCATTTCATAGGATAGCATTAGGACTACTCTCATATACTGTTTGAGTGGTAGCTTCTGATCAGAAAGGGGAAACCAGGTCATATTTAGTATGGCCAGAATGGTAATAGAAAATCCTGCTTATTGGTGAGGTTGGATTTTATATTACTATTTTAGAAATGCCACTTTTAGAAAGTGAGCATTTCTCTGTACTTAATATCCATCTGTGCCGTATAGCCTGTCTCCAATCAACATCTGGGCTGGGCTAGGTTGGTTGACAGCTCCCATGTACATTTCACTCAGACACCCACAAATGCAGAATACTCAGTCACACCTGCACTCATCTGCATACTGAATGGGTCTTCCTGGGCTGGGAGGGTGGAGGTCCTGACACTTACATTCCAAGGGCTAGTAGCATGCCTTCACACAATGGACTGCCAAACCCCCTACTCGGACCCTGGCAGACAGACCTGTACTGAAATGGAACCTTGTGCACTTCAAAACCACTCTTTGAAGTCTCCCCCACTTCAAAGGCATTTTTGGGGATATATAAACTGGGTCCCTGACCCCACCAACTCAGTCACTTCTGAACCTGCAACCTGTCAAGAGGAACTGCCTGGCTGCCCAAATGATTCATCTGAACTGCTTTGATGAGAAGGACTGCTGCTTTGCTATTGCCCTGCTGCCTAGCTGTCCTATGACTTTGCTGAGAAGTGCTCTCCAAGGGATTGGATTGAGCTTGCCTCCTCTTTTCTGAAGTCTCAGGGCCAAAAAGACTTCATCTCCTCAGGAAACTCCTTGTGTCCCGAACATTGACGCACAGCCTGCCGCAAATGACACACAGTCATTTTGCGACCAAGAAATTGCCACACAGCTGAGCCGGAACAACTCATCCCGACTTCCTGAGTGAAGAATCAGTGGAACGCCTGCCTTGAGGCTGGAAATTCGATGCACCGCCCTACTGGATCAATGCACAGCTAAACTGGAACGATGCAGTCCAACTTCCTGAGTGAAGAATTGGCGCAGTGCCCGTCGCGCGCCGAAAAAGTTTATGCATCACCATACCGGATCGACGCCATGCATGTGACTTCGTCCCGCATGCCCAGGATTTCCCCGTGTCGTCCCTGGGTGTCAAAAAGATCCCTGAGGAACCAAGACTGCGCGCCGGAAATCGACCCAAAGCCCCTTGCAACGTGGAAAGAAACAACGTATCACCTATGCTGCGCTGGAAACTCTGACTCACAGCCTATTTTTCTATGCATCTCCTCATTTGGGGTCTCCGTGCGTGCTATTTTTGATGTAAACCAGGTACTTTGTGCAAACAAGAGATAACTGTTGATTTTTAAGATTTAAGACTCTTTTTAATCTTGCAAAAGTGATATCTTAACTTGTGCTTATTGAATCTTATTGTTTTGACCTTAATTTAATCATATAAATATCCTATATTTTTCTGAACCTGTGTGGTCTATTTTTGTGGTGTTTTCACTCTGTTCTTGTATGATTTATTGCACAAATACCTTGCACATTGCCTTCTAAGTTAAACCTGACTGCTCAGTGCCAAGATACCAGAGGATCGGCGCATGATAATTTGGACTGTGTGTGACTTACTCTGACTACGATTGTGGTCCCTATTTGGACAAAGGTGTATACCTCTGCCAACTTGAGACTCCATTTCTAACAGTGATGATGGAACTTCTCTTTTGAGTCTGCCTTTTTGGTCACTTCATGTGAGATGATTGACCATGAGAGCAGGGCTGTTGGGTCCTGCAGCTCCAATCCTCTCTTACCCAGTCCTTGTTCCAAGGGGCCTGGGCCCAGGACTCGTGTCTTAGCTCCTGAGTAGGCAGGCCTGCCAACCCCCTCAGAGGTGCTGTTGATTAGGGGCCCCTACATTGGACCCTACATGGCCTACATTTACGAATAGGCCTTAGGGATCCTTGCACTTGCTAGGTACGTTATTATGACGTTCCTTCCAGAGTGAGTATTAGTAACACACTTTATTTCCCTTTGTATCTACTTTAAAAAACGCTTCTCGTTTGTGGAAAATGTGAATATTATAGCTTTCCCTGGAAAATATTTCGGGCAATACATATCAACTTTCTGGCGTGGTTTATGTGGCCCAAGTTATTTATCACTTGACCTGGTGTGTATAACTAACAAATACACATTTCTGCATTGGTGCATTTAGCTGTATTTCCAGCTAGTTTCTTCATACTTTAGTATCCTTTTATTCAAAAATATATTCAATCAATGTATTTATTTTTGTTGTGGAGAATTTCCCATCACAATATTTTACGATTTGAATGTTCTGTGTGAACTTAATTTTACAATCCTTTCCAGTACATACTTTCAAGAAATGTAAAAAAAAGAGCTGTCAGTGAGCTATGTGTTCTAACAATAGCCTTTCTCAAGAACCTCTTTCTGAGATATCAATGGCATCAAATTGCTGCTCTAAATCACAACGCTCATTTTATATGAATGCCTTTCCATGATCTCATAAACGCTTGTAAAACTGAAACACTACACCTAGAGTTGTCAGTTTATCACACAGAGCATTTGCACTTATCACAGCTAGATTAAATGCAGTGGAAAGGATAAGCAAGTGTAATTGTATTGAATTATCAACCAGCATTTTACAGTCTCCTTGGGGAGTATGACACATTTCATCAATTAATTAAGTTTCCTACGAGCGCTTTTTATATGAATGTAATAGTTTTTATATTATGCATTTCACATCTGCACTAATCCAAAATACTTAACATGAGGTGATTGCCAATTAACATTGTCAATCACCCTCCAAGATGACCTTTGTTTGCTTTTGTATTTAATGAGAACAAACTTTGATAGCCTAGCAATATTAGGGGGCATATTTCCAAGCCCCTTGTTACTCCCTGGCGTCATTTGTTTTTATGCTAATGCAACGTCAAGGAGGCCTTTTCCCTGCACCACATTTACGAATTGGCACCATGCAAGCAGGACGCCACTTTGTAACCCTTTGTGCCACATTATGCCTGCGCCAGTCATAATGCATGCAATTGGGGCGTTCCCCTGTTAGGAGGCCCAGACAAATGGTGCAGTGAAATGTACGAGATTTCACTGTGCCACTTTTCCTGTAATTTTTAACACTTGCCCAAGGCAGGCGTTAATGTGACACTCCCATTGTTTCCAATGGGCCTCCCACGCATTGCTGGACTAGCGGCATCATTTTTTATGCTGTGGTGCTAACGTGTGCCATGGTGTGCCGTATTGTAAATAAAGCTCTATCATGGTGCTGTTAAGAGGGTTCTGGGGGGCAGGGGGTGCAAGAAAAGTGCCACCTCAAAGCAAGTAATTTTATAGCAGAAGATGTTTCTATCAAGGTGATTTTTGCTGTAGAATTCTTCCACAAAATATTTTGTCTCCCATGGTTGTGCAAAACCCTTTTAGGGATATTTTTCACACACCTTCTTTGAAAAAACGTTGTCACTTTATGAATTTGCCAATGATTTAGAAACACCGACTTCTCTTATTTTGCACACTCTTTATTAAAAGCTGGTCAGAAGAGGGATTTGACGTGATGGTGGAAGCGTCAATCAAAGCAGAGGCTACATGCAGCCGAGAACATATTAAAAGGAACCCTTTTCCTGGGATCTTGGCACTCCAAAATAAACAGAGTTTGAACATATACATGTATATTTTATTGTTTGAGAAACCCAAGAAATACCAATATACACCGCCTACCTGCCATGCACAGTAGGCCCATCTAGCACAGTTTAATTACATGCACTAGTGAGAATAAACATGTGCAAACCTCCTCAATTGCCATCTATTATTCTACTGCCTTTCATATTTGCGAAAATATTGAAATTTCCCCAGTGAGTTTTAATGTGCATTCCATAGTTGTTATGACTTGTAATTCACCTCTGTGCTAATCGTAAAAACTTTCTACATAAGGTAATTGCTAATTGAAATTGTCAGAGCTCTGTATGGGTGACCTTTGCGTAATTACTTAGCTCGGTGATCAAACCTTGGTTG
This sequence comes from Pleurodeles waltl, assembly GCF_031143425.1. Classification (NCBI taxonomy): domain Eukaryota; kingdom Metazoa; phylum Chordata; class Amphibia; order Caudata; family Salamandridae; genus Pleurodeles; species Pleurodeles waltl. Next base: position 1,400,080,249 of record NC_090447.1, on the reverse strand, counting down.
GCCCTTTTATTTTATATTTTGTAGCATCTGCTGTTCTTGGAAGTGTTTTTTGAGTGACTGCGCATAAAGGTACAACCAAAAGTTCAGGATGATAACAAACAAGCACAAAGGCTGCTCGCAACCATCCACTACACACTTCTATTAGAATTGTTAAAAACATCCGGCCACATGCAATAATGATATCCTAACTAGGAGGCAGTAATGTACTCAGTCAAGCCTGCTGGCTGACTTGCCAGTGAAAGAGCTCAGTGAATGGTCACTGCTGGCAGTGGCGTAACTAAGGCCCCTGTACCCCTGCGGTGCGGGGGGGGGGCGTGCTCCATGGGGCCCCTGCAGCACAGTACCCTTGGATGGGCGGCAGGCCTCTGACTGGGTCCAGGGAGGAGGGGGGGCCTCTCAAGGGACTTTGCAGGAAGGCCCTCTCAGGTTTTGTTACGCCACTGACTGCTGGGATCTGTCTGCGAAGTACAAATCACAGGGTGAAATCACTGAGAACATCTTCATGCATGGAATCAACCCTAGTACAAAACTGAGCCGTGGTAGGTATGCTGCACACACATGGCACAGCAATCAGGAGCTCCTGCTAGACTTCTATGTCTGGTTGAGCATTGTATAAACACAATAACAAAGCCTGAGCTAAGAGGCACAATACGTGAAATAAGAGCACCTGATGCACGTCCAATAGAGATTTCAAAGCACTGATCCTTATTTAGTATTCAGCAAATTCACCAATCCTCCCTCCGAAGCCACCAACATACCCCCTTTGCAAGACCTCTGTGACAAATTAGCCACTTCTTTCCGCTGCAAGATTAACTAAGCATCAGAACCGAAGACCAACCCAGTCGCCCAGAACCCACCCAAACCGTCCACAGCTGGTCCATCTCACCACACAAGAGACTGAAATCATCATGAACAGCATTCACTCCAGAGCTCCCAAAGACCCCTGTCCTCACCACATCTACAACAGAGCCAGTACATCCATCGCCCCTGAACTCCGCAAGCTGCTGACCTGCTCTATCAAAACAGCCACCTTCCCCAAAGATTGGAAACACGCCTAAGTCCACCCCCTCCTGAAGAAACGCACAGCTGACCCATCAGAGCTCAAGAATTTCCAGCCCATCTCGCTGCTACCCTACCCAGCCAAAGTCCTGGAAAAAGCCATAAACTCACAGCTGTGACAATTCCTCGAGAACACAGAGACAGCTCTTCTTGCAGCCACCGATGACATCCGCGCACTCCTCGACCGCGGCCACACCACAGCACTCATACTCCTCGACCTCTCAGCAGCCTTCGACATGGTCTCCCACAGCACATTCTGCACCGGACTCCACGACGCATAAATCCGCCTAAAAGCATTGCAATTAATTCACTCCTTCCTCACAGGAAGAACACAGAGAGTCAGGCTCCCACCCTTCATATCCACACCAACAGAAGTCAGCTGCGGAGCCCCTCAGAGATCCCCTCTGAACCCAATGCTCTTCAACATCTACATGGCTCCCCTGGCAGCCATCGTCAAAGACCACGGAATGAACATCATGTCATACACCAATGACACACAACTCATCATATTGCTCACTGAAGACCTGGACAAAGCTAAGACGAACTTTCACACTGGAATTAAAGTCGTTGCCGTCTGGCTGAGGGAGAGCTGCCTCAAACTCAACTCAGGCAAGACCAAGCTCATTATCTTTGGAAACTCCACATCAGCCTGGGACAACCACTTGTGGCCCACATCGCTCAGCATACCACCTACTCTGACTGACCACACCCGCAACCTAGGAATCATCCTTGATTCTTCCCTATCAATGAACCAACAGGTAAACTCAGGCCCTTCTTCCTGCTGGCACACCCTCTGCCAACTCTGCAAAATCTTCAAAGGGATCCAGGTCGACTGCCGCAAGATAATCACCCATGCCCTAGTCACAAGCAAGCTCGACTACAGTAACACACTGTATGCTGGCACCACAACAAAGAACATCAGGAAACTACAACTCATCCAAAATGCCACCGCCAGACTCGTCCTGAATCTCCCCAGCCAGGAACACATCTCCCATAACCTGAGGCTCCTCTATTGGCTTCCAGTGGAGAAGAGAATCAACTTCAAACTACTCACCCACACCGACAAGGCCCTTCACAACATCGGATCGGCCTACCAGAACCATCGCATCTAATTCATAACCCAGCCAGACCCCATCTGCTCCACCCAGCAGGCGCTAGCCAGCATCCCACGCATCTGGAAAACCACTGCTTGAGGAAGATCTTTTGCCTACCTTGCAGCTAAGAGCTGGAAAAACCTGCCCAGGCACCTCAGACAAAGCCCGCCACTCACCATATTCAGGAAGAACCTCAAGACACGGATCTTCGAATGAGGCCCAGACCCACCACCAGTGCCTTGAGACCCGCACGGGTTAGTAGTTGTGCTTTATAAAAGCTGATTGATTGATTGAATATTCTTGATGTTCGCTATTACATATTCTCCATCGCAAGTAAGGCAGTGCTTGTTGAAAAAAACAACTTTGTTACTGTATTATGTGTTAGACTTGCAGAGGTTGCAATGAGTGACAATAATTTGTTGTTTTCCATTGTGTTCATGTGGCGATTTGTTGTGTTGTTTTTGTGTTGCAGAATTTCACTTTGTTGTTATATTTTACTGTGGTTGATGCGTTGTGTTCTGTTTTGACTGATTTGGTATGTTGTATCCTGGAATGATATCTCTTGGTTTGGTATTGTGTCTTATTATGTTGTGCATAGGGTACTTTAGCTATATTTTCAAATGTTGCTACATTTCCAGCCGAACGCGGTTCATGCCTTCAATAATATCGAAATCATGAGCGATTGTATATTTTAAATAAAAACTAAAAGTGTTATGCAAAATACCATAGTCAAACTTAACTTCTGCACATAGAGGCACCTATGTGTAAATCTATCTAGCATTTGCAGGAGCACTGCTAAACAATAGAGCATCATTTGTCAATGCAAATGTGCACTTTGTAATGTACAATATGCAATTGGAAATCACAATACACAAAGAGCAAGCCAATGCAAGTCGCAAGGAGAAGAGAGCATCAAACGAGCACCCCCTGTCATGCAGCTCATAATGCAATACACAGCTGAGTGGTCGCAGTGGGAACCCCTTTCAGAATTGTAGCTGCCCTCGTGCTCTGCGGTTTGCCCTATAGCCATGGCTACTGGAATTATGCGATTGTGCAGTGATTTTCACATGATTATAGATTTGCCGCATTTTCGAACACAGTCAATCATCTGCCACATAATCTAAAGATTTTAACAAAATCTAGCTCAAACGGTTCAAAAGTTACTAAAAATGTGGCAACAGGGGTTGCTGCACAGTGGAAGGTCCTTTGCAAAGGTGGACTGGTCGCCTTTCTGTTGCTTATTGCTATATTTGGGTATTGAATTGTATTATTGTAATGCAACCAACGCTAAATACAGAAGTCATACTATTAAACTGCATTGTGCTGCATAATTTGGCTTTTCTTGTTGCATAATTTACTCAATCCTGTGGCGTGATTTGTCCCTCTCCTGCCGCATAATTCCAGTAGCCTTGCCTATAGCCCATTTCGACATTGGCCCACTTGGCAAAAGTGAATGCTCATCTGCGGTTTTGCTTTCACTAACAGACCTCCAACTCTGCATTCACAGGTGTGTGCAACGAGTCCCAAAGCCAAATACTCCATTAGGGCCACTCATGGGTAAACTACCAGAATATTGAGTTTTAAACATAATTCAACCAAAATATCATTGCCAGAATAACGATGACCAAAACATCATGAAGGAAAGTATACATAGGTAAATATAGATTTACTATATTTAGTTCAGTCTTAATGTACCATGACAATGGGTATGCAGATATACTTACCTATATATACTTGTGTTCACAATGTCGTGGTAATGTTAATGAGCGTCCCTGCTTCCCCCTTTGTTCAACGCTACATTGCTATACACCCATTAGTACATCAGGCACTTGGCAAGGGACTGGGGGCCATATGTATGAACACTTTTTCCCATAGACACAGAATGGGTAAAAACCTTTGCTACATCTGGCCCTGGCTTCCTTGTTGCACTGTACAAAGTTAGCACAGTGCAGCAAGATGGCACTTGATGAGTTCTAAAAGATGTTTACTCACCATTGCTCAATTATGTCCAGTGTAATGGTGAACACCGTGCAGTCCTGTGCACAGTCCCAGGATGTAACACTGACATTCATGTCCTTTGTGTCAATATCTGAAACTGATGTTGGTTTGCAGCAGCCAGTGGGCTGCAAGACAGGAAGTGGATTGTGCCGCAGTGACATTACTGTGATGGCACCTGCCACTTGACTCCACAGGAAGTCAATACTGTACACGCCGAGGTCGCCGCAGAGGGGAAGGGAAGGCAAAGAGCAGAGAAGTGGTTTCATTTTCAATGAGTGGTACATTTATTTTAGTGTCGATATATTGGATTTCGGTATCATGCTGCCTTACTGAACTTTCAAGTACACCAGGGCTTTGCTTTCTGCTCCTTTGTACACCTGTCTGCACCTGCTAGTATTGATGTTCTGCAATTATTTTAACTTGATCAGCGCCGCCTTTTTTTATTCTTTTTAGTAGCTGAACACCCTTGTGCCCCATACCCTTCAAAGTAGTATTTTCAAAGACATCTCATAATAATTCCATAATCTTCAGCCAATTAAAAAAATGATATTCCTTATTTAGTTTATATGGCATGCCAGTTACACGTATCTGATGTGCGTGTATATATGGTGTTTTTCTTGCCTTCTCCACCACGAGAACTGAACTTTCAGTATTGCTAAGCACTAACAATAATGTTCAGAAATGAAAAAATAATCTGGAAACAAGTCCTGCAATAGAGCTGTGCATAGGTTTTTATAATGCCCGTAAAGTCTTTTATTGATTCCAGTGATTAGCATTCCCTCTGTTTACAGTTCCCTGGTTTTCCTACATTTACATCCTGACGGTGTTTTTCCAGTAAAACTGGCAATATTTCATCAGGAGTGCTAGTTGATGCTGAAATACGATGAGCTAATGTCTGGCGAATTAACTTGAAAATAGCTTTTCATTCGATTTTGAAACTGGGTTGATATTGACTGTAGCATCCTTCCCCGCCTCAGTTCCTGTAAAGGATTACACCACACACGTCTTTATTCCTCAGCGCATAACCATTAACTGTACATTCTAAATCATGACTTCTTTTTGACCACACCTAAACACTTACGACATACTTCTATGGAGTCTGTCAGGGAACCAAAAGGATTCCTTCAGCTCTAACTAACAAGACACTATGGTCCTGATTACGACTTCGGGGAAGCGGATTACTCCAACCCAAATGTGGCGGATATCCCGCCTGCTGAATCACAAGTCCATTATATCCTATCGAACTCATAATTCGGTGGGCGGGATATCCGCCACATTTGGGTTGGAGTAATCCCCTTCGCCAAAGTCGTAATCAGGGTCTATATCTTCCGCCTTGTTAAATAAAAAGTATGAATATTATATATATATACATCACAATTTTTCGCTAAGTCATCGTGGGTCTTGATTTAAATGCCAAGAATGGGTCCTATGAGGCTGTGAAGAGATAGAAGAGGTGTCCATGGCTGGCACTGGTGATACAGATATAATAGAATGGGATGTGAAATGAGGGAATATGGCGCTCAGGATGCCAATCCACCCTATGTGTTATAACGGGATAACCCCACAAGGGAAACACCCCACCCTTAGAGGTATAGAAAAACCTCAAAAACTAAGAAAATACACACTGAGGTTCCCCTCTTGTAGATATAAAAAAAAATATATTAAATATGCAAATCTTATGAAAAACAATTTTTATATATCAGTCCATGTCATACCAAACAAGTTGTAAAATCATCCGATGAATCCAAAATTTATTCGAAACGTGTCTTCACATCAGACAGTCATAGATCCAAAGACAATTGCAATTCCAGCCAACACGTGTTTCGTCTTGGGAAATATTAAATCCCCTACGACTTCTTCGGGGCTTATTTGTCCACGACAATTCAGTATCAAGCGGTAATACAAATTACCCAAATAAATATTTGCTCCAAACGTATCTAATATCAGAAATCGAAATCCAGATCCAGATATTAAGGATCATATCCACACCCAAATAGCTATTAGAGAGACCGGCGTCTCCGTGTTCGGACGCCAAGCAAGTGCGCTCTCTGGTAATACAGAGACAGGTTCAGAAGTCTCAATTGAAACAGGCTCATTTCTAACATCTGGAATTGGTGAATGATGAGGCAGATGCTTGAAACATGAAGAATGTGTAATGGACTTTCCAGGATGGTGAGCCGTCATCATGTGTCTTTTACTAGTCAGAACATTAAAGGGTTCAGCATCAAATGGGGCATCAGACTTGTGTTTTCTCCTTTGTCCTACTAGGGCTCAATTTAATTCTATAAACAAGTGTTGTTACCACAACAGTGTTTACCTGCATAGATTTTAATATTGTGCTTATGGCACAAACATGTGTAACAAAGTTTACCATCACTTATTGATCTTTCACTTGTCCATTGTGGCAACTTGGTTGTCATGGCTCTCCTAAACTTCGGGGTGGTAGGACTTTCATTTGTCATTGATTGGGGAGTCCACCAATAGGCATGAAGAGCAGAATGAACAGCTGATTTGAGATCAAGCTTCTCCAGTGTAGCACACTAAAAGCTGTTCTCAAGTGTGGTCAGAAAACGCTCGGCAACACCATTTGCTTGTGGCCAAAGAGGTGTGCTTTTCTGATGCTTAACACTGAAATGATTAAAAAAGTCTCTGAATTCTCAACTGTTGAAAGGAGGCCATTGTCAGACTTTAGAATTGAAGGAACATCCCCTGTTGCAAAAATGTCATCTAACTTCTTGATAACTTTTTCCTGAGTGATCAATGAGAGGTCTTCTACTTAAGGAAAATGACAGTACTCATCAATGACTACCATCAGGTAATTTCCATTGATAAGGGGCCCAAAGAATTCAACAGCAATTCTCTCCCACACATGCTTCAGAAGATCAGACATGTTCAACGGATGCTGGGTTGTTTTAGGAGATAAGCAGTTGCACAATTGACATACTTTTGATTCCCTTTCAACTTTTGTGAAGATGAAGAAATGGAGAGCTTGTTAGTAGTGACAAATCCATGATGTCCTTCATGTGCCGCTTCAATTACTTGTTGTTGAAGACTCTCCGGTATGACAATTCTCAAATCTTGTAAGATAATACCTTCTTGAGTTATGGACAGATCATCTTTCACTTATTGAGTTTCTGATATTCACTGTTATTTGTAAGAGGTCGAGAGTGCTGTTTCCAGGATTGATGTGCAATAATGTCTTTAAGTATCAACATGTCACTATCGCTTGTGGCAGTAAAGATTTCTTCCAATTAAATAGTGACAGGTATATTGGACTTTAGGATGAAGTTAATGCATGCTTCAGCGACTTTGGAAGAGATACTAGGACACTGTATTGGAAACGTGTGAAAAATAGTAGATATAGTTTTTCTTTTAATGGTCGGTGCGCAATAGCGTAGTCAATTTCCTGTAGTCACAAACCAAAGATGCCAAAGATGGTAAGCAATGCTTGATGATCTGTAACAAGAGTGAAATGCTTCCCATATAAAAATATGTGGAAATGTTCATAAGCCCACACTACTGATTAACTTTCTTTTTCAGGTTGTGAACAAGGATGTTCAGTTTTTGACAAACTACTGCTAGTATATGCCACAATATGCCTTTGAGCATTTGGGCGTCGACTCTGTTGGGCAAGGATCGCACCCAACCTAACCAGGCTTGCTTCAACAACAACCTCTGTATGAAGTTTATGACCGCAGTAAGCCATTTCATTGTCATTCACAATTGCATTTTTGATTTTCTTGAAGCTTTGTTCACACTCATGTGACCAGTGAATTGGAGCGTTTCGTTTTGTTATGTCTCCCAAAGGGAGCACTTACTGTGGCAAAGTCAAATATGTACCTAGAACAGTAACTGGCCATGCTAACAAAAGAACATAATATGGTAACATTTTGTGGGGGTCAAGTGGCTGACAACACCTGTACTTTAGCTGTATCTGGAGTCATTCCCCCATCAGAGAAAATATGGTCAAAGAATTTTAGTTTTGTTTTATGAAACTCATATTTCTCTGCATTCAAGGTTAGACCTGCATCAACAAGTAACCGACAAACATGTGTAAGAGCTTTATCATGGTCCTTTCGTGTGGCCCCAAAGACCAATATGTCCTCTCTGTAATCAAAAGCACTTGTGACAGGCTACTTATGCATCAAATGACATCTTGAAAATGTTCTGCAGCTAATGGCACACCAAAACTCAATCTTTTATATCTGAACAAACAATGTGAGTAGAAAAGTAGTAATGTACCTGCAATTTTCTTCAAGTTCCAATTGTTGGTATCCTTTATTCAGACAAAGGCGAGAGAAGACTTTGCCACCAGTTAGTTGTGTGAGCATGTCAGCAACGTTTGGAACTGGATGTCGTTCTCTTTCAATTGCTTGATGCATATACACACAGATGCATTAGAGTCTTTTTGGGGCACTACCACTATCGATGAAACCCATGGTGTCTGACCAGTAGATTACTCAATTATATGCTTTAGTAAAGTGTCATGTTCTTTTTCAACTGTAAATGAAAAGCAATTCCACAATGTCTTTGAACAACAGACCGAACATCCTCATTAATATGCAGTTGCCCTTTCATGGTCTTATGTTTTTCTAATCCATGAAACAAAGATGGGAACTGACTCACCATTTCATGATGAGCACTTATGTTGTAGTTTACAGTTCCATTTCAGTAGCAGTACTAAAAATGAATAAACAGTCACTTATCTCAGTACCTTGAAGCACATGAAAGAGTGCTTCTACTTTTTTCTTTTTGTATTTAATGGTTGCTATGAATGAACATTTGTTAGAAATGGGATCGTTGGTTGGCGGTCAGGTTACCCCCGTCCAAGCAAGGACCCTCACTCTAGTCAGGGTAAGTCAAACACAATCCAAATTATCCTGTGCCCACCCTCTGGTAGCTTGGCACTGGGCAGTCAGGCTTAACTTAGAAGGCAATGTGTAAAGTAGTTCTGAAATAAGTCATGCAATAACACAGTCTAGCACCACAAAAAAACACAACACAGTGTTTAGAAAAATATAGAATATTTATCTGGATAAATGCAGGTCAAAACTATCAAAATTTGATAACATGAAAGATCACTTTAGAGAATGATAAAAAGAGTCTTTAGTCTTTAAAAAGCAACAGGTGTCTCTTGCAAGCACAACGTGCCTGGTTTGTGTTCAAATTCTCCGCGAGGGACCACAGAGGACGAGACGTGTGGAAAACGGGGAGGTGTGCGTTGGTTTCTCCGGACGCACACAGAAGATGCATTGATAATTTTCCACACAGGGAAGGCTTTGCTTCAATTTCCGGCACTCTGACTTTGATCCTCTTCGGGTTGCAGGGTATTCGGACCCCCGGGGGATGATGCAGAGAAATCCTGGGTGTGCATGAGGAAGTCACAGGAGCTGCGTCGATCCAGTGGGCGATGCAGGGATATTTCTGTTGCACGGGAGGTGCTGCATCAATTCTTTTTGCAGGAAGTTGGGCTGCGTTGTTCCGGCTTGGCTATGCATTGATCCAGTGGGCTGTGCGTCAAAGTTCCAGTCGCAACACTGGCGCTGTGTTGATCTCCTCTCTGGGAGCCGGGCTGCGTCGTTCGGGCTCGGCGTGCGGTGATTTTTTTCACCGCGATTCAGGCTGTGCATTGTTTCTGGCAGGCGGTGCATCGAATTTTTGCCGCACAAGGAGTTCTTTGCAAGATGAAGTCTTTTTGGTCCTGAGACTTCAAGGAACACTAGACAAGCTCTATCCAAGCCCTTGGAGAGCACTTCTCAGCAGAGCCAGAGGGTAGCAAGGCAGCAGGGAAGCAGTCCTTTGCAGAAAATCAGGTGAGTCCTTTAGGCAGCCAGGCAGTTCTTCTTGGCAGGTTGCAGGTTCTGGTTCAGAGTTTCTTCACCAGTGGTATCTTGTCTAGAATTGTCTAAGCTGGTAGGGTTAGAATCCATGTTTAAATACCCAAATGGCCTTTGAAGTGGGGGTGACTTCAAAGAGTGGCCTAAAACTGCACCAGGTCCCCTTTCAGTTCCATCTTGTCTGCCTGGGTCCCAGTAGGGGGTTTGGCAGTCTATTGTGTGAGGACAGGACACTGTCCTTTCAAATTTAAGTGTCAGGCCCTCCCCGGAAGACCCATTCAGTATGCAGATGTGTGCAGGTGTGACTGAGCATCCTGTGTTTGGGGTTGTCTGAGTGAAATGCACAAGGGAGCTGTCAACTAACCTAGCCAGATGTGGATTGTAAGGCACAGAAGGATTTAAGTGCAGAGAAATGCTCACTTTCTAAAAGTGGCATTTCTAAAATAGTAATATTAAATCCAACTTCACCAGTCAGCAGGATTTTGTATTACCATTCTGGCCATGCTAAATATGACCTTGTTACTCCTTTCAGATCAGAATCTACCACTCAAACAGTATATGAGAGTAGCCCTAATGTTAGCCTATGAAAGCAGCAGGCCTCACAGCAGTGTAACATGAATTTAGGAGTTCTACACTACCAGGACATATAAAGTACACAGGTATATGTCCTGCATTTTATCTACATAGCAACCTGCCCTATGGGTTACCTAGGGCCTACCTTAGGGGTGACATGTATGTAGAAAAAGGGGAGTTTGAGGCTTGGTAATTACTTTGAAATGGCAAGTCAAATTGTCAGTGAACCTGCACACACAGGCCTTGCAATGGCAGGCCTGGGGCATGGTTAAGAGGGTACTTGTGTGTCCAGAAGACTGGGGGAGGACCTCCACCAACACCACCCGACTACACTGACTGGGAGGAAAAGGTACTGACCATCCTGCACCCTGAGGGACTCACTGGACTCACTGGAGGAATGGACTTGGGTAAATCATCTACAATTACCCCATATCCATCACACCTGGAATGCATGCACCACCTCACCCCTCAAACTACCACCAGGACAATTACCCCACCCAAGCCACAATCACTACATCCAGTCCCCCTTGCTGCCCACAAACCCACCAACAGTCCCACATCCCCCCCCTGTGCACAGCCACCCACCCCTGCAAGGAATCACAATGGCCTACAGCACCCACAATGCACCTCCATATCCTAAGCTAAAAAGCAATGCTAACCTCACGAAAGCAACCTGCATGGCCCCAAAGTGTGAAACCTGAATAAACACGCCCAGTCCTGTGCACCCTATCTGATCCTGCTAATGTAACAGACATGTCCATTCCTCCCAACAGGCACCACCACCCATGCCACCCTAACAGACAGGACAAGGAGTGGCAGTGGCCTACAGGGAGACAGAGGCACCTCTCAGGACACAGGGGACACAGGGGACGGAACCCTGGACACTGACGATGACCATGGCCCCTCACACAGTCCTGGACTGTCACCATCCAGTAGCCCTACCCAGGATACCACTGACACCCCTACCACCCAGCCAACAACATCAGCCATGGCCATCCTTCCCCACACCTGTGTATCTAGGCCACAGACTGGTGGAACACAAGTACAGAGGCCACAGTCACCCCCTACCAACAGGCAGGAAGACGATGGCCCCAGTACAAGTGGTACTGCCAGACCTGTGCAGGGGATACAGGCACAGGGGGCTAGGCCCAGTGGGAGGGCATCAGTGGCCCAGGGGGAAGGCCACAGGATGTATGCTGCAGCCCATGACGTGATCTCTGAGGTCCTGGGAGCATATCACCATACCCAGGAGCAGAGTCAAAGGATGCAGCTAGCACACCACCAAGAGGCCATGGAGCAGTGGAAACTGCACAGTGTCACAATCGCCAGCATAGCAGGTGCACTGCTGCACCTTGTCCCAACACAGCCTGAGGCCGACACAGACCAGGAAGCCCCTACTACATGCCAGGATACAGAGCGGACAACAACAGCATCAGCAGCAACTGCACATGTACCACCCTCTCAGGACACACAGGGGACATCCATCTCAATCTGTACCGGCTAACACCAGGTGCCCAAACTGACCCTCAGGACCAGATGTGACACAGGAACACCTGTCAAAAAGAAGGCCCCCTCAAAGAAGTGACTCTGGCAAGAAATGTCCTCCAAGTGTCCCACTGAATCAACTACCAAACCATGTAAAAACAACAACAAATTCCTGTAAACACTGATGGACCTACCACTACTGCTAACATTGCTGCGACCATGTTGCCATATTATTCAACTACCAGTAGGCCACGCCCATCACTGTAATCTGCATGATTTTATCCCTGCACCAAATAAAACACCTTTTCACCTGTTACAATGTCCCCTGTCATTAAGTTGAAACAAAGTGAAGTATGGATGCAACTGTATGATAACTCTTTTATGGTTATCTGATTAGCAGGAAATGCACCACATGCCTTATATGTTGTTGTGCCTACAGATGTGTTGAAATGTTATTCTATATTGTAATCTGGCCTATGCAGACCTGATCACAGTGGCAATAAGTACTGACCCAACACCCCCATAGATGACAAGGCACACTGACAGTATGATACACAGACAGCAATCTCATCCAAGTGTCCCACAAAGTTACTCGAAATAGAATTGTATCAGTTTGGTCCTGGTCTGTACATCTTCCCCGTCCTCATCATCACCATCACTCTCATCCCCTCTCTGAGGAAGCTGGTTTGGATATACAGCACCCTCCTCCTCCAAGAGGGGGATAGAATTTCTCACAGCCACGTTGTGCAGCATGCAGCAGGCCACCACTATTTTACACACCTTTTCAGGTCCATAGGCCAGGGAACCACCAAAGATCTGTAGGCAACGAAATCTAGCCTTCAGGAGACCTATTGTGCACTCTATCACCCTCCTAGTACGTCCATGGACCTCATTGTAATTCCTCTCTGCATCTGTTCCAGGATTCCTCACTGTTGCCAGGAGCCAACACAAGTTGGGATAGCCAGAATCACCTAGAAAAAGGTGCAAAATAGGACATTCATTGACAACCATCAGAGGCAGACAGCCTGGTTGTTTTCTATGTGGCAATAAGTGTCAGAAACACCTACCTATGATCCTACCTCTGTCCTCTTGTAGTCGTTCCATCTTGTGTGGCACACTACTGTTCCTCAGCACAAAGGAATCATGGACTGATCCAAGGAATATGGCATTCACATGTGAGATGTACTGGTCTGCGGGACACACCAATTGAATGTTCATGGAATGAAAGTTCTTCCTGTTTCTGTACACCTGTTCACTGACTCTTAGGGGAATGATGCTATGTGGGTGCCATCGATGGCACCTATCACATGGGGTATGTTGGTAAAGGTATAGAAGTCCAACTTGATGGTAGGGAGGTCAGCACATTGGGGAAACCTCACATAGGACTGTAGGTGTCGTACAAATGCATTCAGGAATCTGATGCTAAACATTGGCTGTGAAAAACCTGCACCCATGCCCACTGTCACTTGAAATGAGTCTGTGGCCAGGAAATGGAGTGCAGAGACCACCTGCACTTCAGTAGGGATGGCATGCTGAATACGATTTACCAGCGTCAGTGCTGGATCCAGTAATGCACAAAGTTCATGAATAGTTGCACAAGTGAGTCTGTAATTGATAATGATGTGATGCTCCACCATGGTCTGCAAATCCATAAGTGGTCTGTACACTGATGGGTCCCTTCCTCACCACAAGGGTCTGTACATAGGAGGAGTTTAAAACGCGTGTGAGGAACACACATACATCTGCACACATTGTTTTCCATTCAGCACAGCTGGCATGATTGTAGACAACACTAGTGCTTAGTGTGTGTGATATTACAGCAACATGACCAGAAAGATATATCAGGAATAGTCAGGTGAGGTAATGTATAATGTTACATGCCTATGGGTGTTTAGGGGACAATAGGGCCAGCATTGTGCAGATGATGGTTTTATAACTGCGTAGTTAAGGCTAAACTGTCTGCCCCCTGTAATCCAGAAGTGTCGCTGTGAAAGTGACCTCATACCGCTAGCGGTTGCCATAATAGCGTAAGGCGGTGTTTACTGCCGTGCGCAAATTCATTGGTTAACATGGTTGTCAATGGGCAATCTTAGCGTAACATTATCGACGCCCGCGATGATGGTGCACACCGCTGCAGTGCGTACCCAAACTCGTCACCTCAACTTCACTTTACTCCCTGATCTCGTGCATGCAGGTACTCCACTGAGTGTACTGCTGTGTCCTGCCTCTGGTCATGAAAATAGCCCGCGTTGCAAGGGAAAGGACCCCAGCCTTCACCAACGAGGAATTGGAGAAGCTCGTGGACGGGGTCCTGCCAGAGGTACAGGTGAGTAGGAGGATTGGGGGGCATGGATGTGTAGTGGTGGGTGTTGGCTGCATACATGTGTGCACCTGTGACACTGTATGGTCCAGGGTTCCTGACATGCTTTGTGTGTGTGCTGTTAGGCTGTTTTAAATGTCTGTCCCATAGTGGACGCTTAGCCAGCTGTATATGATTGGCCAGTGTCTGACCTCTGTGTTATTTTTCTGTGTGTCCCAAATAGGCCAGCGCCCACCAGAAGAGGGCACTTTGGCATGCCATCGCCAAGGAAGTGAGGACCCTGGGGTTCTACAACTGGCAGAGCACCCACTGTAGGAAGAGGTGGGAGGACCTGCGGCGCTGGGCGAGGAAGAACTGCGAGGCCCAGCTGGGGAAGTCCTCCCAACAAGGAAGGGGTGCCCGTCGGGCACTGACCCACCCCTTATGCAACGCATCCTGGTGGTGGCATACCCAGACCTGGATGGGTGCTTGAAGGCTGCGCAGCATTCACAAGGGGGTGAGTACATATACCATGTTTTGGCCCCTTGATGGATGTGTGTGTGTGCATTCGTATTTAGGCTGTCTAGTGGCAGGGACTCTGACTGATGTCCATCTACATAATGGCCCCCGTGGGGAGTAGGGGTGTTTGGGTCAATTCTCCAGTACGTCAGGTCCTCAAATTAGTTGGAGAATGGCTGCAGATCAGGGTTCTGGGCACTGGTCAGGGGCATAGCCATGTGCATAGTGGTAGGTGCTGCTTGGTTGAAGGTTTTCTGGGCGGGTGTATGTGTGACCCACTTATGTACCTCCATTCAGCTATTTGCAAGGTTCTCTCCTGTTTTGTCTCCCCAACCCTGTTCTCTTATGTTGTCTGTGTACATCCTCATCATCTGGCGAGGGAGCTGACGCACCGTCGAGAGGGGAGGCAGTGGCCCACGGATCCTCGGAGGCAGAGTCTTCCGATGCCAAGGGGATCAGTGGGTTGGAGGGCGAGTATCATGGGGGGCAACTACCAGTGGAGGTAATGACTCCGATATCTCCTCCGAAGGGAGCTCCCTGGCGGTGGCGGATCCTAGTCGGCCCACCCCTACTGTTTCATCTTCTGCCACCCCCCATACCATCCCCGACCTCCCATTTGCTCCCCACCGAGTTGCCTGTGCCCGCTCACCCAGAAGGGTGGGCGTCTTCTTTGCCCCAGTCACCTCATCCCCTGCCCCAGTCAGCTCTGCTGCCCTTACGGCAGAGGCTATTGACCTCCTGAGAACCATCTCTGTAGGGCAGACAACCTTCATCAATGCCATCCAGGGGCTAGCATCAGAGGTGCAGCAGACCAATGCCTATCTGGATGGCATTCACAGTGCCGTGTCTGGCCTACAGAGATCTTTTCAGGCTCTGGCCCCCTCTTGGTTGGCAGATAGTGTCCATGGTCATTCCATCCCCCCTCCAACCACCTCTACCCCTTCCAGCACCCCACTCCCTTCACCCGTCCAAAGCACACATTCTGACACGCAGGCACACACCTCAATACACAAGAAGCACACTTCAAAACACAAGCACCACACCTCCCACCACAAGCATACACACAGCCAACATACACATGCACACACACCAACATCCCCTTCCCCCAGTGTGCCCACCTCTTCCGCCTCCTTGTCTGTCCTCTCTACATGCACACCCACACTCACTGCACCATCATTCAATGTTGCTGACCCTGTTCCTGCAGTCATCACAATAGCATACATCCATTCATGCACCCCAGACATCCCACCTGCACTCACCACAATGACTTTAGTTGACACATGCAGCACACTCACCAGACTAGCAGACACCCAGACAACATCCATTTACACTTGCAGCCTGTCTTGTCCGACTGTGTCCACCCCCCTCCTCCCAAGACACTCAAACGCACCAAAACACACACCCATCACACATCCACCACACCTCAGCATACTGTCCAGTCACCTGCACCCACATCACGCACACCTACACCTGTCACGACCAGTCCCTCTACCTCCACTCCCATGCCTTCCTCCAGGTCCACCCCCTATTGCCCCTAAGAAACTTTTCCTCTCCCTTGTTGACCTATTCCAACCCACTGGCCCACCCTGTCTCGTCCCTAAACGTGCTCACCTCCTTGCCCTGTCCACTCCTCCCACGTCAAAGCCCGCCCCTGTCTGCCCTTCCTATTCCCGTGTCCCTTCCCCAGAGAGGAAGAAGCCCCGTGCTGAATCAGATCCATCTGCCAAACCCCCGGTCCAAGCCTACTCACCCACCTTCCAAGGGCAAAACCAAACACCCTCCACCTGCCACACGAAAGTCTAAGCCCCCCCACCCCTGTCGTACATTCCCACCCCACCACCTCCTACCCCTGTTCCCTGAGGTGCCTGGATGCCCCATTGTTGCCCCTATGAGGTGGAGTATCTTAGTACTTGTGGGAGTCAAGTTTGGGGACATTGTGGCCCATTGAACTTATTGCACGTTGGACTGGCCATTGGCCTTCTAAGCACTCCTGTTGCTCAGTGAGCATAATAAAGGTTATTGTGTGACCTGTGTTGTTAGAGGCACACTCTGGAGCAGTGGTCTCTCGTTTCATTGTTTGGGGGTGTTGGGCACATGTATGTACTTTGGGCAGGTTGGATTTGCTTTGTGTCGGGTAAGTACCTCTTGCTGTGGGGTGTATGGCTTGTGCTGCTGTGAAGGGTTGTGGGACCGTTGCAGGGTGGGTGGAGTGGGTGGGTATGTAACTGTGCTCTTTCCTCCCTTGTTTAGTAGGTTGCAGTACTTACCATCGTCGCCTTCGATGGCGGTCTCAGTCGTGGAGGTATATGGCAAGGAGTAGGGCTGGCATGATCTGCATCTCTCTATTCATGTCTGATTCAGCGTGTTGTGTTAGCCTCTGGTGAGTGTTTCCTTATATTTGGTTCGTTTCCGCCTGGCTTTGTGTGGCGGTGGTTCCCGCCCCGGAACTGACGGCGGTCCAGTGGTTCATTATTTGATGGGTGGGTAGGGCCTTTCCGTCGGCCTGTGGGTGGGCTCTGCTGTCGTTGTCAGCACTCCTCTGCTGGCGGTGAGTGGATTTCAGGATGCCTGTGTTTCAGTTGGTTCATTATTTGGCGGTTCGGAACGCAAGTCTGTTGGCGGTTGTTACCGCCACCACCGGCAGTGCGTTTTTTCCCGCCATGTTCATAATGAGGGCCTTAGTGTGAAAGATCAGACTATGACACCTACACAGTGATTTAGGCCCCCATTCCGAGTTTGGTGGTAACCTGACCGCCATGCCGGCGCTGCTAGGGTGACAGTGCAGACTGACGTATAACGAGTAAGGCGATGAACCCACTGCAACACAGACAACTCACCGCCAACTCCACCACTGTCGACTTCATGCTGGGGGAAGCCAATGTCCCACCCACCATATTCAGAGCCCCCACACCGCCAGGATATCCGGGCGGGCTTGCCACAACGAAAAACCTGGCAGAAACATAAAGTACAAAAGGAGACACCCAGATACAGAGACGCGTCCGTGGCCGCCATGGCAAATTAACTGCTAGTCTTCCCAACGTTGTATCTCGCCATACACCTTAAGGGCCAATGCCAACGACAAAGACTACAACCGTAAGTACACCTAGCACAGTGGGGGGGGGGAAATGGTAGTGATACACTCCCACTCATAACACACATTTCTCGCACAGACAGCAAAGGCCACACCCAGGCACACACAATATACGTCAATGCCGAGTTCCCAATACACACAGAAAGGCAAGCAGATATGTGTCAAACATACAGCACAGTGCATACAAACACCACCAACACACCCCATAACCACACAACGACAACTAGACCACAAACACCTCAACATAGGCATAGACAGGCACGTAGTGCAACACCACACATACACACACACCATAAACTGTATGTAGCAATGTCACACAATCCTTGAGGACTCCGGCATCCGTGTTTAGTGGAGCCGGCAGTCCTTAGGGAAAGTGTTGTCCTCACGTGTCTGCATTATGAGTGCTTTAGTCTCTGACATTTTTCCTTCCGGGGGGGATCCTGGTGGTTCCAGCTAGAGCCGCCATTTTCTTTGGGCTAGCGGTCTAGCTGTTTCCTCCCAGGCCTTCCAGGCCTATAAATGACCCCTGGAAGCGGACGCGCACAGCGGGAGCGCCAAAGGCAAGCCCGTCTGCACCAGTCTACATCCGGCAGGGTCCAGGGTTCAGGAATAACACAACTGTAATCCCTGAAAGAATAGTTTATTCAAGGGACTCTCTCCTAGCCCTTAATAAAGAGAAAGGGAATTTGGGTCATTGCCTACCCTATTCTAATTCCTCAGGGAGGAGGCATAATCCTCGCCAATCAACTCTACAGCATTCATCCCCTTTAAACACAAGAAAGGTGAAGGAACAAGTTAACAAGTAATGTTATTAAACTGTCGCTCCCTACCAGCACATAAATTACATATTTACTCGCTATTAAATGAATACAAGCCAAACCTGGCTATTGGAGGGATCTACCCATGATGTGATTATGGCGATGCCCCCTAATTACTCAATCTTGCGTCTAGACAGATCCTTTGGCAGAGGAGGAGGGATTGGAATAATTTATAAAGACTCAATTCAATGTCTTAGCCACTCCCTTCCCATTCCTGAATGCGAAAGATTGGCCTTTTCACTGGCAATAGACGCTACTCTCACCTTTTCCAGTATTTTAATATACAGGCCTCCTGGCCCCTATGGGAAATTCCTTCAAGCTCTACCAGAGAGTGTAGCAGTCTTTGCCTGCAAACACTCCAAATGTACTATCTTGGGGGATTTAAACATACATGCGAGGATCATCAGAATAATTCATTCAGAGGGCTATTTGGGTATCTAGCAGCCTTAGACCTCTCACGATTTATATCTGGCCCCACACATCTTAGAGGACATACACTTGATCTTGTCTTCAGCAACCTGGCCAACATAGTAGCTGAGGCACCCCTTTCCTTGGCCTGGACGGACCATTTTTTAATCACATTGACGTTTCGGACTCCTCTCTTATCAGTCCTTCAGCCTCAT
This sequence comes from Pleurodeles waltl, assembly GCF_031143425.1. Classification (NCBI taxonomy): domain Eukaryota; kingdom Metazoa; phylum Chordata; class Amphibia; order Caudata; family Salamandridae; genus Pleurodeles; species Pleurodeles waltl. The sequence goes on along the minus strand of NC_090447.1, from coordinate 1,400,060,853 downwards.
GGCCACTTAACTATTCGTCAGTGGTCAAGGCTAAATAAGAAAGACTGGATAGATACTCTTACGAAGCTGCAGGCTATATAATTTCCTGGCCTATCCTACACCGCGTATAGCTTTGATAAATGGATCTCCCAATCCTTACACATCGTACTACCTACTAAGATCATTACCAAGAGTAATCACCAAAAGAAATCTCCCTGGTTCTCCCCTCATCTATTGCGCTTAAAAAAAGAATGTAATCGGATGGAGAGGAAATGGAGGAAGTCATATGACCTTGGCCTAAAAAAAATGTATTGAAACCTGACTCGATCTTTTCATTTAGAAATCTAAGCAGCACAGGTATCCTACTATACTGCTAAGATTGAACAGTCCTCCCACTCCCCTAAAGAGATCTTTTACATTGTCAAGGAAATGACTCAATCTCCCTCTGGCAAAAATATGACAGAAGGCTCTAAGGAACCCAGCAATGAATTAGCCTGCTTCTTTCAAAAGAAAATATCTGATATTCAGGCAACTTTTCTTAATAACTCTATCAATGTGGATAAGGCGTCCCGTACACTGACGATCAAGTCTCTCGAATCCTATTTTCAGCCTTTCAGCTTATTATCTAAGAGTTGGTGGATAAGTACCTTTGTATTATAAAATCTGGGTCCCCTTTGGATCGATCCCCTCCTTCTACCTTAGCCTCAGGATCTGAGGTCGTAACGCCGGCTTTAACTAAGATTCTTAATGACTCTTTGTACTCTGGACACATTCCCCAACATTGGAAACATGTTGTGGTCAACCCCTGTTAAAAAAACCTAATCTTGACACAACTTCACTCAGCAATTACAGACCAATTGCTCTTTTCCCAATTGCATCTAAAATTATGGAGAAACACGTTAACTCCCAGGTGTCAGACTTTCAGGAAAAACATAATCTTCTTCATAACACTCAAATAGGTTTTAGACCACTCCACAGCACCAAATCTGCCCTTTTGGCTGTCACAGAAGACACTAGACGACGCCTAGATGCAGGCGGTCACACAGCCATCATTCTTCTTGATTTGAGTGCTGCGTTTGATACTGTGGACCAGAAGACCCTTTTACGCAGAATCACTCAAATGGGCTTTGAAGGCATCTGCCTTAATTGGCTGTCATAATTTCTTGATCAGAGGACATCTCAAGTCCTGGATCAGACATACTATTCAGATATCTTCTCGCTGACATGTGGTGGTCCACAGGGTTTGTTACTGAGCCCTACACTTTTTAACATTTATATGACCTCGTTGGCAAAGACTGTGGAACCCCATGGGTTATCACTCATTTCCTATGCTGACGATACTCAATTGGTCTTTTCTTTTTTTACTGACAGTAATTCGGAATCTTCCATCCTCTCTTCATGCCTGTCGGATATTGCTGGTTGGATGGCTGATAGCAAATGAAAATTAAATGATGAAAAAACAGAGGTCATGCTGATAGGGAATTCTCTGAGTGTGCAGTCCCCTACGTTAACCCCTGCAAGACTAAACAACCTCCCCCCGCCTAAAGATAGCAGTAAAAGCTTAGCTTTTTGGTTGGACACACAACTTACAATGGAATGTCATGCAAAGAAACTAGCCTCCTCATGTTTTTATATTTTGAGGACCTGTAGGAAAATCTTCATGTTTCTTTACTTTTTAGCCGAACGGCTCATTGTTCAGGCACTAATTCTATCTCGGCTGAACTATGGAAACATCTTATTCATCAGTTCTCCTAAATATGTTTTGAAGAGGCTACAGGTGGTACAGAATGCTGCTGCCCATGTTTTGATGGGTACTCCTAGACATCTTTCAGCGAAATCTGCTTTAGCCTCTCTTCATTGGCTACCTATTGAACAGCACATCAATTTTAAAGCTGCCTGCTTTGTCCACCGAGCTCTTCATAACAGAGGCCCGGCCTTTCTTAGACGGAATAATACCCCCTGCATTCCCCAACGCCTACTCAGATCCTCTTTTGCATCCCTGATTAACATACCTCGGGTTAAGAAAGGAAGATGGAGAGGTAGATCTTTTGCCTTTAGGGCAGCCCATCTATGGAACTCTCTTCCAGCAGAACTTTGCTTCGAAGACTTGGAATCCTCTTTTCGTAAACTGTTGAAGACTTTCCTGTTTCCTCTATAGAATGCCAGCTTTGTCTGCCTCATTTGGTCCTGCATTACCGCTGGGAAGCCTTCAGGCAGCCATACGCTTTACAAATTACTAAATAGAAATAGAAATAGACACAATCAATAGCAGTGAACACACATTCAAACAATGACACAGGTGACACATCACGTACAACCAACAATCAAGAAAATCCACACATGCAGCACCATACACACAGACGCACACTACACCCCATACAATTCCACAAGCAGGCAGTCAGACACATTACAGCATGCCCATGGCACAACCCATCTACCAAGAGCGCATGCAACAACACAGTCTCAACCCATACACAGACCTCACACACCATTGCACACAGATGTCACACCACAATGTAGAAGGAAACCAGGACAAGCCTCTCAACTTGACAACCACAGCAATGTGGGCAGTTGTATTCAACAACAAAATATAAAAATAAACTATATACAATATGTGCCAATGGCAAGTCCAATGTCCAGAAATTCAGGACACATTGTCGAAAAATCATGGCCCCAAATTGACTCCTGATAGCAAATAGGCCTCCACGTCATAGGGGCATCAATGGGACAGGCAGGCACCTCAGGGATGTGGGGGTTGTCGGGTGGCTTGGATGTGAAAGGGGCATGTTTCGGTTTGGGCTTGGGAGGGGTGACTTTGGCACTGGGAGGGGTGGATTTCTTGCTGGGTGGAGGAGCAGGGCAAACACCAGAAGGGGCACCCGAGGAATGGGAGATGGAAGGGCCTGAGAGGGGCAGGGAGACACAGCATTTACAGGGAACACAGGGTGGCAGAGGAGTAGGGAAGAGTTCAAGGGCGGCAAGGAAAACTTACACATGGCAGTCACATGATTGAGGGTTGGGAGCGGAGGTAGAGTGGGTGCTCGTCTGATGTATTGATGTGCTATACGTGGATGCTGGTGTGTGCAATATGTGCATTTGTGTGGCGGGTGAATGCTGGGTGGGTGCGTGTGCATTCACTGGGAGGAGGGGGATAGAGATGCAGGGAGAGGGAATGGAAGATGTGTGAGTGAATGTTGTAGTGGTGTGTGCAAGTGAGGTGGATATGCTGCAGGTGGCAGAGACGGTAGTCGTGGTGAGTGCAGATGTGGTGTATGGGGTGTGTGTCTGTGAGTCTGCTGTTGTGATTGAGGGTATGACAGGAATGCTAGCAACACCAGTGTGAGATGATGCAGTGCTGGCAGGTGTGAGTGGAGATGTGACGTAAGGGAGAAGGTGGAGGGGGAACTCTGTTGTTGTGTCTGCAGATGTGTGTTGTGTGAGTGCATGTCTGTGTGAATGTTTGTGATGCCTCTGACTGTCTTTGCACACCTTGTCTGTTGTAGTGGGTGTATGCTGGTCTGTAGGTGAGCTTCGAACGGGTGTAGGGAGAGGGGTTGTGGATTGTGAACAGGTAGCTGGAGGGGGGACGGAAGATGAAGGGATACTGGCTTCCATCAACGAGGAGGCCAGAGCCTGAAACAATCTCTGTAGGCCAGACAAGGCACCGTAAATACCTTCCGGGAACTCACTGGACTGCTGCATCTGGGATGCTAGTCCCTGGAAGGCATTCACAATGGTTGTCTGCCCCACAGAGATGGACCACAGGAGGTTAATAGCCTCCTGGCTCCTGTGGGCTGCTGCATCCCCACTCGCCGGTGCCCTTCCTCCTTTGCCAGATGATCCTAATGCACACATAGACAGAAGTGGAGAGAGAAGGAGGGTGGGCGAAACAGAAAGGGAGGAAATGGTGATAACCCACACATCCACTTCACATTTAAACAATATGTATGTAAGACCCTAAAAGGCATGATTACTGGCCTACCTGAGGACACAAGGCATAATTGGGACGTCCTCTTGCCATGCCTTCTCTTTGCTTATAGAGAGGTGCCCCAGAAAGGGGTGAGGTTCAGCCCCTTTGAACTTCTCTATGGTTACCCTGTCAGGGGACCACTAAGCATAGTCAAGGAGGGATGGGAGAATGCTCCCAAGAAACCTTCCCAGGATGTGGTCAGTTACATGCTGGCCCGCTGCAACTAGACATAGCATTTCTCAAAACAGGCCAAGAGCAATCTGGAGACCAGTCAATAGGTGAGGAAGGAGTGGTATGACCAGAAGGCCACTCTGGTAGAATTCTCACCTGGAGACAAAGCATGGGTGATGAAGCCAGCAGAGCCTAGAGCTCTCCAGGACCGCTGGACTGGCCCATTTGAAGTGAAGGAGCGAAAGGGGGAGGCCACTTACCTATTGGACCTCAAGACTCCTAGTATCATGCCACCGCCTGCCGCGACCTGAGCGGAGCGATCGGATCGGGCGTGGCTGGAGCCACAGTTCGTGTTCTTGGCAGCCGGGCGTGCCGCACACCTTCTATCTTGTATTTTCTCGCACGCGGCCCCAACATGTGCATTGGCCCATAGCGAGTTCTGGGCGCAGCGCACCCTTGACATTAGGAGTGGTCACCCCCGACCCCTAACTTATCAGGTGCAGCCTGTTCTTTTTCTTCTTTTTCTCTTCTTTTCTCTTCTCTTCTCCTTTTCTTCTTTCTTTCGTTTTTGTTACACCTAGGAGCCATGTTCTCCTTTATCCCAGCATGCCTTGCATCTTCCCTTTTTCCCTGCATGCTTAGGACCCTTTTCCAAGATGGCGCCTTTCTCTATATTCTCCTATGGTCTTTTCATGATCCAACATGGTGGCTTTTTTCTTCCTGTCTATCATTTCCTGTTTTAGGGTTTATAAGGAGTGTGATTCTTGTTCTCCTTGCGCTGCAACACTTCCTTTGGTGGTGATCATCGCTCCGGTTGTTTTTCTGAATCTTTTTTCCTCGCCTGTTCCAGTTTCTTCAGTATTTGTTTTCTTGTTGGAAGACTTACCTTTTTGCTCATTTTTTGTTCCAGGGAGTTCCAGCCATAGAGGTTTTTCCCTTTGGATTTTCTGCTCTGGGACTCCTTCTGGAGGGCACGGAGTGCCTTTGGCATTCCATAGTCAACAGCACTGTGGCTACCAGAAAGGGCCACCCTTACCTTGGTCAAGGCAGAACCTACAAGGATTGAGACCATTCTGCAGTTCCAGTTGGCCAGAGTCATAAACGACGATTAGCCCGTGACAGATTGCAGTGCCAAAAGAACCAGACTTAATCGAGCAGTACGGAGAATACCTCAATGGCTGCTGCAGAACCCAACCAGTAGCTACTCTTAACCATTCAACAGCAAGCCCAGGAACTGCAACAACTACGAAATGAGAATGCTTTACGACAAGCCTTGGTTTCCCAAACAACAGATGTTCCCACTGTCTCTGCTAATACACCACGTTTTTCTAGAGCTCCAAATAAGTTACAAGAATTCCTCAATGCTCTGACAGTCTATTCTGCATTTCGACCATCTCAATTTGCGCACGATAAAACGAATGTGGGCTATTTAATCAGGGCCCTGTCTGGTCCTGCCATGGCCTGGGCGACTCTGTTAGTAGCCTCCAATGATCCTGTGCTGTCTGACAATTCAGCTTTTGTCACTGCATTTAAACAAATGTTTGAACGCCCAGGATTGGAGTCGTCTGCGGAGGAAACTTTATCTGATATTCAGCAAGGTACCCAAGATGTTCTACACTACATAATGCGTTTTATGCAACTGGCAGCAAAGCCAACGTGGGTAGAACGTACTCTTGTGACTCTGTTTCATAGAGGTCTTGGCGAAGAGATAGAAGACGAAATAGTACAGTCAGCTAGAGTAGAAGATTTACAAGGCTTGATGGATTTAGCGCTCTCCATAGAGTATCGTCTACAGGAACACCGTCTAGAAAAGAGAAAGAATCATGGACCGTCTCATGCAGGGAACCCACGTACCATCATCCATTGTTCCGAAGAGTCTCGACCTGGAGTAAGAGAAGCGACAGAAGGGGAACCAATGCAAATAGACACCTCTTGTGGCCCCCTCTCTGCTAGTGAGCGTGAAAATAGATGGAGAAAAGGATTATGTCTTTATTGTGGAGCTGCTGGTGACTTGCTTTGTACTTGCCCAGTCTGTCCTATGCAGTCCTCAGCAAATGCCAACTCCCGTCCTCTTTGAGAAGTGAGGGGACGGGATTCTCTGAGATACCTTAAATTTGTTCTTCCAAAGAAGATGCAACTGCCCTGTTTTTGTTATCTGTTACACTGCAGTTGCCAGATGGTCAGGAAGAAAGAGTATTGGCATTATTGGACTGCGGAGCCAGTGGAATCTATTTGGATGAGACATGGGCCATGAAACAAAACATTCCACGACTACCTAAGGACATTCCAGAACAGGTTCATACAGTTGATGAATCCCTATTAGCTTCTGGTCCTGTCATCAGTACTACTCCTACCCTATGTCTACACTTTGGAAAACATCAGGAACATGTCTCTTTTAATTTGATCTCCCCTCCTAATCATACAATAATCCTAGGAATAGCATGGTTTACACAGCATAATCCTTATATTATTTGGGAAACCAGAACTATTTATCTGTCTTCCAAATTCTGTAAAGACCATTGTTATGCCTCAGAAACATATTGGTCACCAAAGAAGATGTTATCAACAGAACCCAAATTAGGGTGTTCCATAAACTCTATTCAGGGGGTACCTAGCCACTATCTAGATTATATAGACGTGTTCCAAAACCCCACGAAACCAGTACTACCTCCACATAGAGAATACGATTGTACAATTCTTGTGGAACCTGTAGCTGTTGTCCCCTTTGATACAATGTACTCTCTTACGGAACCTGAAAAGAAGATACTCAAGGAATACCTGCAAGAAAATATACAGAGTGGTCTTATTGCACCATCTTCTTCTCCCGCTGGGGCTCCCCTCTTTTTCGTGCCCAAAAAGACGATGGATCTACGTCCCTGTATACACTTTCGTGGATTAAATACAGTTACTATAAAAGACCGATATCCACTACCTCTCATCAAAGATATATTAGAAGCAGTCAGAGGGGCACAGATATTTTCAAATATAGACCTTCGGGGAGAATATAATCTTTTAAGAATTAAGGAAGGTGATGAGCGCAAGACCGCTTCGCTTTTCTTACACCTTTTGGTCATTACGAACATAGGGTAATGCCCTTTTGTTTAACCAACACCCCCTCTATGTTTCAGAGATTCATGGATTCAATATTTTCCGACCTTTTAAATCACACTGTAGTAATCACGTTAGATGATATCCTAATATATTCCAGACTTCCCAACCATCACACCAGACACGTAATACAAGTACTATACAGACTTAGGCAACAACAACTCTGCTGTAAACCTGAGAAATGTGAATTTGACAAGACAGAGGTAAAATATTTAGGATATCACATTAGTCAGGTCGGTATTTCCATGGATCCAGAGAAAGTTCGGGGCATCCTAGATTGGTCATCCCCCTCGTCTATCAAAGAAACTGGCCAACTTTTATCACCAATTTATTTCGGACTTTGCTCCACAAACCAGCCAAATCACACAGACTCTTAAAAAAGAGAGTTTATGGAATGGTTTCATTTGGACGGATGTGGCTGAAAGCGCCTTCCAAACCCTAAAACATGCTTTCACCCAAGCTCCTATACTACAACTTTCGGACACCAGCAAACAATTTATCGCAGTTACTGATGCTTCAGAAAGAGCTATAGAGGCCGCATTATTACAAAGACAGGACGACGGCGGATTAGAACATCCGATATTTTATCTGTCCCATGTGCTATCTGATTCTGAGCAAATTTATTTAGTGTTGGAACGAGAACTTCTAGCTCTACAAACAGCCTGTCAAGAGTGGACATGATTCCTTATGGGTTCTAAGGAACCATTTGAAGTGACAACTGACCATCGCAATTTACAGTGCCTACGAAACGTTTGGTGTCGGAACAGTCACCAAGCCCGTTGGACTTTCTTTTTGGCAAATTCGATTTTTATATTACCTATATTCCAGGTTCTCAAAATATCTTGGTGGACGCCCTGGCTCGACGCTACCCTGAAAGTATTAATATCCCTTCACAACACCTCATTGAACCAAACACAATTATTGGTCTAGTCCAGTCTTTCCTTGATAAAGTATGGTCTGAGTACTCAACCCTCTCAGAACTAGATACGTCCAAAATTACGCAAGAGTAAGGGGTACTACTACCATAAAGATGCTTTGTTCCTTTCTTCTAAGACAGTACGAAGGAAAGCACTATAAATGTGCCATGACTCCCCTGTGGCCGGTCATCGCGGTATCAAAGTCACACAGGAACTACTCCTAAGTTCCTTTTGGTGGCCTACACTTAAGAAAGATACCGAGAGTTATGTGGCGCCTTTTTCCATCTGTGCTCAAGCAAAAATACCCCACACCAAGCCTGCAGGACTGCTTCAACCTTTACTAGTTCCACCAGCCCCTTGGCATACCGTATCAACCAATTTCATGTGTTCCTTACCTCCCTCATCAGGGAATCGAGTTATAATGGTGACTGTAGATTCATTTACTAAGATGGCTCATTTTACTGCCTTTAAGAAACTACCCACCTCCAAAGAATTAAGTCAAATCTTAATACAAGAGATTTTTCATCTCCATGGTCTTCCTCAAGTTATTGTTTCAGATAGTGACCCTCAATACATATCACGTTTTTGGAAGCATTTCTGTAAAACCCTAAATTTCGAGGTAGTCTTATCTTCTGGATTTCATCCTCAAACTAATGGGAAAAAGAAATGCCTGAATCAAGGACTCGAACAATATCTTCGTTGTTTTTGCAATACCACTCAGAGTAACTGGTCCACGTATTTACCCATTGCTGAGTTTTCATATAATAATACCGTACATAGTGCCTCAAAAGCCACTCCTTTTTTCTGCTCATATGGACTTCATCCCAAGTCTTTTCCTGCTAATCCTAAGAACTCTTCTACACTTCCTGCAATCACCTCCTTTTCTAAAAAAGCACGTAGAACTCAACGCCTTATATGTTCTATTCTTTTGTGTACTAAAAAACAAATGAAAAGGATGGCTGATAAGAGACTATGGGGGTCATTCTGACCCTGGCAGCCGGTGGCCGCCAGGGCCACCGACCACGGGAGCACCGCCAACAGGCTGGCGGTGCTCCAACGAGCATTCTGACCGCGGCGGTTCAGCCGCGGTCAGAAGCGGAAAGTCAGCGGTCTCCCGCTGACTTTCCGCTGCTCGTTTGAATCCTCCATGGCTGCGGAGCGCGCTCCGCAGCCATGAGGATTCTGACCCCCCCTACCGCCATCCTGTTCATGGCGGGAAAGCCGCCATGTACAGGATGGCGGTAGGGGGGGGTCGCGGGGCCCCTGGGGGCCCCTGCCGTGCTCATGCCAATGGCATGGGCACGGCAGGGGCCCCCGTAAGAGGGCCCCGCAAAGTATTTCAGTGTCTGCCTTGCAGACACTGAAATACGCGACGGGTGCCACTGCACCCGTCGCACCTTCCCACTCCGCCGGCTCGATTACGAGCCGGCATCCTCGTGGGAAGGGAGTTTTTCCCTGGGCTGGCGGGCGGTCTTTTGGAGACCGCCCGCCAGCCCAGGGAAAAACTCATAATACCCTCCGCGGTCTTCTGACCGCGGAGCGGTATAATGGGGGCGGAATGAGGCCGCCCGCCAGAATCAGAATCACCCCCTATGTGAAGCTCCATCTTATCACATCCACGATGAAGTCTGGCTTTCTTCCAGATTTTTACCCTTTCGTCTGTCACAAAATAAATTTAAAACCCACTATTATGGACCCTTTTCAATTCTTCAGAAGATTAATCCAGTATCCTTCCGTCTTCGTTTGCCTCGAACATGGAAGATCCATCCAGTATTTCACATCTCTCAACTGAAGCCCTATAAGACTGTCCCTTTTCATAGGCAATTCACCTGTCCTCCCCCTTTGTTAGTGAATGACGAACCCGAATATGAAGTCCAGGAAATATGTGATTCTCGCATCTCCAATATCTTATTCATTGGAAGGGTTATCCTCTTAGAGAGTGTTCTTGGGAAGATGCCTCCTCTGTTCACGGCCCTCTTTTGATCCATTGTTTTTTTAGTTTGTATCCTCACAAACCCAGGGCTCTGGGGAAGACCTGCTGTTGCGCGGGCATGCCGCGCACCTTCTAGCCTGTATTTTCTTTGCACAAAACCCCAAAGTGGGCATTGGGCCTCAGCGAGTTCTGGGCACGGCGCGCCCTCGACATTAGGAGTGGGCACCCCCTCCCCCTGACCCCTCACTTACCTTGTGCAGCCTGTTCTTTTTTCTTCTTTTTATCATCTTTTCTCTTCTTTTCTTCTTTCTTTCGTTTTTGTTACACTTGGAAGCCATGTTCCTCTTTATCCCAGCATGCCTTGCTTCTACCCTTTGTCCCTGCATGCTTTAGGACCCTTTTCCAAGTTCGCACCTTTCTCTATATTCTCCTATGGTCTTTTCACAATCCAACATGGTGTCTTTTTTCTTCCTGTTTGTTATTTACTGTTTTAGGGTATATAAGGCGTGTGATTTTTGTTCTCCTTGCGCTGCAACACTTCCTTTGGTGGTGATCATCGCTCTGGTTGTTTTTCTCCAGCTTTTTTCCTCACCTGTTCCAGTTTCTTCAGTATTTGTTTTATTTTTGGAAGACCTACCTTTTTGCTTATTTTTTGTTCCAGGGAGTTTCAGCCATAGAGGTTTTTCCCTTTGGGTTTTTTCCTCTAGGACTTCTTCTGGAGGGCACAGACGGCCTTTTGCGTTCCATCGTCAGCAACACCGTGGCTACCAGAAAGGGCCGTCCTTACCTTGGTCAAGGCAGAACCTACAAGGATCAAGACCATTCTGCAGTTCCAGTTGGCCAGAGTGATAAACGATGATTAGCCCGAGACACCTAGAAACCCCCCTAAGGGTTCTCCACTACAACTGACTGAAGCCCCATTTTGATAGGTCTGACGTCAGTTTGCTCCTTGTGACAGATGAGGGCATGGAAGAGGAGAGTGAGCCTCTCCCTGACCTCCTCGCTGTCAAAGAAGGTGATGAGTCGGTGGTGGGTGTTGATCACTCTGACTCCCTGACTCTAGAACAGAGAGGAGAATGCTATGAATTATTGGAGCAGTTCTCTTCCCTGTTTTCACTCACTCCTGGACTCACTTGTGTGTCCACGACATCGACACAGGAGAAAGTCCCCCTGTAAAGAACAAAATTTACAGGTTGTCAGACAAGGCCAGCATCAAGGAAGAAGTAGACAAGGTGCTGGCCCTAGGGATTATTGAGAAGTCCAGTAGTCCCTGGGCCAGCCTTGTGGTGTTGGTACCCAAGGCTGCTGCACCCGGTGCCAAGCCAGAACTCCGGTTCTGCGTGGACTACTGGGATCTCAACTCAGTCACACAGACTGACGCTCACCCCATCCCCTGAGCTGCCAAGTTCCTCAGTACTTTTGACCTCACATTACCAGAGCCATTACCAATTCCAGGTGGTGCCCTATGGGATGAAGAATGCCTCCGGTACCTTCCAATGGTTAGTTAATGGGGTCCTAGCTGGCAGGGATGTCTTCTGTGCAGCCTACCTAGACGACATTGCCATCTATAGTTCCAGCTGGGAGGAACACCTGATCCACCTCAAGGAGGTGCTTCAGGACCTGCAACAGGCAGGCCTGACCATCAAGGCCAGTAAGTGCCAGATTGGGCAGGGTTCTGTGGTGTACTTGGGACACCTAGTAGGTGGTGGCAAGGTGCAGCCTCTCAAGGCCAAGATTGAAACTATCATGGCTCGGCAACCACCTAGAATCCAAACCGAGGTGAGTGCCTTCTTGGGCCTCACTGGTTATTACCGTAGGTTGGTCAAGAGCTATGGAACCATTGTGTCAACCTTTTACAGAACTCACATCCAAAAAGCAACCTAGGTTGGTGAATTGGACAGAGGCTTGTCAGAAAGCCTTTGACTCCCTGAAGGAAGCCATGTGCACGGCCCCGTGCTCAAGGCACCTGACTACTCCCAGGGATATATTGTGCAGACGGCTGCTTCAGAGCATGGCATAGGGGCAGTTCTAGCACAGCTAAATGAGGAGGGCTTAGACCAACCAGTAGTTTTTATTAGCAGAAGACCATGGGAACAGAGGTGGAGTGCTATTGAGAGAGACGCCTTTGCTGTGGTCTGCGCACCGAAGAAGCTGAGACCATACCTGTTTGGGACTCACTTCCGGGTTCAGACAGACCACAGGCCCCTCAGATGGCTCATGCAGATGAGAGGCGAGAATACTAAACTCTTGAGTTGGTCTATTTCCCTACAGGGGATGGACTTTATAGTGGAGCATTGCCCGGGGATTGGCAACGCCAACGCTGATGGTCTCTCCAGATACTTCCGCCTTAGCGATGACAGCTCCCTTAAAACATAGTGACATTGGTTTATACAAAATTGGCTTATTTAATCTGCTTGTAAGTCCCCAGTAAAGTGCACTACATGTGCCCAGGGCCTGTAGTTTAAATGCTACCTGTGGGTCTGCAGCACTGATTGTGCTACCCACCTACGTAGCCCCTTAACTATGCCTCAGGACTGCCATTACAAGGCCTGTGTATGCAGTATCACTGTCACTTCGACTCGGCATTTAAAAGTACTTGCCAAGCCTTAAATTCCAATTTTCCTACATATAAGTCACCTGTAAGGTAGGCCCTAGGTAACCCATAGGGCAGGGTGCTATGTAGATAAAAGGCAGGACATGTACCTGTGCAGCTCATATGTCCTGGTAGTGTAACACTCCTAAATTCATTTTTACACTGCTGTGAGGCCTGCTTCTTTCATAGGCTAACATTAGGGCTACCCTCATATATTGTTTGAGTCGTAGAAAGGGGTAACAAGGTCATATTTAGTATGGTCAGAATGGTAATACAAAATCCTGCTGACTGGTGAAATTGGATTTAATATTACTATTTTAGAAATGCCACTTTTAGAAAGTGAACATTTTTCTGCACTTAAATCCTTCTGTGCCTGCCAATCCACGTCTGGTTAGGTTACTTGACAGCTCCCTTGTGCATTTCACTTAGACAACCCCAAACACAGGATGCTCAGTCACACCTACACACATCTGCATACTGAATGGGTCTTCCTGGGCTGGGAGGGTGGAGGGCCTGACACTCACATATCAAAGGACAGTGGCCTGCCCTCACACAATGGACTGCCAAACCCCCTACTGGGACCCTGGCAGACAGGATGGAACTGAAAGGGGATCTGGTGCACTTCTAAGCCACTCTTTGAAGTCTCCCCCACTTCAAAGGCACATTTGTGTATTTAAACAGGGCCTCTGACCCTACCACCTCAGACACTTCTGGACAAGATACCAAAAACCCCGCGACCCGAAGAGGATCCCAGTCTACGCACCAGAAATCAACGCAAAGCCTGCTATGCGTGAAAACTCAATGACGCATTGTCTGTGTGCCCTGGAAAAATCAACGCACACCTCCCCGTTTTCCCTGCATCTCCTCCTCTGCGGCCCCTTGCAGAGAATTTGAACGCAAACCAAGTACTTTGTGCTTGCAAGAGACATTTGTTGCTTTTTAAAGACTAAAGACTTCTTTTATCATTTCGTGCAGTGAAAATTTAAAGTGTAGTTATCCTATCTCAAACGTTTTGACCTGCATTTAACCAGATAAATGTAATATATTTTTCTAAACACTGTGTGATGTATTTCTGTGATGTTATACTGCGTTATTGCATGATTTATTGCACAAACACTTTACATATTGCCTTCTAAGTTAAGCCTGACTGCTCAGTGCCAAGCTGCCAGTGGGTGGGCATAGGATAATTTGGATTGTGTATGACTTATCCTGACTAGAGTGAGGGTCCTTGCTTGGACAGGGGATCCCCTGACTGCCAACCAAAGATCCCATTTCTAACACACAGCAGTTCAGACCACCTTCCCCCATGACGTCTTCCGCCGGCGAAACAAGGTCACTTCCAGCTGTCCAATGCATGCCGGACAGGCGGATGCCATATTAGTCTGTAACATGAGTGTCCTGGGTTCACACTGCGTAATTACCTGCGTGTCGTCACAAATAGATACATTAGGTCACACATTGTGGATAAAGACACATGTAGTGAGTGTCTGGTGAGATCATCACACTTGTCACTACAGTTGTCAGCATATTTGATCTGTAGAGTGGAACACATGGAAGGAGTACGTGTATATGTCCTGTATACATCCATTGTCACAGGGACTATGTGCCATCGTCTGGTTAGGAATGGAGTGTGGAGTAATGTGTCTTCCCACAACATGACAGCCAACTTGCATGAACAAAACTTCGTGACTGTCGTATGTCATACTTGGCGCCCTACAGTGTGAAAGGTTCCCAGATTGTTGTTTGTGTCCCCCCACAGATATCGCCACAATGGAGTGATAAGGAATGTACCAGTTTACCGAGCACTCATAGATCTTGATACCATGGAAGAGCGCCACATCATCCTGACCTATTGATTGAACCGTTTGTACGTCAGGGAACTGGTCGCTCAGTTGAAGCCAGATTTCCTGCCGAGTTTGAGAAATCCCCATGCCATTCCTCCAACAGTCCAGGTGTTGTCAGTCCTGCATTTTCTGGCTAGTGGTTCTTTTCAAGTTACAGTAGGACTGGCTGCAGGGTTTTCACAGCTCCAGTTCAGTAAGGTGTTGCAGGATGTGCTGGATGCCGTACTCAAGCATGTACACAGGTACATTAGGTTCCCAAAAAAGTCCTGAACTTCATTTGTAAAATCAGCCTTCTACAGCATATCAAATGTCCCGCATGTAATTGGGGCCATTTATGGGACTCACAGCGCCTTGGTACCTCCGAAGACCAATGAACAGGTCTACAGAAACCGCAAGAGTACATATTAGCTCAATGTTCAAGTGATTTGTCTTGCAGACGAATACATGACACATGTAAATGCAAAATTCCCAGTATCAGTACATGATTCCTACATCTTGAGGAACAGCAGTGTTCCTGCCATGATGTCACAGCTACAGGCAGAAAGGGCCTGGCTCATAGGCGTGTGCACTGCTCTCAATGTCAGACGTTTGTACCCCCCCAAACACAGTCAGCACTCCACCTAGCATTGTTACCTATAGTCATGTTCCCTTTTCTACACAGGTGACTCCGGATACCCCAACCTGCCCTGGCTCCTGACACCTGTGAGACATCCAACTACAGGAGAGCAGAACAGGTACAATGAGGCACATGGCCAGATGAGGCGATTGATAGAGCGGACTTTTGGTCTCTTGAAAGCTAGATTTCCTTGCATGCATGTGTCTGGTGGTGCCCTGCAGTACAGACCAGGGAAATTATGCAAGAACATTGTTGCATGCTGCATGCACCATAAACTGGCCATCAGAAGGCACATCCCACTGTTGGAAGAGGGGGACATTGATGCCATAGCAGTGTTTGGGGCCAGTGACTCTGATGCTGAGGGGAAGGCAGACGAGGATGAGGCACATAACAACAGGACTGACATGATTCATCACTACTTTCAATGATGTACAGGTATGTGTGAATTGTATGTCATCTGCACATGGAAGATGTATTGCTGAAGCCAGTCTATAGCCAGTATTTGCATGCATTAAGGTGTGTGTGGGGACTACAGCATTCCATCTTGGTTTCAGACCCTGAAAGGTAGGTGACTTGCCATGATGGGTAGTGGAAATGCACTGCTGCTAAGGACCTGTGTGGAATGCTGGTGCCATTGCGGTACAGCCTTATAGTTACACCAAAGGTTTAGGGTCCTCAGTCTGCCTGTTTGGGGAAATGTTAGGGGGAATTATCAGTCTTGTCCTGCTGTGTAGGTATGTCATGCTGCATTGTCAGCTGTTGTGTAGCAAGCACCTGTTCCTGACTACTCAGGGAGGTGAACAATAGATGATGTTACCTATGTCACATCTTTCCTGTCCCACACAAGTGTGAGTGCCTATGCAGACCCTTACATATGTGGTATCATAGCTGCTAGGCCAGTCATCCTGTGTATGTGTTCAAACGCTGTGGATGTATGACTTTGTTCACATGCCTTACAACATTGTGCCTGATTCCATTTCATTTTCCCTCTTCAGGTCAAATCTCTGTCTGCAAGCTGATTACTGTATTGTCTGTTGCCATCGTTGACACTGGATATCATTAGAATTTGGATGTACTTATTCACCTGCTGGGGTGTCCCACTTCATCTGTCACTTCAACATTTTTGTGGTGCCGACATGTGTATGTATTTGCTGCTTGGAAACAGGATTGCCACTACATACCATGAAGAGATGTGCACCATAACTTAATTTAATTTGTGTTTATTAAGTGTATGACATCATAGTCCAGAGGAGTGGGGTAACAATCTGGGTGCTGATCAGAGTGGGTAGTACAGCTGTTTGTCTCACAGATCCTGTATCTATTTGCCCGTATGATGTGAACTTGGTTTTGGATAGCCAACAGGGTGTAACAGTGGCACACAAGGGTGACAGTTCAGAAGAGGGATCACTTCCTCGTGGGGGGATTGCTCTTGGCCTCAGGTCCTGCAGGATGTCTGGTTGGGCAACCTCTTTTATGGGGGGGGTCCCTCAGCTGCATGGGTAGGAGTGCTGGTGGCCTGTAGGTCCTCTTGCTAGGCCTCCATTCCAGTAGCAGGTGTTGATGTTGATGGCCCTGGTGTTGCCTGACTACTGGATGGGGCCTGCTGTTGGGTTGAGGATGTATGCAGGATATTGTTCAATTCCTTGAACTCCCCTAATATGGAGACCATGGTGGCATTGAGTGCCTGTCACTGCTGCATGGCCTCCTGATAGTATTCTCCCTGAAGCCTCTGGGTGTCCTGCAAGGTGGTGAGTATCTGGCCCATCTTGTACTGGGTTTTCTGGTAGGCTACCAGGACTCTGGAGACGGCCTCCTGGCCAGTCGTGTCCTGTACCTGCCTCGTCCCTTGGCCCATGATTGCCCTCCCACTGGCCCTTGCCCCCTGTGCCTGTGCCCCTGGTGCAGTGTGTTCCCTCCCGCTGACACCAGGACCGTCATTGTCATTGGTTTGTACCGTTGACTCCTGCCCCTGACCTGTGGGGCACACTTATGTTTGATGTGACATTGGGACACTGGTATGGGAAGGTGGGCTCTGCTGTGCATTGGCTGCCACAGGGGAGGTGGTTTCAGTTGTGGGCAGGGTGAGGCTGGTGGTGGTGGACTGACCACTAAGGTCTGTCATCCATATCCAGACTTCCAGGGGAGTCCTCCCCTATTAGAACTGCTTCCAGGCCTGGGCTTTCTGTCACTGGCCTCCTCTGCTGTGTGGCAGTACTTGGGAAACCTGTGTAATGACTGGAATTGTGTCAGATGATGGTATTGTAGTAGTGACACATGTGGTTGTATGTCAACATTGACTGGATTTGCAGGGCAGTAATGGCATTGACAGTTACCAGTCCACTGCTTGTGTTACCATCAGTGGAATGTTGCAATGGGCCTATTTTAGAGAATCGTTAATGTTTGTCTTGCTACTGTTATTGCCATGTACTGATGTGCATTCTTTATACTTATTGGTGATGGGAAGAGACATGGTTGAACGTGCAATTGCATAGATGTGAAGTGGATGTAGCAGTCATGCAAGGGTAGGGAGTGTTGCATTGTGGTAGTTGTGGTATTTGCTGCAGTTCGGGGTATCCATTCACTAAGTGTGACTGTGAGGGAATGGTGTCGGGAGGGGGCTACGGCATGCAAGGGTGGGTATTGGGTCCATGGTAGGCTTGTGCATATTAGGGTGGTGTGAGGGGGTGAGAGGGTGGTGGGGATACATGCTGTGCACAGGGACATGTTGGCCGGGGAGTACAGTTGACTTACCAGTGTCCAGTCCACTAGGTATTCTCGTCAGCCCCTCTGGATGTAGAATGGCCAGGACCTTCTTCTCCCACGGTGACAATTCTGGGAAGGCGGTGGGGGCCCACCACCAGTCCTCATGACGGCGATTTGGTGCCTGGAAGCCATGGCCTGTACCTTCCCCTGTAGGTCGCTCCACCTCTTCCTAATGTCCTCCTTTGTGCATGGATGTTTCTCCACTGCATTCACCATGATGACTATCCTCTGCCATAAGTCGCTCATCCTGGCTGTGGATGTCTGCTCGACCTGTGCTCCAAACAGTCGCGACTCCACTCTGACGATTCCGTCAACCATTACCCTCAGCTCCTCATCTGTGAATCATGTTTGTTTTTGTGCTGCCATGGTAATTGTGTTGTGGGTTGGGTGTATGTTGTGCAGGGATGCTGGGTGTGCAGTTTGTGGCGTGAGTTTGGGTAGTGGTATGTGCGTGAGCTCTGTGGTGTTTGTGTGAAGTGGTATGTTGTGTGATGCGTGTTCAGTGTGATGGTGCCTGTGATATCTAGATGCAGTGCCTCCTTTCAGTGCGCTCTAGCCTCGCTCTGTCAGAGTTTCTGGTTGCAAAGTGTCCTGGATTTGTGTGGGGGGATGTTTGGTAGTGCTGTGGACAGGTGTGTGTATGTGTCTCAAGTGTTGGGTAATGGTATTGTCCAATGTGATGCAGTGTTCTGGTGGTGGTGCCTTTTTTCCCCGCGGCAGTTTGGACCACCAGTGGATTGCGGCCATGTTGGGACCGCAGTGCTGATTTGTGAATCGTTATTTGGCGGGCGGGATGTTCTCAGCTTGGCGGTGCTGGTGGTGCTGCCGCCTCCTTCACGCTGTCGTTTTGGCCTACGGTGTCATTTTTTGGGTGTATTTTGGGTGGTATTGTGTGGGTGGCTCGTAATGTGGCAGTCTTCACACCGCCATCACTGGCGGCCTTTCAGCGGTTGCTTGCATGGCGATCTTTGGTTATGTCCGCCAAACTCAGAATGACCACCTCAGTGTCAGGAAGTGGGTCTTGACACTGCAGGTACTGAGGGTTGCTCATGATGGGAAGTAGCATTTTGAAGCCACTCTCTCTGAGTTCGTTTCAGAGAAAGAGAGGCTAGTAATAGTCATGTTACTGGATTTAAGCTGTAGGCCTGCAGAGGGTGCGCTGTGTGGCAGTGCTCTAGCCATGAACTACGATTCCCAGCAGAACACAAACCTTTCCATGCCTAGAGAGTTGCAGGTCATCTTGGATCATCAGCTTTCCTTGAGATTCATGCTGTTTTTGCTACACTGTTGCAGCAGCGAGGACCTTGCTTTAGGGATATTTGACTTCAGCTACCAGGACCTGTTGCAGCTTAGAGGATTGTATATGGACGTTACATTATAGAAAAGGACCCTGAAGTCCTGTAATGTTGAAAATTTACTTTTGAACTATTCTGTGCACATTCATTCAAACTCCTAGGAATTGTTTCAACTATTTGCACTTTTAATACTAGGGTTGTGTGTTCTACTAAAAATCTGTGTGAAGGAGCAGGACAAATGGATTTGTTAATATAAAACACAGGATTCTTCAATCCTTTATAATCAGTGACTTATGATACACTTTGTCAGTGATTATAAAAAAAAGACATCCAAGCTCAACTGTAAAAAGTTATTACAGTCATAATCTGACATCACAATGCCTGCTGCCAGAGCCAGCAGCTGAGTTGAAAGGCAGTTCAGGTTATAGAGCAGCTTTTTAAATTAACAAAAATTAAACGTTGCTTTTCTTTCTTCTGCTTTTTTTGTAGCTTACAGAGACAAGCAGAAAGAACATGTTTATGTTTTACACTCCTTAGATAATTGTGGAGAAGTTATAATATTTCTGTATGTTTCTACACATTCTGAGCTACTACAGCTTTTTAAAAAAAACAAACAAACAATGTTTCTGATATATTTAAAACAAATATCTAACAGATTTTTGCTGTGTTTAATTTTACACTTTAGGTTCTATTTTTATTCTTCATGTTTGCAAACATGCTCTCTTTTTCATATGAAAGAGCTATGCACCAAGGTTTTAAGTGATTTGTGGGAAAGTTGATGGTGTGACCATGTATTAAATGGGATAAAGTAGTTCAGCATTCCGTAACCTTATAAAGGAACTCGTCCAACTGCCTCATTCTCCTATGTGGCTATGAAAGTCCTTGATGACTTGCAATATCCTTATAATGTACAGCAGGGGGTACTTTATCCCTTAGATATTCATGAACGTTGTGTACATGGCATTCCATTTTCAGTCTTTATATTCATTGTTAAGAGTTGGAAACAACATAATGTTAATGACATTCCTTTTTTTACAGTTTTACAGAAATCAGGTAGAAACTCTGCTTCTACAAAATAGTGTACATTGACGAACCTTGAGACAGTTATTCTAAACAAAGTGATAAGCATTAGTGTACAAGTATTTCTAAAATAATCATATTCATATGTGTTTAGTGTTTAGGAATAGCATGTTTCCTATTGAAGCACAGATAATTGGTTATTATTTATATACAGTTGTTTGAGAAGGTATATCCTTTAAAAATTACAGGTTTATTGTAAAGATAGTTGTTTGAAATTTGTCCTTTGGTTAGGTAACCCCAGATTTTTGCTATCTGTTGGTGAATCAGTTGTTTGTTGGCCATAGGACTCTGTGACCTTTAGCCCTGCTACCCAGTGATAAAGTACTGGTAGTCTCCCTTTCAAAATTGGTATGCACCTGGTTGCTAGTTTTAATGTTCTTGTAAGTCCCTAGTATTCCTGCCAGTGTCCAGCAGTCACCTGATCCTGTGGTGAGATGTGTATTTCTCCCAGAATAGAGGCAAAGGGAATTGGGTATTGGGGTTGGGGACTCCTCCCTTTACAGGACAGCCAGAGGCTACACCCAGGACTTTTAAAGGATGTGTGCTTCGTCACTGGCAGATGAAGCTCACACCTAGACCTTCCTTCCCTTTGGCTCCCTAGTCAGGCTGGCACCAAACTCAGTGGAAGTGCAGAATATGACTGTGACTGGTTAAGGGGTTGGGTCTAAAAGTGGCAGCTTCAGAACCTCCCATTGGAACACTCCTTGACCTGTGAAGATGTGATGTTATGTGATACTATATGTTATGCTATAGACTTTCAGAAAAGTTGCAATGTTGGATAGCAGAAGACTTCATTGGTACAACACTGAGCAGCATCTGATCAATGTCGAGGTCTTTCCAGGCACAGACATAAAATAATCTATGCCTAACCCTCTGGCAGCTTGACATTTAGCAATCAGCCCCCTAAGTTTAGGGGTATTGGAGGAGGCAAGTATCATTTCAGTTTTTTATCACATTCTGGCACATTTTACAGTCAAAAGAGTGCAATGACGCCAGGAGGCTGTGGAGGGACTGTTGTGCTGTTCCCTTTTTGATTGCCAGTGATTGCATCTTGGCCCAGGCTGTTTCTAATTGTTTCATATTGGTCTAATTTTTTTCCAGATCTTGCAGCATCATGTTGCAAATCCCTTTATGCATTCCTTCCTGATCAGTACATTGAACGCTTCCCACTCCAGCAGTTATTGTTTTCCCAGAAATAATGGCCTGCAGTGTCCTCTACAGTGCTACAGAAGGCTAGGTCTTGCAGGGAAGCTATTAATAGACTCTGTGATGAAATCAGTTGTCTGCCCCAGTTGACAGTCATCATAGGGGATTATGATCTGAGATTGTCTTGCATAAACATTCTGTCAAGCGCACCTTCTGTAGTCTCCAGTTGCTTACAAGGAATCTGTCTATTCATGTAGTGTAGGAAAATTACACTTTTTACATGATTACTCACATTTTTTGTGGACTGATGTTACAGTTTTTTGACTTTATATAAAGGGAAGGGACTCTGCTACCAGCCCCAGCGCGCGTTCCCTGATCCCTAAAACATGTTGAAACTGGTTATATTCCTAATTGCATATTTAAGAGGTATAAACCTTGCTTTTAACTATTAATACATTGCCCCGAGGTAGACATTATAAGCTCTGAGGTAGGGTGTGTAGTATTTCAAAGTAGGACATGTAGACATTTAGGGGGTCATTACAACCTTGGCGGACGGTGTTGCAGCGGCGGTAAGACTGCCAACAGGCTGGCGGTCTTTTTTTTGGAATTCTGACCATGGCAGTTACCGCCATGGTCATCCGCCGCTTCTCTGTTCCGCCCGCCAGGGTGGAGATGACCGCTGGGCTGGAGACCTGGGTCTCCAGCCCGGTGGCGTGACAATACCGCCGCCGGTATTTTGACCCGGCTTACCGCCGTGGATTTCCAGCGGTGGGAACCGCCATGAAATCCATGGAGGTAAGCACTATCAGTGCCAGGGAATTCCTTCCCTGGCACTGATAGGGGTCTCCCCCACCCCGACTCCTTACCCTACACCCCCCACCACCCCTGCCAACTCCCAAAGGTGGCAGGACCCCCCTCCCCACCCCGACCCCCGACATTACCTTACACATACACACCCGACACGCACCAAGGCACCACCAACACACAATACACGCACACACACCGACACACATGCCAACATCCACACACACAGTCAGACACGCACACCCACATTCAAACATACACGCACACATCCACACAGACATCCCTACAGACATACACACACTCATTCCCAAAACACGCACCACCCCAGCAAGCATACACGCACTCACACACCCCCTCTACATACACCCACGCACACCCCCATGCACCCACACAACACCCCCCACTCCCCTGATGGACGATCAACTTACCTGTTCCGTCGATCCTCCGGGAGGGGACGGGAGCCATGGGGGCAGCTCCGCCGACACCACACCGCCAACAGAACACCGCCGCGCAGAATCACAGGACGTGATTCGCTGGGCGGTGTTCTGTTGGCGTGGCGGTGGAGGTGGATCAATCTCCACTTCCCCGCCGCCCGTCACTATGGCTGTTGGCGGCTCTCCATCGAAAAAATGACGTAGAGCTCCCAACAGTCATAATACGCTGAGCGGAAAACCGCGGTCTTCAGCACGGTGGTCCCTCGACAGTCTTGTGAAAAGACCGCCGAGGTTGTAATGACCCCCTTAATGTCACACAAAAATTCCAAAAGCTATTTTTACTGTAGCAAGGTTGACTGTTCCATACAAAAATCAATTGGTAACATTATTACATTTTATAATGCTACTATTGGTTAGGAAACATCTAGAAATATAATTCGAAGCCTCTTTTTAATACTTCAAAAATACAATTTAATGGTAAAATTGAATTTATAATCCATATTAAGGAAAAGCTACTTTCTAGAAAGTTACTTATTCCCTGCCTAAAGCTTTTGGAAGCCCATTTGTATGACCTCAAACTGTCACCTGGAAGCTTAATAACCTCCTTCATGAGGTGTGAAATCTTCTCTCAGAACAGGAAAAGGCCTTGGGTGTTGGGAAGCGTTTTTGTTCATTTGATAGAATGACCAACCTTTCTTTATGAGCTTCTTCTGCGTCATTTAGCTGTGACCAGGAACATGATTAACATCAAAAAGTGCCACCCTGTCATTGGCAAATGGTAGCAGACAGAGAGGATCTACCTGCAGAACTTGTTTAAAGGGACTACAGAAAAGGGGTTGCATAAGTGGAAAAAGGTTTTACCATCTTGGACTTGGGCAGAGATGGGAATTGAGAGATTGTTTGCAGTAGGGCTGTCACCTGGTGGGGATGGAGGAACCACTCCAGACTGCGTTATTGGATAAAAAATTAAGGATTTTTATTGATGATATGGTATACAGGTAGGTTTGTTTTCAGTCTTTGTGCAATTGGGCTTTAATTGGTGGGTTGTTCTTGAGGTTCTGTTCCTTCACTCGTCTCTCTCTCTCTCCCTCTCTCTCTCTGGTTCACAGGTCTTTCCCCCGGGAAGCGCATGTGGAGAGAAAAGAATAAGAACTGTAAGTGATCTTTTAATGTTATATTGTTTCTTATACAATGTCGCTATGATTCCTATCTTTCTGTTCCTGACACTGTTAAGTTACTCTTCTTGTTTCAGTTTAGCCCGTACGTATCTGTGGTTTCTGTACTATTCTGATTCCTAATCGTTTTTATCTTTCTGTTTTCCTCTAGTATACAGCCGTTTCTGTGCTTGGGTTTCGGCTGACTCATTTAAAGGTAACGGTAGTCTACTATGCCTTTTGGTAAGTTCTCTTGTTTCCCCTTACTCCTCATTTGTTTTCCCTCTTTCCCCTTCCTATTTCCCCAGTGCTCGTGTCCTTCAGTTTCCTCGGTGTTTGTCTATTCCCACTCCCCGTATCCCCGTGCTTCCCCGTCACTCCACTCCGTTCTCTCTCTTATTTACAGTCTCTCAGGGACGTAGTCCCACGCACCTAAATGGCCACGCTTCTCCTGGAGTGTGGCGGGATGCTGCTGTGTGTCCTCCCGGTCGCCTGGAACAGGGCTGTCTTGGAATCTGCTCTCAGTGCCTCTTCCGATACCCAGAGGGTACCTCTGCTGTTGGTTCACCGTCGAGCTCTCCTCCTCGTCTCTCTCCTTCCCGCCTCTGAACACGGAAAATGCTGACACAGGTTCCTTTGACCGACTGGCGTCCTGCCGCTGCGGAGCGAACGACCAATCACCGGCAGCAGGACCAGGAAGCTTCGGGTCAGCAGTGGCAGAGTCAGCATAAGTGATAGCCATGTGCGGGCGCGCAGGTTCTAGCCCGTCACATACACTCCTCCTAGGGAGCGGCCTGTCGAGACGCTCCAGAGCCGGATAACGGGAAAGAAAATCCGCTGTCACCATGTGTTTTCCAGGCAGATGTTGGATCCGAAAGGAGAAGGGCTGCAAGGAAAGGAACCAATGAAGAACACGGGCATTAGTGTCCTTATGATGGGCAAGCCATGTGAGAGGCGCGTGATCAGTGATCAGGGTCAAAGTTCTGCCCGACAAGTAGTACCTGAGAGATTCAATTGCCCACTTAATGGCCAAACATTCCTTCTCTATAGCCGGATAATGACATTCCCTCGGTAGAAGCTTTCTGCTGATGTACAACACAGGGTGGAGGGAATCATCAGCCTGTGGTTGGGATAATACTGCCCCAAGTCCCACGTCAGAGGCATCAGTCAATAATACGAAAAGTTTATCGAAATCAGGGCAACACAGCACGGGTTTCGAAGTGAGAGCGGTCTTGAGTTGTTCAAAACTACGTACAGCAGACATAGGGGGGGAGCCAAGGGTGTTGGGACAGGAATTCTTCAATAGATTAGTCAGGGGTTCTGCAATGG
The DNA here is from genome assembly GCF_031143425.1 of Pleurodeles waltl. Taxonomy (NCBI): domain Eukaryota; kingdom Metazoa; phylum Chordata; class Amphibia; order Caudata; family Salamandridae; genus Pleurodeles; species Pleurodeles waltl. The sequence goes on along the minus strand of NC_090447.1, from coordinate 1,400,035,717 downwards.
TGGAGAAATGAGGGATGAATCGCCGATAATAACCAATCAAACCCAGGAAAGCCCTAATATCTTTCTTTCTCTTGGGAAATTCCATATTAGAAATGGCCTCTACTTTTTCTACTTGGGGACTAATTCTACCATTCCCCACAATATAGCCCAGGTACTTGATACTAATCTGTCCGAGTTTACATTTGTCAGGATTGGCAGTTAAATTGGCCTTTCGTAGAGTATGTAATATGGTCCCTAGATGTGTCATGTGCTCCTCCCAGGTTTTACTGTATACAAAAATGTCATCGAGGTAGGCAGCAGCATATTGCTGAAAGGGACGTAGGATTTCATCCATGAGCCTCTGGAAAGTGATGGGGGCACCATGGAGACCAAAAGGAAGGACAGTAAAGTGATATAACCCCGAAGAGGTGGCAAATGCTGTTTTTTCTTTATCGTCCTTTCTTAAGGGTATCTGCCAATAACCCTTCGTGGGATCTAAGGTGGATAAGTATTTGGCTTGGCCTAATCTCTCAATTAGTTCGTCTATTCTAGGCATAGGATAAGCATAAAAATAGGTGAGGTTGTTAACACCTCTGTAATCCACACAAAATCGTGTGCTGCCATTGGGTTTGGGTACCAATACGACTGTGAACACCATGGGCTGGTTGATGGTTCTATGATACTTGCTGTCAACATAGTTTGGACCTCTCTTTCAATTATCTTTTGCTTTGCTTCAGGGATGGGGTATGGCCGCTGTCGTGAGACAGTATTTTGTTTCAAACGGATGGGGTGTTGGACTAGGGTGGTTCTCCCCGGATATCTAGAGAAGACATCTTGATTATGCTGTACTAACTGAGTTAGTTGATTGTGATACCCTTTTGTAAGGTCAGGATTGATTCATGGGTTTACCTGGTTGGACCGATCCTGGGAAGTTATCTTGGGATATGGGATGTCGTCAGGAATCTCAGAGTTGATAAAGTGTACAGAGTTGTCTCCTGTGGGTTCTAACCATTTCTTTAGTAAATTGATAGAATATATCTGCTCCCTACCACTCCCTTGGGGAATGGCCAACTTATATGTGGTGGGGTTGATCTGAGGTATCACTTCGAATGGTCCCTGCCATTTAGCCAATAGCTTGTTGTCAGTGCTAGGGAGCAAGACCAGAGCTTTATCTCTTACTGAGAGGGTGCGAACAGCACTCCGGGTATCGTAGCTTTGTTTTTGCTTATCCTGTGCTTCTTGTAAGGCCGTATGGGCTTCTTCCCATACTGTATGTAGATTGTCTCTTAAATCCCTGGTGTAGGACAAGAGATCTTTTACTTCCTCTTCTGTATCCTCCCACTGTTCGGCTAACATGTCTAACAGGGTGCGTGGCTGTCGTCCGAATAACATTTCAAAAGGACTATGGCCCAGTGAAGCTTGAACATGTGTACGAATATCATATAAGACCAATGGCAGTTTCTTTTCCCAGTCTTTCCCAGCTTCAGATATACTTTTTTTTAGTAAGGTTTTAATGGTTTTATTATATCTTTCTACTAACCCATCTGTCTGTGGATGATAAACCGAAGTACGGATTTGTTTCACCCCTAATAGTCTACATACTTCTGCCATTAACTTGGACATAAAAGGAGTCCCTTGATCCGTCAGGATCTCTTTCGGGAAACCCACTCTGGAAAATAACTCTATCATGGCCTGAGAGATAGCCTTCGTGTGTGTACTGTCAAGGGGTATGGCCTCGGGATATCGGGTAGCATAGTCCACCAACACTAATACATACTGTCTTCCCCGATTTGAGGGGGTAAGGGGCCCGATAAGGTCCATTCCCACCCGGGTAAAAGGGATGTCAATAATGGGAAGTGGCTGGAGGGGGGTGGGTTTTTGTGGGGAAGGATTATATAACTGGCATTTGGTACACTCGGAACAATGCTTACATATGTCGCCATAAACCCCGGGCCCAAAAAATCGTCTCAGTACCGCTTCTTCCGTTTTCTCCCTTCCTAGATGACCCTCTCCATTATACCCATGTGCCAGCTGCAATACCTGTTGACGGTGGCTTTTAGGTATTACTAATTGTAGGTTATTTCCTCTGGTGGGTGTGGGATTTCTGTATAAGAGATTATTATGAACCAAGAATCGGGGACCTACCCCTGGTGCTATGCCAGACTCAGCCTGCTGCCAGGCGTATTTTAAGGTGGGATCCTCATTTTGATTCTGTCGGAAATCTCCGGTGGCTCTGCAAACCTTCCCAATACTAAGGGAATCTTTGTGGGTTAGACAGTTCGGCATATAAGAGCGTTGTTGTTCTCTTTTCTGTCTTCGGCTGAGGGCAATTCGTACTTGTTTGGGCTCATCTGGGTCCCATACTCTAGGAGCTTCCCTCCACCATTCCCTCAGAAGGTGCTCCTGCCCGGCTTTCTCCAATAAGGAGGGAAAATCCACATAATCAGTCCCGAGGATTATATCCTCATCGAGGCTGGGAAGCACCCCAACCCTGAGGGTTTCAGTCTGTTCTTTCCATTTCAACTGTATTGTCACAACTGGGTACAATCGTTGATCCCCATGTACGCAGGTAATGAGCACCTGTGGCTCAGTTTCTATTTGTCCTGGTAATATTAAATCATCCCTGATCACGCTCTGGCTACATCCAGAATCAATTAGAGCTATCCTTTCTACTTCATTGATGAGTAGAGGGAGGGTGTATTTGGGTTGCTTCCCTCCAGCCCAAAATACCTTTCCTTTGGTCAGGCCTATCTCCATAGGTTCTTCTGTTTCTTTCTTTTGCGGGCAATGACGGGCAATATGACTCCATTCTGAACAGTTATAGCATTGGAGTCCATGACTGGTATATCCAGAGGGACCCGGACCCGCTGGTTGCGCTCGGTCAGTTCCAGCATTTCCTACCGGCAGTGGCAGATTTAGTCTAGGCATGGCCGGACGGGTCGGGGTTGGTGGGGTCCTACTTACATTAGCCCTAAAGTCCGAGCCTCTATGATAAGCACAGGCCAGCTCTATGGCTGTTTCATTGGTGAGACCGGGATGTTGCCGAACCCAGTTCCGGGTGGTAGGTGGGAGAGCATCTAAGTATTGTTCCAGGACTATAATGTCAAACATTGCTTCTCTTGTGTTCTCTGTTGGAAGTAATCACCTCCCAGCTGCATGCTGGACTCGATAATACAAGGTACGGGGTTTTCTTGTTGCTGCCACTTCATGTGTCTAAACTTAGTGCAATAACTCTCACTGTCCAAAACTACTCTTTCGAGAATTGTTTTCTTAAGATCTTTGTATGGAAGAGTACCACTGGGGTTAACAGCTTGATATGTTGTTTGTAAATGGCCGGTGAGAAGAGGGGCAATGTATTGACCCCATTTATCCTCTGGCCAGTTAGCAGTGCTGGCCACCCTCTCAAAATTGGTGAAAAACGAATCAGGGTCTTCCTGGTCCTGATAGCGTTGCAACACACTACTCGGTACTGTGGGGTGTACCTTTGTATGAGCGATGGTATCGGTAAGTTTCCCCAAAGCAGTCTCATGTACCAGTTGATTATTGGGCATAATCGTGGCATGGATCTTAAGAGCTGTTTGCAGTGCCTCTCGTTCCTCTTTAGCTTCTTTCATTTGTTGTTCCCACATTATCTGGAGATGCCGCTGTCCTTCGGCCAACTGAGCGATTATGTCTGCCATTGTGGTCTTTTCCTCCATGGTGACGGTGTTTCCACTGAATCCCACTTCTGACACCACTTGTCACCGGGTGGGGATGGAGGAACCACTCCAAACTGCGTTATTGGATACAAAAATGAAGGATTGTATTGATGATATGGTATACTGGTAGGTTTGTTTTCAGTCTTTGCGCAATTGGGCTTTAATTGGTGGGTTGTTCTTGAGGTTCTGTTCCTTCACTCGTCTCTCTCTCTCTGGTTCACAGGTCTTTCCCCCGGGAAGCGCATGTGGAGAGAAAAGAATAAGAACTGTAAGTGATCTTTTAATGTTATATTGTTTCTTATACAATGTCGCTATGATTCCTATCTTTCTGTTCCTGACACTGTTAAGTTACTATTCTTGTTTTAGTTTAGCCCGTACGTATCTGTGGTTTCTGTACTATTCTGATTCCTAATCGTTTTTATCTTTCTGTTTTCCTCTAGTATACAGTCGTTTCTGTGCTTGGGTTTCGGCTGACTCATTTAAAGGTAACGGTAGTCTACTATGCCTTTTGGTAAGTTCTCTTGTTTCTCCCTACTCCTCATTTGTTTTCCCTCTTTCCCCTTCCTATTTCCTCAGTGCTCGTGTCCTTCAGTTTCCTTGGTGTTTGTCTATTCCCACTCCCCGTATCCCCGTGCTTCCCCGTCACTCCACTCCGTTCTCTCTCTTATTTACAGTCTCTCAGGGACGTAGTCCCACGCACCTGAATGGTCACGCTTCTCCTGGAGCGTGGCCGGATGCTGCCGTGTGTCCTCCCGGTCGCCTGGAACAGGGCTGTCTTGGAATCGCCTCTCAGGGCCTCTTCCGATACCCAGAGGGTACCTCTGCTGCTGGTTCACCGTCGAGCTCTCCTCCTCGTCTCTCTCCTTCCCACCTCTGAACATCGAAAATGCTGACACAGGTTCCTTTGACCGACTGGCGTCCCGCCGCTGCGGAACGAACGACCAATCACCGGCAGCAGGACCAGGAAGCTTCGGGTCAGCAGTGGCAGAGTCAGCACAAGTGATAGCCATGTGCGGGCATGCAGGTTCTAGCCCGTCACAAGGGCACACAGAAACAGCTGAAACAATGGGTAGGGTAACCCCTGGGACCGTTTACCCTATTGGTTATGAAGTAGCCCCAACCTACAGTCTACTGGTAGGCATAAATGTGCCACTGTTGGACACCCACTTCAGAATACTACAGGACCTGTGGAAAGCAGAGGAAGAACTGCCCCTTCTGTTGTGACCTGTGAGAAGACTGAGTGGCTGGATCTGCTCCCACATGTACCCATGGACAAAGAAGTGGACTCCAAATGTGAGTTAGCTGACTTCCTGTTAAGCTACAGGACTACAAAAAGCTGCAACAAGCCCCATTTCCTGAAGAACCCAGCTGACCATTTCCAACTGGACCTGACCAGGACCCTGCAGGTGGCATCCACTGGAGTGAGCCTTGACTATCAAGTGCTAGTCTTGAGGTCTTGGAACCATTAGCTTCATCACAGTGTACTCCTTTTGACATCCAGAAAAACTTGGGACTTGGAAACATTTCGTCCGCCAAAAACCTCAGAGATTCAGGTCAAGCCTATTGAGTCAATCCAACAAGGATATGTTGCAGCTGGACCAAAGATTCAGGTTGCTTCAGCTCGCAGCAGATGCAATTTGTTCAGTGGAAAGTCAGAGAGAGGGTGTTGAGGAGCATGGAGTCCTCCTAGGTTACAGCTGCAGCCTTGCCACGGTGGAGGAACCTAAGCTCCAAGAGAAGTGACTAGGTCCAAATGTAGAAATTCGCACTGAGTGAAAGGGCCAAAATTGTTTAACCAGCGAGGGACATTCCTTGGGAGCAAATTATGAATTTATCTTGCTTGGAGCGTTCCTGCCAACTGTCAACAGTTTCACTGGGATCTCTTGCAGACCATTTGGGATCATGGAATCCTACTCGGCACAGCTTGCTGCCTTGCCCAGCTTAGGATTCTTGACTTCCATCTTAGAGACCACGTCAGAAGAAAACACTTCTGACTGGGTCAAACCTGGTTTCGAAATTCAACCTGTGTTCCATTGTGATCAACCTTAAATCGCCACTAGATGACCACAGTTTGTGCTTAATGCTTTTTGGTGCTATTCTAATTTACAACTTTAAAAATTCATATCTCCAGTTCCCGCTATTGAATTTTTGTCATTTTGGTGTAATTGGGTTCATTAATTTCGTTTCTATATGAATAAACTGGAGTGTGGTTTTTATTCTGATATGTTTTTGAATTTGTATCTATTTTGCCACTTCTAAATGCTTTACACATTTTTTTAATTTATTGTCTGCTCTGTGCCATAGCTAACTGGGGCTGGCCTCAGGTTTAAATTACTGAAAATCTACTGGACCTTACAAAATCACAGATTTATTACTTGTGGTGGACTTCCAACAACCCCAATTACTAATCTATTTTTTCACAGGTGTGAAATGTGTGTGCCAAGAAATAAAAGGATTGTTCCAGCAGACTGAGATGTTGGGCCCTCCGCACATCTTGTAGTCCCAATTTTCCAAACGTTCATTAAAGGCTGTGTCATTTACAGCAGTTGCAGTGGAACCCAATCTGTTTGTTAGTAACTCAATTTAAGTCAAAACTTCATATTACACTTGAGAGACACTGTTTTATCTCATGATGGAAGATAGTATGACATAATACAAGGTTGATACATTAGAGACGTAGACATATATCAACATCAATGCAGTATCTTCTAACAATTCCCAGGTTATAACATACCTTCTATTTTTCTCAATAATCTTTTTTTCATTTTATAGTGGGACTCCTGGTTTCCCCCCTATGAATATCACATGAGCATATGAAGAGTACTCAATGGTCACCAGCTTTCATCCCCATATGTTTTGCAGTTTTGACATTTCTAATTGAGTCAAAAGGATCTCTTGCAAAAATACAAGAGACACACTCCTTTTCAGGTGTGCCAGTACTTTATGCCATATGGCAGATGATGCCATGCCCTGAATGTTCCAGGTAGTGAATCTATATGTTATCTGCTGGCGCAAGGTGTGAGTTGAATGAGGCCAGCCATTCTCACTCTCTTCTTCTAGCACACAAATGTCCTAGAATGGTGATTGTCTACTATTGTATGGTGCATTTGCAGATACCGGCCCCTGGCCTGAACCCTAAAACCTACCCCATCCTGTCCTAAAAATGACACCACCCTCTCCTAAAAACTACCCTGACCCCGCCCCTAACCTAAACCCTAAAACCTGCCCCATCCTGTCCAAAAACTACTAGATCCCGTGCCCTAAACCCTAAAAGCTACATCTAACCCGATGGCTCTGGCCACACCCTGAACCCTAAAGTCTAACCCACTCTGTCCTAGAATGCCCCACTTACCCAGCTGCCACATTCATCTCCCGGATGTTCCTGCTGTGTGCCTGACCCACGCATATGCATGGTGCCTTAACCATGCATGTGCTCAGGCACATGCGTGGGTCAGGCAAGCATAGTAACACTTGTGTGGTTACAGCCTGCATGGCTCCGGCCATATAGAAAAGGCTGTTTCCCCTTTGGTCCTTATTTTTTGCTAAGGATTGGGCATTTGATTCTCTTGTGTGGGATGTGCTTTGGCCACTGAGACTGTTGCTACCTGGTCCTCATGCATATTGCATGGAGATAGTCAGGTTCAGTTCCTTCAATTTCTTCCAAGATTCCTCAGTGGTTTAGGGCTATTTGAGAACTGCAGATTATGCTTGCCGTTCTCCATTTTATTCAGTCCAGTTGTAAACTACTAAGACATCTGATCTTCATGGATAATCTTTAATTTGGCCGGAAAAAGTGACATGTACTGGATCTGCAAATCTCACAGTTTTTTCTTTACCTCTAGAAATAAACATCTCTGCACTTCCTCTGTTTAATCTAGGGATATTAGCACATTATCATTCTTCACCCTAAAGGTTCTTTGATTGTTACAATAGGATGTCGGAGTCACAATAATGCAACAACTTTACATTTGTTTTTTTAGGGATTGCTCCTAGCGGAGCAGGGCAATCATCACCCTGTGTAGTCTTTTGATTGTAAAGAACTTAGGGCCATATGTACAAATCTTTTTTGAGGTTGCAAAGGCCCAATTTGCGGTATTGGGCCAATAGCAACAGCAAAAAATAATTATGTAATGTACAAATGCCAAACTGGGTTTCAGTAAATCGTTACCTAATCACAATTAGGTTATATGATTCTGTAGTTGGAAGGGACGTGTTTAAACGATCCCTTACAAATACTGAATCTCAGTGACATAAATGAATGTTTTGCAACCAGATTTTGGGCCCGAATAATTAACATTCTACCATTTCTTCAAAGGAGGTGGTAACTCACTTGCAAATAAGAGAGGGTCTTCAAGGGACCCCTTCCCATTTGAGAATGTAAAGAAAAATATTTATTAAGAGCAGGGAGTGGCCCCACTATTTTTTTTAAATGTATCCCATTTTCCTTTTAGGAACATCTGCTGCATTCAGAAAAGAAGAATTACAGGCATACTCGTCTGCTGACCCCAGCAGGCCACAATCCCTGTGATGGCTGTCATTCCTAATGAATCACAAACTGTGACCTGCCTCATTAATAGCAACACAAAAGGATGATGAACTGAGTGCTGAAACTTTTCAAACACTCACCCCCAGTCACAGATCTGGGTTTAATCCATTGTTCTATTGCTCATGATGCCACCCCAGTTTTGATCCAGCCATATGCAAATCAGTCTTGACCCTGCTCCCCATGAGAACAGTTCATCCTGAACTGCCAGGCAGTCAGTCCAGGTCCTCCCTAGACAGGAAGTCAGCATCCTACGACTGGTTTAGGGTATCATCAGCCAGGCAAGCTGGAATCCAGTGGCACAGTGATTAAGGGGCGCACACCTGGGCATACCCTGGCCACTTAGGGCAACTTTACCAACACAAAAGGATGATGGATGGAGTGCTGAAACTTTTCAAACTCTCACCCTCAGTCACAGACCTGGGTTAAATCCATTGTTCTTTTGCTCACTATGCTATCCCTGTTTGGACCCAGCCATATGCAAGTCAGTCTTGACCGTGCTCCCCATGGAAAAAGCCCAGCCCGAACTGCCAGGCCAGGTCCTCCCTGGACAAGAAACAAGCTTCCTAGAACTGGTTAAGCCCAGATCTGTGACTGGGGTTGAGTATTTGAAATGTTTCAAACATTCACCCATCATCCTTTTTTGTTGCTAAAGTTGCTCCCTCAGCTGGCAACCTTCCCCTTTCTTTCTTTCATTCTTTCTTTTAAGAGAAGCCTTGGTTGTTCTTCCTCTTACCTCTCAGCTCCATCATACAAAAGGATTGTGAACGTATGTGTATATGGCTTCTCTCCCTCTTTTTCACAGTCACATTTCTCTGGATTGGACTCATGATGGTGCTGGATTGGCATCTGCCTCCGCTTTCAGTGTCCATCCCAGCTTGGTCCTGAGTCCCTCTACATTGCCTCCAGGGTTTTGTGCAGGAGTCTGGATGATCACTCTGGGGACCTCCGATCTTAACAGAATGAGCTGGATGCAATATTGATTGTGGCCACTGTGCAGCTCTGTGCAGGCCTTAATACAGTCTCATCAGCTCCCTTAGTGATAGGCACCCACAGTCAGTATAGGAGCATTACTGCCATTGGGTGGGTGCCTCTTTTACTTCGCATGTTGTGGCATGTCCATGATTGTGTGGATTTGCAGGACGGGTCAGCAGTGACCACAGACATGGTGAATTGTCAACCATATTACCCATCATGCCAAGCCATTCACAATTAAAGCTGAGCTTAGTATGCTAATGACATTTTATTTATGATATGTCTGTCCTGGATCCACTGCAACCAGCCAGACCTCCTTTACTCCAGAAATGATGAGACAGAAGTGTGGATGTCTGCGTCTTTGTTTTCTCTCATTTCCTAATCCTATTTTCCACCACTGGCCTTCATATCTTTTTTTATGTGGTGGTGGTGGGCAAGAGATGGAAAAAGCATCATTTCCATTGGATTCTGCACACAAGGCTAGTACAACCTGTCAGATTGTCTTGCTCGCATATCATCCAACATGATAGATGGATTTGAGGAATACTCTTTCTCAGTCATAGTCAAATTACTTCAGGAATTCAGTTTAGGTTAGAAAATAAGGTACTACATTTAGAGCTAACCTCCATTAAGCAGGAAATAGGCAAAGAAGAAAGTTTTGATTTGATTAACCTTGTTCACAGATGATAAAAGCTGCTCAGGTCCATGGGTTTTGTCACCTCCTTTGAGAGATACCACATTGTTTGTCAATTCTTGTTCCTCTGTGTTTCCAATCATGCCCTTAGCTTATCCAGAGAGGTTATCTGGAGATCGAAATATATTTCTATTACATCTTAATCAGTGTCAGTTTAATTTTTGTGTAAGCCTTTGACATTCACAGGCGGCTAAACCAATATGGCCTTTGACCTGCCACATGTAAGTATAAATGCCGTCAATTTGAATATTTGTTTAACAAAAGGAACTTACACTTTGCTATCAGCTCCACTGCTTTCTCTGATCAGATGCAGAAATTGTTTGATCGGAAGATGCATACTTTTTCTTTAGGAGCTGCTGAATCCAAACAAGGTCCAATGAGATTTATTATGTAATATTATCAGTGCTTAATTTGTAATAATGTAAGTGCCAGGCCTCTATTCAGGAGGCCAAAACAGCTTGCACCACCCATTGCCCTTGCCAGCGTTGCCAGTGACACTACCAGCAAAATTAGTACCCACTACGCTCCTACAAGTGTGGGAATTCAGACTATTCCAGGCCACCCACAATATAACAATGGTTTGGATTGCAGGTATTAGTCATTTGTATTGCGTATTGAATTATAAAACTGTTGTTGTTGTGATCATTTCAAAATTATACAGACAGCACCACCAGGTGGTAGACTGTGATAAGTGCCGGTGTCAGTAATTAAGTGCCAGTGCCGGAACCCACCAGCTCAAATTAGGCATTGACAATATTCAGTTGCCTGCTGCTTTAGACTGGTTGGCCTGAAGTGAATAAGGCAGCTTTATGTTATCAAGGCATCTAAAGTTAGTTGAAAGATGTCCTAGTGCAGGTAGTTACTTCTCCTGCTAAATGTGATGAGTTCTTAAAGTTAGTAGTATAGTTGGACCATTGTTTATCTGAATGTAAATAAGAAAAGACAAAAGTATTAATAGTCCAACTTAAGGCAGAAAAGAGAATGGTATTGGTGACTTGGAGCCAATTGAGTTAGGTGATGTAAGAAGGCATGTATATGAAAAAAGAGAGTGAATGAAGGTATATGCATGATTTGTCTTTGTATTGTAGAAGGTCAAGACATTTTGTAATCCAAGACATCTAGGAGTCAGTTGTAGACTGGAAAACTAGGTTTCTTGACAATGAAAGGAGTTGTCTTGTCAAATGAAGAACATAAATCATTAAATACAATGTAGTCAGCTGTGGCACACAAGAACATTCCTTTGAGATTACTTTTGTCAGAAGGTAATGAAAATGTGGTTTCAGAATTTTGAGATTCTGGAGCTGTGGATAATAAGGGCCTGATTTAGAGTTTGGGGAATGGGTTACTTCCATCCATATTACAAGTGCATTATATGCAGTGGCATGTGTTATACTGCAGATAGTCTATCCATCATGTTTGTTGAAGAGTTACCCATTCACCAAACTCTAAATCAGGCCCCACGTTTTTGCAAAAAGGTTTTACTAGGTCTCCACAGTCTCTAGCCTTTACACCATTATTTTTTGTATTCAAGAATGAAGGAGGGCTCAGAACTTTGAGAGTTTACACATATACCATATATACAATCAATTGAATCAGAGTAAATAATTATTACCTTTAGCCTTTGATGTCTGCTTTATTAGGCCAAATAAGAAATTCTAAAATATTCACTAAGTTGGAGCTAAAAGTAACTTACCATTTAGTTAAGGTACGAGAGGGTGATGAGTGGAAAATGGATTTTCGTAGTCTGTTTGAATTGCTCAAATGACAGGTCATGCCTTTAGGATGCTGCAGTCGTCCTTCAGCATTTAAATATTTTAATAATTAACTTTTGAGGATTCTTATGTGACCTGCCTTTTTATTTAGAATACACTTTAACCTACTCTGACACCTTGAAATATAGCATATCATATGTTAAGAAAATGTTGCAATGGTAAAGAGAGCCTCACCATTGTGCTAGAAAGGATAAGTGCCTCTTTCACACCACTACAGTGGAGAGTTCATTGTTACACTTGAGAGCATTAAGATGGACGAAAAGAAAGTAGCAGCAATAGTAGAATGGCCTACACCACCTCAGTTAATATAAACCAGAATTTTGGGGCTTTGCTATTTTTTATAGAAAGTATTTTCATTATTTTTCTGAGATTGCAAGGCCCATTACAGAGCCATTTTGGCAAATCACTTTGTTGTAGTCATCTGAAGATAATAAAGCACTGTATTTTTTTAAAGAGTACTTTTCTAGTGCCCCAATGTTACAACATCCTAATGTAGAATGGCCATTCTTTGATACTTCTCATCATACAATGGGAGGCATCCCACTCAAAGAGATCGAAATTCAGGGTAGGGTCATCTAGTAGCTATTTTGTCTAAGAGATAGTTACAGGCAACACTAAATTATCCTTTGAAAAATAGATAGATTATTTGTTAGGAGTGAAACATTATAGAGGGGTATACAGATGTTAGAAAATGTAAGTTCTTGAAGTTAACACCAGCATTTACAGCTGGAGAATTCAGGTGGAGTTACTGATTTCCTGACTGTGGTTTTGTGATGAACTATAGACCAGACCTAACAATGGTGATGCCTTGTCCTATCCTTCAGTATTCACCAGTTGGAGAGTGGACCCCAACTGACAGAAGATCCCCCAGTAATTTTATCTTGAAAGGGATGTGTGATCATTATGTTACATTAATCAATGCACATATGTTAGAACTGGAATTTCTGGTTGTCAGAAATCCTGTATGAGCAGGAACCACCACTTCTAACATTTATGTGATCAGCGGTGAGGATAGGACTTGTGTTTGTGCATTACCATATAGTAACTCAGTGTTCACTACAACTCTACACAAGAACAACTTGAGCCTTTTTCAATTCTCCCTGGCTGGCTTTTTGATTATGTCTCTCTCTGGAGTAGCCACACCTGATATCCCCAGGATGATTGATGAGTTAGTATAAATGTCTGTTGCATTTTGAAAGTACCACGTTGATATTTTTTTGCATTGAGACTTAATGTCAAGGTATGAGTAACAATGTAATGATTGTTAATAGATGTTTCTATCTAGGTTTTACCATCAATGTTACTGTGAATTTTTGTAGGAGATTGTATTTTTAGTGTCCTGAGGAATGTGGCAACATTGTGTATAAGCCACAAACGCATTGAGGTAATTTTATGTGCAGAATTCCCTTTAACAGGGGAACATGGTAGGTGCCTAGTGGTGTTAATCACTATGGGCCTGATTTAAAGTTTGGCAGATGGGTTACTCCATCACAAATGTGACGGATATCCTGTCTACCATATTACGATTTCCATAGGATGTTTTGGAACTGTAATACAGTGGATGGGCTGTCTGTCACGCTTGTGACAGAGTATCCCTATCCGCCAAGCTCTAAATCATGCCATATTTGTCCTTTTCAATGATTACATTGAACCAGCAATGTTTGAATAGATTTATATTTACTTTCTTATGTTTTTCTCCCTTTTTGTGATTTATTTTGGATAACATATATGAAATTTTAATTGTTACATATTCTATGCCATATTGAGGTGTGGGGAGTTTTATGTATTCATAAAACAACCTGCTCAATCTGAGAGAAATTATTTGTATGTGAACAAAGCTACCTGGAGGTTTCTTAATGTACAACACATAATACTAATTCAGATGACAGCATTAGGTGGCTATGTAGGTGATATTAAAGCTTTGTGCAAATTTGACTTTTACATGGTACGACTTTTGTATTGATGCTTCCTGAGTTATGAACTCTTGAGGTGTGAGCCTGAAAACTGAGAAGGTGAATGGTGTCCCCAAGGGGAAAACCTATTTTATTGAAGTCACACCGGCACCTGCAGGACTTGATTTTGAGCTGGCTAGCCTCAAGACCTACACTATGACACTATGAAGCAGCTCCAAAGTTTTTGCAAGGACTTCAACGTTTCTACAAAAGGCTTCACTAGGAAGGTGAAGTTATAGAATACTTTGAGGGACTGGGCGAAGACCCAGGCTGAAGGAGATGACAACCTAGAGGAGGAGCAGGAAATTCCTGAGGATGATGATGAGGAGGATGTCCTGAATCTGGAGCCTGAGGTGTCTCTGAAACTGCCTGTGGAAAGGGTCAACAGCTTATCAGGACCAGGAGTGGTTTCCAGACCAGAGAGCAGTTTATCCTCTATGAATCTGTCCCCAGAGGATGCGGCAGACAAGAGTGAAGAGAAAAAAAACTTAAATTGGAGCTTATGAAACTGGCTCTTGAGCAGAAGAAATTGGCCCAAGAGCTTAGTTTGAAAGAGCTGGATTTGAGAGCCCTGGAAGTAGGGTCGAGCAATGGAAATGCTTGCAGCATACCTACAGTATCCACTGGTGAGTCAAGTGTCCAGATTCTCCAGGATTTGGTGTCCTGCTATGTGGGGAAAAACATAAGCAAATGGTTTGCAGCCTATGACATGGCTCTGAGAGTGCACACGGCCCCAGAGGAGCTCTGGGGTGGTATTTGGTGGAGCCACATGCCCATTGTGGGAAGGGGTACACTTTTAACATTAGAGGTGGGGACCAAACACACTACACTTCTATGAAGGCCATACTAGTCACAAAGTTTGGGCTGACAGCCTAATATAGACTGACAAAGGTTCAGGGCCAGTCACAAGATTGCATCACAGAGTTCGGTGGATTGCTTGGACTATGCTAGCAAAGCACTTAAGGGCTGATTGAGAGGCGGCAGACTAGAAGATTATGAAGGGCTATAAACCTAATTTTGAAGGAACACATGCTTAATTATTGTTTTACAGAGCTGATCCCAGGAATCTTGCTGAAAAGGCAGACATCTGGGTCAGCACCAGAGTGTCTAAAAAGGTATCTTGGTGGACTCCCAAAAGGGTGGTCAAGGTTCCCATCAGAAGAAAAAGAGGGAAGATAAAAAGACAAGGTAATCTAAAAGCCCACAAAACAACTCACAAAGGAAAGGGTCTGATTGACATTCCCAATCTGGCCTCAAGAAGAAAAACTGGCTTGACAAAAGTCATCAGCCCTAGTGCTATCAGTGATACAGGGATGGACACTACAAAGGGGATCCCAAGTGTCCAAAAGGAGCACCAGTTCCCACTGAAGGGAAACCCCAAGGGGTGATTAGTGTAGCCACAAAGGAGGAAGAGGTTGTCCCAGTTAATGAGGGAGTTTTTAGTGGGGTACCCTAGAGTGTCTGTGTGACAGTGAAATGGTTCCTAAGATCCATGTGCCCTCTAATACTAGAAAGTATAGGCAACAGGTCACCATCAATGGGCATGGTGTGGAGGCTCTAAGGGACATAGGTGCCAGCACGGCTATGGTGAGTAGTCACCTGGGGCCACATGTAGTAAAGTCCGATTTTGCGAAGTGGAAATTGCGAGTTGGTGCGACTCGCAATTTCCGATTCGCAAAATCGGATGCAGTACGGTGTCTCAGACACCGAATGCGGGTCGCTATGGGGTCGCAAAGACCCACCTCATTAATATTAATGAGGTGGGTCGCTTTCTGAGACCCCATAGCGAGTCCCTGCACTCACAGGGATGGTGGCCTGCTGAAGTCAGCAGACCTCCATGTCTGTGACTGCTTTTTCAATAAAGCAGTTTTTTCCATTTTGCAGCCCGGTTTCCTTAAAGGAAAACGAGTTGCAAAATGAAAAAAATTACGAAACCATTTTGTTTAGTTTTTTCAGTGTAGGCAGTGGTCCATTGGACCACTGCCTGCTCTGAAAAAACCTTTATGACCACATTCACAAAGGGGAAGGGGTCCCATGGGGACCTCTTCCCTTTTGCAAATGAGTTACCACCAGTGTGACACTGGTGGTAACTGCGAATTGCTTTGCGACCGCATTCGCGGTCACAAAGCAATTCTGCATTGCGATGCGAGTCGCAAATAGGAAGGGAACACCCCTTCCTATTTTCGAGTCGCATTCACAAATTGCGAGTCGATACCGACTCACAATTTGTGAATGAGCGATTTTCGCAGTTTGCACCATGCAAACGGCTTCCTACATCTGGCCCCTGGTGTCCACAGAGCAGGTGATTCCCCATGCATTCCACCAAGTTGTGGTGGCTGACAACAGAGAGGACCAATATCTTTTGGCTCTTGTTCCATTTGAGTTGGGGGGTTCAGGATTTCTGAAAGTTGCAGTAAGCCCTGCCATGACTGTGGTTTGTCTGTTGGGTAGTGACATTGAGTCCACTATCTAGAAAGAGATTTAATTTAAGGCTCATGTGGAGATGCTGGGGTTACCTGTTTGGATCAGTGCTACCAAAATGTCTGTGGCTGCCCTGGAGGAGAGTCTGAAAGGTCTTGAACTTGGAATAATGGCCCAGTAAGCTGCTAAAAGGGGAAAGGCAGAGGGTGTTGGAAACTAGTCCCTGGGTGTACCCCCAGTAAGATGGATGGGTCACCTGTGGTGGCCATCTTGGAGTCAACTGAGAAGGGCACTGCTGCCCTTGGTGACCTGCCTACACTTTCTGGATGGCATGTAGAAGGAGCCCTCACCAGGAAGGAGTTCTGTAGGGCACAAAGGGAGTGTCCAACCCTTGAGGGCATGAGGAGCCAGGCTGAAGCTCAAGAAGCAGGTGATGTGTTTGAGAGCTATCACATTTACTGGAAGGCCAACCACCTTTAAAGTGAGCCTAATGCTTCTGTGCCTGGGACAGCAGGGGCCCAGGTGGTCCCCCAATGCTACAGGGCCTTCCTACTGGAACTGGTCCATGAGATTCCTCTGGTAGGACACTTGGGCCAGGACAAGACATTTGCAAGGCTTGCCCCACACTTTTATTGGCCTTAGATCAGAACTTCCCCAGATGCATTCCGTAGGGTGTGCTACCTGCCAGGCCAGTGGGAAGACAGGGCGAGGCTGAATGCCTCCCTTAACCCCTTGCCTGTCATTGGCACACCCTTGGAGCAGGTGGGCATCAACATTGTTGGGCCTATGAATCCCTAGACTACCTCAGGTCACAGGTTTATCCCGGTCTTTGTGGATCATGCCACTAGATACCCAGAGGCAATCCCTTTGAGGACCACAACTGCACCAAAGCAGCAAAGGCCATGATGGAGATTTTCAACCAAGTGGGTTTCCCCAAGGAAGTTGTGCCTGACAGGGGCCCAAATTCATGTCTTCTTACATGCAGTGAATGTGAAAAGAGTGTGGGGGTAACATGCAAGTTCTCCACTCCTTATGAGCTGGTTGTAAGGTTCAACAAGACCCTCAAAGGCATATCCAGAGGCCTTCCTGAGGCCTTGAGGAAAGAGTGAGATATCCTTTTGCCAAGCCTGTTGTTTGCCTACAGGGTGGTACCTTAGAAGGAAGGGACTTTAGCCCCTTTGAGCTTCTGTGTGGGCACCCTGTCAAAGGACCTCCAGGTGGTTAGGTGCCTGCTGGCTGAGAACATCTTACAGAAGCCTGCAGTTTTGTGGGACCCCCTTCCCCGGACTGTAGCTTGCGGGATGCATGACCCACCCCCCCTTGGCCCCTTTATTCAAGTACCAAAGTGATTATTCAACATTGGCTCCACTGGGCAGAGGATAGCAGCATCATCTACCTACACGTGGGCAGGTGAACTCAGGAGAGTGCCTATTTGCGTCTGGGAGCTCTGGCCATCATTATGACTTCGGCGGTCTACAACGTAGACCGCCGAAGTCCCTCCAGCCACAAGACCGCCAGTGATGGCGGTCATCAGACCGCCATATTATGACTACTGGCGGCTCTCCGCCACAAATTGGGTGGAGAGCCGCCAGCAGCCATACTGGCAGTTGGCGGTGCAATGGAGGTTGCTCCGCTGGTGCCAACACAACACCGCCACGCCTTTTATGACTTAGTAGTAGGCGTGGTGGTGTTGTGTTGGCGGGGCGCTGGCGGCAGAACAAGCCCCATGGACCTTCCAAGACGATCAACGCGACCACCAGGTAAGGTGATCGATCGACAGGGGAGGGGGAGAGGAAGGGGGGTGTTGAGTGTGTGAATGGGGGTGTGTGTTTGTGTGAATGGGGGATATCGCGTGTGTATGTGTGCGTGTGTGAATGCGTGTTTGCTGGGTGTGGGGGGTTTCGTGGCCATGTGTGCATGTTTGTGTGAATGAGTGTGCGTGTATGTGTGCATGTATGTATGTATGTGTGATGTGTGCCTGCGTGGATTTACGGGGGTAGGGGGGTTTGGAATGGGGATCGGTGGGGTGGGGCATTTGGAATGGGGATCTGGGGTGGGGGGTGTTTGGAATGGGGATCGGGGGCAGGGGTGTCATTGCTTGGGGGGGTGCGGGGGGCTTCAGATGGGGTCAGAGGTGGGGGGAGGGTCCCACATGGAGGAGAGAGGTTGGTGAGTCCTGCAGTGGTGACAGGAATGAGCATTCCTGTCACCAGTATCGTTACTGCCTGGGATTCCGTGGCGGGGCTGCCGCCACAGAATCCCTGGCGGTAAGGATGCTCAAAATACAGCAAGTAGTATTAGGTGGACGGCCGGTTCAAAGGTGGTTAACCTTCGGCCAGACGGTCCTACCCCTCTGGCGGTACAGGTGGTGAACTGGCTGCAATACAGCCAGTTCACATCAATTATCATAATTTGGTGGTCCTGCTCCGCTACGCTGTCGCGCAGTCTGGCCGCCACCGCTAGTGTGTTGGAGCAGGACCACCAGGGTCATAATGATCCTCTATGTCCATAGACTCAGGCAGGGTTTGGATGTGGAGGGTGACATACTGGTCATGTCTCGGGAATAATTGGAGGCACTATGTGATAAGTTGTTGTTAGGTGTTGAAGAATGCCTAGAACCCAATTAACAGCAATTGGACAAAATATTATCTAAGATTAGAGACTTGAGGGATACACCCGTACAAAACCATTTAAGGCCTGAGTCTGGCCAGCAGCCTCCGGTCGTTAGGGAAAGTAATGCCATGGGGGTGGGAGGGTCAACATCCAACCCAAAGAGTGTGCTTGCTTCCAAAGGATATTAATTGCCCTTCAAGTGTGAAAGAAGGCATAGGACAAGATCAACTAGGCAAAGGGGTGGGGGCCAAGGTGGGAGGGGGGTGGTTGGGGTGACCTGAATAGAAAGGCCTGTAGCGCTGGGGCAGTAGAAGATTATATTTAAGTTGGCCTCAGAGGCTTCCCTGAATGTTGCTATATTGACTAATGTTCCACGCCTGGCAGAAGGGATGAGGGAATCATATGGTCAGGTGAAAAATAAAATGCTGCACTGGTTATGTTCTTATGTTGGTTTTTCTTATGTAGATGCATGGCAAATCCTGATGGTTAGGAGAGTTGTCTGGGTAGGTCCATTGCCCAAGTCCTTCAGGGGGGACTGTGGTGTTGTTAACTTTAGAGACCCATCGACTGAACTTTGTCTACTGGCCTCTATTATACGATCAAAACAGGCAGGATGCAATATAGTTCTGAAACCCCTGGGCTTTATCGATCAGCATTTGAGGAAGAGAGGTGGTTCATTTGACCAGCTATCAAGAATAGGTCAGTGCAGTAGATTTCAGGGGACAGACTGTGGCCTAGACAGCAATTTTGCACCACCCAACCCTGCATCCCCATTAGCAGAGGTAAATTGACTCCCTCCCATCCAAGAGTGTCCTGGCCAAGAGCAGGGAGTGCATATAGGTATCCTTGGTGCAACGTCGAACTTGAGCAGAGATAGGTTAGTAGAGTCCCCGACCCTTACAGTAAATGAGGGAAGACTTGAACACAAGACTCTGGTGGTCATTACGACCCTGGCGGATTACTTCCGCCAGGGCCGCGGGATGCGGTGGCACCGCCGACAGGCCGGCGGTGCCCCGCGGGGCATTCTGACCGCGGCGGCTTAGCCGCGGTCAGAGAAGGGAAACCGGCGGTCTCCCGCCGGTTTCCCGCTGCCCCCAAGGAATCCTCCAAGCCGGCGCAGCTTGCTGCGCCGGCTTGGGGATTCCGACTCCCCCTCCCGTCATCCAGTTCCTGGCGGTTCTCCCGCCGGGAACCGGATGGCGGGAGGGGGAGTTGCGGGCCCCTGGTGGCCCCTGCAGTGCCCATGCCAACGGCATGGGCACTGCAGGGGCCCCCGTAAGAGGGCCCCAAAATGTATTTCACTGTCTGCATAGCAGACAGTGAAATACGCGACGGGTGCAGTAGCACCCGTCGCACCTTCCCACTCCGCCGGCTCGATTATGAGCCGGCTTCATGGTGGGAAGGTCGTTTTCCCCTGGGCTGGCGGGCAGCCTTTCGGCGGCCGCCCGCCAGCCCAGGGGAAAACTTGGAATACCCTCCGCGGTCTCTGGACCGCGGAGCGGTATTCCTGACGCGCAACATTGGCGGGCGGCCTCCGCCGCCCGTCAATGTTGGAATGAGGGCCTCTGTGTCAATCACCTTCACTGTTGCCCCAGATCTTTTTGCTAAATTGGAACATTGCAGGAATTCCTGCAAATCAAGAGATCCAGATTGGGACACCTTTGTGGATATCCATGAAATATGTTTCTTCTAGTAAACATGGTCACTAGAGCAGGTGAATAGGTGTGGTTACAAAAGCTACAACATACCAGCCATTAAACCAAGTGCTGGGCCTCCCTCCGGTGGGTTCCTAGTGTTGGTGGGGGCCACTCTTTCCCATACAGTGACATCCATATACCTGGATTCTCTGGATGCAAAGGTTATTTTTATTAGGGGCCAACTCCCATCCTCTAATGCTCATTAATATCTACAATAGGAGCACACGCCATAGACAAGAATCACAAGTGCTACATCTCCTAGATAAAATACTAGGAAGGTATTTAAGTACCCATTATATGATTGTTGCTGGGGATATAAACTTGACATTTGAACCAAATAGTAGAATTTGGCGTGGGACATTCCAGACCTAGGCCCTTCAGATCAAGACCTCTTTCAAGAGCAGTGTTCCAGGTCATGGACCTTACTATTGCCCATGGGCTCAGGGCATGCAATGGCCACTCTTCTTCAGACAAATGCTTAGCCCCGACCTTTAGAAGGGGAGTTTACCATAGTACAAATAGAGAACATTCGTCTAGATGTAAGAATGTGGAGCAAGTTGGGTGATATGGCCATAGTGGAGAGGGATGAGAGTGACGACGATCCATTTCCATTAGGGTTAAATGTCTGAGTGACCATTCCTAGACCCACTGATACTGCTGAAGGCCAATGACAGATTTTAGCCATGGATAACAGAAGGAACATGAGATGGGAAGTAGTAAGCTCTTTGCCTAAACAAGACATGGCCCTGTATTCAGTCTTGGTGACCCACACAGAGAGAATGTGTGTATGCTGACGAAAAAATTATTTGGTTTCGGCTGAGCACTATATGGCATTTGATAAGCTGAGGAATATTCTGTCTAACGTGGGGTGGGTCCAAAACATGAAGAGGATGGTTTAATCACCAGTACAAAAAGGAAAGGCTAATTTAGATCTCCTGCAAGCCATAAAAGGAGGGGATACCCAAGTTATCAGGGTGCTAAGGGTGAACTACCGGGCAACCCTGACAGCAGCAAAGGCAGAATGGGATGAGGCCCTCTGGGTGGATCGATTGGACACTACAGTAAATAATGGCCCAAAATGATCCAAAAACGTTTTGGTCTTTAGTTAGCAAGAGTGAAGGAAATGTGGGTATTTCTGCAGAAAATGTCCATTCTTCCCAGTGAGGGGGATGCACATTTGGGGAGAATGCTGAGTTTGGACACTATTAGTACAGTGCAACTTGTGTGGGGAACTTATTGTGGTCTTTGTGTTGTGAGGCGATTGTGTTGAGTACCTTTCAGTGAAGGAAAGGATGGTGGTTATCACAGAGTGCTGATGTTAACTGAATTCAGGCTGCCATACCCATAGAGGATGTTTTATGTTGCAGAGCACTTTCCTGTGGTTCACTTATGAGTTATTTATCTGTGATCCTAATTAAGGGTTGTATGTTCCCCTAAATGTCCATGTGAAAGAACAGGGCAGATTTTTAAGAGCACAATGGCACATGTCTATGGATTCATGGGTACTGTGTTGAAGGTATTAGATTTCCATCTGTGTATAAGTTGCTTAGAGTAGGGAACGATAAAATGTTTTGTAGCTCTATGCTTATTTTCCAGAAAAGACTGTCTAGTGAGGACGCTTGAGGTAGTTAATCTAGATATAGGGAGAGGTGTCATTGCACATGTGATTACTTTTTTCGAATTCAAGGTTTGCTATCAAAGTACAGAGATTTGATTAAGCAGAGATATTGCTAATGTATCTCCAGTGACATTACAGTAAGAAATACTATTCAAGTGGCATGCCTTTGAAGACATCTCTTTATCTTATGGAGATTCACTATTGCCTGCAAGACCTTGATCCCAGAAGTGATGAGGCAGGCTGTGGCACTCTGTATCTGTTTCTCTCTCATTCCACTGGCCTTCAAATCCTAGTGCATGTAGTCATTCGTAGGAACTATAAGATATGAAAAAGAGCATTACTTTATTGAATCCTGTGGAAAAGGTCAGTGAAGCCTGTTCCCTGTGAGAAGATGACAGCGCATATCTAGAGTTTTCACTCACCACGCAGAAAGGCATTTTACGTAATGCTGTGCGATCCATACCAGCATTTCTGCAGCTATAGAAAACCTAGGAGGCATTCCAGGGCTCATCTGGAGCAATGACCTGAAACGGTGGTGGCTATGGCCTGGATAGTCCAAGGATGCAAGCATGGCATTCTCTTTCTTGTTCCTGTGAGAAGCCATATCCCTGAATTAATCTTGCCTATAAAGATGGTTGCTTTTCTATTAGTTGTTTCATGACATTCCCAGTTCAAGATGGTGCTAAACATTTTCTGTGATGTCAATTCCTACTTGGCTTAT
This sequence comes from Pleurodeles waltl, assembly GCF_031143425.1. Classification (NCBI taxonomy): domain Eukaryota; kingdom Metazoa; phylum Chordata; class Amphibia; order Caudata; family Salamandridae; genus Pleurodeles; species Pleurodeles waltl. The sequence goes on along the minus strand of NC_090447.1, from coordinate 1,400,013,034 downwards.
AGATATGTAAATGGCATTGCCCTGAAATGGATGTATGGTATGATAATGCATTTGTTTATTATTCTTTATCCCTTCATTACCCACTCAGGTGCCTTTTGTGCCTGATTTTTCTTGTAGTCTTTCTGCAACAGTATTACTTCTTGACATTCTTGTTTATTGAAGACTTGTGTTTGACTCTTTCACAATCCTGATTTAGAGTGGTTTTCCAGCCTTGCATATCAATTCCTCTATCATCCGTCATGTTCAATCAAGCATTACTGATATTGATCTGCCCTTTATTGCCTTTTTCTCCTACCTCGGCCCAACATGTATATTAGTGTGCAAGTTAGCACCACGGCTACAGTCTGAAAACCAGATGGGCCTTTTTCTTCATATAGTATGATGTCATTAAAAAGTATTTTCCTTCGATGCATTATCCAGAATTATCATCTATCTATGATTTGTTCTTACTATGGTGTTAGAATTGTTTTGTCTTTCCACGAAAGGGTTAAAGAAGCTCCAAAAAATCCAAATGATTTAGATGAGCGTCATCCTAAGACACCTCTTAAACAATTTAATGATTTTTATTTCAGTTGGAAGCCTGCTTTCAAATAACTACAGGTTGATTTGAGATGTGTCAGGCTTCAGCTATTTAAGGCCATATGGGAGTTAATATCACATTAGATCTGGTTGTATGATCCTGTTGATGGCATACTGGTCATTATAATGTTCAGCAATGTGTCCCTTCTTGTCCTATTTCTGCTAAAATTAAATCTCTCCATTTCAATCCTTTTGGATATCTGCAACCTTCACCCATGGTTCCTGAACATGGTGTACAATCTCTACTAACTTTATATTGGCTCATCCATCCTCAGAAAGGTCTTGGCTTATATTAGTTACAGTTGACATATTTTTAAATATGGCCTGTTAGAAATGGGGTCTCTAGTTGGCAGCGGTATTAACCGTTGTCCAAATAGGGACCACAATCCTAGTCACAATAAGTCACACACAATCCACATTATCCTTTGCCTACCCTCTGGTAGCTTGACACTGAGCAGTCAGGCTTAACTTAGAAGGCAATGTGTAAAGTATTTGTGCAGTAAATCATACTGTAACACAGTGAAAACACCACAAAAATACCCACACAGGTTTAGAAAAATATAGGATATTTATCTGATTAAATTAAGTTTTAAACGAAAAAGATTCAATAAGCACAAGCTGAGATATCACTTTTGCAGGATTAAAAAGAGTCTTAAATCTTAGAAATCAACAGTTGTCTCTTGTTGCACAAAGTACCCGGTTTGCCTCAAAAATAACATGCACAAAGACTGCAGAGGAGATCTGTGGAAAAATAGGGTGTGCGTCAGTCTTGGTTCCTCACTGAGTTGAGGGGATCCTTTTGAAGCCCAAGGATGATACGGGGAAATCCTTGGTGTTTGGGACAAATTCACAGGCATTCTGTCGATTCTTCAATCGGGAACTCGGGCTGTGTCGTTCCGGCTCGGCTGTGAGGCAATTTCCTCGTCGCACCACAGCTGTGTGTCGTTTCCAGCAAGCTGTGCGTTGATTTTCAGTGCACAAGGAGTTTCCTGAAGAGATGAAGTCTTTTTGGCCCTGAGACATCAGAAAACAGGAGGCAAGCTCAATCCAAACCCTTGGAGAGCACTTCTCGTCAAAGTCAGAGAGCAGCAGGGCAGCAGGGCAACAGCAGGGCAACAGTCCTTCTCAGCAAAGCAGTCCAGGTGAGTTCTTTAGGCAGGAGGCAGTCTCTCTTGACAGGTTGCAGGTTCAGGTTCAGGTCCAGAAATGTCTGAGTTGGTGGGGTCAGGGACCCAGTTTATGTACCCAAAAATGCTTTTTCAGGGGGGAGAAGAGTAGTTTTGAAGTACACAAGGTCCCCTTTCAGTACGGGTCTGTCTGCCAGGGTCCCAGTAGGACAGTGGTCTCCAAACGTTTTAATGGCGCCCACCGAATTGAAAAATAAAAATCATTGGGCCCTCCTCAGAATTTTTCACAATTGTTTTATAAAGATGGCAATGTTTAAGTATGTCTAGACCAATTTAAACATTGCAGTTAAGCACTGTTACCTTTTTAAAAATGTGATACAAGATTCAACCTTACCAATAAGGAGGATTTTCTATTACCATTCTGGCCATACTAAATATGACCTGGTTACCCCTTTCTGATCCACTTAAACAGTATATGAGTGTACCCCTAATGCTATCCTATGGAAGGAGCAGGCCTCACAGTAGGGGAAAACAAATTTAGGAGTTTTCCACTACCAGGACATATAAAACACACATGTACATGTCCTACCTTTTACCTACATAGCACCCTGCCCTATTGCTTACCTAGGGCCTACCTTAGGGATTACTTTTATGTAGAAGAAGAGGAGTTTAGGGCTTGGCAAGTACTTTTAACTGCCAAGTCAAATTGGCAGTGAGACTGCACACACAGGCCTTGCCATGACCGGCCTTAAGAGGCTACTTTTGTGGGTGGCACAACCAGTGCTGCAGGCCCATTAGTAGCATTAAATTTACAGGCCCTGGGCACATGTAGTGCATTTTACTGGGGACTTACAAGTAAATTGAATATGCCAATTGGGTATGAGCCAATGTTACCATGATTGTAGGGAGAGAGCACATATACTTTAGCACTGGTTAGCAGTGGTATAGTGTCCAGAGCCCTAAAGCCAGCAAATGAGGTCAAAGAAAGAAGAGGAGGTAGGCAAAAAGTTTGAGGTGACCCTGCAGAGAGGCCAATTCCAACATTGCTTGTTTCTCAACCTTTTTCTAACATGCATTGTTAAACCTGACCGCCTTAGGGTGGTCACCCCTAACTTTTTGCCTGCCTCCCTTCACTTTTTGGACACTGTTTTGCTGCTTTTTAGACTCTGAGCACTATACCACTGCTAACCAGTAGTAAAGTGCATATGCTCTCGCCCTTTAAACATGGTAACACTGGATCATACCCAATTGGACTATTTAATTTACTTATAAGTCCCTAGTAGAGTGCACTATATGTGCCCAGGTCCTGTAGGTTAAATATTACTAGTGGGCCTGCAGCACTGATTGTGCCACCCACCTAAGTAGCCCCTTAACCTTGTCTCAGGGCTTCTATTGCAAGGCCTGTGTGTGCAATTCCCCTGCCAATTCGACTTGGCATTTAAAAGTACTTGCCAAGCCTAAAACTCCCCTTTTTCTACATACAAGACACCGCTAAGGTATGCCCTAGGTAACCCATAGGGCAGGGTGCTTTGTAGGCAAGAGGCAGAACATGTACCTATGTAGTTTACATTTCTTGGTAGTGTAAAACTCCTAAAATCGTTTTTACACTGCTGTGAGGCCTGCTCCCTTCATAGGCTAACATTGGGACTGCCTCATACATTGTTTGAGTAGTGGCTGCTGAGTAGGAAGGTCATATTTAGTATGCCAGAATGGTGATATGAAATCCTGCTGACTGGTGAAGTTGGATTTACTATTACTATTTTAGAAATGCCACTTTTAGAAAGTGAGCATTTCTCTGCACTTAAATCTTTCTGTGCCTTACAATCCACATCTGGCTGGGTTTAGTTGACAGCTCCTTGTGCATCCACTCAGACACACCCCAAACACAGGATACTCAGCCCCCCTTGCATACAGCTGCATTTTGAATGGGTCTTCCTGTGCTGGGAAGGCGGAGGGCCTGCTTTCACACAAAGGACTGCCACACCCCCTACTGGGACCCTGGCAGACAGGATTGAACTGAAACGGGACCTGGTGTACTTTTAAGTCTCTCTTTGAGGTTTCCCTCACTTCAAAGGCACATTTGGGGATATAAACATGGCCTCTGCCCCTTCCAACTCAGACACTTCCTGGAGAAGAAAACTGGAACCAAAACCTGCATCCTGCCAAGACGAACTGCCTGGCTGCCCAAAGGACTCACCTGACTGCTTTCTGTGAAGGACTGCTGCCTTGCTGTTGCCCTGCTGCCTTTCTGCTCTCTGGCTGTGGTGAAGAAGTGCTCTCCAAGAGCTTGGATAGAGCTTGCCTCCTGTTCCCTGAAGTTTCAGGACCAAAAAAATTTCTCTCTTGCAACTGGACTCCTTGTGTGGCGAAAATTTGACGCACAGCTTGCTAAAACTGACGCACAGCCTGCCCTGCGGTGAGAAATTCACTGCACGCCAAACCGGATGATGCAGCCCGACTTCCAGAGGGGAAATCGACGCAGCGCCTGCCGTGTGGGAAAAAATTACACGCAACGCCCACTGGATCGACACAGGGCTTGAGACTTCGCTCCGCAAGACCAGGATTCCACGCACAGACCCCCGGGCGCCTGAAAACCCTGCAACCCGAAGAGGATCCATGACCGAGCACCAGAAATCAACGAACAGTCATCCCTGCGTGGAACCTAAACGACGCATCACTGTTTGCGGCCCGAGAAATCGATGCACACCCTTTTGTTTCCACGCTTCTCCTCCTCTGCGGCCTTTTGCAGAGATTTTTCATGCGAACCAGGTACTTTGTGCTTGAAAGAGACTTTGGGGGTCATTCTAACATTGACGGGCGGCGGAGGCCGCCCGCCAATGTTCCCCCAACAGAACACCGCTCCGCGGTCAGAAGACCGCCGCGGTGATTCTGTGTTTCCCCCTGGGCTGGCGGGCGACCGCCAAAAGGCCGCCCGCCAGCCCAGGGGGAAACAGCCTTCCCACGAGGACGCCGGCTCAGAATTGAGCCGGCGGATTGGGAAGGTGCGACGGGTGCAGTGGCACCCGTCACGTATTTCAGTGTCTGCAAAGCAGACACTGAAATACAAGGTGGGACCCTCTTATGGGGGCCCCTGCAGTGCCCATGCCATTGGCATGGGCACTGCAGGGGCCCCCAGGGGCCCCGTGGCACCCCCTACCGCCATCCTGTTCCTGGCGGGAGACCCGCCAGGAACAGGATGGCGGTAGGGGGTGTCAGAATCCCCATGGCGGCGGAGCGCGCTCCGCCGCCATGGAGGATTCTCAAGGGCAGTGGAAAGTCGGCGGCACACCGCTGACTTTCCGTTTCTGGCCGCGGCTGAACCGCCGCGGTCAGAATGCCCAGCGGTGCACCGCCAGCCTGTTGGCGGTGCTACCGCGGTCATTCGCCCTGGCGGTTTTTACCGCCAGGGTTAGAATGACCACCTTTGTTTGCTTTAAAAAGACTTAAGACACTTCATATCACTTTTCAATGATATCTCTATATTTACTTATTTCATCTTTGATCGTTTTGACCTACAAATATCCAGATAAATATTATATATTTTTCTAAACACTGTGTGGTGTATTTTTGTGGTGCTATATTGTGTTATCGTATAATTTATTGCACAAATACTTTACACATCGCCTTCTAAGTTAAGCCTGACTGCTCAGTGCCAAACTACCAGAGGGTGGGCACAGGATAATTTGGATTGTGTGTGACTTCCCCTGACTAGAGTGAGGGTCCTTGCTTGGACAGGGGGTAACTTGACTGCCAACCAAAGACCCCATTTCTAACAAGCATGTTTTGTCTCTGTGGTTTACCCCATGTTTTTATTTCTCCTTTTCATTCCATAGTAAATCTGTGCTTCCAGCACCTTCTGATTTTATGAACTATTTCCAGTAACAAAAACAACTGGTTTTGGAAAACCTATAACATTTTAAAATCAGCATGAAAGGACATGCAAAGGAGTCAACCTTTGCCTAAATTACCTACTGTGAAATAAATATATTTTTTTGACAAGCATTATTCGTCTCTGTGGTTTACAACAAGCTTTTATTTCTGACAGAAGTCAGTATCTTGGGTTTTTGAAAAGCTGTTTAGAATGGTTTACTAATTGAACAATCTCTTTCATTATGAATACTACCTACAGTCTAATGGTTAAACAGAAGAAACTAATAAAGGTCTGGTACAGTACCTTTGAGTTTGCTTCAATTCTATTCAAATGAATGGGGTTCATGTTTACAGAATTGCGGTATAATGTTGTAACTGAAGGCGCTACCAAAGTTTGCCATTTTTCTTCTGCAAAAGTTGTCATCCAAGAGTTTTCAATTTTTCATTGCATTTCTGCTCTTATGAACCATTTTCAGAAACAAAAACAAATAGTTTTGGAAACCCTATATAATTTTAAAATCAACATGAAAGAACATGTTTACAAGCCATCTCCAGCTTCTTCCTGTTGTTAGTTTATTGCTAATTATGTTTTGACCACAACAGTTTGACCTATTTGTAGTTGCTCATCAGATTAATCCCCCAGCCTTTTATTTAATGTTGCATAGCTCTTGGAGAATCCATCCAATATTTAACTTTGGGGAACTGAAACTATATGTTCAGGATTCTTACATCTATTTACCTTCAGATCTACTACCAGTTATGGTGCAAGAGTTACCAGAATATGAGATTCAAGAAATCTTCAATTCATTTTTAAGTCGTCCTCACTTTTTGATTCATTGGAAAGACTATCCCCTCCAGAACGTGCTGTTGGGAAGATGCTTCTGCAGTTCATGCCATCTTGGGTTTTTTCCAGCAGCATTCTGACAGGCCTAGATCCTTGGGATGGGGCATATTGTTACATCTGCACTGGGAAGTCACCAGAGATAGTGGAATGTTAGTTGGACTCCACATCCTGCCAGAAGAAGGCAGGTTTTCACTGGTCTCTCAGGTTGCGTTGTATTTGCATAAGAATGGAGTCCTGAATACAATCATCCATCAATTTGATCATAAAGATATGCTCAATGACAATGCTGATAAGGATAAAATGTGTTCTGCTGTCAGTTGGTTAACATTCGACTTCCAGCAAGTTGGTGAAGCAATAATCGATAGTCCTTCAGCCCAGGCCCCTGGTCCGAATGTGGTTACGAATGACCTCCTAAAACCAATAGAGATCTTTTGGCTCCACGTCTACAATAGAATGTATTTTTTTAAATGGTAATTTCTGTGATGCAAGTTATTATGGGTTGATTTCGCTCATAGACTCCATTGGGTAGAGTTGTGAGAACAATTGTAAACAGTATGATTCAGGAATGAGGAAAGGAAAATAACATCATGATTCCAGTGCAATTTTGCTATAGAGAAGGGCTGGATACCCTGGAACACTGCTTAAACCTTCACCTCATAATTAGGAAATAATCGGTTGCAAGAGAGTGCCCTTTATAGTTAGCTTTTATGGATCTCCCATCTCCTTTTGACTGGTTAACTGTCATGATTCTGGTCCTGCCCACATCAGTTAGGTTAGTGTAGTGGTGTAGGCTAGGTTTATTCCTTCATACCTGATGTTGCTTGCTCCTGATTCCTGAATAATGTTGTCCCTTGTTTGTGTTTAGTGTTGTCCTTTGTTTGTGTTGCATGGTTTGCAGGAAGTTGCAGAAGTTTTGCGAGACCTCGGCAAGTCATGGTAACCCTGTTGGATGTGGAACGCGGAGTCCACAGCTCCAAAGCCGCTTTAAGATGTCACAGTGGGAGCGATCATATGGCACACAAGGAGACCCTTATTCTGCTTCACATTCAGAAGGCCCGAAATGCGGCTGCTTGGCTCCAGTGTTAAGACGCATACCTCACCATCAGGATCTCAGCGTTTGTTGAAGAACCTCTTGTGAAAACCTACTGGAGCTCAGCATAGTCCTTCTGTTGCTACGCAAGCAAGTACTGGATTCTGCAATAAAAGCGCAAACAAATGTTGGCTTCTGCAAAAATAGTGCATGCACGCACTGGCCTTATAAATACTCATGCATGCTAGACTGTACCTTGATGATTGTGCACGCAGACTTGTATTAAAATACAAGCGCATGTCAATATATATATCCATGAATACATAGTGCATGCTAATACCTCACTATCATTTATGCTCCTACCCCTGAACTACCGTTATGCAACATGCTTCAAATGCATCTCCTTCAGTGAGCTTGGCACCAGTTAATCTGCAACTGGGTTTTTGACACTTTGGGTCTGATTTAGATCTTGACAGTAATGGTCCCGCTGTTGATTTTCCATCAGATTTCCCCTACGCCGCCTTGGCAGTCTGCCGGCTCTATTTAGATGTTGGCGAGCCCGTAGACGAAAGACCGCCGACGAACGGCTGTCATTGCCATGAATCACAAACCGCATTGACGCCACCATAAGCAAAAGTGGTGGGACACAACTGTGGCAGCTAAACCTCAACACCTGAGTTGGCTGATTGGGAGAGATTAAAACTACAAAACTCACCTTTTTCAGAGTTTTCTAATTTCCTGCCACCAGACGCCACCATATCGATCCTAACTCGAAATGTGTCCATAATGGGTGTGTACAATAATTTTCCCTAAACTATCATATAAAATACATAAACAGTATACCCAATAGGAACTACATAAATCCATGGTAATGTAGCAATTGCTCTACAAAATGATTCAAGCAGGTGTACACAGAATCTACAACCAATGTTAACTCTGAACTGCAAACATGTCAGAGATGTATGAAGGCCAGTCACATGTCCCCTTGGTTTGCACAATTTATGACAAACATTGGATGCCATTCAACTTTAAAGTGTTAGGTTCCCTGTGTAATGTACTGTATATGTGTATCATATAGTAAGACTGTGTTAAACTAAACACACATGCATTCTCCAGTCATAGAAACAGAAAAACATATTTTGGTGTAGGTGTCCAATAACATGATGAATGCTAGAACCTACATTAACAAGTCCATCACAAATGTACAACACTAATGTATACATTCAAAAGATATCTAACAATTAAAACCTGTGCTTGTCACTGTTGCAAATGAGAGTAAGTGCATGGGATACATAATAGCAGAAATAACGTCATCAACAACCAATTAGTAACAATAAAAAAATAAGGCCAGAACAAAGGTATTTAAATCTTGATGACTTTTAATACTATTATGAGCTACTTCTCTCACTGTATCATATTTTTATTGGCAGCAACCAATATCCAAATTGTAAACAAGTGGACATGTGCGCTTCAGGCCCTGAAATTGCCTCCTAATTTTACTGCCAGGTACAACCAACTCAGGAAAGGGCATCTATTGGGCAGAGAGCAGGCACCTCAATAATCCAACTTTAGAGTGCGGTCTTTGGGTTTAGGAAGGGTAGGTTTGGGAGGGGTTTGGGTTTTGAAGGGAAGGGTTGGCATGTGGAAGGGGTGGGATGGGGTGTAGAAGGGGTGGAAAGACATTTGTGAGGGGTGGATTTATGATTGGGAGGGGTGGTTTGCAATGTGGAAGGGGTCAGTGCCAGGCCAAAAAGTAGGTCTACCTTAGGAAAATGGGTAGGGTGGATGGCAGGGAGTTTGGGTTGGGAGGTAGAGAGAATGGTAGTGTCTGATGTGCATTTGTCTGTTGATGGTGCTGATGCTTGTGGGTCTGGTGCATGTGGTGTACCTGTTGGTTTGTGTCTCTTACTGGGTGTCTGTTGCATGGGTGAGTGTGGGCGTTTGTGTACAGTGTGTGCTGTGTGTAATGTTTGAGTGTGTGGATGGGTGCGCTATGAATGTGTTGTGTGTGGTTGTGGTGCATGTGGATGTGGTGGTGCATGTATGTGTGTGGTGGGTGTGGATGTTTGTGTTGCGGTGGTTGTTGTATCTGCATGTGCAGTGATGGTGGGTGTGGATGTTTGTGTTGTGATGGGTGTCATGTCTGGAGGTGTGGTGGTGGTGAGTGTGGATGTCTGTGTCATGGTGGGTGTGGTGTCTGTGGGTATGTTTGTGGTGGTGGTGGCGGTGTGTGTGTCTGTGTTCTTGCTGTGTTTGTGTGTGGATGTGCTGCTTGTGTGTGTTTGAGTGGGTTCATGCAAATGTGTGAGTGTGCTTTGGATTGGGCTGGGAAGAGGGATTTGGGATGGGAAAGGGGTGGGAGTTGGGGCACGAGGTTGGGATGGGTGGGAGGATATGGTCAATGAGGAGGCCAGACCCTGGAATGACCTCTGTAGGGCAAACATGGCACTGGATTGCCTTACAGGTTAGCTAGCATCTGTGTCATCTGCCAACTAAGCCCCTGGATGGCATTCAGTAGTGCAGTCTGGCCTACAGAGAGATAGTCCGTAATAGGCCAATAGTCATAGTCAGTTTTTGTATATTACTTAAAACCTTTACAACAAGCAAAGCAATTGAGAGTATTCAGCATACAAAGTTAACATACCACATTATGAAAATAAACAAAACAAAAATCAGGCCAGAAAAGATTTAACAGAGCCTCTATTTAAAAGATAAAATAAGAAAAAATGCAAAGTGCAAAATAGCTCTCCTTTTTTCCTTCTCTTTCTTTTTGATTGATGCCTCAAAGAACAGGACGGACCTTTGACTCAACTGGGAAAACAATGTCCAAAATACGCATGGCCAGTCCCTTTGTGGGGAAAACAGATCAGCAATCAGCACAAAAAAGAGACGTATTATACGATTATCCTGCTCCCAGACTTACCAAATGCAGGACCAAGCAATGCCATCTAAAAAGTACTGGTGCAAACAGTGGTTTTGAACAGTGACATGTTTTAAAAACAGTAAACAGCGCCCAGTGCTCAAAATGGAACAGCAGATTTGATCATTTGAAAGCAATGTGCAATGCGCAATTACGGCTGTGGGGAACCAGACAGTAAGCAACATGTATAGTCACTAAACTGCAATGTGCAAAATGTGCCGGAAGGATGACTAGACCCAGCCCGTTTGCAACATACTGTGCAAACAGTGATGAAATTAATCTTAGAACCGTAGCGTTTCGGGCTTAGTGTTTTTTATGGGCTCAGACCGGCCTGATATTAAACAAGCAATGTTAAAAAGCACAGATGTTAGAAGATGAAGGGTGCACAGTACAAAACAAGTAAACAATAAAAGTAGAGTACAGCATTTAGCAGCATGTTACCACAGCACTTTCAGAATTGACTTTGTCCAAATTGGGCCCAACAATCCAGAGAAGCTTGACAGTTTTGACATTTAGTAAAGTGTTAATAGGATTCAGGCTAGCAATTACTGCCTGCCGGCAGGTACGACCTCCAAGACAGATAAAGTCAGGATGGAGAAGGATTCTTCTTTGCTGCAGCAATGAAGGGCAGGTACATAAGATGTGGATTAGAGTTTCTTTTTCTTGGCCACAAAGATGGCATCTTGTGTTGTGGGACTCTGAACGATGTCATGCCGGAAGGTGAGCACGTAGATTCCACTCGGTCAATCTTAATGACATAAACCTAGCCTTAAACCACAAAAAGTAAGTGCAGGTGATATAGTTCTGCTGCTTGCTGGTGGGATAGGAGTTAACAACTGACCATGCATGAGAGCACTTACTTAGTACTGCCAAATCCTCCAGTTTTGACAGCTTTTTTTGCTGTGGATGTTGTTAGTTTCATGAGAAAGCTGTTTACTCCAAGCCTCAGTCAGTGAAAATTCAGACAGTGTGTCATCAAGATGACGCCTATAAGACAATGTTAGACCAGCGCCCTCTAATTCGTACCAGATGAGGCCATGCATGGAATCTTGTGGTGCAGATCTGAGGCGGTGGCAGAAATTAAGGAAACAGCTGCCTCTATCCCAGTGCTGTTTTATAATGCTGTCCTCAAGTCTCACTTGTGCTGGTGACGCTCTCTTTGGAAGTCGAAGAGCAGTTTTGTAAATTCTAATAATCAGTTTGTCTGCTGTCCTAGGATCCCTGTCCAAGGTAATTTTGCCCCATAAGTTAATGCGAAGATGACCTTTGCTTTCATCACCTTGAGGTCAAAGCTTGGTCCTTGTAGTTTCAGGGCGACAGCTGAAAGAGCAAACATTAAGCTAGTGCCTTTATTGTTCATAGAGGGCAAGTGACATGTGAATGATCCTTTACTGTCTACAGAATGCCCAGATATTTGTAATCATTTCTGTGGTGAAGCCATATGCCATTAAGCTGCCACCTGCTATGACAGGTTGCTTTTTTATCCAAATGTAACCATCATGGTTTTTGTAACAGTATAGGCAGGTAGGGTAGAGAGAGCTGCCGTTGAAGGCCAATCTTTGTCTGGGTGAGGTGCATGAGGTCATCAGCATGTAGCAAGTGAGTCCTACGTTGACTTCCAAATTTGGGTGGGTGGCAATTTGGCTCATCGAGGACCTTTGATGTGTCAGCAAAGTATAAATTAAAAAGCAAGGAAGCAAACATGCAGCCTTGTTGCACTCCAGATTTTGTAGGGATCTTTCTTGAGATACAAGAGCTGTCTCCTAGTGTGACCAGCTTCTGTCGTAGTTTGGACTCTTGCTCTAGGCAAGACTGCTGGTTTAAGGGTGACAGTACTTTTGTCTGTAGGCGACTATGCCTATCCTACAACAAATCGCAACTGTTGTCCCAACTTTACCAGCTCACTAGCAGCACCTCACCAAAAACACAATAGTAAAAGGTGATTTGTGGCAGCCTTTATGCATGGACTCGAGAATAAGACATCTCAGGGAATGTCGTGGTTAAACGGAGATTACCCCTTTCTCACAGATATATCATGTAACATACAAACACAGGCAATGATGAAGATGCAGTAAAGTTTCAATAGTTTTTATTTAATACAACTGCAATTTGCGATATGTTGCATGGGCTGCAATGATTAGGATAATGAATAATGCAAGAAACAGAATTGTGAAGACGAGAGTCATTATTACAAAGACCCCCACCATCTTGCAATGCATGTAAAAGACATACGAGATGTAATATGCCCTAATACCAAATGTAATAGGCCTAACGTCCTACCAAAATGAGAGCTGAGTTTGCTAAACCTAATCTGCCAATGCCATGTCCATGAGAGGAGCCCCCAACCCTCGTTACCTTGGAATGAGGTCTCTATCTCAGACTCCTCAGGGATACGAAGACTGGGTCAGCGTCAAGACGACGTGCAGCATCGGTATCAGCGATGGTGGCGATGCCCTCTGGTCGGAATCCCTCTGATTATCTGTCTAAAGTGCAATGTATTTATACATATCTACCAGGACCCCTGACGCAGGTGTGTTCCCAAACAATAGATAACAGACATGCTTAGAACGGCAATTAATATAAACAAATCCCTCGAAAGTATAGAGAGGGAAAATCCCTGAGTGTGAACACCTACTGTTTGTTTGTCTTTGTTGCTTGATCTTGACGCCTTAGCGCGGTGGCACTGATAATGCAAAGTATAAAAAGTGACCTAACTATAAACAAGGCAGCCATCTTAGATGAATTAAATAATTAAATGGGTTAAGACAGAGCAAGCTAAGTAGGTTAAAAGTCACTAGGTGACGGGGGCACAAGTCTGCAAGCCAAAGGCTAAGCTATCTCCTGTAATCCCATTAAAAAAAAACTAGGATTCACTACACTTCCAGGCATTAATATACACCTGTTGAATTGCTCTCAACAAGGCACCTGGCAGACCCCACTCCCACAGTTTGCGCCACGGGGGGGGTCTCTTGGTATGCTGTCAAAAGCAGATTTAAAGTCCACAAAGCACAAGCACCTGTTTATTTCTGATTGCTTTGTTGCACATGAGGGCCAGTGCCATCAGATTTGAGGTGGTACCCTCTCCAGGTATCTGGGATCACTTGATGAACTATAAGAGGTTTTGGTGGGCAGGCAATAGGCATGTGATGAAAAATGAGCCATCAGAAATTAGACCCAGGCAGGTTCTGTGATATTCACATTAGAGCCCCTCTTACTTCTAATTATAACTTGATTAATCAATGATTAGAATCTTTTTGTGTTCTTTTCCTTACTTGCGCACAGCAGTCAGGTCCAAAAGTTCTCATTTCTTTCCTTTTTAGCGTGCCAAATTGCTCTCCTAAAAGGAGACTTTGATTTGCTTAGATTGAATTTCACAATTAGCGAAGAAGGCTGCTTGACAAGGATGCGCATTTTGCGATTCACTTCACTTTTCAAGGCATTCAGAGATTCAGTCCGTTTGAATTTGGAAGAAGTAGAGTCCCATAGCTGGGTGCATGTCAGAAGATTAACTTAAAGTTTCTGAAGAATTTGGCCAGTAAAGAGCAACCACTGTCTGATGGAGGAGTTACTTTGGGCTATAGATACATTAAATTGAACTCCTATCCATGGCAGAGCTTTCTGGCTAATTTCATTGTCCCATTTTAGCTGTTTTAGGTTTTCAGTCTGCACCCCAGTACTGGTGGAAGAAGCAACTTCCAGCAACTTCCAATTTTGATGGACAGAAGGAGAGACTGATGTACTGCCGTCTGTGGTCACTGTCAAAACAAGACCTTAAGGAAAAATCATTAATATATATGAAAAGTCCAACTTCACAGAGTGCAAAGTCAATGTAAGGGATAGACATTCCCATTGCCCTCGTCCAACCAGGCGGAATATCGCCACTAACGCACCCGTTAAGGAGCCTGAGACCAAGGGGATCCCACTCTGTTAGGAAGAACTCTGCTAATTTACTCCGATGATTTGCCACTGGTAAATTGTGAACTGGGAGGTCATATTCAGTATCCAGGGCATTAGCCTCACCACTTATTGATCCCCGAGCAGACTGGTATTGAAATCGCCAGCTAACAGAAGGTTTACTGACTGTAATTTTATCTTGAGCTCAGTTAGGATTGATACTAAGTCCCTGAGTTTCTCCTTTTTCCCGAACTTGGTGGGATTGACATAAATGCTGATAATCAAAAGCAAATGCTTTTCTTACACGTGAAATATTCTAAGGTGGATTGCTTGGGTCTATGGTACTTTCAGGGCAATCGCTTCTGCCCAGTAGTGCAGTGATATAGAAAGATAGACTGCTAGGCCACCCATTGGGCAACCATGTCTGTTAATTTTAATGACTGGTTTCTGGAACTCAACATAGACAGTCAAAGGAACAGTTGTTTGAGCCCATGTTTCTTGTAGCATAAGGAGATCAAAGTTGGTCCAAAGTGTTGTGACGTCACCGTCTTCCAATTTTTGCTTGAGACCATGTATGTTCCATGAGCATAGGCTAAGCCTGGCCCTACCTGAGTGCTGTCCGGGGCGTAGCCTGCATTACTTTGTCACAGAGAATTCCCTGTCTGAAGGGCAGTTGACAACCAATTCCAATCAGATTGTTCAATCTCTGCCTTCCTTATACCATAGCCTCCATGTGTTTTTTTTTGCAGCCAGGAGCCTGGTCTTAATAGTGCGGGTTAGCAGGGTGGAGATTTTAGGGCCTTGAGTTTCTTGTGCATTTTTTAAAATGGAATAATTTGAAGGATTATGCTGATGCAGGAGCACAGTTGGAAATCCTTTGACCCTTACTCTATCAATTTGTATGCCCCATCCTTCAAAAACTGCAGATTTTGCCATAATCGATTCCACCCATGTTGGAGAAAGAAATGTAACCTGAATGGGTTCTGGTTTGTGCTTTCTTTTTGCCTTTAAGAGCTCAATCTGGGAAATGTCACCTGATTTTATATGTTGTAAGTCGGGAATCGACTGCAGCAGAAGAATAATGTTGCCCTTATTCAAGATGTCTTGGGCCCCCCTTGTTTGGTATTCAGGTATAAAAACTAGCTGATTAAGCCCTGGGGGTTCAGGCAGGCAATTGGTAAGGTCCCAGACATCTGTCATCGGAGGAGGAAAGTGGTGGAATGGGTTTTCAATCTGACTACATTCACTTTGATGTGCTCTGATGGTTGAATTAGAACAGGGACCCTGGGAGGTCTCTAATTTGCTGTAGTTCTCAATTAATTCTTGTCCCTTATTTGGCATGCTGTTAAAATTGTTTGTGCGGACTGTGTGCATTGATACTCTTAGAGTGGCCTGAGGTGGCTCTTCTTGATTGATTAAGGAGACTTATCCCTGACCTTGACATTTATCAAGAGCTGAGAGCCATGTAGTGTTGGAACTTGCTGCTGCTATAAGCAGAGCTTGAGAAATTGGTTGTTCTGGTAGAGCAGCATTTGGTGCTGCGGTATTTCGGGAGACACTGGGATCAGAGCTGTTGAATTCCAGGGTAAGTAATTTTGTTATGCTTGTACTTGTTAAAGATGGGATATAACAACTCTTGCTTTGCTGTAGTAGATGCTCTGTGAATCTTGTTCTGTGGATTCCGTAGCTGTTTGCGAGGTCGTTTACTTAACCTTGCTGGGAGTATGTGGCTGGATGGGGGAGAGAAACAGTAGTCTGTGGAAGAGTCTGTCATGGTGTCACAGATCCAAAGGAAGATACTTCATTACCGGATGGTAGAGCAATGGGTATTCCTATTGTTGTGTGGCTTGCAACTTGTCGGGCCCCAAGTGGAGTGCTGTAAGGCGCTCTCTCTTGCTGGAAGGTTGGGTAGTGGAAGCTGTGATCTAAGGTCCTGCAACAGAGTTTCCATGGCTTGCAGCAAAGTGACCGATTTGTTTCAAAACCAAGAACACAGGCAAAAGCCCGGCGGCCTTACACGAGCATCAGCCAGTTCTGCTGCTGATTGCACACGCTTAATCAGACCGATCAGGGTATCCAGCTTCCTATCAATACTCATGATGAGGGTCGCAGGAGAGCCGAGGATGTCCACTTGTGCGGTAAGTCAGAAAGTAAGAGCGACGGCCTTGTATTGGATATTGCTCAGCAAGAAAGACCATTGATTCATCATTTGT
This sequence comes from Pleurodeles waltl, assembly GCF_031143425.1. NCBI lineage: Eukaryota > Metazoa > Chordata > Amphibia > Caudata > Salamandridae > Pleurodeles > Pleurodeles waltl. Next base: position 1,399,996,557 of record NC_090447.1, on the reverse strand, counting down.
GACTTTAGGATGGAAGAGTTAATGTTTAACGGCTGGTGGTCTAGAGTAATTGGACGTGAGTGGAAAAAGGAGAAGTTGGTGCTCTGGGCACCCTGGGCAGGTCCTTTCGGCATTGTTTTTGTAAGGAGACTTGATGTAGGTGGGGGAGCACCAAATAAAGATGGCAAGTTAGCGATAAGAGGGGTCAAAATGGTGAGGGGGCGTTTTTGCTCCTTGTATGATCTTTCCCAATCCGATCCTGAGTAAGCATGGCACTCTGACCGATGCCTTCATTATGAGGCTGGCTGAACTGGTTGAACTGGATTTGAACTAAACCCAGACTCTAGGTCTTCCATATCAGGGTCAAGGTCAAATGAATCTGAGAACTCTAAGTGAGTTGCTGGACTGGACGAGCTGGGTGGAACTAGATACTGACCCCTGCCTGCTGTGGTAGCTGTAGTAACTGTAATGGCTGTGGTAATTGTAGTGGCTGTGACAGTGATATCCTCTCTTGGATGGGCAGTGTGGCTGGAAAAGCTGCTGTCTGTACAGTCTGCTTCAATCTCCGCACCTGTGCTTGAATTTGAAGTGCACTAGATGATGTATCTGATGACGTATGAAACAGTGCGGTAGTTGCTGCAGTAACTGCCCCCTGTGCAGCATCTTCACTAGGGTTGACACAATTGCTAGCCCCCGATACTGCCTTAACTAACCTCTGAAGAGAATGATAGATACTTTAAAATGCTGGGGCCCAAGGATGGTTCTGAGGGTGGTTCAGATTCAGAATCACTCTGAATTATCAGACGCTTAATGTCTGTGGAATCAGTAGTCCTTCTGGGTCTCAGGCTTGTCTTCCCCACAATTCCATCCACAATCCAGAGTGAATGGACTTCAGAAAGTACCACAACTAAAAGGAGAGATGGCCAACTGATGGCCAAATGGCCAGAGAAAGTCTGAGAGTTCAGAGGGGGATGACTGTTACTAGATTAGCTGTCGAAAGCGGGACTAATTGGGTAACAAAACCCTGGTTCATTCACTAAAGGCCCCCTAAAAACTATTAGGGAATAGTACTTTTTCACAAGTGCAGCCTAGGGCGAAGAAGGGAGAGGTGGCAGGGTTGCTGGTTGCTGCACCTCGAAGCACAGCCTGGACCACAATCTGGTTCGCTCATGGACCCTGCTATTTCCCACTATTTCTTGCTGTTTCCCACGGTTTGCTTGCTGTTTCCTTGCTCAATGCAGAGCATACATGTGCTCACCCTACTGTTCGGGCTGGCAAGAAGAGGTGAAGGTGGAGATGAAGAAATAAAGAGACAAGGAGAGAGCAGGAGAGTAGGAAAGAGCAGGACTAAAGGTATGTGGGAGTGAGGCTGCATGTTGCACCAAGTCATGGCTCCTGGCTTGATCACGTCTGCTGCAATGACACCACCCCCTAAGTCACACCTTCCAGGGGACACACACTGTATACTGGCTAAGTCAGCTAATGCTCGGTTCACCACTCCTCTCCCTTCTTGTGTTTTTTTTCTGACTTAACCTCTGTCCCAGTCGCTGACTTTGCGGGTAAAAAAACCCACAATAAAAGCCAACTACGGCCATCATACTAGAGACCCTCCACAAGCACTGAGCTTTTAGACTGATGGAGCCCGGTTCTTCTTCAGATGAGCCAAAGTAAAATGGAGAAAGTGTGCCCTAACAGCACCACATTGGCACTTTGAAGGTCACACAAGGTCTCACAGACTTCTACAGGCCGGACTGTGCAGCATTCCTAGCCTCCTTGCGGCCTCACTCGTTGCTCTAATAGAGATGCGCTGGCAGACAGGCAAACAGGGGTGAAGAAGGCCAGTGTGAGCCCTGCCTCCGTGCCCGTCTAGTGCCCGACCAGCATTACAACTCAGCTCCACCCATGGACACAGAGCCCTACCAGCTGTCAGTTGCCAGGGGTTGCGGGGAGCTACCACAAGGAGTTTCCCTCCGCTTCACACGGCTCCAACACCAACTCACGAATGGCGTGTGATGTCAGTTCAACTTCATAGGTCAATAGCCTCCTCGTTGAGCGCAGCCTGGGAGACGGGGCAGGAGGGAGTTGCCTGCAGCAAACATAACACCACCCCTTTTGGGGGGGGGGCGGCTACGGCCAACTGAAGGAGCAAGAAGGAGGGTAGAGATGGAAACATGTCTGGTAGACAATAATGCAGGTGGAATTGTTGCCCTAGAGTCTGTCACCACAAGGGACTGGTCTTCAGTGGAGGACTCCAAAGATGAATTTGAGTCTCTAGTGGTGTCCGTGCCAGTCACATCACTCTCCGTGGCACTGGGTTCCTCTGTGTTGGTGGTGTCTGCAGCAATACCACACTGCTCAACTTCTGCCCTGCCAACATGGCCGCTGTCACCTTCGCCTTGCCCTGATGAAGCTGAAAACACAGATACAACAGTCTGAGTATATGTGTGTAAACAATATGAAACATGAACTTTACTCTACATTTGCCAAGTCTACTTATTAGACCAACTTCAAGGCTCTCAAAACTGCCTTTTTTTTCATCAGTAGCTCATGCATGTTCGGAAGAATTCCACAAACCATTTGCTCACAGTCTGGAAATTCCCAATGCTAGCTCCCAAATGGCTTTGACAGCATGAGTAAATACATAAGCCTAAATATAATCCTAACCCACTTAAGTATAGAGCAAAAACATATCCACATATTCAAAATAGTCATGTTTTGGGCCTGATATTGACTTATCCAGATGGGATATTCCAATATCTATGTGATGTGACCTTATATCTGCAAATGTCCTTATAAGTATCCCTTTTGTTACCAACACTGATTTCTGATCTGCACATAACTAAGGACACTCACATTTGGGGTATATGTAACTCTGTCACCAATGTGGACACATTCCTGCCTGTTTTAACCAATACAGTTTGGCATAAGAATTCATGTTGGTTGACACAGACTGGCTTACATGCACTTTTGTGAAGGACCTAGGCTTCATGACAATCTGCTACCAGCTACATGAACTGACTTGTATCTTGCTGTTGAAACATATTTCTAACATATTTCAGATAGGAATAATGCCATTGTGCACATGCCTCCAATACTTTTGGAGAAGATATTCATGTTTGTATTGTCATTGTACCAACCTGCCAATGTAAAGTCAGAAACATCAACTCTAACATACGTGCATACAATGCCATGTCAGCAGTAAAATGTCCAATCCTCAAATGGGGGCATGTTTGGTAAAAATGTCCCCTATAACATGGAGAAAATGCAGAAACCCCTTTTTTGCATGCAGGCATGTGTCTACTCAAAACAGTATTTAGCTTGTGCTGAGAAAGCTAATGAAACCTTTAGCACAAAACAATACACCAAACACAGCATTGGGCATTTTCTATAAAATGTACACCTCCAGAAATCCTTGTCTGCGCTGGGTGTGTGTCAACTGTCATGTTGATCCCAAACAACATTGCTGCACATGCAAAAAGTTAAACCACAAGAATAGCTTCATACAACAACACCCCCATGATGCTGCTGTTGAGCCCTCAACATACAATCAAGCTCCGGGTAAACCAATGCAAGGATACGGGCCATTAGGGGGGATTAGGGTGCGGCACACATACCTGCCTCGTTGGGAGGCTTGGCCAAGCTGGACTTGGGCTGACTTTCTGGTCCAGCATTGGAGGTCCTCCCACATTTTCCTGCAATGCAGCCTGCACCACTTATGGACACCCAGTATCCACACCTTCTTTGCGATGACCTTCCATTTGTCCCACTGCTTTTGATGTGTGTTGACCTGTATGGATGAGACAAAAACAACAAAAGAGGTGTTGACTGATTTTGTTTCTCTGTAATGGCGTGGCACAATTTTGTTGCATTTCTCACATGCATTCCCAAAACCGTCAGTACAGATTTTTTTAAAACATTTAAAACTTCCTAGGAAATGCTAATTGGCAGTGATCTGTTGAATACCCTCAACACTATGTCCTGAGGTTACCAATCCAGGTCACAAACATCATCTAGGCTAGAGTTTGGCGACTTTTCCTGTAGTGAGAGGCAAGCCTGATTAGTCCACATCATTGCCTAATCTTCAAAGAGCGAGATACTATAGTTTCCACCGAATACAGTGACCAAGGGCAGTATGGAAGGGCTGCCACGTGTCAGCGAGAGCATGGTGTTGGGTGATGTATGCACAAGTGTGCATAGTAATGGGACATACTTATATGGATGATTGAGAGCCTGTGTCATTTAGACTTGCACCACAGGAAATAACTTTACCCATATGTGGCACCATGACATGTTTGAAACATACAGATACTCTTATTTCTAATTATGGGATGCAATTACACTTAATAGAACAGTATCATACAATTCCAATCCACAACACTGAAGATTCGTGTTGCACTTTACATTTCAAAAATGTTGACATGGGCTGTATGTTGTCGCTTATACTGGAGGTACAGTGTCAAGTGGCCACTGGAAGTAAGGGGCCTGCAGTTTGTGTAATGAAATCTGGAGTTGTGAGAAGCATGACCTGAAAATGTAGGTTATTCTTTCAGGGGACTTTTCATTTCAATGTACAGACATTTCTAACATTGTCCAAAAGCATTCTATACCCAGCTAAATAATTTGGTCTGCACTCCAATAACAACACCACTCATGAACAAAAGGAGACAAATTAGCCTGTGTGCAAAGGAGGAACAAGATCATTTGTTAAACATTTCCCACTCAAACATGTACCTGTTCCTCAGGGTCCCCATGCATCTGGCTGTACAGGGACAGGACCTCTTTGGTGAGAAGCTCCAGCTCTTTAGGGGAAAAGGCAGGGGACCTGTCACCTGCTTTGCCCAGCATCCTGGCTCCCAGAGGTCAGTAACAGAAGCAAGAGTCGAGGATATGTTGTTGGAGGCAAGTGAGCTTTTTTCTAGATATGGCATACAAGTACACGACATACGCGCTCCCCAGCGCAGATGGACACAGCCATTGGGTTTTGTGCGTTGCCATCACATATGTTAGCGTATGGCAGTGTCCATCATGGAGTGTACCACCTACTATGGTGTCAACTTCCGCTGTTGGATGGCCAAAGTCTCGAAGGCAAGGCCAGGCACCCGCCATTTTAGGACATGTAGCTGTGTATTTTTAAATCGTTTATGCGTCACCTGCGCTCAGATTGATGGCTGCTTTGTATACAAATCTCAGATATGTCAAAACTATTTTTGGTACAATGGGCCTGATTACGACCTTGGCAGAGGGAATACTCAGTCACAAATGTAACAGATATTCCGCCTGCCGTATTACAAGTTCTATTATATCCTATAGAACTTGTAAAACAGTGAGTGGGTTATCCTTCATGTTTGTGATGGAGTATCATATCTGCCAAGGTTATAATCAGGCCCACTGTGACATAAAAAAGTGAACTGTTACTGTGTTTTATGTCACACTATTTGTAAAAAAGTAAGACATGTAAAAAAAATTTGATTTGAAGTAGCAAAAATGTCTGTAAATTGTGGGAACATATATGACACAATAAGATCACTAATCTAACCGAGACATGAGTGTTGAATTTGAAAATCTTGTGTGACAATTTTAATTGATAGTTTGTTTTCCTTACATGCAGCCTTTTAACCCAGGGATGGGTAGAAGAAGGCGTCCTCAATTTTTCAGACTGTTTTCAGACCTTGCCACCATGGAGGGAAGGGACACAATAAAAATGGTCAAATTAAATAGGCAAACTACACTGGTTTTGTGTCAGAAGCAGGAACATGTCGCAGACAACTTTGAGTGCTGTGCTACAAGAAGTCCTTTCTTCAATGATGAGATACATCAACAGCTTCATCCAGTTTCCAAGAGCTCAGGATTTTGTCAATGTGAAGGGAGAATTTTATGATGTGGGTGGCCTAGCACAAGTGGTTGGAGCAATTGATGCGTTGGTGCCACCACATGCCAGGGAACAGAGCTACTGCAATTGGAAGAGCTTCCATTCCATCACTGTGCAAGTTGTCTGCTTACTGGATTTATACATTTCAAGTTTGGATACCCTCTTTCATGGGTCAAAAAATTATTCCTTTGTACTACGCAACAGCACCATACCCCTGCAAATGTCACATCATGAACCTGAGAGGGCCTGCCTTGTTGGTAAGTAAAAAATGACTTGAGAATCATTTGCTTTAATCCTAGGTTGTCCAATGGACTGATGTGGTTTTAATCTATTTATGTATTGCTTCATTGTAGGATCCTCAGCGTATCTTAATCAACCCTTGTTGTTGGCAGTGCTGAGGGATGCAATAACATCAGACGGAAGAACACAGAGGCCAATGGAGCAGTCTTATAGCTCCTGAAGGCCAAATGTAAGTGTCTGGACAAGACTGGTGGAGCCCTCCTCTACTTACTCAATAAGGTGTGCCAAATCACAGTTGCCTGCTGCATGCAGCACAGCATCACCCTGCGATGGAGCATCCCAGTCATCACAGAGGATGGAGACTGTGAAGAGTCATCAGGTGAAAATGTTGAAATGACCAATGAAGATGACAGTCATGAAGAGGAAGGAATTGACCTTTGTCAAGATGTCATTGACCACTTCTTCACCTGAGTATACCCTTACAGATTGTGACATCCAATGTCAAACCAACTTGTGACATACTGAACATATCAGTCTATGATGGTAATGAGGTAGGAATCATCATTCAGGAAAGCCCAACGCAAAGATTTTTGCAGATCAAAGTTTCCCTACATAGACTGCTGTGTTTATTGACATAGATTAACTTTGCTTGTGCCAAGTATGTGTGTCCTCCTAACTTATCAACTGAGTAAAATTAAGCAAGTGAAATAATTAATTTTCCATTGTTATTCTGTTTCGAGTCCTTCACCATGTCATCTTCATTTGGACTTTTCAAAGTTGTGATATATGCAGTGATATCTTGCTGTTGGAAAGTACTAAGGGAACATGGGTTGATCCTGGGACAGCCACCCACTTTGGATGTACAGATCTTGTATGGAGACAGAATGGAAGTTATTGAGATTGTATCAGACCTGTTTTCTGTTGGATGTCCCTTGACAAGAGTAAGCCTTTGAGACCAGCAGCACAGATGGTGCCACCCCCCAGGGCCATGCACCCATATGTACCCAGCATTGCCATTGCAGGCTGAGTGTTCTGGTGCAATCCTAAAATACAAACTCGACATAACACAAAGCCTGTGTGCCTTGTCTACTACACGTTGCATGCACTATAGGTAAGTCACCCCTCTGGTGGACCTTCTAGCCCTAAGGCAGGGTGCACTATATTGCATGTGAGGACATAGCTGCATGAGCAATATGCCCGTACTGTGACCTTGCCAAACCTGGGACATAGTAAGTGAACTGAGCAGCTATTTTAAATGCATGTGCTGGACACTGGCCAGTACGGGTTTAACAGCTAAATGATGGCTATTCTGAACCCTGGGTTGTTTGGTATCAAACAACTCAGACAGACAAATCCAAACTGGTACTAGTATTGGATTTATTGCAAAAGGTACCCATGTAACACCTTAGAGGTGACCCCTGCAAAGCTAATTACCACTGGCATGGCTGCTGGCCGGTCCCAGTCAGCCTGCCACCACCAGACATGATTCTGGAACCCTCGAGTGATAGATTCTGCTCTCTGGGTCCCAGAACAAATAGTTCCCTGGTTGGAGGTGTAACACCTCCCTCCACAGGAATGTGCGCTGCCCTGCTAGCGAGCTTGAAAGGCCTTGCCATCTTTGAAACTCGACCCCCAGGCCTGCTGCTAGTAGCAGATGGCTGACCAGGTGGCAAACCCCCACTTTTGGTAGGGGCAATGGCGGGAAACCACACAAAGGGCAGGAACGGTGGCTAGCCCCAGCTTGCACCACCCCTGTATGTAAGGTGACCCCTCCATTTAATTTTCTTACATCTTGCATGGAAGGACAATAGTCTAACAGGTGTAGGGAAGTGAGCTCTGTTCACAGGACGTGGTCACTTAGTAGGTGTAGCCACCCTAAGGTAGATGACCTATTGGTCACTTCCAGGTTCCTCCCTAAATTGCCCCCTAAATGCAATATTTAGAGGACATCCCTATACCAAGAAATCAGATTCCAAGGACAAAAGAAGACCAACAGCAAAGAAGACCCAAGGCTCGAGAACTGAAGTCCTGCTACACAAAGAAAAGGTGCCAAATCCTACCTACTGCACCCATGACTAGACAATCGCCACTCAGGGGTTGCTTGGATATCAGAAGTATTCTAGAAACCCCCAGTGGACCTCTACTTTTTGAAAATTGCCAGAAATCACCTTCCAGAGTGAAGGCATCACTCCCTTGCATTCAAGGTGCAAAGAACCAGTGAAGGTCACTTACAAGGCCAGCTACTGACCAAGTAACCAGATGCTGCAGCCAGACCAAATTCCACCCAACAGAATCAGCGGACAAACCCTGAAAGTGTGCCATTATTGATAGCACTGTGGCCTCCAGTGGCTGCTCTGTGTAATAGTGCCAGGTACTGGTCACCTCCCATTGGATGCCCCATCGAATGCACCAGTCTGTACAGTAAAAGGACCAGGTGGAAGCCCCAATCAAGAGACTTCAGAAAACACCAGGGTTTCCCACCAGAGTGCTCCTGCTGACCTGCAGGCAACCCTCAAAGAGACGTACCTCTTGCTTCCAAGGAGATCTTAACACCTGGCTGACCGATTCGCTCTGCACCCGGCCACCCTGTGCCCTGCACCAAAGATCTGGCTGTGCCCTAAAGGTCCCCTACTCCTGGCGACCTTGACAGTCCAAGGGGACACGCCAGACTCATCTTAAAGTCCACCTGTGTAGTGCATTTCCAAGTGGTTCCAAGTGGTTCCCCACAGTGGTCTTGCAGCAGCTCCAGAAGCTTTTCAGCAGCTGCTCCCGCCAGAATCAGGAAACACCTGAACTTCTCCTGCTGGTCCACAGGGCCCAACAATGACCTTGACTTACCTGCAGAAGGAGACATTGGTAAACAGATTGTCTGAATTTATATGCATTTTTAAGTATTTCTATATTGATTCCTATTGTGTGTAATTACACACAGAGCTGAGACATTTTCCAAATTTTAAAAATTCATAACTTAAAAAGTACTCACCTGATCTTGATTATCTTGGTCTTAAAAATTTGATAAAAATCTGAGGTATTTGTGTTAATTGGTCTTGAGTTATTCTCCTGAGTGCGTGTCTTGCTATATTGATACTGTGAGTACAATGGATGCTTTGTACTTCTCCAAGATTAGCCTAACTGCTCGACCAAACTACCATAAAAATTAGAGCATTAGGTGGTCTAGTTTTTACCTCTGTAACCCAATGTGTGGTTGCCCGGACCCTCTGCACAGTGCCCAACGTTGTGCACTACATAGAGCGCCAGCCTCCTACAGCTGATGTAAGTATATCTGGCCAAAGTTATTAGTGCCACGTTGGGTGTATTATGCATTTGGAAATTATGGGATTCACTTGGCAGTTCCTCTCGGGGTGTGGGTGGGGTGAGGATTTTTTTCTTCTTTTCTATGGGTCTGAGAGCGTGAATGCATACTTACTTTTGCAATGCTTACTATTTTTACTGATTCTGCAACTTTCATGCCACAACCTACTATGTCAATGACGGGTACCACATATATTAGAGAACGGTCGGCAGAGGTGACCTTCATGTCTTGTAACATACGAGGCCTTAATAATCCTCGCAAGGGTAAGCAGGTACTACAATACCTGGCTAGGCACAAGGTGAAAGTTGCTTTTTTGCAAGAAACGCTTTTACCTGCAGGCTCTACACATTCCTTTGCTTCCCCATGGGGCTCGCATTGCTACTTTGCCAATTACAGCACATACTCACCAGGGGTTTGCATCCTGCTGCACAAGAGCCTCCCCTTTGTGAACTCCTGCTCCTATTTGGATGGGGAGGGCAGATTTCTCATGGCTGCAGGTACGCTTGTGGGCCTTAAGGTACTGCTCATTAATGTTTATGCACCAAATATTGACTTGCCTGACTTCTTTCAGGATTTACAAACCCACATGGATTGCTTTGAAGCAGATCATATACTCTTGGGAGGCGACTTTAATATGGTGTTAGACCCCCCTTGGTGGACACCACTGCTACAATCCCTACCACTAAGCTGCGTTCCCGCCGACTCCTGCGCAGTATCTGTGAAACATATTCTTGCATGATGCATGGCGCCACCACAACACTGACATGAGGGCCTACACATTTCATTCGGCACCCCACTGTACCTGGACGTACATAGATTACTGGCTCTTGTCTAGTCCAAGTACCCAACTGCTCACCTCCGTCACGCACCTTCCACATACGTTATCTGATTATTTACCAGTGTTGCTCACACTTAGCATTCCTGTGCTAGGGGGTGTTGTGCGGTCCTGGTATTTCCCTGATATGGCATTGCACAATGCAGTTTTCAGATTGTAGCTGAGGGAGGCCATGGTTGAGTACTTCAGGCTTGATGATGGCTCAATGGGCACACATGAGATTTTGTGGGATGCATACAAGGCTCATTCTAGGGGCATTTGCATCTTTAAGCACTCTGGAGTACTGTAAGACATCAGGCACAGCCTTGCATAGGTAGAGACACAGCTAGCGGAGATTCAGGGTGCGCATTGGAGTCTGATGTTGACTCCAACCTCCACCAATTCAAATTGCTTTTGGATGAGTTTTATGAGCTGGCGGAGAGAGGGGCATTTCATCTGGGGAAATATGCTAGGGCTCTCAGATATGGGGAGGGTGAACGCCCAGGACGGACGCTGTCTCGCTTACTCCGCCTCTCGTACTTGTTTGCATACATACTAGAGCTCAAGAGAGACAATGGCACACATTCTTTGAGCTCCTCTGAGGTCCAATCGGAATTTTTGGACTATTACTCCTGCCTTTACGCGGCTGCATGTGCCCCTTCACACGAGGCATTGTACAAATACCTTGATGAGGTTGCGATGGTGTGGTTAACTACTGCCCAGCAGCAGTTCCTCAGTGAACCATTCTCTGTTGAAGAAATCATACAGGTCATAGATTCCATAGAGGGTACACGTGCTCCTGGATTGGATGGGCTCAAAGGGTATTTTATAAAATGTATAAGGAACTTTTGGCACCACGGCTTCCATCAGTTTATCAGTTTATGTGGAGGTGGTCGAAACTGGAGTGCTCCCTCCAACATTGCGGGAAGCCGTCATTACTCTGCTGCCTAAGCCTGGTAAGGATCCTCCCGAATGTGGCTCTTACAGGCCCCTCTCTCTTTTCAACTTTGATAACAAAGCTCTAGCAAAGTTGATAGCCATGTGTCTCTCACTTCTTTTAGACCAAATAATTTCACCAGCTCAATCGGGCTTTGTATCACATAGTTCCCCTTCGATTAACCTCTCCACAGTCTTTTCGGTGTTGAGCAGAGTGCCCCAACCCTGGCAGCCATAACACTGTTGGATGTGGAGAAGGCCTTCGATTCCCTTGCTTTGCTATTCCTTCACGCCGCTCTGCTTTAATCTCTGTACTATACTCACAGCCCACTGCCACTATTCAGATTAATGGAATGCTATTCCCTCTTTCCCTGCTGAGCGTGGTACTCGTCAGGGTTGTCCGTTCTCTCTCCTTTACTTTTCATAATAGCGATGGACCCTCTGGTGAGCCATATGCAGGAGAAGCATATTCACAGAGGTTTACAATTCAATAGCAGTCCGCTTCTCATATCACTATATGCAAACAATATTTTATTGTTTGTGCGTCACCCTGGAGATAACCTGAATGCCATTCTGGATGAAATAGTCCGCTTTGGTGCATTTTCGGGGTTACACATCAACTGGGGAAAGTCAGAACTCTTCCCACTCACTGATTTTACTACTCCTCCCCGTTCGGAATACCCATTTAAATGGTACAGTGACTCAAAAAAATATCTTGGCGTTCACATTCACAGGGATAAAGAACAGATTATAAAGCTTAATTATGGGGTTGCAGTTGAAAGATTGATGGCACAGGTGGAACGCTGGGTGAGGCTCCCACTATCTATGGCAGGCCGAATATAAAATGCATTAAAATGATAGTTCTTCCACAGTTCCTTTATCTATTTTTAAATGTTCCTATTCTGCTTATTAATAACTTTTTCAATACGTTCTGGTGCTTACTGACTCGACTTGTCTGGGCTGACAGGCGCCCTCGTATTCGGTGGGAAGTCCTCACTCTTCCATATAAACGTGGTGGCTTCAGAGTGCCCCATATGAAGCTCTTTTTCCTGGCATCAGTGTCACTTCTCCTATCCCTGGTTTCATCCAGACGTGCAATTCCAGAGCGGGACCTTGTTGCCCCTATACCTTTGCGCACGTTGTTACTCCGGGGTGTTCCCTTGGACCCCAAAGACATTCAAGCATTATCCATTCCCAGCTGGGCATGGCGTAAACTTATTCGAGTGCTAAGGTATGATTTACTTCACTCTCCCGCACAGCCATTACCTAACAACCCATATTTTCCTATCACGCAGGAAGTATTGGTACAGCGCACACTACAGACATACAACATTCACACACTAAGTGATGTTTTTCCAGAAGATCATGTTTTCTCACGCACTGAGGATACATTCTTTGCTGGCGCCACCCATCTGGAGCACTTTGTGCTATGTGGCTTGCAGAGTGCTCTCATAGCTCGCTTCCCTTCATACCCACTAATCCCTGCAGACTTCCCTCCCCTCATGTTAGTTATTACAGCAGACTCTGGGATGCATCTGGTGTCCAAGCTATAGCAAACAAGTATTGCTGTATTACCAGTCAATGATGTGAAGCTTAGAGACGCCTGGAAGTCAGACTTGGGTAGACCCCTTTCGGAAGCATATGGTCCGCTTGTTGCACTCAAACCCGTTATGTGTCCTTTAACCACAGACACAACCTGTTTTAGTTTAAATTCTTGCATAGAGAGTATGTGACACCGAGTGCTCTGGCCCACATGGATCCCTCTAGATCCTCTGCCTGTCCTAAATGCCTTGCATGGCTAGCTGACTCCCCGCACATGACATGGACATGTTGTCCCTTCATTAGTATTTATTGGCGTTAGGTGTTTGGCCTGCTATCAATAATGTTGGGCACAAATATTAATCCTGACCCACTGATGGCTCTATTGGGGTATTTGGGTGATATTTCTAAAAGCCTGAGGCGTTATGCCTCTATTGCACTCTTACTTCCCAAGAGAGAACACACTCTTTTGGGGAACCAAAAAGATACCGACCACCAAGCGCTGGATCACAAGCCTACTTTATTGTGACAACACCAGTGAGATTTATGCATCTCTCCAGCCCCCAGTGTCTCTATCGTGGGATACTTGGCAGTCACTCAGAGATTATTTATGCACCCTTGACAATAACCCGTCCATTTCCTCACACCACGCAGAAACGTGTTGATATGTGATATTGAAATTGGTTATTATCTAATGTGCCTGCATGTCTTTGAATGCTCTCATAGGTCATTGTCTGCTGTCTGTCTCTTTATTGATAAGTCTTCATGATGAAAATGCCTGCTGTGTTTTCTTTTTCTCTTTCTTTTTGTGGTACATTATATTTTAACCCCCATAGCATTGCTCGCTTCTTTACTATGACATTCCATTCCATTCGCTGATTGCATTGTTGTATGTTCTCGAAAATGATAAATAAAGTTTAAAAAATACATAAATCTTTTGGTAAAGTTGGTTTTTAAATTGCAGGTCTGAAAGCACTACTTTTAGAAAGATGCCATATTCTTACTTTAACCATTCTGTACCTTAGCCTGTCTCTGGATGCAGGTCTAGGTTTAGGTGACAGCTACTTTTCTCCAGACAGTCACAAACAGGAAGAGTTTGGTGTGACAGGAGATACATCTGCATTCACCTGCATACTGACGGTCATCCTGGGCACGGATACAGAAAGATAGTTCACACATACATGTGAACAGGTTATGTTCTGCCCTCACACAAAGGGCTGATTACCCCCTACTGGTAGCCTGGAGACAGAGCTGGGTTGAAAGGGATTTTTGTGCATTGAAGAAAATAATTTGGAAGTTACCCCTACATCAAAGGTCATTTTGGGCAGAAGTACTGGGCCTCTGACACCATATAGTCAGAACACTTCTCGATTAAGGACTTTGTACAAGGAAGAAGGAGTGTTGTGCTGTCAGGAGGGACTGCCACTTTGCTGTTTACTCTGTTGTGTTGGCCTGCTGCCTGCGGCTTCTTGCCTGAGAGTGTGAAGAGTAGACCAAACTATCTTCATCCTGCAATCTAAAGTTTCTCCAATGGCTTGACTAAGCTTGCTTCCTGTTTTTGAAGTCTCAGGGATATCAAATACTTCACCTGCATCTTGCTACCAACACCCGGGCTCCTTTTCTGTGAACTCTGCTAAGTGGTGACAAATCAAGTCCTGGGCTCCTAAAGGTGAAGGTGGTGTTGCAACACAAGAACTAGTGCATCCACACCGGCGCGTCACGTGGAACTGACGCATATGGCTGCCGAAACGCTGCTTTACTGTTGCCAGCACCAAAGTCATGTACATCGCTCGTCGACTGTGCAACCCACCGACTTTCAACGCAGTCTTGACTTGGCTGACACTGCAGGGATGCATCAGAACCGGTACTCATCACTTCCGGACATTGACACATCAACGATGCTGCCTGATCAGGAAGTGATGCATCGCCTGCTAGTGCGACACATCCCCTCCTTTGGAATAACGCATCAATGCCGAGCATCGATGCATGATGCAGCAAAGGTACTGTCAACAGATCTGCTTGACTCCTGTATCTAGCCTGCACTTCATTGCAGTCAGACTGAACCTTTAGATTTCCCTGGTCCAGCACGACTAGAGACCCCCGGTTGGAGCTATTGACCTATAAGCACTGCCTTTTGATTTAATCTATGAAAATTCATAACTTGACTTGTGTATGTTGGATTTTTGTTCTGTTGGTCTTGTTTTACTCAGAATAAATATTGGCTGTTTTTCGAAGCTGGCAAGGAGTATTTTGGTGATGTTTTCACTGTGTTACTGTATGTTTTCACAAATGCTTTACACATTGCTCATTAGTTTAACCTGACTGTTCTGTGCCAATCAACCAGAAGGTTAGCACAGGTGAGCTCTTGATGTGCATCTTACTTACCCTGACTAGGATTGTGGTCCGTACTTGGACAGAGTGCAAATCTCTGCCACCTAGAAACCCAATTTCTAACAATGTTGAAAAGATATCCTGAAATGCAAAATGTTATTTATGAAATGTGCATTACATGTACCAGACATTCAACCTAACTCTGTAGTGAAGAAAGTTGAGCACTGAACCTTTCCAGTGCCTAGCACACTTAAAATGATTGCTACAAACAGTAGTACAACTTAATGGTAATAATGGCATTGATCATCATATGGACACTGCAAAGTAAATTGTGTGTCAATACTACTTCTATTCAACATTCCACATAACATGGTAGCAAATCTAGGATTACACAGACTATGCATTATGTGAGCAATTACATCAGTTCAATGTAGTAAAAAGAAGATATCAACATGCTTGACTAACACAACAACTGACATTTTCATATATAGCATGTAATGGTGACTGACAAATGCCAACCTTTTGTCATATGTGCACATTATATTGCACTATTGTGTTGCAGACACAAACATAGGGCATCATTTTAGTTGTAGCCATCTGTTAACACCAATGACAATACTGGTAAAAAGGTGAGTTACACATACCAAATTCAATGACTATAGTGGAGACACACATTTACAACATGTACACACACACATATGGGTATAATGGGAATAGGTGAAAATACCACTTACGTGCACTATACCTTCATGTGCAAATCAATGGCGTTTTGAACCTGTTTTTTATATTCCAACAACATTCATTGAGAGAAAGCAAGGGACTAGGCAAATGCAAGGGATGATCCATGGGGAGCAACACACAAGCTGACAAAACAGATTGCTCATTGTTAATAAGACAGATGCAACCACGATGCTAGTAATTGGGATGAAACAAGACATTTTGTGGACTTAAGTTTATATATATATGTTTTGATAAGGGTGTTAAAACATTTTAAACAGCTAACTTAAGGGCAATAACTCCATTTGTGATTGTTGAGACATTGCTAAGTGCAACTTATCAGTCTCCACTCCACCGTGTATTCCTGTCAAACCTTCAGGATGTAGGATCTGCAAGACCTTCTTCTCCCACGGAAAGAGTTGTAAGGGGTGGCAAATAAACCACCAACAGTCCTCTGGGAATCCAGGTGACCCTTGGAGACCAGAGAGTGCACTGTCCCCTGCAGGTCATTCCACCTCTTCCTAATTTCTTCCTGTGTGTGCAGATAGTTAGCCTCAGCATTCCTCTTTGTTGACTATTCTGGTACACATGCCCCTTTTCTGAGATATGGTTGTATTTTGTACTTGTGCTCCAAACACACAATTGTGGCTCTATTCTAATAATTTCAGCCACCATGACCGACAATTTCCCATCTGTGAAATGTGGATTCCTCCTCCCTGCCATAGTGAATAAGTGAAAAAAATCTAGTGGCCCAAAAGTTAAAGAAAACTGAAAACAATGAATAGTAGCATAATGCACTGAGGGAGATAAACACAGAGAAAAAAAAACTGGCTTCTGAATGGCAATTTCTGCATCAAAATACTCTGTTGCAATGGAATGGTAAAGGATCATGGTCTGCAATGGGGTGTATTTTATAGTGCGTTTTGCAGGTATTCAAAATTGTCCAAGATACATCAGATGTGGGCTGCTAACATCCAACCAATAGCCATAGCACAATACAGAACGGGTTCTGTGGCAAACTCCTGGCATCATGGGACTGCAGCTGATATATCGTCAGCACAACTGTGTTATCTAAATATGGCCAGAGGGATCCCATTGTCAGGAACACAATGGAGTGCTCATTGCCAGCACTGAGTCTGCAGCGTCGGTTCACTCTGTCGATGCTAATGGTGGCTGACCCGCCGTAGATCTAAATATGGTGGAAGGCCTGCTGTCAGCTTGACGGAGTACGTGGGTCCACCACCGCTGCAGCTTGGTGGTAACACCATCAAGATCTAAATCAGGCCCTTTATGTTGACCTGGAGATGGCATACCTAAATCTGAGAAAGTGCACCAAGCAACATTCTCCCTAAATGATTAAACGTTGTGTGATCAAGAAGAAATTTTGTACAACACTACAGTTGTGGTACTAAAGATTATTATATGGGTTTTCTCTTTTATGGACTGTTTGTCATAAAGTGATTTCTGTACTTACCTTGTGTGTCTATGTTTTAGAGTCCACTCTTCCTGGGTTGTTTCCGGAGTCAGTTAGTCTACACCACATCATCCCTCAAGCAACGGAAATCAGGTAACCATTGTAGTGCTCAGGGTAGGGTGCTTACACGGAGTATGAAGGTATGTTTCTTCATCAACTAATGTATGCCTGTTGTGTAGCCATTTTAGTTATAGCTCCATGCACGTTATTTTAACATACTAGGCTGCTGTGCACTTTACCCTAGATATATTTTATTCAGCTTTGTCTTATTATTGTTACAATAACCATTTTTACGATCTTGTTTTATTTCCATCTATCTAACTGCTTTTGCCTAGGCCAGCACTCTGTTCTCAAACAAGACATTCTTGATCACTCTGTGCTTCTTCCAAGGCTACAGCATGGTACATTGCAGGTGAACGTGGTAGAAGTTTAGTCTCCAACATTCGTAGAAATACACATTGTTACATAGGGACACTTTCTCAGAATGTCAGCTGTGTTGTTTTAAAAACACTTCCTTGTCCCTTACATGTTAGAGGGAGATTCCAGCCAGGAAACCACAACTGTGTGCTGATTGCCGAATGCTTCGCTACAGACGCTAACGCAGACCGCAGGCCTTTGCTCAGGTATGGGGGTTGATTTCTTCCCAGGGGAACCTGAACGGCAGAATTAGAGCTTAATATGCTGTGCTCTATCCTAGGCTAGGTAGGGATTAGCCCATTGAAAATAGTGACAATGTGATAGCATTGTTTTTATGCTTCACTCTTCTCGTCACAATTTTAATACTGTCATGTTGTGTCGTCCTGGTTATTGCAGCTCACGCTTTGCTATCTAAGATGCATGCAGTTGTTTTATTAAACTCCTTATTGGAACATATGCTGCTTCTGTTTGTCATTTATAAATGAGAACTGAATTGTAAGTGAGAGAACCGGATGAGACCTGAGTGACCATGACTTCCCTGAGAAGCCAAGTATGTCATGCGCTCGGCTGCCCAATCATCACTATCCTTTGGCAGGGATAAGGCACCTCTAATTAGCCGGAGCAAAACCCGGATTGGAGCGACAGGTTTACCCCCCAGTGGGTTAGACTTAGTCTCCCACACCGCGGGCGATTCTGCCGCTCCAAATCCAGTAGTCTCATTAGAATAATGAGAGCCTACGCGACATGCCCCTTTATACTTGAGATTCACAGCAGTGCATATAGAGGCATCCCATTCTGAACATCCAGGACCTCCTCCCCCATGCCCCAGCTCCTCTTCATTGTCCAGTATATCACTCACTAGTAAGAAGGTAGGGACTGTGAAGTTTGCCCACATTGTCTCTGTGAGGTCACACCATAGGCCTAAGGTAAGGCTTGCGGTGATTCTGACATTAACCTGTCCAAACTTTGGTATCTCCTTGCATAGCTTAGCTTAAATGGCTTCATTTCAATTTCTTTACTGATATTGCATTTAAAACTTACTGCAAATGATTGGTTTGGGAGTAATGGGGAACAAACAGACTCAAATTTAAGCGGGAGTGTAGAAAGGCTGGGTTTTAGCCTCTATTTTATTTATATTGTACATTAACCATTGAAACACTACCTTGGTTCAGACAAAAAAATGATGCTGGCATTAAAGGGGGAAAATCTGTCCTGGTTTCTTATATGCAGACTACACAGTCATATTAACTGACATTCAGCACTGAAAAATCTGGTGGGTTGTTATGTTTCTTTTTAGATATATCTACAAATTTGTCCAAATCGTATATTATGTCCTGTGGTTTGAAGAAACTCTAAATAAAATTCTCAAGCGTGTATACGCTGGCACACATTTGGGAGTGCTGTTCGATTCAGGCAATACTTGGTCCCCTTGTATCACAGTGTGATGTAAAACACATTAACAGGCAATTGGGTCTGTGTTTAATTTAGCTGCCAATTTGGGGTGTTAGTCAATTACCCCTCTTTTGGAGACAGTATAATGCAACATTTAACCAAAATGTAATTAAAGAGTCAGATGTGCCAGGGTTATGGGGTTGTTTTGCCTGGTTGTGGTATGTGAGAAGAATCTTAATGGAGCATGGTAGGAAGTCATTGTTTTGTAATTTGTCAAGTATAAGCAAGTTAAGTTAAATATAGATTAAGAAAGTATATTTGTCAAGAATCTCAGAAAATCAGTGAACCTTGCAAAAACAACTGACTGCAGGATTATTTTTATAATCAGTTGTAAAACATAGTAATACCATGATGTTTTAATTGTGTATTTTGTGTATCTTATTGTTGTGAGTTTTATGACTAAGCATATAACTAAATAAAGTGATTATGACAATGAAGATGAGTGTGCAATTTTATACTGACCTGAATTCAAATTCTGTCACATGGATTAGTTGGAATAGAATTCATGGAATTATCAAATTGGAGACATGTGGTCCTGAAGATGGACTTTGACCACTTTCTTGACAATGCAAGGCCAGCAGTGGCCCTGTAGTTATAAATGTTTTAATGGTCATGAGAGTGTATTTTAGGGAGGGGTGTATTGAAGGAGCTGTATCGCACCCATCTAGCTATGGTGGTGGAAGAAACTTCCTTGTATGGCCTACATAGAAAAATGAGGAGTTGTCTTTCCTCAGCGGGCCAAATTTCTTCTGTGATGGCCTCATTGACCTTAATCCATTCCACCACACAAGTTTTGGTTTGTCTTGCAGAGTGATAAAAAAATCACCTTCACATTACATTTAGTTTTGTCTTGAAACATGAAAAGTAACTCTTTCTGTGGACCTGTAACATATAAGGCTTGTACATCTGATACCTGTTTACAGGATATGAGGCATAACAACCAGGCCAACGTCCACGACAACTGCTTCCTGGACAGATACTTATGTTGTGGCCATGAAAGAAACAAGTTGAGCACCTTGTTAATGTCCCAAAGGGAAAAATATCTGGGTGCTGGGGGAACGGAAAGTCTGATACCCCTCATCAGTTTGCAGACCAGAGGATGTTCTCCCACTGGGGAACCATTCACGAGGGAGTGATGTGGCTGAATGAAAGATGTTAGCCAAGTGATAGGCCAACCCTTCCAATACCAGGGCCAACAGGAAATTCAAAATGTGAATGATATTGGAATCTACAGGATAATTTTACCTCTGAAGACACCAACAACGCGATTGTCCCCAAGCAGATCGATATCTCCTGTTCGTGCTGTCTGTCCAAGCTCTTGACAGGATTTACTCAGCTTCTTCTGAAAGTCCTTTGATGGCCCATCTACTCTGGTAATGCTCCAAGCCATGAGAGAGAGGGATTCATCTACAATCATTTGGTGATGGTTCCCTAGAAAGTCATGGAGAGGAAAGTCCCAGACTTGAGACTTCCAGAAAGGTGGGATGACTATCAACTCTGCCTTCTGCCTCCTGACCTGAGTTGACAGATGCATGAGAATGATGAACAGGGGAAAGGCATATCCCTTCTCCAAGCTCCAGTTGTCCAGGAATATATCCATTGCCGCTGCAAGAGGTTCCAGCGCCCAATTGAAGAATCTCTCTGCTTGATTATTTAAACGGGAGGCAAACAAGTCCACAGAGAATGGTCCCCAGATCATATCCAGCCTCTAAAAAATGTCAGGATGCAACTGCCAGGCGGTGAGATCCCTCAGGTGTCTGGAATGTCAATCCATCACTTTATTGGATGTTCCCGGAAGATACTCCACTGTCACTGAAATCTGACGTTCCAGACAATACTGCCAGAATTCCTTTGCTAATTTTGCCAGTATCTTGGAATATGGATCTACCAGTCGATATATGTAGTGAACTGCCGAGATGTTGTCCATCTTCACAACTACGCAGCAGCTTGCTCTGTCTTCGGTCCAACACTGGACTGCAAATAAACCCACCAGCAGTTCCAGGCAGTTTATGTGCATAGCACTCTCCTCAGAAGACCACTTTCCGCCTGTGGAAATATCGCCATATCTGGTCCAGCAGCCTGATTTGCTAATGTCTGACTCCATCACAATGTGCAGACTGGAGCTGAAAATCACTCCCCCATTCCAGGCTTCCATATGGGAGAGCCACCACCTCATCTCCTCTGAGGCTTACTCCTGCTCATCTCCTCTTGGGCTTCTTCTGGCAGAGGGATTGACTCTGAGTTTCCAAGTCCCCTCTGGAGGTGAGCCGCTTTAAGCCTGTGGAGCACCATACAGTGGAAAGCACCCAGGAATATCGCTTGGGTGGAAGCCGCCAGCAAGCTAACCAGCCTGGTCAGTGGTCAAAGAGACTTAGGGGGTCATTACAACCCTGACGGATGGTGTTAAAGCGGTGGTAAGACCGCAAACAGGCCTTCGGAAAAAAAAGGGAATTATGACCGTGGCGGAAACCGCCAGCATAGACAGCCACTTTAACACTCCGACCGTCACGGCGGTACAGACAAACAGCGCGGCGGTCACCGCCAACAGACAGGTGGGAGACAAAGTACCGCCCACAGTATCACAACCTACCAATCCGCCAATCCGGGGCGGATTCACCGTGGATAAAAACACGGCGGAAACAGCCATTTCAGTGGGAAAACGCTCACCTCTACACACTCCACGAGGAAGGAGGCCACGATGTAGCCGGAACTCCAAATACTCCCTGTGATAGTCTTCCTGCTCCTGTTTGATCATCATCAACGCCGGCACCGAAGACAACGGTGAGTACTGCACCTACGACATAGGGGAGGGGTGAGGCAAAAGTCAGGGACACACACATGCAACACACCGACCCTCACCCACTACAACACACACACCAATGCATATCCAAACAGTACAGTAACAACCCCAATACCCCCCGGAAGAATGCAAAGATAAAAGGAAATGAGTGCAACCACTGTAATGTATCAAAATACAGTAAGAAAATATATACAGATCTAATTTCACATTCAACAAAATATACATCACGATTAGTAGTGCAGGTATGCACCATTCAATGTCCGTGGACAACTGGGCCCAAAATGCATGGGCGAGGCCGACACACGATACCTGAGCAAAATGGAGAGAACATTGCAGGGGCATCAGATCGAAATACAACAGGCACCTCAGGGGCAAGGGAAGGGGGGGCGCCTCAGCCGGATGACAGCACCACGCCAGATCCACAAGGGGGCTCCATGCCCATTGATGTATTTTGGGGAGTGCAAAGCCACAGTCTCACAAGTCTCTACAGTGGGTGGGTTGCCCACTGTACCATCCTGGGGAGTGCAAAGCAACAGTCTCTCAAGTCTCTACAGTGGGTGGGTTGCCCACTGTAGCATCCTGGGGAGTGCAAAGCCACAGTCTCTCAAGTCTCTACAGTGGGTGGTTTGCCCACTGTACCATCCTGGGGAGTGCAAAGCCACAGTCTCTCAAGTGGATAACAGTCTCCACTGGTTCTGGGGGGGGGGACTGGTGCCCAGAGTGCTTCATCCTGTGCAGGACAGACTGAGTGGATGCATGTCTCCACTGGTTCTGGTTGGTGACTGGTGCCCAGAGTGTTTCATCCTGTTAAGGACTGAGGTAGTGGATGCATGTCTCCACTGGTTCTGGAGGGGGACTGGTGCCCAGAGTGCTTCATCCTGTTAAGGACTGAGGTAGTGGATGCTGTTCTCCACTGGTTCTGGAGGGGGACTGGTGCCCAGAGTGCTTCATCCTGTTAAGGACTGAGGTAGTGGATGCATGTCTCCACTGGTTCTGGAGGGGGACTGGTGCCCAGAGTGCTTCATCCTATTAAGGACTAAGGTAGTGGATGCATGTCTCCACTGGTTCTGGAGGGGGACTGGTGCCCAGAGTGCTTCATCCTGTTAAGGACTGAGGTAGTGGATGCTGTTTTCCACTGGTTCTGGAGGGGGACTGGTGCCCAGAGTGCTTCATCCTGTTAAGGACTGAGGTAGTGGATGCTGTTCTCCACTGGTTCTGGAGGGGGACTGGTGCCCAGAGTGCTTCATCCTGTTAAGGACTGAGGTAGTGGATGCATGTCTCCACTAGTTCTGGAGGGGGACTGGTGCCCAGAGTGCTTCATCCTATTAAGGACTAAGGTAGTGGATGCATGTCTCCACTGGTTCTGGAGGGGGATTGGTGCCCAGAGTGCTTCATCCTGTTAAGGACTGAGGTAGTGGATGCTGTTCTCCACTGGTTCTGGAGGGGGACTGGTGCCCAGAGTGCTTCATCCTGTTAAGGACTGAGGTAGTGTATGCATGTCTCCACTAGTTCTGGAGGGGGACTGGTGCCCAGAGTGCTTCATCCTATTAAGGACTATGGTAGTGGATGCATGTCTCTACTGGTTCTGGAGGTGGATTGGTGCCCAGAGTGCTTCATCCTGTTAAGGACTGAGGTAGTGGATGCTGTTCTCCACTGGTTCTGGAGGGGGACTGGTGCCCAGAGTGCATCACTCTCCCCGTGACAGTCCCAGTTCCGTCACTGCCCCTGCCACACATGGGCTAGCGGTGCTTGCCATGGTGGTCTTTGCCCTGTTCAGCGGTGCTTGCCCTGTTCAGCGGTGCTTGACTTTGCTGTTTCTGACCTGTTCAGCGGTGCTTGCCATGGCGGTCTTTGCACTGTTCAGCGGTGCTTGCCCTGTTCAGCGGTGCTTGACTTTGCTGTTTCTGACCTGTTCAGCGGTGCTTGCCATGGCGGTCTTTGCCCTGTTCAGCGGTGCTTGCCCTGTTCAGCGGTGCTCGACTTTGCTGTTTCTGACCTGTTCAGCGGTGCTTGCCATGGCGGTCTTTGCCCTGTTCAGCGGTGCTTGACTTTGCTGTCTCTGACCTGTGCAGCGGTGTTTGCCATGGCGGTCCCTCATTGCCCAGCGGGGCTGTGGCTGCCAGGGCCCTCCTGGGCACTGACTCTGGCAGTGGCCTCCTGGCCAGTGATGATTGGGCTGCCCTCCTGGGCACTGACTCTGGCGGTGGCCTCCTGGCCATTGACGATGGGACTGCCCTCCTGGGCACTGACTCTGGCGGTGGCCTCATGGCCAGTGACGATGGGGCTGGCGGTGGCCTCCTGGGCAGCGGGGATGATGGCGGGCTTCTCCGCCGTACTGCTCTTCCCAGATTTTGGTGCTGCCTTCTGCCCCTTCCCCACCTTGGGAGGAGTCACAGCTGAGTGGACACTCCCCCCGGGACCCTTGTGAGCGGCTTTGCCGGATGGAGTCTTCCCCCTATCCCATTGGGCACTGTCCACCTTCTGGTGCTTTACAGGGGGGGACTGGCTGTGCTGTGGCTCCGTGTCACACTGGCTGCCCTGGTGGCCGGTTCACTCCACATACCTCTAGCAGGCACCACTGGTACCGGTGATTTTTGGGCTGAGGTGCTAGTACGGGACCTATGAATTGGAGGGGGGGGTGGTGGTGGGAAAGAGGTCAAGGTTGCTGAGGAAATGTTTCTGACAAACACTGGGACGGGTAGCTGGAGGGGGTCTGGGAGTGGAGGAAGAGGAGGTGGTTGTAGGAGGTGTAACTTTTGTTGATTTGGGTGCAGGTGCAAGCGCTGGAGGCTGTTGTGAGGTGGATGGCTGTTGGGTGGGTGTGTGCCTGCGTTTGTGTACTTTGGGAGGGGGCGTCACAGACACACTGGGAGAGGACACGGGGACGTGTAAATGGTAGTGGGGGTGGTGAGTGCAGGTGAGCGGGGTGTGGTGGTGGGTGTGTTGGTGCGGGTCCTAGTGGCTGTAGTGGTAGTGCATGCAGGTGAGAGTGCAGACGACACTGGGAGGGAGGAGGGAGACGACGAGGAGGGGGACACAGTGGAGGCAGTGGATGTTGCTGTGTCTGTATGTGTGTGATGCTTGTGTGAATGCCGGTGGGATGTGTGGTGCCTATGTTTGCCTGAACTTCCCTTGTGTGTTGACGTGTGTGCAGGCTGGTCTGATGGTGTGCTTGGGATAGGCAGAGGTACAGGGGAATGAGTCTGGGTGGAGGAAGTTGGAGGGGGGATGCTAGAGACAGGGACAATGGCTACCATCAGTACTGAGGCCAGAGATTGCAGGGTTCGATGATGGGCAGCCTGACCAGAATGAAAGTCCTCCAGGAATGCATTAGTGTGTTGCAACTCCCTTTCTACACCCTGGGTGGCATTCACAATGGTAGACTGCCCAACAGTGAGTGACCTGAGGAGGTCAATGGCCTCCTCACTGAGGGCAGCAGAGGTGACAGGGGCAGGGGCTGAGGTGCCTGGGGTGAAGGTGATGCCCACCCTCCTGGGTGAGCGGGCACGGGTGAAGGCTGAGGGGCTGCTGGGAGGGCGGTGCTGGTAGGGGGGTGGCGGCTGTACCTGTAGAAGTGGGGGGCACAGATTTTGCCGCCACCACAAGGGAGCTCCCATCGGAGGACGAGTCCGTGTCGCTGGTTGCTGATCCGGTGACCGCCTTGAAGCTCCCCTTGCCCTCCGTCCCACTGGTGTATTCAGAGTCCGTGGTGTGGCCCTCCATGGCCATGTGGGATGCAGCTCCCTCGTGCTCCGGTGCCACTGTACCTCCGCCTGATGATGCTGATGCACAAAAGAATAGGGAGAGCACAAAAAGGCGGGGGGACGACAGAAGAAAGACAGGTTGAGTGCATGGCTTACCGCTACCGTTGGCGGACAATACAGACACAGCAGCCCCCTGCTCTATGCCGCGCTGTTGGGCTTTACAGATGCAGTTTCTGGGATATGGCCTACATGGCTATGGTGGACATCATCACACATAGATGAGACAGGGGCATGTATACTTGTACTTGGCACTCTACAGAGGTGGGGTGGAGTGCCACATGGCCTGCATTACGGAGAGGCCTAGCCTACGGAACTCGCCCTGGCCTAGGGAAACCCACAGCCCTCCTCCCCCACCCAGACACCTTCACTGTGCGCAAAGTCCGCAGAATGATGTTGTACTCACCCCCTTGTATCTGCTGTGATGCCCTCAAGTGCCCATCCAACTCAGGGTAGGCCACCGCCAGAATCCGGAACATCAGGGTGTCATGGTGCGACAGGCACCCCTCCGCCGTCTTCTTGCTCCAACGGCGAATGTCCTCCCATCTTTTACGGCAGTGGGTGCTCCGTCTCTGGTGGACCCCCAGGGTCCGGAAGTCCTTGGCGATGGCACGCCAAATATCCTTCTTCTGGTGGGCACTGACCTACATGACATGTACAGGGGAAGAAGAGAAGTAATTACCAACTGCACCGTCGAAGTGATTGGCCCACATCCCTGCCCTTGCCATGTGGCACATGCATTCACAGTCCTTCATGCTCGCAGAACTCTGCCCACTTCCTTCTTACAACCAGCCCTCTCCACCCTGGCATAGCCCATACAACTGGCACCCTATGTACTCACCTGTTGGTCTGGAGGACCGTAGAGTAGCGTGTACTGGGGGAGGACCCCATCCACGAGCTTCTCCAACTCCTGTGCAGTGAAGGCAGGGGCCCTTTCCCCAGATGCACGAGCCATTGTCTCTTCCAGACCAAGGTCACAGCAGCACTTGCAGGATAGGTCTTCTCCAGTTGAAGAACAGGTATCGAGTGATTCAACAGATAGAAAATAGCAGTCACGTCCGCGGCGGTGACATCCGCGGCGGTGCGTATCATCACCGCCGGCGCACTTCGTCATTGGCTCCTGGGACCCATAGGGTCCAATGTTAACCAATGCAGCATTGCGCCGTGATCTTCGACCGCCTACCGCGGCGGTGTACAACACCAGCGCAGTTACCTCACATCCCATTGTCCCACTTTAGAGGTCAGGCAGCCACCATTTCAGGGGTCCACATGGCTTCATTTTCAACTTTGTCACACATACCTAGGCCTGGACTCAACACACTTACAGACAACTTTTTTGATTATGTTTCGTGTTCTGTGTAGCTGTGGGTACATACCTCTGAGTTGCTTGACTCTGTGGTCGCTGTTGTCCTTCCTAGGCACCGTCAGCTGGGACATGTGAGGAGATGGCGGCATCCTCCGGTGTACCGACCGCTGGTGGACTTGTTGACAATGGAGGAGCGACATTTAATCATCACCTACAGGTTTAACCGTGCCACAATCCAGGAACTGTGTACCCAGTTGGAGCCTGACCTGATGTCAGCAATCCGCCATCCCACAGGAGTCCCCCCTCAAGTGCAGGTGCTATCAGTGCTCCATTTCCTTGCAAGTGGGTATTTTCAAACAACAGTGGCCATGGCATCAGGGATGTCCCAGCCTATGTTTTCCAACGTGATGTCCAGAGTGTTGTCTGCCCTGCTGAAACACATGAGGAGCTACATCGTTTTCCCTCAAATGGAGGATTTGGTTACTGTTAAAGGTGACTTCTATGCCCTTGGACATATCCCGAACATCATAGGTGCCATTGATGGGTCCCATGTAGCTCTGCCCCCCCCCCCCACAGGAGTGAACAGGTGTACAGGAACCGGAAGAGTTATCATTCGATGAATTTACAGATGGTATGTTTGGCAGACCAGTACATCTCCCAGGTAAATGCTATGTTCCCTGGCTCTGTGCATGACGCCTACATCCTGCGGAATAGCAGCATCCCTTATGTGATGGGTCAAATCCATAGGCACGGGTGTGGCTATTAGGGGACTCTGGTTACCCCAACTTGTCATGGCTACTGACCCCAGTGAGGAATCCCAGGACCAGGGCAGAGGAACGCTACAATGAGGCCCATGGGCGGACTAGGAGGGTGATCGAACGCACCTTCGGCCTCCTGAAGGCCAGGTTCAGGTGCCTCCATATGACAGGTGGTTCCCTATTCTACTCACCAAGTAAGGTGTGCCAGATCATCATCGCCTGCAGTATGCTTCACAATCTTGCTTTGCGACGCCAGGAGCCTTTTCTGCAGGAGGATGGTCCAGATGACGGTGTTGTGGCAGCTGTGGAGCCTGTGGACAATGATGAGGAGGAAGCAGAGGAAGAAGACATTGACAACAGATACTCAGTCATCCAGCAATATTTCCAGTGACACACAGGTGAGAACACTTTCTTGCCTACTACAAGTACTTTCACACTTCTACCTTTATCCTGTCTGTCAATTTCAAGCAGTATTTGGTAACTGAGTTGTACATTTCCATTACGGTTTCACAGGTGTGGTTACCACCGTGAGTCATCTGCTTGCATCCTTCATGGACTTGTGATGTGTGACATAGGTATGTTGACATTACATTTGAGAACGGATTCTGTCACTGTCATAGCTATTACACATTTTCTAAATCACAGACTGACTTGATTGTTTTGTGCTTCAAGGGTGTTTATTGAAGTGCTAATTATTGGAGGAGGTGGTAAAATGGAGAGGGGTGATGGTGGAGGAATGTCCATGGCAGAGTCCAGTCTATTAGTCTCACAGGTGCACTGCCCATATGGGCATAGGAAGTGGAGCTGGGGCAGTTCCAATATGGACAGGGTTACAAAGTGGGACAGTGGGATGACAATCAGGGTGGTCTCATTTCTTGGCGGGGGTCTTGCCATTGTGCTCTGTCCTGTTCCTGGATCTCAGGGACCACTTGCGTGGTGGTTCTCCGTCTGCAGGGGGTGGGGTGCTGGTGTGGTGGTCCTGTGGCGGGGCGTCCTGTCCACTAGTGCCGGCGGAGGTGGTGGGCAATTCATCGTCCATGCTAGTGTCAGGGGCCCCTTGGAGTGCCACGGTGTCCCTCATGGTGTTCTGTATGTCCTTCAGCACCCCTATGATGGTGCCCAGGGCGGAGCTGATGGTTCTGAGTTCCTCCCTGAACCCCAAATACTGTTCCTCCTGCATGCGCTGGGTCTCCTGAAACTTGGCCAGGAGCGTAGCCATCGTCTCCTGGGAGTGGTGGTATGCTCCCATGATGGAGGAGAGGGTCTTGTGGAGAGTGGGTTCCCTTGGCCTGTCTGCCCCCTGTCGCACAGCAGCCCTCCCAGTTCCCCTATGTTCCTGGGCCTCCGTCCCCTGGACCGTGTGCCCACTACCACTGCCCCCAGGTCCCTGTTGTTGTTGGGGTGGTGGGTTATCCTGGGTTCCATGTAGTGGTGGACACACAGCTGATTGACGTGTCCATTGGCCCGCTGGGTGGGTACTGTGCTGGTGTTTCCAGAGGGTGGAAGGTCTGTGTTGGGCTGTGCCTATGCGAGGGGAACCGACTGTCCAGAGGCCCACAATGGTCCGGGCTAGTCATCTGGATCCAGTTGGCCAGGGCTGCTGTCATCACTGTGGGCCTCTTCTGTGGGTGGGGTAGAGATGTCTGGACCCTCCTGTCTGGTGACGTTAGGTAGTGGTCCTGCAGGTGTGTAAAAGCATGATTATTGCATCTGTGTGTGTCATGGTGTGCATGGGTGGGTGAGTGTGTACCCCAGTGCTAGCATTCCTTTGTGGGGGCTTGTGTGATGATGGTTGGGGGGTGTTTTGGGTATGTGCAGTGGGCATGCTTTAGTGAGGGGTGTCCATGCTTTGTTGTGTCATGCAGGGCTTGGTGTTGGGATGGGTGGTTTGTGTTATTAGTACATTAGTGAGGAGTTGGATTGATAGGGGAGGGGGTGAGGGTGGGGGTGTGTGATAGCATGCAGGTAGGGTGGGGGATATGATAGTTAAGATTTGACTTACCAGTGTCCATTCCTCCACCGACTCCTCCGAGGCCCTCAGGATGCATAATGGTCAAGACCTGCTCCTCCCATGTTGTTAGTTGTGGGGGAGGAGGTGGGGGTCCGCCGCCAGTCCGCTGTACCGCAATGTTGTGCCTGGAGACCACGGACCGCACCTTCCCCCGTAGGTCGTTCCACCTCTTCCTGATGTCCTCCCGATTTCTTGGGTGCTGTCCCACTGCGTTGACCCTGTCGACTATTCTTCGCCATAGCTTCATCTTCCTATCTATGGAGGTGTGCTGCACCTGTGCTCCAAATAGCTGTGGCTCTACCCGTACGATTTCCTCCACCATGACCCTGAGCTCCTCCTCAGAGAGCCTGGGGTGTCTTTGCCGTGCCATGGGGTGGTGTAGGTGATGTGTGGGGTAGTGTATGTGGTGATGAGTGTAGTGATGTGTAGTGGTGTGTGGTGTTTTGTGCGTTGATGTTGTGTGGGTGATGGTGTTGTGTGCCTCTGTGTGGTGGGGTTCTCTATGCTGTGCTCTCTCTCTGGCCTTCGTCAATAATTTTTGTTCGTAGGGGTTTGCGGGTGATGTGGGTGTGTGTTATATTGTATTGGGTGTGTGGGAGTGGTGTTTGTATGTGTATCAGGTGTGTGTAATTCGAATTGTCCAATGTGGCGGTGTTTTGGAGATGTGTGTGTATTTTGAGCGCGGCGGTGTGTACCGCCAATGGAATACCGCGGTTGAAAGACCGCCGCGTGGATTCGTGGGTCGTGATAGCATGGGCGTGTTTCCGTTGGCGTGACGGCGGAGGATTTGTTTTCGCCAGTTTATCACTGACCTTTGGTGTGGCAGACTTGTGTGGGTGTCTGAATTTCGGCGGATTCCGAGATGTGGGTCATAATAGCTGTTGCGAATGTCCGCGGCCGCGGCGGTGTATTGGAGGTCTTCTGCACGGCGGTAAGCGCCTTTTACCGCCAATGTTGTAATGACCCCCGTAGATTTTTGTGTTGTTTTACAGAGTTTGTGCTGAGTTTTTGCCATCTTCTTGGATCACAGGCTCAGGGTAGAATCCTTGGCCTCTGATGAAGCCCAGAAATGTTGTGCGTTGTGCCGGGGACAGGAGCGACTTCTTCTCATTGATGAGGAAGCCCAACTGCTCCAACAGATTCACTGTCTTCTGTAGCTGAGTCAACAATGCTCCTGGGCATTGATTCATCAGGAGGATGTTGTCTAGGTAGACAGTCAAGCGTACTCCATGGTGTTCTATCACAGGCATGAGCACTGTGGTGAAACACCTGGGAGCTGATGACAGACCAAAGGGCAGGGTCAGAAACTCGAACACCTGGTGGTTCCACTCAAATTGCAGGGATCTGCAATGTGGAGGGAAAATGGGGATCCTCAAATAGGCATCCTTGAAATCCAGTCTTGCTAGCCAGTCCTGTGGCCTCGAGAGGTCGGGTAACAGGTGAATGCCTTCCATCTTGAAGTGGTGATACACTAGCCACATGTTGAATTCCTTCAGATTCATGACCGGACGATGTCTGCCGTCTCGCTTGTCCACCAAGAACAGATTGCTCATGAAACTCCCAGGGTGTAGAGTTGTCAGTGGGATTGCCTCTTTGAAAAACAGTTAACTGATCTCTTGCTCTTTGAGAGCGGCATGATCTTGGGAAAACACAAAGGGATTGCAGTCTTGATTCTTGCACTGGTGTGTCCAAGAACTCTATGTGGAACCCTTATAATGTTATATGTACCAGCCTCCCTCCCACTTTTAGTTGGGAAGAAAGGAGTGTCATTACCTTGGGAAGTTCCTGTAGAGCATCTAGCGTCTACTCTGCCATCCCGGTTGCCTTGAAAATAAGGGTAGAAGTTTCCATATTTATTCTGGCCTGCCACTGGCCTGCCCGGGAGCCTTGGGCTCTCTGGGGAAAATTGGTTGTGAAGCAGCCAGATGAGCGCCCCCTGCTGCATCAAGCCCCTCCTAAAAAATCTCTTTAATAGAGGTCTGGGCCTCATCTAAGGAGTTGAAGCTGGTGGCAAATTTACTGAGTTCTTTAATAAAAGGTTTGCTAAATAAACTGCCCTGAGCAGAGGGACCCGCCTTGGAGGAGGCTAAGTCACCCAATTTGGGGTCTGCCTTAATCAGTAAGGAATGCCGTTGTTCTGCCGACAGGGCACAGTTCACATTTCTGAGGAAGATGACTGCTCGTTGTGCCAA
This sequence comes from Pleurodeles waltl, assembly GCF_031143425.1. Lineage (NCBI taxonomy): Eukaryota > Metazoa > Chordata > Amphibia > Caudata > Salamandridae > Pleurodeles > Pleurodeles waltl. The sequence goes on along the minus strand of NC_090447.1, from coordinate 1,399,964,648 downwards.
CCAGACAGAACCAACAGAGAGATGAGGGAACCTGACTGTTTAGCAACCTCTGCCATATCTAAGATTTTGGCCATGGGTCCCATGATGTCCAATAATTTGTTCTGGCACGGCTGTAAGGAGTGGTCAATACCTTTCTTGGGGTCGCGTATAAATTTGGCCAGAAAGGTGGTCATGCGTGTGTCTGATTCTGGCGTTAATGCTACCTCGCCATCCACAGGTGGACGGTGACATTCTGTCTGGAGCTGGGCCCTGACCTCCTTGTCAAGAGGTTTGTGCAATCGTCCCGCCACATGGGCGACCACTTTGTCGCAAGGAGACCACATATAGGATCTAGGATGAAGAAAGTCTATCGGGTCCAACATGTCTGTTGTCAGAGCGTCTGCCTGGGATCCCAGACTGGACTTGAGGTGGTGAAGAATTATCTCCTGAAAGTTGCTGCGACCTGGAAGGGCCTGGTTCGTCATCCGAGTCACCCATAGAACCTTCTTCTTCGTCCCACATATCGGGGGAGTCTTCAGGCATGGGAATAGTGCCAGAGTTTGTCAGCTGAGGGTTAGACTGAAGAAACACTGTTTCAGGTGTTCAAATGTATCCTTGTCAACTTTGCATAGAGGCATCTATCACCTCGCAAACTACATCATCTAGGGGGAGAATTGAGGACAACTCTTCCTCAATATAGGCACTTTATGTATGTAGCACTAGGACGCCTAGCAGGATTAATGAGATATAACCTGTGTCTTCGTGGTTTAGACGTGGCCTGCAGCCTTGCCCGGTCCCTCTGGTGCCAAATTATAGCCGCAATGTGGGCAACACAGAGTACAGACCTGTCAGACAGGTGTCTGGTCACCACCAAAAAAGATGCACTGGTAAGGCGGGAATTTGCTTTACAGACCTGGTTTGCCAGGTATGATGCTCCAGGCTGCCCTCAGGGGGAAGCTGACAGGGCCAAGACTCCACAGTACATGCTGCAGAAATCTTGCTGGAATGCGAGCAATGCAGTTTGCGGTAAACGCAAAGTGAGGGGCAGCTCTATGGAAGCAGAGCACCCTCTGGTGGACCGCCAGCAACGCCACACTTATGTGGCTCCCTGGCAAGAAACAACCTATAAAAGGATTGCAGGCCCCTAGAAAGGAAACAAAATAACTAGAACCAGTAAACTCTAATAATGTCTGTACAGTCGCAATAATGACAAGAAAACAAAGTATAATCATAAATAGACCCAAGAGAGAATCAACATTGAAGACACCAACAAAGCCATTGTCCCCAAGTGGAACTGAGCAACGAAGAAAGAGGGGGCGTGAACAGTGTGCACTAGAGTTGTGATTTGATTGGTTGTTGCATTGTAGTCCTCTCCTTTGTTTTTTGGGAAAGGTAGTTTTTTCCAGTTAAGCAATGTTATGGCTACTGACCTAATAAAGTGAAGAAAGAAGAGCATAATTCTCGCCTCTGGTCCTGACACAGAATAAAAAAGAATTCTACCTTACGGGTCAAGAATTTTCAATTCTATTAAGGACACGGAGGCGAGGATTAAGCTTTCTCTTTCTTTACTGACTTAAAATAGCAGCCAATCATAAACAAATAAACAAAAAACTAAACATCCCATGATGCTCTACTCAATGTCACATGGTCCAATCACCTATCGCGACCTCTGTCCATATATCACATGACCCTCGACGTCACTTCCTCTTTCTTTGGTCAAGGCAGATATAGTTCAAATTGAAATCGAAACTTCTTACATCAAACTTGTAAACCAGGAATCGGGAAGATCTTCTTCCACAAGAGAACATGAACTTGAAGACTCCAACTCGAAGGAAAAAACAGTCCCAGCTAAATCATACATACGAATTTTTACATGAAGTCATGAAACTCAGGAATTCTTCTGATCAGAACCTATAAGTAATAAAATAGGTAGGTAATATTCAAAGTACATTGAATAAGCTTCAATAAAATTAATATTCATATAACTGACATTAAATTGGGTGGGAAGAATAATCATCAATCTCAACAGTTAAAGATTTTTTATTCAATAATAACAATTCTTATGTGTGGGATAATCCTCGCCTCCGTGTCCTTAATAGAATTGAAAATTCTTGACGCGTAAGCTAGAACATTTTTTATTCTATGTCAGGACCGGAGGCTCCGATTATGCTAGTTTAAAGCTGCTCCATTACTACAGATGCTACATCCAACACAGGCTTGTGATAAAATTTACGATAAGTATTTTTTGAAGACCAATCTGCAGCCCTCATAACGTCTTCCATACGGGAACCCAGGGCATAAGATTTGGAGGCCATAGCTCCTCTAGCAGAATGAGCTCCAAAAATATTGGTATCTATTCCAGCTTCATTCATTAACCATCTCATCCATCTAGCTAAGCTAGCTGATTTAACTGGTTTAAAAGGCTTTTGCAAGGAAATTAACACTTGACCTTTAACATCCTGTCTAAACCCTTCTGTAACAGCTTCATATTCCTTTAAACAATTAACTACACATAGCTTAGAATTGACAGGGTACATTGGATATGATACTGACCTGTAATTCGTTTTAGTCCTTCTTGTTATCATAAAGGTAACCTCATCTGGAGAATATACCCTACCAGATAAGTCTAACACTCTGACATCCGACACTCTTTTACAACAAATGAGACACAAAAACATGGTCAATTTTGCTGAAAGCTGATTGTGAGATAAATCCTTATTGGCATGCCAATAATCTAGGAATTTTAAAATAACAGTAACATCCCATGAAACTGAATATTTTGCCTGAGGTGGTTTAGATAGACGAATGCCTCTCAGCAATTTACAAATTAGAGGATGTTCTCCCACAGGTTTACCTTCAAAGGGTATATGTCACGCTGAAATGGCTGATCTAAAATTATTAATCGTCCGATATGCTAAACCAGAACTAGCTAATTCCGCTAGGAAGTTAATGATCAACTCAATATGTGCTTCCACCAGATTGGCACCTCTTCCATCATACCAACTATTCCATCTGCGCCAGGCTGAGTCATACCTTTTATGGGTACTACCTGCCCAGGCCTGTTTAATGAAGTCCTCAGCTTGTTGCGAAAGGCCTGAGGAACTTCATCTTGACCTGAAATCAACCAAGCCAACAGAGTCAGTTTCCCTGACGAGATCATTGGATGTTGAAGGCCCTCCGGATTCAGAAGAAGATTCCGACAAGGAGGGATGAGAAGTGGAGAGGCACAAGCTAAATGCAGAACTACAGGAAACCAAGGCTGTGCTCTCCAGAAGGGTGTCAACAAAACAAGCTCTGTCTTCTGTCTCTGGACCTGAGACAACACCCTGGCAATCATCAGAAATGGCGGAAAAGCATAACCTCGAAACTGAGACCAGTCTTGGAGAAATGCATCCATCTTCATTGCACAAGGGTCTGGGCGCCAACTGAAGAATTTTGAAATCTGAAAATTGAGGCGGGATGCAAACAGGTCCACATCGCAACTGCCCCCTTCTTTAGTTATCTGAGAGAAAATCATTGGATCTAGTTTCCAGTCACTGGAATCTGTCAGGTACCTGGAATTCCAGTCCGCTACAATGTTCTGGTCCCCTGGCAGATATTCCAAAAATAACCACTAATCGTTGTGTCAGACAATAATGCCAAAAAATCCTTGGCAATCTCCGCCAAAATTTTGGATTGATGACTGCTCGTTGTGCCAACCAGACAGAACCAACAGAGAGATGAGGGAACCTGACTGTTTAGCAACCTCTGCCATATCTAAGATTTTGGCCATGGGTCCCATGATGTCCAATAATTTGTCCTGGCACGGCTGTAAGGAGTGGTCAATACCTTTCTTGGGGTCGCGTATAAATTTGGCCAGAAAGGTGGTCATGCGTGTGTCAGATTCTGGCGTTAATGCTACCTCGCCATCCAGAGGTGGACGGTGACATTCTGTCTGGAGCTGGGCCCTGACCTCCTTGTCAAGAGGTTTGTGCAATCGTCCCGCCACATGGGCGAGCACTTTGTCGCAAGGAGTCCACATATAGGATCTAGGATGAAGAAAGTCTATCGGGTCCAACATGTCTGTTGTCAGAGCGTCTGCCTGGAATCCCAGGCTGGACTTGAGGTAGTGAAGAATTATCTCCCGAAAGTTGCTGCGACCTGGAAGGGCCTGGTTCGTCATCCGAGTCACCCATAGAACCTTCTTCTTCGTCCCACATATCGGGGGAGTCTTCAGGCATGGGAATAGTGCCAGAGTTTCTCAGCTGAGGGTTAGACTGAAGAAACACTGTTTCAGGTGTTCAAATGTATCCTTGTCAACTTTGCATAGAGGCATCTATCGCCTCGCAAACTACATCATCTAGGGGGAGAATTGAGGACAACTCTTCATCAATATAGGCACTTTATGTGTGTAGCACTAGGACGCCTAGCAGGATTAATGAGATATAACCTGTGTCTTCGTGATTTAGACGTGGCCTGCAGCCTTGCCCGGTCCCTCTGATGCCAAATTATAGCCGCAATGTGGGCAACACAGAGTACAGACCTGTCAGACAGGCGTCTGGTCACCACCAAAAAAGATGCACTGGTAAGGCGGGAATTTGCTTTACAGACCTGGTTTGCCAGGTATGATGCTCCAGGCTGCCCTCAGGGGGAAGCTGACAGGGCCAAGACTCCACAGTACATGCTGCAGAAATCTTGCTGGAATGCGAGCAATGCAGTTTGCGGTAAACGCAAAGTGAGGGGCAGCTCTATGGAAGCAGAGCACCCTCTGGTGGACCGCCAGCAACGACACACTTATGTGGCTCCCTGGCTAGAAACAACCTATAAAAGGATTGCAGGCCCCTAGAAAGGAAACAAAATAACTAGAACCAGTTAACTCTAATAATGTCTGTACAGTCGCAATAATGACAAGAAAACAAAGTATAATCATAAATAGACCCAAGAGAGAATCAACATTGAAGACACCAACAAAGCCATTTTCCCCAAGTGGAACTGAGCAACGAAGAAAGAGGGGGCGTGAACAGTGTGCACTGGAGTTGTGATTTGATTGGTTGTTGCATTGTAGTCCTCTCCTTTGTTTTTTGGGAAAGGTAGTTTTTTCCAGTTAAGCAATGTTATGGCTAGTGACCTAATAATGTGAAGAAAGAAGAGCATAATTCTCGCCTCTGGTCCTGACACAGAATAAAAAAGAATTCTACCTTACGGGTCAAGAATTTTCAATTCTATTAAGGACACGGAGGCGAGGATTAAGCTTTCTCTTTCTTTACTGACTTAAAATAGCAGCCAATCATAAACAAATTAAAAAAAAACTAAACATCCCATGATGCTCTACTCAATGTCACATGGTCCAATCACCTATCGCGACCTCTGTCCATATATCACATGACCCTCAACGTCACTTCCTCTTTCTTTGGTCAAGGCAGATATAGTTCAAATTGAAATCGAAACTTCTTACATCAAACTTGTAAACCAGGAATCGGGAAGATCCTCTTCCACAAGAGAACATGAACTTGAAGACTCCAACTCGAAGGAAAAAACAGTCCCAGCTAAATCATACATACGAATTTTTACATGAAGTCTTGAAACTCAGGAATTCTTCTGATCAGAACCTATAAGTAATAAAATAGGTAGGTAATATTCAAAGTACATTGAATAAACTTCAATAAAATTAATATTCATATAACTGACATTAAATTGGGGGGGAATAATAATCATCAATCTCAACAGTTAAAGATTTTTTATTCAATAATAACAATTCTTATGGGTGGGATAATCCTCGCCTCCGTGTCCTTAAAAGAATTGAAAATTCTTGACGCGTAAGCTAGAACATTTTTTATTCTATGTCAGGACCGGAGGCTCCGATTATGCTAGTTTAAAGCTGCTCCATTACTACAGATGCTACATCCAACACAGCCTTGTGATAAAATTTACGAAAAGTATTTTTTGAAGACCAATCTGCAGCCCTCATAACGTCTTCCATACGGGAACCCAGGGCATAAGATTTGGAGGCCATAGCTCCTCCAGCAGAATGAGCTCCAAAAATATTGGTATCTATTCCAGCTTCATTCATTAACCATCTCATCCATGTAGCTAAGGTAGCTGATGTAACTGGTTTAAAAGGCTTTTGCAAGGAAATTAACACTTGACCTTTCACATCCTGTCTAAACCCTTCTGTAACAGCTTCATATTCCTTTAAACAATTAACTACACATAGCTTAGAATTGACAGGGTACATTGGATATGATACTGACCTGTAATTCGTTTTAGTCCTTCTTGTTATCATAAAGGTAACCTCATCTGGAGAATATACCCTACCAGATAAGTCTAACGCTCCGACATCCGACAGTCTTTTACAACAAATGAGACACAAAAACATGGTCAATTTTGCTGAAAGCTGCTTGTGAGATAAATCCTTATTGGCAGGCCAATAATCTAGGAATTTTAAAATAACAGTAACATCCCATGAAACTGAATATTTTGCCTGAGGTGGTTTAGATAGACGAATGCCCCTCAGCAATTTACAAATTAGAGGATGTTCTCCCACAGGTTTACCTTCAAAGGGTATATGTGCCGCTGAAATGGCTGATCTAAAATTATTAATCGTCCGATATGCTAAACCAGAACTAGCTAATTCCGCTAGGAAGTTAACGATCAACTCAATATGTGCTTCCACCAGATTGGCACCTCTTCCATCATACCAACTATTCCATCTGCGCCAGGCTGAGTCATACCTTTTATGGGTACTACCTGCCCAGGCCTGTTTAATGAAGTCCTCAGCTTGTTGCGAAAGGCCTGAGGAACTTCATCTTGACCTGAAATCAACCAAGCCAACAGAGTCAGTTTCCCTGACGAGATCATTGGATGTTGAAGGCCCTCCGGATTCAGAAGAAGATTTCGACAAGGAGGGATGAGAAGTGGAGAGGCACAAGCTAAATGCAGAACTACAGGAAACCAAGGCTGTGCTCTCCAGAAGGGTGTCACCAAAACAAGCTCTGTCTTCTGTCTCTGGACCTGAGACAACACCCTGGCAATCATCAGAAATGGCGGAAAAGCATAACCTCGAAACTGAGACCAGTCTTGGAGAAATGCATCCATCTTCATTGCACAAGGGTCTGGGCGCCAACTGAAGAATTTTAAAATCTGAAAATTGAGGCGGGATGCAAACAGGTCCACATCGCAACTGCCCCATTCTTTAGTTATCTGAGAGAAAATCATTGGATCTAGTTTCCAGTCGCTGGAATCTGTCAGGTACCTGGAATTCCAGTCCACTACAATGTTCTGGTCCCCTGGCAGATATTCCGCAATAACCACTAATCGTTGTGTCAGACAATAATGCCAAAAAAAAATTGGCAATCTCCGCCAAAATTCTGGATTTCGTCCCCCCCAATTTGTTGACATACCTCACTGCTGAGACATTGTCCATCCGCAAAAGTGTGCAACAATCTGTCTTCTGAGGAGAGAGACTCTTTATGGCGAAGGAGCCCGCCAGAAGTTCCAGGCAATTGATGTGTAAGGTTTGTTCCCATTCTGACCATCTGCCTCCTGTCACTAGAGAGTTGCAACATGCTCCCCAACCCCAACGGCTGGCATCGGATTCGATCACCACCTCTGGGTGAGACCCGAAAATCGCTCTGCCATTCCAGGCTTCCATATGCTGGAGCCACCATTGAATCTCTAATCTTACCTCAACAGTCAATGGGATCTGTTCTGAGTAACTCAGACCCTGTTGTAGATGTCTGATCTTGAGTCTCTGTAGAGCTCTGTAATGTAAGGGAGCTGGGAAGATCGCCTGAATGGATGAGGCTAACAATCCCACTACCCTGGCTATGTTTCTTAAAGAAACCGTCGTCTTGGTCAGAAGAGACCTCAATTCCCTCTTGATGTTGCAGATTTTCTGAGAGGGCAGAAGAAGCTGACATAAAACTGAGTCTATCCGAAAACCCAGGAAGTCTATCCCTTGGGTCGGATTCAACAATGACTTCTGCACATTGATAAGGAAACCTAAATCTTGCAGAAGACTGATGGTCCAGTTCAAATGAGACAGAAGGACTTGGGGACATTGAGCCATCAGTAGAATATCGTCCAGATAAATGATCAACCGGACACCCTTGGTTCTTAACCATTCCATCACAGGTCTCATTAGCTTCGTGAAGCACCAAGGGGCTGATGATAGACCGAATGGGAGAGCAAGAAACTCTAGACACTGACCTTTCCACTGAAACTGAAGGAACCTCCTGTGGGGAGGAAAAATTGGGATTGACAGATAAGCATCTTTTATGTCCAGTCGGACCATCCAATCCCCTTCCAATAGAAGATCTCTTAACATGTGTATGCCCTCCATCTTGAAATGCCGGTATAGGATCCAATGATTGAAATCCTTTAAGTTCAAAACTAGACGGTGTCCTCTCCCTTTTTTGTCTACTACAAAAATAGGGCTGATAAAACCGTAAGGATGAAGGAGGGAAAACTGTACAGCGCCTTTTTCTTATGAGGCTTGGATCTCTTTGTCTATAAAGGCTTCATTTTCTAGGGAAAAACACATCTGAAGCGGAGGGTTGAGCTGTTTGGATGTACTGATAAACTCTAGGTGAAAACCCATGACCGTTTGGAGAATCCAATGATCTCTGGTGATCTTTCTCCAATTTTTTAAGAACAATGCCACTCTGCCCCCAAGTGTGACTTGAGAAAAATGAATAATGCTCACCTGTGAAACTAGTGTCCTGTATGGCACCTTGTTGCCCTCTGCGAGGGCCTCTTCGGAAGCGGGGGCGCCTCCTCTAGGGCGAGCGGGGTAGAAAGTGGAGTCCTGTTCACCATACCAACTACCTCTGCCTCTGGGGTAATAGTTCTGGGGACTGTTGAATGTTCCTCGGCCGGGCATGCGTCCTCCGTAACAACCGGCCCTGATAAAAAGGCCTTGTTTAAAGACTTTTTTAAGAGACATCTGAGCCTTGTCTAGTGATGAAAAGGTGGAACAAAACTTGGCTAGATCTTTAATAAATGACGAGCCAAAAAGAAGACCTTCGGCCGAAGGACCCGCTTCAGAAGATGCTAAATCAGATAATTTAGGGTTGATGCGCATCGATATAGATTTCCTACGTTCAGAAGATATGGTGAAATTAGTGTTCCCTAGCTGACAAACAGCTCTCTGAGCCCAACCTATAAGGATGTCTGCGTCCACAGGAGATCCTGACTCTTTAGCCAAGTAAGCCATCTCAAGAATCTTAGTCAGAGGACCGGAAAGGTCCAACAGTTTATCTTGACAATTACGCCAAGATCTATCCAATCCTTTCTTGGGATCCTTAGCAAACTTCTTCATAAATGGGACCATGGTTGGGTCTATTTCAGGGGTATCAGAGCCTCTACCCTCTAAATCCGGCCTGGGACACTCAGCTTTTAAAGGAGAACTAACCTCTTTATCAAAACTTTTTCTGATGTTAGTCTGCACATATTGGGCCACCTCAGGAGGAGGAACCCAATTGGAAGTTCTGGGGTGCATCATTTCTGTGGGATCGAAGTCTAATACAAGAGACGGGGGAACGACTTTCTTAGTTTTCTTACTAGGAACTGGCGTTTCCGAGTCGTTCGAATCCTCGGAAGAGGAATCTTTATCTGAGGATGAAGGGGAAAAAGAAACATCCTTTTTCGAACTGTAATTATGTTCACCGCTATGCTTCTTACGAAGTTTATCAAAGGCGTCTGCATGTAGACCACTAATATCAGTGTTAGGCTCTTCCAAATTTTTTGCTCTTGCTTTTGCCTTTTTACCTTCCGGTTGAGGAGGCTGGGCTTGTACCAAGCCTTGAGAGCGTGCATAATCAAAAAGTTGCCCTGAGAAGGGGCCAAAAGCTCTCACAAGAGCATCATTAACAGATTGTTGGACCCTAGTATCAAGGGCTTCCACTAAATTAACTTCTAATTGGTTCCCCAATTCTTCTGTATAATATTCAGTGTCCTGATCATTCCACTGAGTCATGTTGAAATTAGAAGGAAAAAGTATTTAGACAATAGTAGAAGTATCTGTTTGAAGATATATAATATTCTTGTAAAATTCAAATAATATCTTTCAAATACCAGGGGGAGTGCAAAAATCCCAAACAGGCAAACCACTGAATGTGCCCACAATAGAACGTGGAGGGAGCTGCCTGAAGGCACTCTAGGCAGAAGCCTAATAATAATTTTACAACCCACGTTCTAATTCTATGAACGGGGCGTCTGGGAGCACTGAAGATCTGGGGTTAGGAAACCCAGACACACGCGCTCAGCACTCGACGAGCCAGTCCTTCCTAAAACGAAACGGAGGATCGGCTCGAGAACGAGATGCACGCGCGCGCACGGGCTAATAATATGGAGGAAAGACTGCGTGGAGCATACGCAGACCGCTCCCGCTCCCACTCCACAAGATTTGGACAATTAGAAATCGGCAAAAAAAGGCCGAAAACCAGTAGTGCGAGAGCGCGCTTGCACAAAAAGTAAAGCGCGCTAAATCGGGATGCAACATTTTGACATACATGCAAGTACGAAATACATAAATACACACAATATGAATAGTAATATTTAGAGGCACTTATCTGCTGCGAAGCAGCAAAGAAAGAGGAAGTGACGTCGAGGGTCATGTGATATATGGACAGAGGTCGCGATAGGTGATTGGACCATGTGACATTGAGTAGAGCATCATGAGATGTTTAGTTTTTTGTTTATTTGTTTATGATTGGCTGCTATTTTAAGTCAGTAAAGAAAGAGAAAGCATCAAATCAAATCAAATCATTAACATTTATAAAGCGCGCTACTCACCCGTGCGGGTCTCAAGGCGCTAGGGGAAAGGGGGGGTTACTGCTGCTCGAATAGCCAGGTTTTTAGGAGTCTCCGGAAAGCGGAGATTATGATAAAGCATAATCAGAGCCTCCGGTCCTGACATAGAATTGCATGGCTTTTGAATATGTGAAGTGCGTGTAGTGGTGGTTGAGTTGAGACACTTTGTTGCGTTACTATGAAAAGCTCACTGGTGCTGAGTAATAATCTTGCTTGTCTAGGAGAATAGATTTGGGGTAGATGGAATGGGTGGTGTTGAGATGTTCTATAGAAGGTTTTTTATTCAATAGAGTCTCTAGACAGCAGCATTGTTATTTTTAAGATTTGTAGGGTAGATATTATTTAACCAGACTGTAATATCCTATTTCCTTCATTTTGACAAATTGCAAACATTTTCAATTTGAAAATTGTTTTCTGTACAATAATGTCTTCCCTGGTGAGATTGTAAATGCTGGGGCGCTTTTGCGGAACAGATCTTACATACCTATGACTGCTGTGTATTTACCATTACATTTTCCTTTTGTCAGATGTACTGCGCTGCTGGTGGTCTCTTTTCTTCTTTTATTAAGCATAGGTCTTGAAGATTCCGCAGGGGTTCTGTATTTACTCTGTCAATCTTTTCCGATGCTAGTTATTTAAGCCTATTACTGTTGCAATGCCAGTAGACAAAGTGACTATGTTTTGAACTTGTATGAAAGTAGCACAGATATTTTGCCATCTTTCATAAGTGTTTCTACAAAAACATTTTGATCCTAACCTACTTCGTGTTCAACTGCTGTGTGTCTTGTAGTCTTCTAGAACAATAATATCGCATCATTATTTTTTATTTGTTTCTAACCATTAGCTCAGTTGTGGCCTGAGCAGAGTTGGTATTTATGAATGTTCTCAATTATATTTGTTCTGTATCAGTTACGGAGATCTAACACTACGCCGTTGTAAAACCATCCGAAAGTGTAGCACAATTGACATCAACTTGTGCTTAATTATGTACGGCCAATGCTAATTTGTTGTTTTAGTGTACCTATAATATAGTAGCAATTAACATGCTAAAAATACAGTTGCATGTGTAGTCTCTAGTGGTTAAAATACATTTTCCCATACAGTATGTAACTGGTGGCAAACAGTCCATCCTCCTATGCTTCAACTCAGATATATACTTCTAATTCATATGCATAAAAACAGCGGTGTTAATCCACTATGCTTAAACGTGTATATAAGTCAAATTCATATGTGTAAAAAAAGACAGTGTTGTCTAATACTGTACTAATGGCATGTAAATAAACCTGCCTTTATTCCCCTCTATCCTGGTTTCACCTATCTGGTCTGAAATGGAGCCCACACTCACAATATTGGTTTATTCATGCAACCTCATGTGGCAGGTGCTCCTGTTGATATAAAAGAAGTCCTTTAAGTGGCTATCCTTTCCATCTACAAGGGACATTTTAGGTGGTCTTTTTAGTGAGCAAAAGTTTTTGGAACCCCTCAGAACCTTGCCCACAAACTCACCATTCTGCTCCCCTTTGAGCTCAGACAACCTAATTCAAAAAATGGCAGTCTTTTAAAAAAGGCTCTAACCATCATCAGTTTAGAAAGAGGGTGGGAACCTCTGTTAGTGCTTCAGACCTTAATAAGTAAACTTACAAGGGGACGCAAATGGGTTGAAGAACCTTTTGACTCGTTTAAGATGTTCTTACCGTAGCTCCAGTACATAAACAATAATCAATAAACAATAATTAATAATCATTAGTAATCAATAAAATCAATGGAGTCAGTAAATATTACACACCATGACCTTTTGGCCATGAATAACCACACCTTTAGTAAAAGTTCAGTACGTTTTTTTTCTCTTGCTCTAACAATCCCAAAGTCATGTGGATTCATCTCAATATCAAATGAAACACATATAGGAACAATACTTGTTGTCCAAAACGACGGAAGAAACGCAATCTAATCAAAGTTTGAATCACAACACATTCTAAGGTTATGGTGCATTTCAACCGCAGAGTTAGTTGCAACGAAGTAATCACATACATAGAATTCAGCAAGATAACTTGTCAAACACTAGTCCCTGTAATTGTCAGTCATTATGTGAACACCCTCAACTAACTTCAGATTAGCATCAGCATGTTGGGCTTCATGCAAAACAATTTAGCACACAAATTTAGGAAAACATCTAGCTATGGGTCTTGTCAAAACAGCGCAGTTGATACCTAGAAAGAAAAGGCATAAATGCATAACAGTCACATTGTCATATCAACCTATCCATGGTATGGGTCAGCAAGCAGAATCAGTCTTCGTCCGCAGGTAATCAATCGATCATCAAAACATCAGGCTCTCTGTCAGAAAGTATGAGCTCAATGACAGAATCTCAAATCCCTCCTAAAGTCTCTTCTTCTCCCAAAGTCACTCTAGATCTGAATAATTCTCCTCAGTCGCGTTGTTATGTCAAAGTCACCTAAACTATCCCCTAATTCTCTATTGGTAAGTTAATCGTACGTTTATACACTACCCAATAATATTTCTATACCAAATCTATGAATTATAATATTTAGTTCTTCACATGAAGTTGATTGGTCCACTTTACGATGTCCTCATCATCCGGCTCATAAGGTAACAATATTGTTGCATCTTCAGCTCCAGTCAGTGTCTTCATTGTTCTCGGCTGGGAAAGTACATCTCACACACATTACACACAAATTGTTACTCTGCTAGGAACATCACCTCCTGTTAGTCGGTTCTCACGGAAAGCTTCTGTGAGGCACTTTTAACAATACAATGGACATCTCACAGTTTAGTTCACTCTGTCAGCATTTTGTTATTAAACGCTAAGGAATACAGCTTCTGCATGAGGCCTGGCAAAACTAGGCCAAGACACTCGCTAAGTTAAGGCCTACAATTAATAAGTAAGAGCATACTTCATAACCCCAAATATGACATATTATTACATGAATCTAATACATTTTCAATATTTCATAATTATTAATCATCAATTAGTACATTTTGTGAACGTTGGTGGCCATTCTCCGAAGTCATATTTCCCAAACGTGTGCATTATTTTTTTCTGCGTTATTAATTTTCTACAAAGCATTCCCTCCTCTGATGACATAGGGGGTTATTCTAACTTTGGAGGAGGTGTTAATCCGTCCCAAAAGTGACGGAAAAGTGACGGATTTACCACCAGCCGTATTACGAGTCCATTATATCCTATGGAACTCGTAATACGGCTGGTGGTATATCCGTCACTTTACCGTCACTTTTGGGACGGATTAACACTCCTCCAAAGTTAGAATAACCCCCATAATGTGTCATCACACTAATTACCACCCACAACTTTATAATTCGATTTCTTCAAAATGTTGTCTTCTTCTTGAACTTTCCCTGTAAATTCTTTCCCTTTTCTGTTCTTTCCTCCTCTGATTATTCTTAGACTTCTTCAATTTAATTATTTTACATAATTTGCATAATCCCAATATCCCTAATAAGTAATCAACGACAATTAGTATTCCCTGTAATATTTTCAATAGTACCCCATTCCAAATGCTACTGAGCCAATTTCCCACTGAAGCAAACCCCTTGCCAACCTTTTCCCAAACACCTGGTTCTTTTAATTCTTTGAAACCACTACTTGCATTAGTCAGATTAGTAAGTAAGTTTCTTATCTCTTTACTACTATCAGGAATGTACAAGCAAAAATGCCTAGAGTTAATCATTTTACAGACTCCGCCATCCTTCGCTAAAAGAATGTCTAAAGCAAGACAATTTTGAATAGTCATAGCTCTATCCGCAGCCAATTCAGTATATATCAGGAGTATAGCCCCTGAAAAATTTGTCAGCATGTTATCCACAATAGTAGACAACTTTCAAGTCTTGATCGAATTCAGGATGACTCCCACTGGAGGAATCACTGCACCAAATATATCTCCCACTATCGTTGAAAAAGACTCCCTCCTCTGTCTCTTATGATGTAATTCAGTCACTTTCGGAAACTTCTTCAAATCCTCAATCTGGTAAATCTTTGGGAAAACTATCCCCAAATAACACGTCCCATACCATCCTCTTGGAAGATGGTAATAAGCATTAAGTCCACAAATATAATATATCCCTGGAATCACAGGGTCCTGCCAATTCAACATAAATATCCATTTACTCTGAAACAAAATCACATGCCTGCATTCACTCTTACCCACAAATAAAGTGTCAGTGCGTGACTTTGGCCTATATATACAAACCTTCCCTATGTGTAGTGCATCTAAAGATAAGTTCCCTTGCGTTTTAATTGCAGTATAAGCATAATCATTCTTATAAGTCCTTTTCTCTAAGCATTTTTCTAATTTTTCTTTCAACGCCTTTCTCCTGTCATCTGTATGATCTAAGAAGCTCTTCTCTAAAGGTGTAAGCAAGCATGTCAGGTTATTCTTGTGCGCATATGCTGTACCAAACGTCAATGTAGGTTCAAAGAATCCTCTAACACTATTTCATTAATCTTAGCTACTCTACTCAAATACCTAATGATAGGAACAAACGAAAACACAAGATCATGGTTAGAGTAGAAATATTGAATATACTCCTGGTTATAAAACCTTGTTAGTAACAGACTACAACTGATTCTTTAAATTAATGGCAACCTATGATAGGTGACTCCTTCCTCAACTGATGAAGGAATCTGCGTGCACACAAGACAATTTTCCGCATCCATTGTCTCAACATACTCACCCAATAAGCGATAGAAAACGTTAGAAGAAAGTTCTCCCTGGGCATTAGTATATTCATGTACCTTGAATTTCTCTAAAGCTGTTAGTGCAGTAGTCGTCTCGAAAGCAAAAGTATGGTTGGCTCCTTTCGCATAAAGAACAGACATACCCACAATCAATACCATAAACAATATCCCACACATAATTGCCAAACCAATGCTCATATATTTACAGTGCCTAGCATCTCTAACCTGCTTATCAAAGTCAGCCATGATCTGTAAAGAATCAGAAAGCAGAAGTAACTCAGGAAACTTGCAGCAAAATCAAAAATAGACAACTCTTCTTTCAGCAGTTCAGTTTCACTTCAAGGAACCCTCTTCCCTTGTCAAAATCAGGTTAGCAGCTTGCCAAAATCTTGTTTCAAAAGTCAAATCAGGTTGTCAATGTCTTTTCCAGTTACTTTCAACAGTCTCTTTCTCAAAAATATTTCTCTCAGATTGTTTCAACAGGTCAGTTCATCAATCTTCTTCACGTCACCTCAAAATATTGACTTGGAACTTCCCTATCAAACCAAAAAGACATAAACTCTTGTTGCCATTGTTTGTAGTTGCTTACGCCCATTCAGGACCTGCATATCTACGACTTGCTTTTCTCTTCCTCTTTAGTTTTTGCTCACCATTCAGCTCTCCTTCACTTAGTTCTTCTTGTCTTGTAGTGTCTACTTCTTTCTCTATGGTTGTTTCAACAACCACCTCTATCCTCTTCTCTATTTGCAATTTCGGCCACTTATCTCCTTTCAGTGAACCATCTGTCAGCAATCTCTTCAAGATTGAACTTGAACCCTTTTCTTTCTCTGTGGTGTTTTCTCTTGACGGACCTGCAACCGGTTCAGGAGGAGTCAGATTAGTTTGACTTTGATCCACCTCAACTCCTTCCCCTTCTTGATCTGGCAATTGCTTTACTTGTTTCTCAGAATCGTCTGCTTCTGGGAGAGCCGTCTCTTGACTAGGTTCTCTTGTTGCTTCAGTTGAGATAGGATCTCTGATACTCTCCTGAAGGTCTCCACCCTTGTCTCTCAAAGGAGTAACTGAACGTCCCTCAACAAGCCACAGTTCCGCTTTGTTCTTTTTCTTGTGCTGTGATTTGTTTCACTGTAGTTGGCACTCTCAACAACACTTCTTAATGATCCAGTGGACATGCCACTTTCTTTGCGTGACTTGCGTGACTCCAGTTTGGGATCCCAGCACACTTCACAGTTGTCAGGACCACTTGGTACGGTCCCTTCCTGCAAGGCTCTAAACACGTCTTTCTCACATGCTTTTGGACAACAACCCAGTCTCCAGCTCCTAGGTTGTGCCCGGCGTCATGGATAGGTGGCAGTGTGGTGAACGGGTTAATTAAGTCCTTCCCTCATTAGGCTTTGGGACATTACTCCTTGTTCACTCACAGTCGGTTTCTTTTGTGCAAATAACGGTACCGCTGGACCAACAGTAAACGTTAGCGATATAGCATCCGGGGCTGCTTTGGCACCTACACTCTATGGGAGAGTAACTCCTATACTCTGATTCATCATCAGAGTCAGGTTGGACTGTGTCCCTGACGTAAATCTCAGCATTACCTGCGGCTGCACTTGGGGCAACAAAATCGGAGTCGGCTCAGTCTGGACCAGTATTGGTCTCGGAACCACCTGCTTCGTGGGCACCACTAAGTTCAAAGTTGTATCTAAATTAGGCACATCAGGATAAATTCTCTGTATCTGTGTCTGCACACCAGGAGTAGTCGGCACGTTAGGACCACTTTGCACCGTATTCGGTGTCAGGTTAGCATTAACCTGCACTGGACTCACTGTCCCAGTTACCTGTATCGGGGCTGTCGGATCAGCACTAGTACTCGGACCACTCTCATGTACTGTATATGCGAGTGGTCGGTCTCTCAATAACTGTGTATAGAACTGTTCATTATCTGATTCCTCCTCTACTGTTGAAGGCTTTTCATCTCCCTTACTTTCAGACGGACTTCTATTAGTCTTCCTGGTCACTTTCTTTCCTTCCTTCTCATCCTCCTGTGTAAACACCGGAAACAACTTAACTCCCTGCAAAGTCTCTGATCTCCATCTCTTCTGCTACCAATCCCATTTCGCCTCCGCTAAAGTATTTTCTGACTTTCTCATTCTTCTCTCAAATTCAATTGCTGTTGCTGTCTAGCTACCAGCTCCCAAACTGCTAATGCCTCAAACTGTGCTGGTCTCGGAAGGGGCTTCGATTCATATAGCACCACCCGCAATTGCTCCAGAATCCTCAAATTGATCGTCCCATTTTCGGGAAATGCTAAGTTCCCATTTTTCTCTGTCAACTTGCACCATTGCTTTAGCCAAAGACATGGTGTGACACCTCTTTCTTCCATTACAATGTAAGCTGGTATATTATCTGATGGTGGAGGCTCCCCTACACTCGCTGTAATATACGTATCGCCCCTTAGGGCACTTTTCAACGCTTTGAAAAACTTCACCTTTTCTTCTTTTGTTTATTCAAAATCAAAATCAGGAAATGACTTTTAATCCCAAGATTCCTTTCACCCACGTTCTCAACCAATTGCCTCTCATGGACGCCTGCCAATCCGTGAGCGACCCTTCTTACTAACCAACCTATCCCAGCGAGCTCAAATGACATCACACTCACACGTACTACGGCCAACAAAGTCTTGCGGCTCGTCCTCCTAAACTTCAATCCACACAAAACGAATGTAAATATTGCGACAACTAACCAAAAAGCAAAACCCCAAAACAAATCTGCTGGTTTACTATAGGAAAGGTAACACAATCGCTTCAGAGACCTTACGGTTTTTCACTGATGGCTCTTTTTGCGCATGCAGCTATTCCTCTTTCTCGGTCTCCCAGGTTTGCAAGCAAAATTCAACCCGCAAATTTTTTCTCTCAACTGATCAATGGGTGTGTACTGGTGCACATAGGACTTGCCAAATATCAGTCAAAATTTTCTCTCGCCCACTTTTAACTCACACACCGACTCGTTGATCACGCCCGATAAACCTACTAAACCAGACAAATCACAACATATAACCAAGTGTCTGATACACTTTTCAATATACTTCCGGAGTCTTAGGCCATGCAGGGTCCGTACATCAACAACCACGTGGACAATTGTTGAGCACAAAGCACTACACACATATGAAGTTCGACGACTTCCCTACTCTCACACCGTGGAGTACGCACACTCCTACTAAAACTTCATTTAGAGTACGTAAACTCCCTAAACCCTTGCAAACCTCACAATTTACCTGCAATTTGCATAAGCTGTGCAATTGTGACCTATTTCTCTCACGCTATCACTAGAATACCGAGAACATCCTCAAACACCCATTAACAGGATCCAGGATCCGGGAAAGTAGTTTCTGGCATTAAGGGAACATCATTTTCTCTCCAATTATCATTATTGAAAAACAAAATCCAAATCTCAATTAAAATGAACTCTTGAAAGGACCACTTCAAACATCTATCATCACTGGGGGCACCCGTTACCTGTATGTTACACGTCTGTGGTAGGCTCCTAAGGAAACAAACCATTAATCTCTTACCATAACCGTTAACACCTGTCACTCTGTACCGGACATCTATGGCAAGCTCCTAAAGAGACAAACCATCACTCTTCTACCATAACTGTTAGCGCGTCAGACCTTAATAAGTAAACTTACAAGGGGACACCAATAGGTCGATGAACCATTTGACTCATAATTAAGAAGTTCTTACAATAACTTCAGCACGTAGTCAACAATGAATACACAATATTCAACAATAATTAGTAATCAATAAAATCAATATCCAATGGAGTCAGTAAATGTCTCTCACCGTGACCTTTCAGCCATGAATAACCACACCTTTAATAAAAGTTTAGTAAGTTTATTTCCCTATATTAACAATGCTAAAGTCATGTAGATTAATCTTAAATGAAACACATACAAAAACAGCACTGGTTGTCCAAAGCGGCGGAAGAAATGCAATCTGATCAAAGCTTGAACCACAACACATTCTAGAACTACAGTGCAAATCAATAGCAGAGTCAGTGGCGATAAAGTTATAATGTACATTGAATTCAGCAAGGTAACTCATCAATCATTAGTCCCTGTAGTTGTCAGTCATTCATGAGAGCACTTAACTAACACCAGATTAGCATTAGCATGTTGGGCTTCATGCAAAACAATTTAGGAGCATAAATCTTGGGCAAAAACATCTAAACATGGATCTATCAAAACGGCGCAGTTGGTACCTACAAAGAAAAGGCATAAAATGCATAACAGTCAGGTCTCATTATATCCACCTATCCTTGGTATGGGTCAGCAAAGCAGAATCTGTCTCTGTCCTCAGGTCATCAGTCGATCAGCAAAGCATCAGGCTCTCAATCAGAGAGTATGAGCCCAATGACCATATGAGTCTCACAAAATCTGCATCTCAAGTCTCTAGTCTCAAAATCTGAAAATAGGTCTAAAGTCTCTTCCCCCTACAACATTGTGATATCAAAGTAACCTAAACTATCCCCTAATTTCCTATTGGTCAGTAAATCGTACGTTCATACTTTACCCAATAATATTTCTATACCAAATCTATGAATTCTAATATTTCACTATTGACATACGGTTAATTGGTCCGCCTTACGATGTTCTCATCATCCGGCTCGTCAGGTAACAATATTGTTGCATCTCCAGCTCCAGTCAGTATCTTCATTGTTCTCGTCCTGGGAAAGTCAGTCTCAGACACATTACACCTAAAATGTTATACTAGCAGGAACATCATCTCCTTGCAGTCGGTTCTCACGGAAACATCTTTTAAGCTCTTTTAGCAAGACCATGGACATTTCACAGTTTAATTCACTCGATCAGCATTTTTATTAACCGCTAAGGAATACAGCTTCTGCATGAGGCCTGGCAAGACTAGGCCAAGACATGTGCTAAATTAAGGCCTACAATTAATTAAGCTAAAGCATACTTCATAACCCTTAATATGACATATTATTGCATTAATCTAATACATTTTCAACATTTCATATGTATTAATCATTAGTTAGTACATTTTGTGAACAGTGGTGGCCATTCTTCGAGATCACATTTTCAAACGTGTGCGTTATTTTTCTATGTTAATTCATTTTCTACACAAACTCATTATTCAAAATACATAAACACTCATTAATACATTTTATTAAAGACACCTGCTCTAGCATATGGCAGTGCCCGGCTGCCAGTGCAGCAACTGAGGAAGCAGAACATCCACTAGTCTGAATGTAAATGTAAGGACCTGTGCTTCATTTAGGGGCGTAGCTCCAAGGGGGATGTGCGGGATGGGTTACCCCCATCCAAGAAATTGATTCTGGCAGGTGTAGTTGGGACCAGGGACTAGTAGTTTGGCCAGCAGGGTCTGTGGTAGGGTTTACACTGAGATTAGCTGCCCTCATAGCACAGACACACACTTGATAGAACTGTATAGACCCGCCCTCCTCTTCCATCGCACACAAAACAGGCCAAGAATAAACAAAGGACTGTGTGGCTCTTATGTGGTGCAGAGAAGCCTTTTATATTTATGACTAATTCCATCCAGTTTGACATTCCAATAGAAGAGATGGTTGGGAAAGCACAGTTTCATCCCCCATCCCCGAATCTAACAGACTAAGCTATGCCCTTTGCTTCATTAAGTTACTGGTGTTCAGTAAAAGAGAAGTTCCTTGACATATTTAACACAATGGAAATAAAGCAGAAGGTGCAGCTGAAAACTGAATGATCATACAATATTTAGGGCCCTATTTAGAGCTTGACAGACAGGGTAATCTATTACAAACGTGATGGAGTACCTGCTCCACCAAACCAACAGTTTACCCTCCGTAATTATGGTCAAGTTGACCATTATCCTTCATATGCCGGTGCCCAAGCCGGCTCTGACATTGGAAAGCTTACTGCACTGGACTGATAGAGCAGGGACCATCAGAGTAAGAATATCAGTTCACCTGCCCTGTTTAGAGCTGACTTTCTGCTTTTTTTCTTCTGCCCATCAGCGCCAGGAAAGACCTGGCAGTACCTGACAGAAATCCCTGTAGGTGCGGGGTCATTTGTTATAAGTTTTCCAAAGAAGAAACTCCTGCTTTGAGAGTTTGTTTTTCTTTAAAAAAAAGGTTGATGGATGGTTGCATGAAAGATTGAGGCCGTACACCAATCTTGCAGTGACTTCATGACAGTTGCAGCATGAAGGCACCGGGAAAACCACTGGACACCGCAGTGATTCCTTTGAAGGCACAAGGTTGACCGGTGGGTTCGTAGTGATCTTTATATATGGGGTATGTAACCTCAGCCTTCCAAAGTTAAAATCAGGCACTCAATCGCTTACTATTCCTAGAAAAGGTTTTTATGTTTAAGTCTGGTGATGGCCAAGACCTTTCGATTTTATTAAAATTAGATGTATACTACACTCACCTAAAGGGCCTTTCAGTCACCTCTCTTCATCCATTGGTCTGATGTAGTATCTTTCACTATCTGCTTCTTCCCACTATAGCAAGCAGCATGATGCAGTAGGTCATCCTACTTCAACCACTGGCTAATTTCTTCCATAAGAAGCACTTCCACACACAATGTAATTCCTTTCAGTGCCAGTGTTTTTTTTTTTTGGTTACTTTGGTGTTGCCTTTTTGTTTAGACCCTTATTGTTTTTATGTGGGCACATGGCACATTCTAGCTTTATTAGTTCCTTTCTCTTGCACATGCAGCTGTAAACTCCTTTTGGAGTGACCTTTGTTTATCTGACAGCTGCTAATTCACAGCATAACAGGGTTTGGCCATTTGAAACCGTTCTTAATGAAGCTAGACTCTTTTTAGTATGCATGCAATGAAATGCATTTCTAACTGCACTCCTGTATGTCATACTGCTATGTATTTTAGTTGAGGACAACAGCTATATCTGTAAACTTGTTTAGTTTGTAAGTTCTGCTTGCATAACATTCAAGTTTGCTTTCAGTGCACTTGTAAGTCATGCTGATATAGACATATAACTATTATATTACTAATTGCTAATGTGAATCTATCTATCTACCTATCTATCTATCTATCTATCTATCTATCTATCTATCTATCTATCTATCTATCTATCTATCTATCTATCTATCTATCTATCTATCTATCTATCTATCGCCAGACTCATTGACCTTTTTAGTTCTGGTGATAATATATTTTGATTTTACTAAACTTATGTGCATAACTTAGACATTTTAGGTTTTGAGCTAGAGATCATCCATTAGTCTGTTATTGCATCATTCACATTTTTCTTTCACACGCTCCAGCTTACGTTTTGGGACAATGGGTCATCCGGTGGGTCATCCCACTTCATCGTTTGGCTGCATTCACTGTGAGTTATGGCAGGCTGGCTTTTCACATATGGCACATTCACACGTGTGTTTTTGAGACCAAAAAATTATTTTGCCTTTAGCCAATGTGATTTTAAAGATTGGTAAGAATCTGTTCATTGCCCCAACAATAATGCTTTGTAAAACAAATCATGATAGAACAAGAACTGCCAAAGCCAAAAGCCTGGGGACCAAAACCTGAACTATTGGCTTTGCCAATATTTATTTGGTGTGTTGTTAACTAAGACAGCTTTAGCTGTCTGCCAAATTTTATATAATAAAAGACATAGTAGTACAGAATATACATAGAGAGGGGTGTTCGTTCAGTTTCTTCAGCCATTGTTTGCTCTAAGGGCTATCATGTTTTGGACCAGCAGAACATACATAGAGAAAAGCAATGGATCTGTCCCTTTCAGCCTTATCCTTTGTTGTTCATCCTTTGGTGCAGCCCACAGCACAGCTATTCTGTGACATACATTTAGTGACCATGACTGCTGAAATTTCATATCATTACTGTCCAGATAGAATAGGGTGTGCACTCACCGCCAAAAGAGTCTGTCTTCAGGCGCCACAGCCTGGTGCACACAGTCGTCTATGGAGCAGGGAGGTCACTGTGCTGGGTGATGGTTAAGTGAGGAGATCAGCACTTTGTCACAGTCCCTGCACATGGATACAAAGCATGACTCCACGTACCTATTCAGCTAAGGCTGAGTTGGGGGCATGAACGTAATAACTGCAACCGGAAGCGCTAGTTGTTGAGACACAGGTCATGAAAGTCGATTATACATATGTTGCGTCCGTGAATGCCTAACAAACGCCTCCGGCCGCAGGCACGCTTACGGCGTATCGCAGCATGGAAATAAAACACACCAGACTCACGGTTGTATCGCTCGGCTCGGAACTGTTGCCGCCACACCAACCCAGTCCATTTATTAACTTCCCCTACGTCAGGGGCTAAACTACTCGTCCCCCAAGTAGCAGGGGGAAACAGCATTCACAACATGTTACAGCACACGCTGTGAAAAGGATACCCCTCCCCACTTGGTACCTTCGTGAGTCCCAAACATAACATTCCTCCTCAACTATAAAATAAATTAACTTAACGATGAGAAATAAAAACCAACAGTGATGCAAATGTTTTCAGGGGGCCAGCATAGAGACTACCTGACAAAATGCCCATTACCCAGACATTTGTGCTGACCTTCCCCAGCTGCTGCTAGAAGACCTCGAGTGTCCCGACTACTCACATACATAGTCTTTCAGTGTCTCTGGGGCTGACGTGCGGGATCGCAAATTGTACTTGCCCATCCCTCTTCTTCGGATTACCTCAGGGCAGCTACCCTCAGCTGGAATTTCTGCGGGATGGCTCTCCTCGCTCGGTGCAGGGGACCCCGGTGGTATAACTTTTTTTTCTTCCGGTTCCTTTTGGATTTGTGAAGGACCACTCGTCAGCCAGTCCTTGTCAGGGGAGCCTGGTCTCCTGAATTCTTCGTCTTCTCTCTCTTGGCCCTTGTCGTTTTCGCTCCCTTGACGATCCATTTGGTCTCCGTGATATATCTTGAAACATGAAATGTTCCTCGTCAATACCTCATTCCCTCTTGTGACGGTCACTAGGGTTCCTTTTACTCGGGTGACTGCCCACAGACCTGACTTGAATGGTGTTTTGAACTTGCCCCCTGGATGTCGGTTCTTCATCAGTACCACATCCCCTTTGATGAGATTTCTTGTGCGAGCTCTCCTTTTTCTTGACATCCGCTCATTGTAGACCTGCCTTTGTTTTAGTCTTGTTTCCACTTGTTTTTGCCTGGTTGTCACCTGTTCTGGCGTCTCTGTCATGGTTCCCACCTGGGGGATGGTGTCCCTTACTTCTCGTTGCATGCAAATGGAGCTCGGGGACACACCTGTTGTGCTATGTGGTGTCAGGCGATATTCCCTCAAGAATTCAAAGATGGCACAGTCTATATTCTTCCCTTTCACTACCGCAATCCTCAGTACTTTGTTTAGAGTCCTCATAAATCTTTCAACCTCTCCATTGGCTTGAGGCCATCGCGGAGTGATTTTCCTGTGTTGGGTTGCATGTGATGCCAAATATGCTGCAAATTCATGGCTGGAAAACGGGGGACCATTGTCGGTTCTTAGTTCTTGTATGATCCCATGCGTGGCCATTATTTTCTCTAGACAGGGTATTACTTTCTCAGTGACCGTAGATTCCAATAGCTCCACCTCAGGATATTTTGAAAAATCATCAATTACTACCAGCATGTGCCTTCCATCCGGTAAGCTCCCCAAATCTGCACTGGCTTTCTGCCAGGGCGTTGACGGGATGGATTCTGATATGATGGGGGGTGGCGGATCCGTCAGCCCCACCAACTGACACACAACACCTTTGTATGGTCCTTTCCATCCGGGCGCCTAGGTCTGGAAACCACACCTTGCTTCTTAGCCTTGCCTTGGTTTTCACCATGTCCTGGTGGGCGGCATGGCCCAAATCCACCGTCCTTTGTCTCATACTTTCCAGGATGACGAGTCGACTTCCTCGCAACAGACAGTTTTCAGACGACACCGCCAACTCATGCCGGACTCGGAATAAGGCTTGTAGCTCTTTGTTGGCCTCCTCAGTTCTCAAAGCCAAATTTTGTTTCAACAGGTGCCATCTTCCATCACAGACATAGGACATTGCCAATTGCAATACCTCATCTTCTCTTGTAGCGTCCTGTATTTCCTTCAGGGACATTGGCAGTGGCCGGGATCTCTTTACTACCAGCCTCACATACTCCTCCGTGTTCTCAGTTTCCTCTTCTTCGAGCGCGGTAATCGGCCTCGCGTGTCGGGATAAATAGTCTGCTGGGTTCTGGGCACCTGGGCGGTATACCACAGAGAATTGATACCCCTGTAGCTGAAGGATCCATTTTTCAATCCTCGGGGGAGGCTGTGATGCTGTTTTGTTGAACAACGGTATCAGTTGCTTGTGATCAGTGTATACCACAAATGGGTGACCATAGATGTACAGATGATAGTGGCGACATGCCCAGTTGACTGCTAGCGCCTCTTTCTCTATGTGTGAATACCGTTGTTCCGTTGCCGTCAAAGCTCGGCTGGCATACACCACTGGTGCCCACTCGCCATCACTCTCTCTTTGAGACAGCACTGCTCCGAGACCTATTGGGCTAGCATCCACTGACAGCTCTGTTTCTCTTGCCGGGTCGAACAATACCAAGGTTGTCTCTGCTGATAGTGCCTGCTTCGTGTCTTGAAACGCCACTTCGTGTGTCGCATTCCACTCCAGCGGAGTGTGAGCCTTCGTTAACTCTCGCAGTGGGGCAGTGAGGGATGTCAGATTGGGAATGAATCTCCCGCAGTATGTTACCATTCCCAGGAAACTATGAACGCCTGTGACTGAGGTGGGGGGGGGCTCTGACTTTATATCCACCACTTTCTCTGGATCAGGTCGGACCCCTCTTTCTGAGAAATGGTATCCGAAAAATGCAATGTCCCTTCTCAGAAATTCACACTTCTCGCGATGGATTGTCAGTCTGTTTGTGTGCAGTCGTTGGAACACCGCTCGTAGCCTCTGTAGGTGTGCCTCTACTGTGGGCGCATGTACCAGGATATCATCACTCACATTGATGACTCCCTCCAGGCCAGCCAAAATGCCTCTTATGGTATCCTGGAAAACTTCGGCCGCACTGGCAATCCCGAAGCTCAGGCGTCGGTATCTTCTTAGTCCCACGTGGGTGGAGAAAGTGGTGATAGCTCGAGACTCCGGAGCCAGCATGATCTGATGATATCCAACTCTTAAATCCATTTTTGAAAACCATTTGGATCAGCTGACCTCCACCACTATGTCATCCACTGTGGGGGTAAGGTGACGTTCCCTCCGGATGGCCACGTTTGGGAGGCGCATATCTACACATATGCGTACCTCCCCTGGTTGCTTGGGTTTTCTGGTGACCACGATGGGCGACACCCATGGGGTTGGTCCTTCTACCTTCTCAATGATGTCCGCTTCTTCCAGCTTCCGTAGTTCTGCCTCAACCTGTGGGCGGAGATGAAACGCTATGCGTCTGTGCTTTAGCGCGACTGGTTCTATGGACTTGCCAATGTGTAGTTTTATTTGACGGTCCTTCAGACAGCCAATGCCTCGGAACAGATCAGCGTACTCTTCCTGCAGACTCTCTAGCTCCCCCACGTGTATGCTGAACGCAAAAAACACCAGTTTCAGTTCTTCCACAGTGCGGCAGCTGAGCAACATCCCCGTTCCTATATTGGTGACGTACACCTTGGCTTGTACAGTTACATCATCATGATTTATGTCCGTCACAAAAACTCCTGCCATTGGGAGGGGTTTTGTTGATCCAAAAGCAAATACTTGTACTGTCGTGTGCCGGAGAGGAGGATGATGCGGCATTTGGTCAAGGGCGGATTGCACCAGTATGTTAATTGAAGCCCCTGTGTCAATTAGGGCTGTTACTTGGTGTCCTGCTACTTTGACTTTACATTTCGGAATTTTCTTTCGGCTTTGGCAGCCCGGCTCAGTTGTGTGGATTATGTACACAGTTCCTTCTGGCTCATCATCGTCATCCATGTCGGGAATTAGATCTGGTGGTTGTACTGCTTTTGCTCCTTGACTTGTCTTTTGTCTGTCACCTTTGACTCTGGTGTTTGAACGGCAGACCTTTGTGAAGTGATTTAGTTTTTGGCAGTTTGTACACTGTTTTCCCACTGCTGGGCATTTGCCTTGATTTGGGAATGTTCCTCCACACATGTAACAGGACCGGTGGGCACTGGCCGATCATGTCTTGTCCTTTCTTTTTGTTGCGATGCTTGAGGCAATGACATTTACTGGTTCTGTTTTGATGGTTTGTGCGAGCGCCGATTCCATGTGTGCTGCTCTTACCCTGGACAACTCCTTCGACCTGCCCATCGTCAGCATGTCAGCCATTCTCATGCCTGGGATCTGGAGGATGTGTTCTCTTAATTTGGTTGAGTGGCATCCTTGGATAAATTGCGCTCTTATTTCATCATCCGGGTCAGGTAATGTGCATGTGCTTGCTAGTTCCTTTAGTCTTGCATAGTATGTGTCTACCGACTCATCTGAGTGCTGTCTGGCCTGTCGCAGGAGGAAACGTTGGTAGTCAGGATTTGCCATGGGTTCAAAATATGCTGTTATTGCCCTGTTTAGAGTTCGGTACGTGAATGGAGGTCCTTCTTCGGCCACTGTTTTGCTGATTCTGTGCAGCATCGCTCCCCCCATGTGAAGAAGCATCAGTCTTTGTCTATCCGGGTCTAGTGTGACGGCTGCAAAATATTTCTCTAAACGTTCCACCCAGGATTTCCATTTAGCGGCTTGTGCTGATGGGGGCCCTTCCATGACAAAAGGGTCTATTACAGGAAAGGTGGCCATATTTATTGTTCTCCACTCTTTATCTGTTTGACCTGTGTACCTCTGTATGAGCCGTGTATATTTTATTGTCCCCTTGTGCTGTGGCTTATGGTTATTTCCTTCTTTGTGATGGTGTGTGTTATCCCCGCCTTTTTTTTTTTTATGGGGGTTTATTCTTCCCCTTCCTTGGTAATTGTTTTTAGTTTAGTTTTTTTTTGTTCGTTTTTTATCCTGTTGCCTGGTTATTTTTTTTATTTTTATTTTTTTGCCCCCCCCCTCCTCTAGATGTTGCTGTGTATGAGCGTTGGGCCCGATTACTGTTCAAAAAACCCAGGCCTCGCTCTCCTGAGATTCAGGCTACTCTCTTTATCACCCTTCTACAGTGGGGAGTTGCAGGCCTGTCTCCCGGGGCCAGTGGGGGGCGGGCGAGGTGTTCCCTCGTTGCGCGTCACCTGTTTTATTTGGTAATCCTCGCGTGGGGCTTCAGTGCTCACCTCGGTCTTCCCGAAGCGAGTCTTCCGTTGTTTCTTTTTTTTTTTCCACACACGCGCTCCAGGCGTTCCGGTCTCGCCGTGTGTTTACGATGTGTCGGGGCCGCAACGCCGCTCCGCACACCACGTGGGTTTTCTCACTCTCGTCGCCAATTTTGTTGCGTCGGCGAATGCCTAACAAACGCCTCAGGCCGCAGGCACGCTTACGGCGTATCGCAGCATGGAAATAAAACACACCAGACTCACGGTTGTATCGTTCGGCTGGGAACTGTTGCCGCCACACCAACCCAGCCCATTTATTAACTTCCCCTACGTCAGGGGCTAAACTACTCGTCCCCAATTAGCAGGGGTAAACAGCATTCGCAACATGTTACCGCACAGGCTGTGAAAAGGATACCTCTCCCCACTTGGTACCTTCGTGAGTCCGAAACATAACAACATAGAGCAGTTGCAGACATTGGTGGTCATTCTGACCCTGGCGGTCTTTGACCGCCAGGGCGGAGGACCGCGGGAGCACCGCCGACAGGCCGGCGGTGCTCCAATGGGGATTCCGACCGCGGCGGTAAAGCCGCGGTCGGACCGGCACGACTGGCGGGCTCCCGCCAGTGTACCGCCGCCCCATTGAATCCTCCACGGCGGCGCAGCTTGCTGCACCGCCGCGGGGATTCCGACCCCCCCTACCGCCATCCAGATCCCGGCGGTCCGACCGCCACTGGCATGGGCATTGCAGGGGCCCCCGTAAGAGGGCCCCTACATGTATTTCACTGTCTGCTGCGCAGACAGTGAAATACGCGACGGGTGCAACTGCACCCGTCGCACAGCTTCCGCTCCGCCGGCTCGATTCCGAGCCGGCTTCATCGTGGAAGCCTCTTTCCCGCTGGGCTGGCGGGCGGTCTGAAGGCGACCGCCCGCCAGCCCAGCGGGAAAGTCAGAATTACCGCCGCGGTCTTTCGACCGCGGAACGGTAATCTGACGGCGGGACTTTGGCGGGCGGCCTCCGCCGCCCGCCAAGGTCAGAATGAGGGCCATTGTGTGTATCTGTCCCACAATGCACCAATATGCACTGTTTTAAAATAAAGTACTCACAGCGGGTAGGGATTGATGGAAATTGGCCATTGAGGCCTATGAGGGTTTCTTCCGCATGCACAGCCACTATGCACAGGACCGCCAGTAATTCACATTTACTTCCATTGGGTTGCCTTGAAAATTGTGACTGAAGGAAACAGAATTCTAGCATGATCAAGAAATCATAATGGAGAAAGAACAAAAAGAGCATCCCTCAGCAATCCTTTTGAACTTAGCGGCCATCTTAGTACGGTGAGTCGCTGTTAACTGTATGCAAACTGTACTAATGGTAAGTAATGTTTTCTTTGGAACACACCAAAAATGTTTACACAATTTTTTAGATATGAAATAAACCATACCTTCCATAAAATCTGCACCTGGTCGGAGTATTCTACTTTTAAATGAAGAATCTAACTTTACTTTGCAGTTTTTGTCATCACGGTGAGGTGTCTGCCTTTCCTGTACAGAGCCTCTGCATCTGTCACATGGTATGGCCGGAATCATGTAGCAGGAAAACCGCATTTACTTCCAAGTTTAATCTTGCAAGGCAGTGCTTGCCTTTATCAGGCCATGCATGCCTTTTTGCACAAAAAGGTGACTGTATTTAATAGTTTTCACCTAACAAAATACTTCTTCCTTCATTGCACCTTGCAGCTGTCTATCTTGGAGATTGTGCTCTTGGTGTTTACACTGTGCCCCGATCACATACACTCTGAAATACAGTGAAAACATAACCAGAGACTGTTTATCCCAACTGTGTATTGAAAGGTGCAGCAAGTGCATGGTGCACAAAACATGCCATTTTGTTCTTGGTCGTTTTATCTTACTGACATTGAACTGAGTCTATTATCTATATCCTAAGGAATCTACTCCAAATGCCACTGTGTGGCAAGGTAGATGCAAATGTGTGCCCAGAAGGTAGTAGAGCAAAGTTGAAGCATGCAGCATGGCCTAAGAGAAGGAGCTTGTCGAGCTACCTGCCAAGGCTTCTTTCTGTTGTGAACTGGCTGGCACTATTACAGGGGCAGCTCAACCATAAGGGTATTGGGGTGGTGCCCCTTCATTCATGAAGGGAAGAAGAAGAGTATATTGACAGGATGGTCTGCTACACGCCTATTACTGAGCCTGGTGCTAGGAGTGTTGCAAAGCAATCCATTTTAATTAGCTTCCAAATACAGCAGTATTATACTGTCTCATATTCAGCAAAGGCTCAACAAATGTACTGACATTACATCAGCATATGCTTTGTGTGCCAACATTGAATAAGAAAGGCAGTTGAACTACAGCCCTAACTTGAGCTCATTGAACAATCCTGCATAAGCATTGTTTTCTGATTACTGTCTGTTCTGTTATATGATCTGAGGGACACAATGGCAGTGCAAATCATGATTTTTTGTTCATGAATAACACTCAAAGATAGCACTAAGAAACAAAGGGGGTTATTCCAACTTTGGAGGAGTGTTAATCCGTCCCAAAAGTGACGGTAAAGTGACGGATATACCACCAGCCGTATTCCGAGTTCCATAGGATATAATGGACTCGTAATACGGCTGGTGGTATAAATCCGTCACTTTTCCGTCACTTTTGGGACGGATTAACACCTCCTCCAAAGTTGGAATAACCCCCAAAGTCATGTACTTTAAATGTTTGTTTTAAAATCCTAGGTGTGGTCCATTCAATATCAATTTTAACCACACAGAATGCAAAAAAAAGCAGTTAGACATGTCAGTTGTCAATGAAAACAAGATGAACATTTCTAACATTTTAGCAGGTTTTTGACATCCTAACATCCTAAAGCTACTTCTAAGCCTCCTACTAAATCTTAGCTAAAGCAGGAAACAGCAAAACTGCCTTTTGAGTTTCTTAACCCCTTCGCTGCCAGGCCTTTTCCCCCTCCTGTGCCAGGCCTTTTTTTGCCTATTTGGGGCAGTTCGCGCTTAGGCCCTCATAACTTTTTGTCCACATAAGCTAACCAAGCCAAATTTGCGTCCTTTTTTTCCAACATCCTAGGGATTCTAGAGGTACCCAGACTTTGTGGGTTCCCCTGAAGGAGGCCAAGAAATTGGCCAAAATACAGTGAAAATTTCGTTTTTTTCAAAAAAATTGGAAAAAGTGGCTGCAGAAGAAGGCTTGTGGTTTTTCCCCTGAAAATGGCATCAACAAAGGGTTTGCAGTGCTAAACTCAGCAGCTTCCCAGCTTTCAGGAACAGGCAGACTTGAATCAGAAAACCCAATTTTTCAACACAATTTTGGCATTTTACTGGGGCATACCCCATTTGTGCAATTTTTTGTGCTTTCAGCCTCCTTCCAGTCAGTGACAGGAATGGTCATGAAACCAATGCTGGATCCCAGAAACCTAAACATTTCTGAAAAGTAGACAAAATTCTGAATTCAGCAAGGGGTCATTTGTGTAGATCCTACAAGGGTTTCCTACAGAAAATAACAGCTGAAAAAGAAAAATATTGAAATTGAGGTGAAAAAACCATCAATTTTTCTCTACGTTTTACTCTGTAACTTTTCCCTGCAACGTCAGATTATCGAAAGCAATATACCGTTACGTCTGCTGGACTCCTCTGGTTGCGGGGATATATAGGGTTTGTAGGTTCATCAAGAACCCGAGGAACCCAGAGCCAATAAATGAGCTGCACCCTGCAGTGCGTTTTCATTCTATACCGGGTATACAGCAATTCATTTGCTGAAATATAAGGAGTAAAAAATTGCTATCAAGAAAACCTTTGCATTTCCAAAAAGGGCACAAGATAAGGTGTTGAGGAGCAGTGGTTATTTGCACATCTCTGAATTCCGGGGTGACCATAGTAGCACGTGAATTACAGGGAATTTCTCAAATAGATGTCTTTTTTACACACACTCCTATATTTGGAAGGAAAAAATGTAGAGAAAGACAAGGGGCAATAGTACTTGTTTTGCTAATCTATGTTCCCCCAAGTCTCCCGATAAAAATGGTACCTCACTTGTGTGGGTAGGCCTAGCACCCGCGACAGGATATGCCCCAAAACACAACGTGGACACATCACAGAAAACAGAGCTGTTTTTAGCAAAGTGACTATCTGTAGATTTTGGCCTCTAGCTCAGCCGCCACCTAGGGAAACCTACCAAACCTGTGCATTTCTGAAAACTAGAGACCTAGGGGAATCCAAGGAGGGGTGACTTGTGTGGCTCGGACCAGGTTCTGTTACCCAGAATCCTTTGCAAACCTCAAAATTTGGCTAAAAAAACACATGTTCCTCACATTTCTGTGGCAGAAAGTTCTGGAATCTGAGAGGAGCCACAAATTTCCTTCCACCCAGCGTTCCCCCACGTCTCCCGATAAAAATGATACCTCACTTGTGTGGGTAGGCCTAGCACCCGCGACAGGATATGCCCCAAAACACAACGTGGACACATCACAGAAAACAGAGCTGTTTTTAGCAAAGTGACTACCTGTAGATTTTGGCCTCTAGCTCAGCCGCCACCTAGGGAAACCTACCAAACCTGTGCATTTCTGAAAACTAGAGACCTAGGGGAATCCAAGGAGGGGTGACTTGTGTGGCTCGGACCAGGTTCTGTTACCCAGAATCCTTTGCAAAACTCAAAATTTGGCTAAAAAAAACACATGTTCCTCACATTTCTGTGGCAGAAAGTTCTGGAATCTGAGAGGAGCCACAAATTTCCTTCCACCCAGCGTTCCCCCACGTCTCCCGATAAAAATGATACCTCACTTGTGTGGGTAGGCCTAGCGCCCGCGACAGGATATGCCCCAAAACACAACGTGGACATATCACAGAAAACAGAGCTGTTTTTAGCAAAGTGACTACCTGTAGATTTTGGCCTCTAGCTCAGCCGCCACCGAGGGAAACCTACCAAACCTGTGCATTTATGAAAACTAGAGACCTAGGGGAATCCAAGGAGGGGTGACTTGCGGGGCTCGGACCAGGTTCTGTTACCCAGAATCCTTTGCAAACCTCAAAATTTGGCTAAAAAAACACATGTTCCTCACATTTCTGTGGCAGAAAGTTCTGGAATCTGAGAGGAGCCACAAATTTCCTTCCACCCAGCGTTCCCCCACGTCTCCCGATAAAAATGATACCTCACTTGTGTGGGTAGGCCTAGCGCCCGCGACAGGATATGCCCCAAAACACAACGTGGACATATCACAGAAAACAGAGCTGTTTTTAGCAAAGTGACTACCTGTAGATTTTGGCCTCTAGCTCAGCCGGCACCTAGGGAAACCTACCAAACCTGTGCATTTCTGAAAACTAGAGACCTAGGGGAATCCAAGGAGGGGTGACTTGCGGGGCTCGGACCAGGTTCTGTTACCCAGAATCCTTTGCAAACCTCAAAATTTGCCTAAAAAAACACATGTTCCTCACATTTCTGTGGCAGAAAGTTCTGGAATCTGAGAGGAGCCACGAATTTCCTTCCACCCAGCGTTCCCCCACGTCTCCCAATAAAAATGATACCTCACTTGTGTGGGTAGGCCTAGCGCCCGCGACAGGATATGCCCCAAAACACAACGTGGACATATCACAGAAAACAGAGCTGTTTTTAGCAAAGTGACTACCTGTAGATTTTGGCCTCTAGCTCAGCCGCCACCTAGGGAAACCTACCAAACCTGTGCATTTCTGAAAACTAGAGACCTAGGGGAATCCAAGGAGGGGTGACTTGCGGGGCTCGGACCAGGTTCTGTTACCCAGAATCCTTTGCAAATCTCAAAATTTGGCTAAAAAAACACATGTTCCTCACATTTCTGTGGCAGAAAGTTCTGGAATCTGAGAGGAGCCACAAATTTCCTTCCACCCAGCGTTCCCCCACGTCTCCCGATAAAAATGATACCTCACTTGTGTGGGTAGGCCTAGCGCACGCGACAGGATATGCCCCAAAACACAACGTGGACATATCACAGAAAACAGAGCTGTTTTTAGCAAAGTGACTACCTGTAGATTTTGGCCTCTAGCTCAGCCGGCACCTAGGGAAACCTACCAAACCTGTGCATTTCTGAAAACTAGAGACCTAGGGGAATCCAAGGAGGGGTGACTTGTGTGGCTCGGACCAGGTTCTGTTACCCAGAATCCTTTGCAAACCTCAAAATTTGGCTAAAAAAACACATGTTCCTCACATTTCTGTGGCAGAAAGTTCTGGAATCTGAGAGGAGCCACAAATTTCCTTCCACCCAGCGTTCCCCCACGTCTCCCGATAAAAATGATACCTCACTTGTGTGGGTAGGCCTAGCGCCCGCGACAGGATATGCCCCAAAACACAACGTGGGCACATCACAGAAAACAGAGCTGTTTTTAGGAAAGTGACTACCTGGAGATTTTGGCCTCTAGCTCAGCCGCCACCTAGGGAAACCTACCAAACCTGTACATTTCTGAAAACTAGAGACCTAGGGGAATCCAAGGAGGTGTGACTTGTGTGGCTCGGACCAGGTTCTGTTACCCAGAATCCTTTGCAAACCTCAAAATTTGGCTAAAAAAACACATGTCCCTCACATTTCTGTGGCAGAAAGTTCTGGAATCTGAGAGGAGCTACAAATTTCCTTCCACCCAGCGTTCCCCCAAGTCTCCCGATAAAAATGATACCTCACTTGCGTGGGTAGGCCTAGCGCCGGCGACAGGAAACACCCCAAAGCGCAACGTGGACACATCCTAAATTTTGGAAAAAAACAGAGGTGTTTTTTGCGAAGTGCCTACCTGTAGATTTTGGCCTCTAGCTCAGCCTGCACCTAGGGAAACCTACCAAACCTGTGCATTTCTGAAAACTAGAGACCAAGGGGAATCCAAGGAGGGGTGACTTGCGGGGCTCGGACCAGGTTCTGTTACCCAGAATCCTTTGCAAACCTCAAAATTTGGCTAAAAATACACATGTTACTCACATTTCTGTGGCAGAAAGTTCTGGAATCTGAGAGGAGCCACAAATTTCCTTCTACCCAGCGTTCCCCCAAGTCTCCCGATAAAAATGATACCTCACTTGCGTGGGTAGGCCTAGCGCCGGCGACAGGAAACACCCCAAAGCGCAACGTGGACACATCCTAAATTTTGGAAAAAACAGAGGTGTTTTTTGCGAAGTGCCTACCTGTAGATTTTGGCCTCTAGCTCAGCCGGCACCTAGGGAAACCTAACAAACCTGTGCATTTCTGAAAACTAGAG
Organism: Pleurodeles waltl; assembly: GCF_031143425.1. Lineage (NCBI taxonomy): Eukaryota > Metazoa > Chordata > Amphibia > Caudata > Salamandridae > Pleurodeles > Pleurodeles waltl. The sequence goes on along the minus strand of NC_090447.1, from coordinate 1,399,928,711 downwards.
ACCTAGGGGAATCCAAGGAGGGGTGACTTGCGGGGCTTGGACCAGGTTCTGTTACCCAGAATCCTTTGCAAACCTCAAAATGTGGCTAAAAATACACATGTTACTCAAATTTCTGTGGCAGAAAGTTCTGGAATCTTAGAGGAGCCACAAATTTCCTTCTACCCAGCGTTCCCCCAAGTCTCCCGATAAAAATGATACCTCACTTGCGTGGGTAGGCCTAGCGCCGGCGACAGGAAACACCCCAAAGCGCAACGTGGACACATCCTAAATTTTGGAAAAAAATAGAGGTGTTTTTTGCGAAGTGCCTACCTGTAGATTTTGGCCTCTAGCTCAGCCGGCACCTAGGGAAACCTACCAAACCTGTGCATTTCTGAAAACTAGAGACCTAGGGGAATCCAAGGAGGGGTGACTTGCGGGGCTCGGACCAGGTTCTGTTACCCAGAATCCTTTGCAAACCTCAATATTTGGCTAAAAAAACACATGTCCCTCACATTTCTGTGGCAGAAAGTTCTGGAATCTGAGAGGAGCTACAAATTTCCTTCCACCCAGCGTTCCCCCAAGTCTCCCGATAAAAATGATACCTCACTTGCGTGGGTAGGCCTAGCGCCGGCGACAGGAAACACCCCAAAGCGCAACGTGGACACATCCTAAATTTTGGGAAAAAACAGAGGTGTTTTTTGCGAAGTGCCTACCTGTAGATTTTGGCCTCTAGCTCAGCTGGCACCTAGGGAAACCTACCAAACCTGTGCATTTCTGAAAACTAGAGACCTAGGGGAATCCAAGGAGGGGTGACTTGCGGGGCTCGGACCAGGTTCTGTTACCCAGAATCCTTTGCAAACCTCAAAATTTGGCTAAAAATACACATGTTACTCACATTTCTGTGGCAGAAAGTTCTGGAATCTGAGAGGAGCCACAAATTTCCTTCTACCCAGCGTTCCCCCAAGTCTCCCGATAAAAATGATACCTCACTTGTGTGGGTAGGACTAGCGCCCACGAAAGGAAAGGGCCCAAAACACAACGTGGACACATCACATTTTTTTATAAAAAGCAGTGCCTACCTTTGGATTTTGGCCTGTAGCTCAGCCGACACCTGAGGAAACCTAGCAAACCAGTGCATTTTTGAAAACTAGAAACCCAGGGGAATCCAAGATGGGGTGACTTGCGGGGCTCTGACCAGGTTATGTTACCCAGAATCCTTTGCAAACATCAAAATTTGGCCCAAAAAACACTTTTTCCTCTAATTTCGGTGACAGAAAGTTCTGGAATCTGAGAGGAGCCACAAATTTCCTTCCACCCAGCGTTCCCCTAAGTCTCTCGATAAAAATGGTACATCACTTCTGTGGGTAGGCCTAGCGCCCACAAAAGGAAATGGCCCAAAACACAACGTGGACACAACATATTTTTTCACAGAAAACAGAGGTGTTTTTTGCAAGGTGCCTACCTGTGGTGTTTGGCCTGTAGCTCAGCCGGCCCCAGGGGGGGGGGGCAGAAATGCCCTAAAATAAATTTGCCCCCCCAACCCCCACCCTCCCCCGCCGGGAGCGACCCTTGCCTACGGGGTCGCTCCCCCTGCGTGACATTGGCACCAAAAAACAAATCCCCGGTGCCTAGTGGTTTCTGCCCCCTTGGGGGCAGGTTGACCTAAACTCAGCCAATCTGCCCCCAAGGGGGGCAGAAATGGCCTAAATACAATTTGTCCCCCAAGGGGAGCGACTTTTGCCTGATGGGTCGCTCCCCATCTCTAAAAAAAAAAAACAAAGAAAAAAAAAAAGAAAAAAAAGAAAAATTCCCCTGGCGCCTAGAGGTTTCTGCCCTCCCCCCCCCGGGGGCAGATCGGCCTAATAATAGGCTGATCTGCCCCCCGGGGGGGCAGAAATGGCCTAAAATAAATTTGCCCCCCCAACACCCACCCCCCCCGGGAGCGACCCTTGCCTACGGGGTCGCTCCCCCTGCGTGACATTGGCGCCAAAAAACAAATCCCCGGTGCCTAGTGGTTTCTGCCCCCTTGGGGGCAGATTGACCTAAAATTCGCCAATCTGCCCCCAGGGGGGCAGAAATGGTCTAAATACAATTTTCCCCCCCAGGGGAGCGACCCTTGCCTGATGGGTCGCTCCCCATCTCTAAAAAAAGAAACAACAAAAAAAAAAACACAAAAAAAAAATTGCCCTGGTGCCTAGAGTGTTCTGCCCCCCCCCGGGGGCAGTTCGGCCTAATAATAGGCCGATCTGTCCCCCGGGGGGGCAGAAATGGCCTAAAATAAATTTGCCCCCCCAACCCCCATCCCCCCCCCGGGAGCGACCCTTGCCTACGGGGTCGCTCCCCCTGCGTGACATTGGCGCCAAAAAACAAATCCCCGGTGCCTAGTGGTTTCTGTCCCCTTGAGGGCAGATTGACCTCAAATTGGCCAATCTGACCCCAGGGGGGCAGAAATGGTCTAAATACAATTTGCCCCCCCAGGGGAGCGACCCTTGCCTGATGGGTCGCTCCCCATCTCTAAAAAAAGAAACAACAAAAAAAAAACACACAAAAAAAAAATTGCACTGGCGCCTAGAGTGTTCTGCCCCCCCCCGGGGGGCAGTTCGGCCTAATAATAGGCCGATCTGTCCCCCGGGGGGGCAGAAATGGCCTAAAATAAATTTGCCCCCCCAACATTCCAACCCCCCCCCCCCCGGGAGCGACCCTTGCCTACGGGGTCGCTCCCCCTGCGTGACATTGGCGCCAAAAAACAAATCCCCGGTGCCTAGTGGTTTCTGCCCCCTTGGGGGCAGATTGACCTAAAATCGGCCAATCTGCCCCCAGGGGGGCAGAAATGGTCTAAATACAATTTGCCCCCCAGGGGAGCGACCCTTGCCTGATGGGTCGCTCCCCATCTCTAAAAAAAAAAAAACACAAAAAAAAAAAACACAAAAAAAAAATTTGCCCTGGCGCCTAGAGGTTTCTTCCCCCCCTGGGGGCAGATCGGCCTAATAATAGGCCGATCTGCCCCCAGGGGGGGCAGAAATGGCCTAAAATAAATTCCCCTCCCCCCCAGGGAGCGACCCTTGCCTAAGTGGTCGCTCCCTTTGCGTGAAATTCAAGCAAAGAAAAAACTCCCTGGTGTCTAGTGGTTTCTACCCCCCTTGGGGGCAGATTGGCCTCATCAAAATAGCCCAATCTGCCCCCAAGGGGGGCAGAAATGGGCAAAATATAATTTTTCCCCAAGGGGAGCGACCCTTGCCTAAGGGGTCGCTCCCCACCAAAAAAAAAAAAATGAAAAAAAAAAAAAAAAATGGTCCCTGGTGCTTAGAGGTTTCTGCCCCCCCTGGGGGCAGATCGGCCTAATAGTAGGCCGATCTGCCCCCTGGGGGGGCAGAAAAGGCCTTCCCGAAAATATGCCCCCCTGGGAGCGACCCTTGCCCAAGGGGTCGCTCCCTTTTGTCAATAACAATAAAAAAAAAAAAAAATCCCTGGTGTCTAGTGGTTTCTACCGCCCTTGGGGGCAGATTGGCCTCATCAAAATAGGCCAATCTGCCCCCAAGGGGGGCAGAAATGGCCAAAATATAATTTTCCCCCAAGGGGAACGACCCTTGCCTAAGGGGTCGCTCCCCACCTCAATAAAAAAAACATGAAACAAAAAAAAATGGTCCCTGGTGCCTAGAGGTTTCTGCCCCCCCTGGGGGCAAAAAAGGCCTTTTAAAAAAAATGCCCCCCCTGGGAGCGACCCTTGCCCAAGGGGTCGCTCCCTTTTGTAAATTTCTAAGAAAAAAAAAAAAATCCCTGGTGTCTAGTGGGGTTTCAAAAGCCGGATTGCAAGCAATCCGGCTTTTGAAACCCTCAGAGGGACTTCAAAGGGAAGGAAATACTTTTCCTTCCCTTTGAAGCCCCTCCGGGCCTCCCAAGTGATTGAAAAAGAAATGCTTTTGCATTTCTTTTTCAATCGCGCTGGAAGCAGAGCTTCCAGCGCGACGAGGGAGGCCCCTGTGACACATCAGCGCGCGCACGTGCGCTGACGTCACAGGGGGGGTGGGGGGGCTCGGGGGTGGAAGGGGAAGGTCTTCCCCTTCCATCCCCGACTTGGGGGGGGAAGGGGGGTGCACGGGGGCGCGCTAGCGCGCCCCCAAGTTCCCCTGTGCCATGGACGAGATGATCTCGTCCAAGGCACAGGGGAACTGTAGCCTTGGACGAGATCATCTCGTCCAAGGCACAGAAGAGGTTAAGACGGGTTGTACATCATACATTTGAGTAGGTGGCTCCAGCTATTCTTTATCACAGTTCTTCCCAGAAAACAAAATATGTGCTGTTAGTGAAGGACACCTTCTGCACAACTTCTGAAATCAAATCTCTGACTGAGAGTAGCTGGTTCTGCAATCTGGCATGTGAGAGTAGCTGGTTCTGCAATCTGGCATGACCCCTGGCAATAATTCCAGCACAAAGACCTCTCCTAATCACAAGTAAAATCCTGGAATTCATAAACTGCTTGATCACTGATTTTACCTTAGGTTTTCAAAATAAAACAGGATTTGGACACTGAGACAACTGCAAGACTGCGCCAAAATAGCAAAAAATATGTCAGCTCTACCCACATGTTGACATTAAGGGGGTCATTCTGAACCCGGCCGGCGGCAGAAGCCGCCGGCCTGGCTGGAACCGCCAGAATACCGCTGCGCGGTCAAAAGACCGCCGCGGGTATTCTGGGTTTCCCGCTGGGCTGGCGGGCGACCGCCAGAAGGCCGCCCGCCAGCCCAGCGGGAAACACCCTTCCATGAGGATGCCGGCTCCGAATGGAGCCGGCGGAGTGGAAGGGGTGCGACGGGTGCAGTTGCACCCGTCGCGATTTTCAGTGTCTGCATGGCAGACACTGAAAATCTTTGTGGGGCCCTGTTACGGGGGCCCCTGCAGTGCCCATGCCATTGGCATGGACACTGCAGGGGCCCCCAGGGGCCCCACGACACCCCTTACCGCCATCCTGTTCCTGGCGGCCAAAACCGCCAGGAACAGGATGGCGGTATGGGGGTCGGAATCCCCATGGCGGCGCAGCAAGCTGCGCCGCCATGGAAGATTCCCCAGGGCAGCGGGAAACCGGCGGTACACCGCCGGTTTTCCATTTCTGACCGCGGCTGTACTGCTGCGGTCAGAATGCCCATGGGAGCACCGCCAGCCTCTTGGTGGTGCTCCTGCAGGCCCCAACCCTGGTGGTCTCGGACCGCCAGGGTTGGAATCACCCCCTAAGTCTCCATCTTTGTAAACAGTCAGCATCAGGTTACACTGTATGGGCCATATTGTAATAGCTGCAACTATTAGCAAACAAAAAATGTCATCCCACAGAGTGCTCAGCCTTGACGATATCAGCATTTTTGTGAGTGCTCTAGGAACTTACCCCTTTCTATTAGAGATAAATAAAAGCTAAGAACAGGCAAGGAAAGAAAACAAACTGACTAAATGAGAAATGTCACAACAGTCCTTTGTGTTTTCTTTCTCAAGAACTATGTTTGAGGGGGTGTGGCCAAGATGTAGAATAGTCAGACACTGTCTTCTAGAACCTCTGGCCCAACCAGGGAAATCTGCAGGCATCCGTGCTTGTGCCACAGTTCTGACTGGTGTAGAATAAGGAGAAGGATCCTAAGACCTATCCTGAGGCGGTGAATCGTGATTCCAGGAACAGGGAGCCCGTTTGTGGAGGTAAATGGCTAGTGGTGTCCCCAGGAACCTGGGCTATATGGCAGTACACATGAAATGGTGAACACTCGATTTATGCTTTCCAGCGAGCAGTAGCAAAGACTTTTGGGTGCTGTATTGGAAGGAGAAATTGCCTTATTGACAGCTTTCCATATGGTGGGAATCTAAACGGGGGAGGCCTAACTGCAGCACAGCCTGGGTGAGACTATGTTGGAGCCCAGGTCCATCAAGAGATGCAATGGCTCTTGTAGGCGGACATGCCCTCTGGACTGTGCAGCAAGGGCCTCATCTGTGAGGGGTGACACTGATACCGGGTCTGGCAGACTCCTACCTGGAACCAAGCGGCACACATGGCATTGTTCAGACAAGTGACAGGGGGTCTGGCAGCTTTCCCAGCAGCTGATGAGTATGCCCATTGTGCCCCTGTTCTTTATACCTGTTGACAGAAGGTGTGTGTCCCTAACTAAATCCAGGAGAAAGATGCCAGAATCTGGGCCAAAATATTTGCCCCTTCAGGAAAGGAATGTTAGGAGTAGCCAATGACCCAGTACAGCATACTAAAGACCTAAGCTCTTCTCAAGTGGGCAAACTTTATACAGCTGGTCCCTGGAAGCCTACCCAACGCAGAGATCATGTGATGTCTTTGTTGAATTTCACTACAATTTGGAAAAAACAAAAGTCCATAAGAAAGCACATGAACTTGGAAACGTCCTATTCCTAGACCACTCTTGTACCAAGATGTTGCTCAAGCAACCCTGCAATGATGAGCCAAGTTCAAAAAATCACCAAAACATTATATGATAAAGGGATAAAATACAGATGGCTATACCCACGTGGCCTCTCCTTTGAACATAAAGGTAAGTGCAAGTGGTGACAGACTTCTCACAAGCTTCATCATAAATATGAATGCGCTGGTGAGGCGGGTGTGGAAGAGGACCCTGGTGTGTCCTTCAACCTTAGTGATTACTATGGGTTTGGAAATCCTTTGCCAGGGGATGTTTTTGGGGACGGAATGGTCCACTTGCTCCCATTGGAGGAGGGGCAGGCATGAGCCTCTCTACAGTACATTTTCAGTGGGCCTCATTGGTTGGTTACTACTGTTTACACATATATTATGTTGGGTTGTTTGGGAAAGGGCCTATGCCACACCACATTGTACCTGACACGTGCACATCCTTATGTATGTTGCTTGTCTTTTTCATTCCCATCTCAGATGGTTAATATTGTTTCACTAAATGTTAAAGGGCTGAAGGCCCACATAAGTGAGGAGCTTTTTGAAAAAACATTAGGGCCACCCAACCTCACATAGGTAGTCATTACAACCCTGGCAGACGGTGTTAAAGCTGCGGTAATACCGCAAACAGGCCGGCGGACAAAAAAAGGGAATTATGACCGTGGCGGAAACCGCCAACAAAGACAGACACTTGAACACTCCGACCGCCACGGCGGTACAGACAAGCAGCGCGGCGGTCACCGCCAACAGACAGGCGGGAGACAATGTACCGCCCACAGTATCACAACCCGCCAATCCGCCACCTTTTCCGGGGCGGATTCACCGCGGATAAAAACACAGTGGAAACAGCTTTTGCAATGGGAAAACGCTCACCTTAACACATCCCACGAGGAAGGAGGACACCATGGAGCCGGAATTACAAATCCTACCTGCCCTTGTATTCCTACTCATCTACGAACACCAGCGTCTGTGGCGGCGAAGACAATGGTGAGTACTGCACCTATGACATAGGGGAGGCAAAAGTCAGGGGGACACACACGAAACACCCCCACCCCCACCATCGCACATTACAACACACACACCAAGGCATCTCGAAACATCACTGTACCAACCCACAACCCCCCCGGAAGAATGCAAACACAAAAGGAAATCAGTCCAAACATTGTAATGTGTCAAAATACATGTGTCAAATATATACAGATATATATAAACTCATTCAAAAGTATATACACTACGAGAAATAGTGCAGATATGCACATATCAATGTCCGTGCACCACTTGTCCAAAAATGCATGGGCGAGGCCCACACAAGATACCTGTCCACAAACGGAGAAAACACTGCCGGGGCATCAGAGAGAAATACAACAGGCACCTCAGGGGGAAGGGAATGGGGGCACCTCAGCCGGATTACAGCACCATGCCAAATCCACGATGGGGCTCCATGCCCATTGATGTATCCTGGGGAGTGCAAAGCCACAGTCTCTCAAGTCTCACAAGTGGGTGGGTTGCCCACTGTTCCATCCTGGGGAGTGCAAAGCCACAGTCTCTCAAGTCTCTACAGTGGGTGGCTTGCCCACTGCCATATCCTGGGGAGTGCAAAGCCACAGTCTCGACAGTGGGTGGGTTGCCCACTGTTCCATCCTGGGGAGTGCAAAGCCACAGTCTCTCAAGTCTCAACAGTGGGTGGGTTGCCCTCTGTACTATCCTGGGGAGTGCAAAGCCACAGTCTCTCAAGTCTTGACAGTGGGTGGGTTGCCCACTGTTCCATCCTGGGGAGTGCAAAGCCACAGTCTCTCAAGTGGATGCATGTCTCCACTGGTTCTGGAGGGGGACTGGTGCCCAGAGTGCTTCATCCTGTGCAGGACAGACAGAGTGGATGCATGTCTCCACTGGTTCTGGAGGGGGACTGGTGCCCAGAGTGCATCACTCTCCCCGTGACGGTCACAGTTGCGTCACTGCCCCTGCCGCTCATGGGCTAGCGGTACTCGCCATGGCGGTCTTTGCCCTGTTCAGCGGTGCTTTGCCATGGCGGTCTCTGACCTGTTCAGCGGTGCTTTTTCCTGTTCAGCGGTCTTCACCATGGCGGTGATTTCCTTGTTCAGCGGTGCTTTGCCATGGCGGTCTCTGAACTGTTCAGCGGTGCTTTTCCCTGTTCAGCGGTCTTCACCATGGTGGTGATTCCCTTGTTCAGCAGTGCTTTGCCATGGCGGTCTCTGAACTGTGCATTGGTGTGTGGCATGACAGTCCCTCATTGCCCAGCGCGGCTGTGACAGACGGGGCCCTCCTGGGCACTGACTCCGGCGGTGGTCTCTTGACCAGTGACGATACTTGTGCCCTCCTGGGCAATGACTCTGGCGGTGGTCTCCTGACCAGTGACGATACTTGGGCCCTCCTGGGCAATGACTCAGGCGGTGGCGGTGGTCTCCTGACCAGTGACGATACTTGGGCCCTCCTGGGCAATGACTCTGGTGGTGGTCTCCTGACCAGTGATGATACTTGGGCCCTCCTGGGCAATGACTCTGGTGGGGGTCTCCTTACCAGTGACGATACTTGTGCCCTCTTGGGCAATGACTCTGGCGGTTGTCTCCTGACCAGTGATGATACTTGGGTCCTCCTGGGCAATGACTCTGGCAGTGGTCTCCTGACCAGTGACAATACTTGTGCCCTCCTGGGCAATGAGTCTGGCGGTGGCCTCCTGACCAGTGACGATACTTGTGCCCTCCTGGGCAATGACAATGGCGGTGGTCTCCTGACCAGTGACGATACTTGGGCCCTCCTGGGCAATGACTCCGGCGGTGGTCTCCTGACCAGTGACGACGGTGCTGGCGGTGGCGTCCCGCTCACCGGGAAGGATGCCGCCCTTCTCCGCCGTGCTGCTCACACCAGGCTGTGCAGACTTCTTCTGGCCCTTTCCGACCTTTGGAGGAATCACAGCTGACTCTGCAATCCCCCTGGGACCCTTCTGAGTAGTTTTTCCTCCAGGAGTCTTCACCCGGTCCCGTCGGCCACTTTCCAACTTTAGATGCTTTACAGGGGGTGGACTGGCAGTGCCTTGGCTCCGTGTCACACTGCCTGCCCTAGTGGGCGGTGCACTCCACACACCTTGAACACGCACCGCTGGTACTGGAGTCTTTTTGGCTGAGGCACTACGACGGGACTGATGACTTGGAGGGGTGGAGGGGCAAAGAGGTCAACGTTGCTGAGGGGCACTGGGATGGGTAGCTAGAGGGGGTCTGGGAGTGGAGGAAGAGGAGGTGGTTGTAGGAGGTGTCACTTTAGGTGTTTTGGGTGCAGGTGCAGGTACTGGAGGCTGTCGTGAGGTGGATGGATGTTGGGTGTGTGGGTGCCCGCGTTTGTGTACTTTGGGAGGGGGTGTCACAGACACAGTGGGAGAGGACACACGGGATGTGTAAATGGGAGTGGGGGTGGTGAGTGCAGGTGAGCGGGGTGTGGTGCTGGGTGTTCTGGTGCAAGTCCTAGTGCCTGTAGATGTAGTGCATGCAGGTGAGAGTGTAGACGAGACTGGGAGCGAGACCACGAGGAGGGGGACACAGTGGAGGCAGTGGATGTTGGTGTGTCTGCATGTGGGTGATGCTTGTGTGTGTGCCTGTGGGTTGTGTGGTGCCTATGTTTGCATGAGCTACTTTCGGGTGTTGAGGTGTATGCATGCTTGTCTGATGGTGTGCTTGGGACAGGCTGGGGAACAGGGGATTGGGTCTGGGCGGAGGAAGTTGGAAGGGGAGGCTAGACACAGGGACAATGGCTGCCATCAGTGCTGAGGCCAGAGATTTCAGGGTTCGATGATGGGCAGCCTGACCAGAATGAATGCACTCCAGGAATGCATTAGTGTGTTGCAACTCCCTTTATACACCCTGGATGGCATTCACAATGGTAGACTGCCCAACAGTGAGTGACCTGAGGAGGTCAATGGCCTCCTCACTGAGGGCAGCAGGGGTGACTGGGGCAGGGCCTGAGGTGCCTGGGGCAAAGGTCATGCCCACCCTCCTGGGTGAGCAGGCACAGGGCGAACGCTGAGGGGCTGCTGGGAGGGCGGTGCTGGTAGGGGAGGTGGCGGCTGTACCTGTAGAAGTGGGGGGCACAGATGGTGCCACCACAAAGGAGCTCCCATCGCCGGACGAGTCCGTGACACTGTTTGGTGATCCGGTGACCGACGTGTAGCTCCCCTCGCCCTCCGTCCCACTGGTGCATTCTGAGTCCGTGGTGTGGCCCTCCATGGCCCTGTGGGATGCAGCTCCCTCGTGCCCCGGTGCCACTGTACCTCCCCCTGATGATTCTGATGCACAAAACAACAGGGAGAGCAGAAAAAGGGGGAGGGGACGACAGAAGAAAGACAGGTTGAGTGCATGGCTTACCGCTACCGTTGGCGGACAATACAGACACAGCAGCCCCCTGCACTTCACCGTGCTCTTGGCCTCTACTGATGCAATTGCTGGGTTCTGGCCTACATGGCTATGTTGGACATCTGCACACATGGATGCCACAGTGGCACATATACCTGTACTTGGCCCACTACTGAGGTGGCTTGGAGTGCCACATGCCCTGCATTACTGAGGGGCCTAGTCTACGTATTTCGGCCTGGCCTAGGTACACCCACAGCCATCCTCCCCTACCCAGACCCCTCAACTGCGCGCCAAATCCCCAGAATGTGAGTGTACTCACCCCCCTTGTGTCTGCTGTGATGCCCTCAAGCGCCCATCCAACTTCGGGTAGGCCACCGCCAGGATGGCGGGGTCATGGGGCGACGGGCACCCCTCCCACGTTGGGAGGCCATCCCCAGCTGGGCCTCCGCCGTCTTCTTGCTCCAGCGGCGAATGTCCTCCCATTTTTTCCGGCAGTGGGTGCCCCGTCTCTGGTGGACCCCCAGGGTCCGGACGTCCTTGGCGATGGCATGCCAAATGTCCTTTTTCTGGTGGGCGCTGACCTACATGACATGCACAAGGGAAGAAGAGAAGCCATTAGCAACTGCACCGCCCATGTGAGTGGCCCCCATCCCTACCCTTGCCATGTGGCACATGGATTCACAATCCTTCATGTTCACTGCACTCTGCCCCCTTCCCTCAAACAACCAGCCCTCTCCACCCAGGCATAGCCCCTACAACGTGCTACCTGTGTACTTACCTGTTGGTCTGTAGGACCGTAGAGTAGCGTGTACTGGGGGAGGACCCAGTCGACTAGTTTCTCCAACCCCTGAGCAGTGAAGGCAGGGGCCCTTTCCCCAGACGCAGCAGCCATTGTCTGTTCCAGACCGAGGTCACAGCAGCACATGCAGTGTAGGTCCTCTCCTGTCGAAGATCAGGTATCGAGTGATTGAACAGATAGAAAATGGCGGTGACGTCCGTGGCGGTGCGTATCATCACCGCCGGCGCACTTCGTCATTGGCTCCTGGGACCCATAGGGTCCAATGATAACCAATGCAGCATTGCGCCGCGGTCTACGACTGCCTACCGCGACGGGGTACAATGCCAGCGCAGTGACCTCACATTCACATTGTCCCAGTTTAGAGGTCAGACAGCCGCCATTTCAGGGGTCCACATGGCTTCATTTACTACTGCGTCACACATGGCTAGGCCTACACTCAACACACATACAGGAAGGGTTTTCAGTCGTGTTCTGTGTATCTGTGGGTACATACCTGGAAATTTGTTGACTCTGTGGTCGCTGTTGTCCTTCGTAGGCACCGTCAGCTGGGACATTTGAGAAGATGGCGGAATCCTCCAGTGTACCGACCGCTGGTGGACCTGTTGACAATGGAGGAGCGACATTTAATCGTCACCTACAGGTTTGACCGTGCCACTATCCATGAACTATGTACCCAGTTGGAGCCAGACCTGATGTCACCAATCTGCCATCCCACTGGAATCCCCCCTGACGTGCAGGTGCTGTCAGTGCTCCATTTCCTTGCTAGTCGGTCTTTTCAGACAACAGTGGCCATGGCATCAGGGATGTCCCAGCCTATGTTTTCCAACGTGTTGTCCAGAGTGTTGGCTGCCCTGCTGAAACACATAAGGAGATACATCGTTTTCCCTGAGGTGGAGGATTTGGCTACAGTGAAAGTTGACTTCTATGCCCTGGGACATATCCCTAACATCATAGGTGCCATTGATGGGACCCATGTAGCTCTGGTCCCCCCCCACAGGAGTGAACAGGTGTACAGGAACAGGAAGAGTTATCATTCGATGAATGTACAGATGGTATGTTTGGCAGACCAGTACATCTCGCAGGTAAATTCTATGTTCCCTGGCTCAGTGCATGACGCCTACATCCTGTCGAATAGCAGCATCCCTTATATGATGGGTCAACTCCAGAGGCACCGGGTGTGGCTATTAGGGGACTCTGGTTACCCCAACCTGTCCTGGCTAATGACCCCAGTGAGGAATCCCAGGACCAGGGCAGAGGAACGCTACAATGAGGCCCATGGGCGGACTAGGAGGGTGATCGAACGCACCTTCGGCCTCCTGAAGGCCAGGTTCAGGTGCCCCCATATGAAAGGTGGTTCCCTATTCTACTCACCGAAGAAAGTATGCCAGATCATCATCGCCTGCTCGATGCTTCACAATCTTGCTTTGCGACGCCAGGTGCCTTTTCTGCAGGAGGATGGTCCAGATGACGGTGTTGTGGCTGCTGTGGAGCCTGTGGACAGTGATGAGGAGGAAGCTGAGGAAGAAGACATCGACAACAGGGAGTCAGTCATACAGCAATATTTCCAGTGACACACAGGTGAGAACATATTCATTTATACCATTCAATTAACTTTCACACGTTTACCTCTATCCTGTATGTCATTTAATAGCAGTATTTGGTCACTGAGTTGTACCTTTCTATTACGGTTTCACAGGTGTGGTTACCAACGTGTGTCATCTGCTTGCATCCTTCAAGGACTTGTGATGTGTGACATAGGTATGTTGGCTTTACAATTGGAAACGTATTATGACACGGTCATTGATAATACGTATTTTCCAAATCACAGACCGACTCCAGATTTTTTGGTGGTTCAAGGGTGTTTATTGAAGTGCTAAAAAATGGAGTGGGGTTGTAATATGGTGATGGGTGATGGTGGAGGAATGTCCATGGCAGAGTCCAGTCCATTGGTCACACAGGTGCCCTGCCCATATGGGCATAGGAAGTGGAGATGGGGCAGTTTAAGTATGGACAGGGTAACAAAGTGGGACAGTGGGAGGACAATCAGGGTGGTCTCATTTCCTGGCGGGGGTCTTGCCATCTTGCTCTGTCCTGTTCCTGGATCTGAGGGACCACTTGAGTGGTGGTTGTCTGTCTGCAGGGGGTGGTGGTCCTGTGGTGGGGCGTCCTGTCCACTAGCGCCGGCGGAGGTGGTGGGCAGTTCATCGTCCATGCTGGTGTCAGGGGCCCCTTGGAGTGCCACGGTGTCCCTCATGGTGTTCTGTATGTCCTTCAGCACCCCTATGATAGTGCCCAGGGCGGAGCTGATGGTCCTGAGTTCCTCCCTGAACCCCAAATACTGTTCCTCTTGCAGGCGCGGGGTCTCCTGAAACTTGGCCAGGACCTTAGCCATTGTCTCCTGGGAGTGGTGGTATGCCCCCATGATGGAGGAGAGGGCCTCGTGGAGAGTGGGTTCATTTGGCCTGTCCACCCCCTGTCGCACAGCAGCCCTCCCAGTTCCCCTGTGATCCTGTGCCTTCATCCCCTGGACCGTGTGCTCACTACCACTGCCCCCAGGTCCCTGTTGTTGCTGGGTGGTGGGTTATCCTGGGTTCCCTGTAGTGGTGGACACACCGCTGATTGACGTGTCCTGGGTACGGAGGTATGGGCCCGCTGGGTGGGTGCTGTGCTGGTGTTACCAAAGGGTTGGAAGGTTAGTGTTGGGCTGTGCCTGTGCAAGGGGAACCAACTGTCCCGAGGTCCACGATGGTCCGGGCTGGTCATCAGGATCCAGTAGGGCAGAGCTGCTATTGTCACTGTGGGCCTCTTTTGTGGGTGGAGTGGAGTTGTCTGGACCCTCCGGTGTGGTGACGTTTCTTAGTGGTCCTGCAGGGACATAAGATCACGATTATTGCATGTGTGTGTGTAATGGTGTGCAATGGGTGGTGGGTGTGTACCCCAGTGCAAGCATTCCTGTGTGGGGGTTTGTGTGATGATGGTTAGGGGGTTGTTCTGGGTATGTGCAGTGAGCATGCTTTGGTGAGGGGTGACCATGCTTAGTTGTGTCATGCAGGGCTTGGTGTTGGGTGGTTTGTGTTATTGGTACATTAGTGAGGAGTTGTAGTGATAGGGGAGGGGGTGAGGGTGGGGGTGTGTGATAGCATGCTGGTAGGGTGGGGGATATGATAGTTAAGATTTGACTTACCAGTGTCCATTCCTCCACCGACTCCTCCGAGGCCCTCTGGATGCATGATGGTCAAGACTTGCTCCTCCCATGTTGTTAGTTGTGGGGGAGGAGGTGGGGGTCCACCGCCAGTCGGCTGAACCGCAAGGTTGTGCCTTGAGACCACTGAACGCACCTTCCCCTGTAGGTCGTTCCACCTCTTCCTGATGTCCTCCCGATTTTTTGGATGCTGTCCCACAGCGTTGACCCTGTCGACTATTCTGCCCCATAGCTCCATCTTCCTGGCTAAGGATGTGTGCTGCACCTGTGAGCCAAATAGCTGTGGCTCTACCCGTAGGATTTCCTCCACCATGACCCGGAGCTCCTCCTCGGAAAACCGGGGGTGTCTTTGGCGTGACATGGGGTGGTGTGGGTGATGTGTGGGGTGGTGTCAGTGTTGATGTGTGTGGTAATGTGTAGTGGTGTATTGTGCTTGTAATGTTGTATGTGTGATGGTGTTGTGTGCCTCTGTGTGGTGGGGTTCTCCATTGCTGTGCTCTCTGTCTCTCTGGCCTTCAGTCGTGAATTGTGGTCGCAGGGGTTTGTCGGTGATGTGGGTGTGTGTTTTGTATTGTGTTGGGTATGTGGGAGTGGAGTGTGCATGTGTATCAGGTGTATGTATTTGGAATTGTCCAATGTGGCGGTGTTTTGGAGATGTGTGTGTATTTTGAGCGCGGCGGTGTGTACCGCTAATGGAATACCGCGATTGAAAGACCGCCGCGTGGATTCGTGGGTCGTGATAGCCTGGGCGTGTTTCTGTTGGCGTGGAGGTGGAGGTTTTGTTTTCGCCCGTTTTCCACTGACCTTTGGTGTGGCGGACTTGTGTGGGTGTCTGAATATCGGTGGAATTCGAGATGTGTGTTATAATAGCTGTGGTGGAATTCCGCAGCTGCTGCGGTGTATTGGCGGTCTTCTGCACGGCGGTAAGCGGCTTTTACCGCCAATGTTGTAATGACCCCCATAATCTGCCTTCAAGAATCTCCCCTTCAGAAATGAAACCAAGGTAAATTCTAGTGCAGGCTATTCCCTATGTTGTTTTTACTTTTCTGCAAGTGCTTAACAATTCTTATAAAGCAAGATTTGATTTCCCCCTTAGTATACATTACACCAAAATAGAGAAAAGAGGGTAGATGTCTGATCCTGACCAATTGCCTACAAGCGCACCCATTCACAATCATTACTGTTTATGAACCCAGGTCAGCTCAGTAGGACTATCTTGTGCAGTTCCTCAAAGAGTTGTTGGGGGTGGCCCAGGGGAGATTATTGTGATGGGGGCTTCAATGCAGTGAGGAACCCCAAAAACAATGAGAGGGGGTGGTTGGAGGCAACAGGTGGTTTTCTTAAAACACTAAAGAGGTCTGTCCCTGAACTTGGTCTTTGAGATGCTTGGACAGAACTTCACTCACTAGATTCCCCATGTCCATTGAACACACTCAGCATTAACTATATTTTGGTCAGCAATGCCTTTTTGCCCTAGATATAGGTGCTATTTCAGTGTCTAACAATGACCGTGTCTCAGTGCAGAGTTGGGACTACAAAGACACCCCAGGAGCTGGCACCTCCACTCCTCCCTACATAGGGATCCAACTGGTGAAGAGGAAATGGGCCAACATCTACGAGAATATTTTATCCACAAAGAAGGAGGGGTATTTATTGATGGATTATGGGACTCATGTAAGGCAGTACTCAGAGGCTGATTTGGTGCCAAGATTGCCTGCATAGGCTAGAGGTGCAACAGCTTGAGCAGGCAGTTCAGGACTTTGAACTAGACAGAACTCCTAAACCAACTCTTCAGCTAACGCATAGCCTGTTGGTGGCCAGAGGACAAGTACATATGCATTATACTAATAAGTAAGAATTAGCCCTCCCACATTTAAGGCAACAGGTGTACGTTGCAGGATACAAATTGGCCTGGGTACACCGAGGTAGGCGGAAGTAAGACTACATTAAGGACATTCCTACAAATGCTGGCAATAATCTTGTTAATGACATGAAGAACCTCAATGAATTTTTCAGGGTCTATGCCAACTTGTATTCAGGAACACTTTGCTCCCCATTTGTGCAAAGGACCTTTCTTTAAAGGGTGCAGCATACTAAGGTAGGAACTACAGAAATAAGCCCTTGAATAACCTTTACAGATAGACTAGGTAATCCAGGCCATCAAAATGGTGTAAATCAACAAGACTCCTAGCCTTGACAGG
The DNA here is from genome assembly GCF_031143425.1 of Pleurodeles waltl. NCBI lineage: Eukaryota > Metazoa > Chordata > Amphibia > Caudata > Salamandridae > Pleurodeles > Pleurodeles waltl. The sequence continues at coordinate 1,399,911,760 of NC_090447.1, read as the reverse complement.
TTTACGGCACAGTTTTCTGAATTGTTTTCCAAGCAATTGACACCCAGGTTTATGGCTCCATTTGTTTGTTTCTGCCAGTTCTGGGTCTACCAGAGCATCCATTATTTTGGTAATTCCGAAAGCAGGAAAAGATCCTTGTTACTGCAACTCCTAACGCCCAACAGCTTTATTAAAGTTTGATGCAAAACTTTGGTTGAGCCAATATTTGGTGAGTTAAGAAAGCGGGAGCAAAAAATAAAGATGCCTTTAAATTCTGTGTTTCACTTGTCACCTTTGCCGGTGCTTCAAAGACAGAGGTTGAATGACAGTCTACGTCTTCTTCTAAATTGCTTTGGGCAGTGCGGCCTCCACTGAATGGGAGTGGTGGGGTGAATAAAAAAAAAACTAAAATAAAAAAAAAACACTCACCTGCTCCTAATGGAGACAGATTTGTCTCCTCCCTCCTCGTGCAGAAGCACACAGACCCCCAGACTTCCCCTCAGCCAATCACGATGCTGCTGTCACCAGCATGACAGCAGTGACGTGACTGGTGTGAGCGGCCTGCTTCGGCACTCACACAGCGAGTGGGAGCCTGTGCACTTACTCCTCCCAGCTGTGTAATACAACCTGGGAGGAGAAATGAAATGTGTGCATGTCTGTTTGTCCGGCCTAACATGGCTGGGTAAACAGACATGCACACTTATGGTGTACTCAGGACTCCTCTTTCAGCCGCCTCCAACCTTGCCCAGCCCTAACCTGGCTTGGTTAAAAATAAAATGATAATAAAGCTCCATTAATATTATTTTATTTTTACTTCTGCTGCAAGCAGTGGGGCGACACTCCTCTGTCTTAGCGCAGGAGTCGGCTGTGGCTGCAGAGTGAAGTTATCTTTTCTTTCTATGACTGCAAAGTGGGAGAAGTTTTTAAAGTGAACTATGTGATGATATTTCTTTAATACAGGGTATGTGAAAAAAAAAACATCTAGGATGTTGTTTTTTGCAACACGCAACATAATGTAAATACCTTTAAATGAACTGTATGCATTCAGCGGTTGGGAAAGCAAAAATTAAGCACATTATTTGATACTTATAAGGTGTGCTGGAAGCAGAGAATTTAATTGAGATCTAAGCAAATTCAGACACTTTATTTGGCGATGCTCAAGTGATAAATATTCACCAAGAAAACAGATTTCCACACATTATCATGCGTGTGCTATATAATTCTGCCTTTAGTTTTATAGTCCTAACTGCATGGATGTGCACATTTATTGCCCATTTCAATGGCAAATTTGCTCTCTGTGACTCACAATGCGCTGCCACCCAAAGTTTTAGTAATATTCCAAAATTGCCGTTCCTCATGTACATTGAAGGCAGTTGGGCTGTAATAGTTTGTCAATCTAAAAAGTGGGTCATGGTTTTGAAACGTTTAAAAACCACTGCTCTGTATAAACATTTTGGCTACTTTTCTCAATGATGTCCTTCCTTCCCTGGTTTACCTTGACCAGAGTGGTTTTGTCCATGAGTGACGAACACAAAATAATGTTCGGTCGGCTGGCCACCTGGTCAAAAAAGTGACACTCAAAACAATTCCCTAGTGTCCTCTTATCATTAGATGCAGAGAAGGCCTTTAACATGGTGGACTGGTCCTTCTTGCACTCTTAGATGATGGGTCTTGGCCCACAATTCGGGGGCATGATCTTTTCATATTATGGCTTCTCTATGGCTAGGTTTGCCCTAAATGACTCACATCAGCATCCTTTGGTTTGCCAAGAGGTACGGGCAGGGATGCCCCCTCTCTCCTATTTGCCTGATTTATTGAACTCCCTGCCTGTCTGGTCCGATAAACAGACTTGATAGTTGGTTTTAAATTTGGAGATATCTCTTCATGCAGATGATGGTTTCCTCACACTAGGGTCTCCTCATTCCTCCCTCCCAGCATTAAAGGCCCTCCTTGAATCCATTCTGGGCACAAAATTAGGTATGATAAATCTGAAGCCTTGAATTTGAGTTTCCGGGGGGTGGGGGGAAGGAAGAAAATATTTCAGCATCAAGATCACAGGGAACCCGAGCATAACCCTTTTCAACATAAACTATCCGACTTTGCTGGCAGCTATAAGACAAGACTTTGAGACTTGGGGCAAACTGATCTTCTCCTGTACAGGCATGATTAACACCTTATCTTGAGATGCTATTTAGTACCACATTGAGGATGTGGGATTCCTTGGTGACATCTGCACGACTAATGACATACTCATCCCACTACATTCCCATACCTTATATTGGTGAATTCACCCCTGTACTGGATGGCACGTTCTCCCTTTGTTAGAGAGAGGAAGTCTGTCAAATGATCTCGAACATGTGTAGTGCTTCCACCCCTAAGAACTTTTTGTTGGAGTGCAAGGCAGAGTTCAGTCTCTCAGAGAGGGAGTGAGTACATTATGGGCAAATTAAACACTGGTTACTAATCCCATAGTGCTCTGTGAAACTTCACGCAGTAAATCCAAGTTTGAGATTAGTGGGTCCGGAGTAACTATTACAAGCCTTTAGTGTGTATTGCTGGCACAGGAATTCCCCCAATACACACACGTGTGAAAACAATTAATTCTGGGAATGGCTGCTTTGGGGACATATTGCATAGAATCGGAGGGAGAGATTGGGTAGAAATATACATTTATCCTCAATGTTGGTACTAGGGAGAGAGATACATTACAAAGTCTGTCATGGTTGGCATTAAACTCCTGTATCCCATCAGGAGGCCCCAATGTTGGAGCAGATGTAGAGACGTTGGTGATGCTTGTCATATATAGTGGCGGTTCCTGAAAATCTGACCTTTTTGGTGGGGTGTTGCTGACACACTATGGAGTCTTTTAGGCTACCATATATACTTCACCACGGAAGTTGGACATGTAGCCTGTAACTCTTACAACAATATTAACAAGCATTTGCAAAGCAATGTGTTACACATTTGCTCGACTTAGAGCTATTAGCATTGTAAAGTCTTAACCAGGCTTTTATTGCCATATAAATTGAAAATGAAAAGTAACACAGTTTTACATGAAGCGCCACGCCATGAGCATGAAGGAATACACAAAAGGAAACAGAAGTTTGCTCGCCCTCAAACGTATCGGCAAATGTGCAATTATCCATGTAACAGGGTCGATGTCATTCAAAGCGCTCGACTACTGCCCAGTCAGGTAGCGGTGCGTAAGAAATAAAACAAAAGTTGTCAAGAAGCTATACGGAAAACATAGAGCCTCGTATGTTTTCAGTAGTTGATCGGTGCACTCGATGAGGGTTAAACACTGGAAAAGGCATGACATATGCATGCCTTTCACAAATGAAAGCAAGCGATTTTTTGGCAAGCCCACGAACCAACAAAACTGATGGGTGTGTGGTAGGCGTGGTTAAAAGCCTACAGAGAGATTACAGCAGGCTAGAGTGCTAGCACGCTCGACCCTAAAAAGTGACAGGCACATTGTGTTATACTGCATGAGTACTGTTCAAGCCCGTAACTAGAAGAAAACAAATCCCCTGTTACTTACACAATGGCGTCATATGTTATGGTCTCCTCTGGCAATGGAGCATTAACTTGCAATAAGGACAGTGCTTATTTGTGATTTGATGCTCAGTGTACCCATACATGAAATTATGATCAGAGGTCTTTTGAGCACTCGTACTCTGCTGGAGGTCTCTGGGATTATTTGACTAAGGGAAAAGGGGACCGGCACACTGCAAAGGGGATAGTCTTGTCAGCTGGGAGGCTATCCTGGGTAGACAAAGTTTTTGATTAAATGTGTTTATACCTGTGAATTGTGCAGATGTTGTGGCTGCGATTCTCCCTATCTCAGAACTGGGGATGGGAGAGAGGTAGAGGAAGTAGGTTGGGTGAGTGGGTGAAAAAAGAGGAGCTCTTGTTGAAATCAGATTTGCTGTCTCTCAAATGTTTCCTTAATTACTGAATGAGTACTTTTGCCTAATGTGATTTGACAATAGCATGGTAATGAGGCTACATCAGGCTCCATAGTGAAACAGAGACAACTGCACTTTTTGTTCATTACTGCTGGAATAAAAACGATTTACGCCAAAAAACCTATGTTTGAAACATCTGTCTCTTTATTTCCACATTGTGGATAGTCACAATGACTTCAAAAGCTGAAAAGACATATGACCTGCTGTGAATATAGTACGATAATATTTCAGAGATCACAGGAAACTAATTACATGTTAATAATCCTCTTCACCTATTAATAATACCTTCTTGCTTGAGTCGACCTAGTCAGCCTGCCTGATAAAACCGGAACTTTCACCTGTTCAGAAATATTTTGGGTAGATAATTGTTTGGTGTTAGACTAGGCATCCTTGTCACAGCTTTCCCTTAACTTTTTGCCTCCAACCCTCCTGCTTTGCTAACTTTGCTTTCGCTAGCTTTAGGACTCTGCACACATTACCACTGCTAACCAGTGCTAAAGCAATTGCACCTTAAGGTGTGGTAGAACTGGCTTATACCTAATTGCCATATTAATTTACTTGTATGCCCCAGTAATTGGCACTACCTGTGCTCTGGGTCTGTAAATTAAATGCTACTAGAGGGCCTGCAGAACTGATTGTGTTGCCCACTTCACCAGCAACTTAAAAATGTCTTAGATCTGAAATTCCATCCTGTGTGTGCAGTTTTTAAACTGCCATTTCAACCTGGCAAAATAAACCTTTTGTCAGACCCAAGCCTTCCTTTTAAATACATATATGTCACCCCCGGATGGGCCTTGAACAGCACACAGGGAAGGGTTTAGTGTATTTGAAACAAGTTGGACAAGTACCTTTAAGTTTTACAAGTCTAGGTAGTGAAAAACCCCTTAGTTTGTTTTTCACTACTGGAAGATCTACCCCTCCCATAGGATAACTGTTAGAAATGGGGTCTTGGTTGACAGTCAGGTTACCCCCTGTTCAAGCAAGGACCCTCACTCTAGTCAGGGTAAAAGGGAATCACCCTCAGGTAACCCCTGCTTACCCCCTTGGTAGCTTGGCAAAGCAGTAGGCTTAACGTCAGAGTGCTAGGTGTAAAGTATTTGTACCAACACACACAGTAACTTAATGAAAACACTACAAAATGACACAACACAGGTTTAGAAAAATAGGAAATATTTATCTAAACAAACCAAGACCAAAACGACAAAAATCCATAATAGACAAGTCAAGTTATCAATTAAAAATCAAAAAGAGTCTTTAAGTAGTTTCAAACACACACTAACACTGTTAGCGTGAAAAAGTACCTTGGGTGCGTAAAAAATAACCCTGCACAGACGAGTGTGCGCCAAAAACGGCTTGCGATACATCGATTTCACTCACAAGCAAGACCTTGCATCATTTCTCCTTTCGTCGTGTTGTGTCGTTTCTTCTCTCTGCAGGAGAGCGATACGTCAATCCGATCAGCACTCTCGGGTCCAGGCAGGCCTTGCATTGTTTTTACACGCCCAGCAGTACTTGCGTCAGAAATCCAGCCGCACGATGATCTGAAAACCACGCAGCGTGGGTTGCGATCTCCCAGCCTCCATCAGCGATGCTGCGCATCGTTTTTCCAGCTCCATGCGTCGATTCTTTGGTTGCGTTTCCGGCGAGTGTCGATTTTCAGCCACGGAGCCGGCGGTGCGTTGTTTCTTCAGCCGCAGATCGGAGTTGCATCGATCTTTTCCCCACACGGCGCTCTGTGCGTGGATTTCCTCCTCTTAGGCTGCCAGCTTCTCCTTTCAGGGTCCGGGGAACTAGATGGGCACCACAGGGCAGAGAAGGAGTCTCTCTAGAGACTCCAGGTGTTGGCAGAGAGAAGTCTTTGCTGTCCCTGAGACTTCAAACAACAGGAGGCAAGCTCCAAATCAAGCCCTTGGAGAGTTCTTCTCAAGATGGAAAGCACACAAAGTCCTGTCTTTGCCCTCTTACTCTGGCAGAAGGAGCAACTGCAGGATAGCTTTACAAAGCACAGTCACAGGCAGGGCAGCTCTTCTTCCTCAGCTCTTCAGCTCTTTTCCATGCAGAGGTTCCTCTTGTTTACAGAAGTGTTCTAAAATCTGTGGTTTTGGATGCCCTTCTTATACCCATTTTTTCCTTTGAAGTAGGCCTCCTTCAAAGTAAAGTCTCTTTTGAATTTGAAATCCTGCCTTGCCCAGGCCAGGCCCCAGACACTCACCAGGGGGTTGGAGACTACATTGTGTGAGGGCAGGCATAGCCCTTTCAGGTGTGAGTGACCACTCCTCTCCTGCCTCCTAGCACAGATGGCTCATTAGGAAATGCAGACCACACCCCAGCTCCCTTTGTGTCACTGTCTAGTGTGAGGTGCAACCAGCCCAACTGTCAAACTGACCCAGACAGGGAATCCACAAACAGGCAGAGTCACAGAAATGGTATAAGCAAGAAAATGCTCACCTTCTAAAAGTGGCATTTTCAAACACACAATCTCAAAATCAACTTTACTAAAAGATGTATTTTTAAACTGTGAGCTCAGAGACCCCAAACTCCACATGTCCACCCGCTCCTAAAGGGAATCTACACTTTAATCAGATTTAAAGGTAGCCCCCATGTTAACCTATGAGAGGGACAAGCCTTGCAACAGTGAAAAATGAATGTAGCAATATTTCACTGTCAGGACATATCAAACACATTACTATGGTGGTCATTCTGACCCTGGCGGTCTTTGACCGCCAGGGCGGAGGACCGCGGGAGCACCGCCGACAGGCCGGCGGTGCTCCAATGGGGATTCCGACCGCGGCGGTAAAGCCGCGGTCGGACCGGCACCACTGGCGGGCTCCCGCCAGTGTACCGCCGCCCCATTGAATCCTCCACGGCGGCGCAGGTTGCTGCACCGCCGCGGGGATTCCGACCCCCCCCTACCGCCATCCAGATCCCGGCGGTCGGACCGCTGGGATCCGGATGGCGGTAGGGGGGTCGCGGGGCCCCTGGGGGCCCCTGCAGTGCCCATGCCACTGACATGGGCATTGCAGGGGCCCCCGTAAGAGGGCCCCTACATGTATTTCACTGTCTGCTGCGCAGACAGTGAAATACGCGACGGGTGCAACTGCACCCGTCGCACAGCTTCCACTCCGCCGGCTCGATTCCGAGCCGGCTTCATCGTGGAAGCCTCTTTCCCGCTGGGCTGGCGGGCGGTCTGAAGGCGACCGCCCGCCAGCCCAGCGGGAAAGTCAGAATGACCGCCGCGGTCTTTCGACCGCGGAACGGTAATCTGACGGCGGGACTTTGGCGGGCGGCCTCCGCCGCCCGCCAAGGTCAGAATGAGGGCCTATATGTCCTACCTTAACCATACACTGCACCCTGCCCTTGGGGGTACCTAGGGCCTATCTTAGGGGTGTCTGACATATAAGAAAAGGGAAGGTTGAGGCCTGGCAAGTGGGTGCACTTGCCAAATCGAATTTACAGTTTAAACTCCACACACAGACACTGCAGTGGCAGGTCTGAGACATAATTACAGAGCTACTTATGTTGGTGGCACAACCAGTGCTGCAGGCCCACTAGCAACATTTGACTTACAGGCCCTGGCACCTCCAGTGCTCTTTACTAGGGACTTACTAGTAAATCAAACATGCCAATCATGGATAAGCCAATTACATACACATTTTGTAAAGGTGCACTTGCACTTTAGCACTGGTTAGCAGTGGTAAAGTGCCCAGAGTAACAAAAACAGTAAAATCAGAGTCCAGCACACATCAACAACCTGGGGAACAGAGGGAAAACGTTAAGGGAGACCACACCAAGGATGAAAAGTCTAACACGTGTCCCCCCCATCTGAAAGTGGGGAGCAACTACCCAACGTCATGGGAGTTCTCATCACTAAGACGGAAGAACCTGGACAGACCATCAGCAATGGTGTGTTCTGTGCCAGGATGGTGTTCCACCATAAAGTCCATCCCCTGTAGGGAAATGGACCACCTCAACAGTTTTGTATTATCACCCCTCATCTGCATGAACTATCTGAAGGGCCTGTGGTCGGTCTGAACTCGGAAGTGAGTCGCAAACAAGTAGGGTCTTAGCTTCTTCAGTGCCCAGACCACAGCAAACGCTTCACGTTCTATGGCACTCCACCTACGTTCCCTGGGTAGTAACCTCCTGCTAATGAAGGCTACAGGTTGATATAGGCCCTCTTCATTAAGCTGTGAGAGTACTGCTCCAGTACCATGCTATGAGGCGTCTGTTTGCACAACAAACTCCTTGGAGTAGTCAGGTGCCTTCAGCACAGGTGCTTTGCACATGGCAGCCTTCAGGGCCTCAAAAGCGTTCTGGCAAGCCTCTGTCCAGACCACTTTCCTGGGTTGCTTCTTAGAAGTCAACTCAGTTAAGGGGCAACAATGGTGCCATACCCCTTAACAAACCTCCTGTAGGATCCTGTGAGACCTAAAAAGGCTCTCACTTCAGTCTGGGTCTTGGGAGTTCTCCCAAGCCAGAATTGTGTCAATGTTAAGCTGTAGGGGTGCCACCTGGTCACTCCCCACCTGGTGTCCTAAGTACACCACAGAACCCTGCCCTATTTGGCACTTGCTCGCCTAAATAGTGAGGCCTGCCTTCTGCTAGGCCTCTAACACTCTCCAGAGGTGTTGCAGGTGTTCCTTTCATGTGGAACTAAACACAGCAATGTCATCCAGGTAGGCAGCACTGAACTCATCCAGCCCAGCCAACACCTGGTTGACAAATCTCTGAAAGGTGGCAGGGGCAATCTTCATCCCAAATGGCATCACTTTAAATTGAAAGTGCCCATCTGGGGTTGAGAATGCTGACCTCTCCTTGCCCCCCTCAGTTAAGGCAATCTGCCAGTACCCAGATGGTAAATCAAATGTACTGAGGTACTTGGCAGCTCCCAACCGGTCAATGAGCTCATCAGCTCAGGGGATGGGCTGTGCGTCAGTCTTGCTGACTGCATTGAGTCCCCGGTAGTCCACACAGCACCGGAGTTTTCCTGAGCAAGACTCCTGAAGCGGGCAGTCTGGTTTCTCAAAGCCAGCATGTAACTGAATACATCCTGGGGGGGTTTACTAGGAGCTTTCTCCAAAGCTTCCTAAACCAGACTCAAAGGTCCTCTCACGGGGTGGCCAGAAATCAGCTCAAAGGGACTAAACTCAAGTGCCTTTTGTGGCACCTCCCTGTAGGCAAACAGAAGGCATGGCAAGAGGACGTTCTACTTCCGCCTCAAGGGCTATGACATGCCCATGATCATGCCTTTTAGGGTGCGGTTGAATCGCTCAACCAGACCATTACTTTGGGGTTGGTAAGGGGTGGTGAACTGGTAGGTTACCCCACACTCCTTCCTCAGAGACTTCATATACGTGGATATGAAGTTGGTACCCCTATCAGATCACACTTCCTTGGGGAACCCCATGCGGGAAAAGACCGCCATCAAAGCACGACCCATCACAGGGGAAGTGATTGATCTCAAAGGAATGGCTTCTGGGTACCGGCTGGCATGGTCCACCAAGACCAGGATAAACCTGTTGCCCATGGCTGTCTTGGGATCCACAGGCCCCACAATGTCAATGCTTACCCTCTCAAAGGGAGTACTGACAACAGGCAAAGCCTTACATTTCCTCCCACTCTTGCCACTTGCATGACAAGTCTGACAAGACCTGCAATGTGCATCTGAGAGCCTGTGCATTAGGGGCCAGTAAAAGTGGGTGACAAGCCTTTCAAAGGTCTTGTCCTGCCCCAAATGTCCAGCTAAAGGCAAATCATGAGCCAACCCCAGTAGGAAGGCCCCAAAGCACTGGGGTACCACCAGCACACGGGCTAACCCAGGCTCAGGAACCTTAGGCTCGTTATACAGGACGTCATCCTCCCAATAGATCAGGTGTGATCCTGGCTCCATGGCAGCCGCCTGGTCTGCAGCCTGCTGCCGCAAACCCTCCAAAATAGGGCATGTCTTCTGTGCTGCACTGAATGCTTCCCTGGTGGGTCCTCCTTCCTGCTGCCACTGCGACAGCTCAGGGACCTCCCCAGTTCAGCCACCTGTTCCCCTGTAGGCTCTGTGGCATCACCCTCAGGCTCCCCCTACTCCCAGACCGTGGGAGGTTCTGGGGCCAGTCTCCCGTGCCCTCTGCCCTTCCTCTTCTGGCGGTCCCCTGGGCCACTGTTTCAGGCTCCGGGGCTCTTGATTGCCCTGACAGGCTGCCATTGGCAGGGTGGATACGCATACCCACCCAGGCAGACCCAACATCTCCAAGTGAGACCTGTGTTCCACCTCCTTCGAAGGTGAATCCTCCAGATCATTGCCTAGTAAACAATCAACAGGCATCGTTGGACTCACAGTTACCTTCAAGGAACCTGAGACCCCCCCAATGAAAGGGAACCTGCGCCACTCTGCACTGGCGCTCTGAGTTGTCCACTGCAACTACTTGGTGAAGTACCCGGGGATCTATCCGCTCTTCAGACACCAGCTGACTATTCACTGTAGTCACACTGGCTCCTGTGTCCATCAGAGCCTCCACTCTCTGTCCATTAAAGGTCACCCACTGCCTGTACTTCTTAGTGTTTTCAGGCATTAGGGTTCTCTGGACCATCTCACTGTCCCCTAGGGAGACAAGTGGTCATCTCAGCTGATTCCCACCCACCTGAAACCAACTCCTCCCCAAGTGCTACACTGGTCAAACCCTGTACACAGCGCACCACTGGTTGCTGGTGTACTTTTGGGGCATTTGGGGTCCTCCCTCACATGACCCACCTGGTCACATGAATAGCACTTACCTGGGGGACCACCTGCCACTGGCTTCCCTTTGGAGAACCATGGCTTCTTCTCACTGGGGGGTTGGGAATCCTTACCCTGGCAATCAGTTTGGGGCCTTTAGAGAACTCTCCCTGTTTACCCTTACCCCCCTTTCTTCTGAACGGGGGGGTGAGGACCCTTCTGGACCCTGCCCACCCTTGGTGTTGTCTCCTCAATAACTCTTTTGGACCCTGGTGCTCTCCCAGCAGTCCGCTTCCTGCGCAAGCTTCCTGGGATCAGTCAGCTTGCTGTCAATCAGGTGATGGTGCAGCTCTGGAAAACATAAACTGTACAAGTACTCCCAAGCAATCAGATTGTAAAGCCCCTCAAACGTAGTTACCCTAGTGCCCTTCACCCAACCATCCAGTGACCTACAATAAGAATCAACACATTCCAACCGTGTTTGGGATTCCTTCTTCTTGTAGGCCCTAAACGTATCCTTGTACTATTCAGTGGTAAGACCATACCTTGTAAGCAAGGCATCCTTCATGCTAGAGTAGGTGAGATTCTGAGCATCCCCTAAGGCTGTCAGTGTACCCCTCCCCTCTACCTCAAAGTGCTTCCACAGACCCGCCCCCAATGAGCTTCAGGGACCAGATTCATGTGGAGAGCAGACTCATACCCCTTGAAGCACAAGTATATGTCATCCTCCCTCTTGTAATCTTTCACAAGGTCTTTAGGAATGTGCACCCTCCTCTCAGGCTGCACTGTAGGGTTGCTGGGACCATCTCTACTGGCCTGGCTTCTATGATCTATTTCTCTCAAGCTAAGCTCATGAGCCATCGCTAACTTCCTCTGCTCAAGGGCTAGCCTTCTCTGCTCCAATTGGTACTCCCTTTATGCCTGCCTGTCCTGTAACTCCTCAGGTGTCAGACCCTTAGATGAGACACTGCTACCTGCCCTGGAGACCTTCTCCCTGGACATAACTGGCCCACCCACAATACCATTGTGTACGGAACACTCTTCATCCTCCTCCTCATCTCCCTCATCATCTGTGTGCCCTTCAGTGCTCTTGGCGGTCACCCAGGCCCTCAGCACCTTTTCCAGCTCTTCCTTCCTGAATGAGCTCTTAATGGGACAGTCCAAACTTTTACAGAACTGCTTCAACTGAGCCTTGGTATAACTCTCCAATTTCTCAAGGCCAAAGGCACTGATGCATCTCCAGGTTGGGACATGATGAAGATTCAAAAACAAGTGCAAAGTTCCAAAGGCAGAAAATGAAGTTCCAAAGAAAGTCAATCAAGGAATCAGCGAAAAAATATAAGTAGAACAAAAACAGTCCCAAAGAGAAAAAATCAAAAAGATCACCAAACAAGTAGTATGTGGTCACGTAGTGGTCTGCACTCAAAATAGTAGTGTACACTTAATCACTGTATGTCAAGTACAAATACAAGTCGAAATCCCAACCGCTGATCACCAATGTTAGAAATTCGGCCTTTGGTTGACAGTCAGGTTACCCCCTGTTCAAGCAAGGACCCTCACTCTAGTCAGGGTAAAAGAGAATCACCCTCAGCTAACCCCTGCTTACCCCCTTGGTAGCTTGGCAGAGCAGTAGGCTTAACTTCAGAGTGCTAGGTGTAAAGTATTTGTACCAACACACACAGTAACTTAAAGAAAACACTACAAAATGACACAACACAGGTTTAGAAAAATCGGAACTATTTATCTAAACAAAACAAGACCAAAATGAGAAAAATCCACAATCCACAAGTCAAGTTATCAATTAAAAATCAAAAAGAGTCTTTAAATAGTTTCAAACACACACTAACACTGTTAGCTTGAAAAATTACCTTGGGCGCGTCAAAAAATAACCCCGCACAGACGAGTGTGCATCAAAAAAGGCTTGCTATGCGTCGATTTCACTCACGAGTGAGACCTTGCTTCGTTTCTCCTTTCGTCGGATCGGGCGCGTCGTTTCTTCTCTCGGCAGGAGAGCGATGCTTCGATCCGGTCAGAACTCTCGGGTCCGAGCAGGCCTTGCGTTGTTTTTACACGCCCAGCGGTACTTGCGTCAGAAATCCAGCAGCAGGATGATCTGAAAACCACGCAGCGCTGGTTGTGATCTGCCAGCCTCCGTGAGCAATACTACGTGTCGTTTCTCCAGCTCCATGCGTTGATTCTTCAGTCGCGTTTCTGGTGAGTGTAGATTTTCAGCTGCGGAGCCAGTGGCGCATCGTTTCTTCAGCCGCAGATCGGAGTTGCATCGATCTTTTCCCTGCACAGCACTCTCTGCGTGGATTTCCTCCTCTTAGGCTGCCAGCTTCTCCTTTCAGGTGCTGGCAGAGAGAAGTCTTTGCTGTCCCTGAGATTTCAAACAACAGGAGGCAAGCTCTAAATCAAGCCCTTGGAGAATTCTGCTCAAGATGGAAGGCACACAAAGTCCAGTCTTTGCCCTCTTACTCTGGCAGAAGCAGCAACTGCAGGATAGCTCTACAAAGCACAGTCACAAGCAGGGCAGCTCTTCTTCCTCAGCTCTTCAGCTCTTCTCCAGGCAGAGGTCCTCTTGTTTCCAGAAGTTTTCTAAAATCTGTGGTTTTGGGTGCACTTCTTATACCCAATTTCTCCTTTGAAGTAGGCCTACTTCAAAGTAAAGTCTCTTTTGAATGTGAAATCCTGCCTTGCCCAGGCCAGGCCCCAGCAACTAACTAGGGGGTTGGAGACTGCATTGTGTGAGGGCAGGCACAGCCCTTTCAGGTGTGTGTGACCACTCCTCGCCTCCCTCCTAGCACAGATGGCTCATTAGGAAATGCAGACCACACCCCAGCTCCCTTTGTGTCACTGTCTAGTGTAAGGTGCAACCAGCCCAACTGTCAAACTGACCCAAACAGGGAATCCACAAACAGGCAGAGTCACAGAAATGGTATAAGCAAGAAAATGCTCACCTTCTAAAAGTGGCATTTTCAAACACACAATCTCAAAATCAACTTTACTAAAAAATGTTTTTTTTAATTGTGAGCTCAGAGACCCCAAATTCTACATGTCCATCTGCTCCCAAAGGGAATCTACACTTTAATTAGATTTAAAGGTAGCCCCCATGTTAACCTATGAGAGAGACAGGCCTTACAACAGTGAAAAATAAACTTAGCAATATTTCACTGTCAGGACATATAAAACACACTACCATATGTCCTACCTTAACCACACACTGCACCCTGCCCTTGGGGCTACCTAGGGCCTTCCTTAGGGCTGCCTGACATGTAAGAAAAGGGAAGGTTTAGGCCTGGCAAGTGGGTACACTTGCCAAGTTGAATTTACAGTTAAAACTGCACACACAGACACTGCAATGACAGGTCTGAGACATGATTACAGAGCTACTTATGTGGGTGGCACAACCAGTGCTGCAGGCTCACTAGTAGCATTTGATTTACAGGCCCTGGCACCTCCAGTGCACTTTGCTAGGGACTTACTAGTAAATAAAATATACCAATCATGGATAAGCCAATTACATACACATTTTGTAAAGGAGCACTTGCACTTTAGCACTGGTTAGCAGTGGTAAAGTGCCCAGAGTAACAAAAACAGTAAAATCAGAGTCCAGCACACATCAACAACCTGGAGAACAGAGGCAAAAAGTTGAGGGAGACCACGCCAAGGATGAAAAGTCTACCACTAACACTAGAGGTACTGTATTACATTTAACCCCCAGGGTGCCCGGTACGAGCTGGTCCCAGGTTCCCATCGTGAAGTGATCCGCCTGCAGAAATACCCACTAGGCACCAGGGTTTTTGTTTTGTTTTTTTTGTTTGTTGTGTTTACACATGAGGGGAGCGGCCCCCTGGGCATGGGCCACTCCCCTGGTGAGCAATTAATTATTATGCCTTTTCTGCTCCCCCGGGGGCAGATCTGCCTATTTTAATTAGGCCGATCTGCCCCCAAGGGAGACAGAAACCACTAGGCACCAGGGATTTTTATTTTGTTTACAGATGGGGAGCGACCCCTTAGGCAAGGGTGGCTCCCCTGGGGGGCAATTTTATTTTAGGCCATTTCTGCCCACCTTTGGGGCAGATTGGCCTATTTCTCTTAGGCCAATCTGCCCTCAAGAGGGGCAGAAACCACTAGACCCCAGGGATTTTTTTTTCCGTCAGTTTCACGCAAAGGGAGCGACCCCTTAGGCAAGGGTCGCTCCCCTGGAGGGCAAATTTATTTTAGGACATTTCTGCATCCGTTGAGGGCAGATCAGGCTATTTTAATTAGGCAGATCTGCCCCAAGAGGGACAAAAACCACTAGGCACTAGGGATTTTTATTTTTTTATTTTTTTACAGATGGGGAGCAACCCCTTAGGCAAGGGTTGCTTCCCTGTTGGTCAAATTTATTTTAGGCCATTTCTGCCCCGCTTGGGGCAGATCGGCCTATTTTCGTAAGACCCATCTGCCCGAAGGAGGGCAGAAAGCCCACCAGAGACAAGGGAAGATTTTATTTTGTTTTTAAAGAGGGTGGGGGTATGGCCATATCTCCACCCCAAATAAATAGGGACAAAGTTGCTCTGCCCACCGGTGGGCAGATAGGGCTATTACCCACGATCAACTCCCCAGGAGGGGGCAGAAACGCTACTAGATGCCAGGGAGTTAAAAAAACAAAAAATAGTGGGGTGGTGGCTATCAACCAGTATGGGCTTGGTTGTGCCTCTACCCCAACTAAAGGGAGTAACAGTCTTTCAGCTCTCCCATACTAAACCATCTTTTCCCGCTGCAAGCAAGAGGACAATTGATTATTTGGGGTTTTGGTTTAACATTTGGGCCGTGAGACCTTGTCTAATCGTCACACTTGGAATGGCCTGCACTTTTTGGACTTTGGGACGCTGCCATGTAAAACAATCTATGAGACCTAGACTCATCTGAAAACTAAACTTCTGGGTGAATCCAGGGTGGTGTGCTTCACATGCACCCTGCACCATTTTTTTACCCACAATGCCCTGCAAACCTCCAACTATGCTTGAAATCACACATTTTTCCCACATTTTTGTGATGGAACCTTCCGGAATCTGCATGAATCCACAAAATTCCTACCACCCAGCACTGTCGCATCTATACCAATAAAAATTCTGCCCCACTTGTCAACCTAAAAACGTTTTATTCCAAACTGCTCTTTTGGACCCGCTTTGGTTTCCCCTCATTTTAGACATGTTTTTGGCTCTTCCCTGTCACAAGCACTTGACCCACCTACAAAGTGAGGTATCATTTTTACAGGGAGAATGAGGGGAACATTGGGTGGTAGGAAATGTGTGCCGGTGAGGTGATCCCACACAGAAATGTGGGAAAAATTATATTTTTCAGCTAAATTTGAGGTTTGCTGAGGATTCTGGGTAAGAAAACACTGAAGGATCCATGCATGTCACACATCTCTGGACTCCCTCGGGGGTTTAGTTTTCAGAAATGTTTGGATTTGGTAGGTTTCTCTAGATGGATGCTGAGCCCAGGACCTAAAACGCAGGTGCCCCCGTTGCAAAAACAGGTAGTTTTGTATTTGATAATTTTGATGTGTCCACACTGGGCACTAGGCTTACCCACACAAGTGAGGTACCATTTGTATCAGGAGAGCTGGGGGAACAATGGGGAGCTGAAAGTTTATGGCACCTCTCAGATTCTACAACTTTGCAGCACCAAAATGTGAGTAAAATGTGTTTTTTTGGCCAAATTTAGAGGTTTGGTAAGGATTCTGGATAACAGAACCTGGTGAGAGGACCACAAGTTTCCCCATCCTGGGTTCCTCTTGGTGTCTAGTTTTCAAAAATGCATAGGTTTTCCAAGCTGAAATCCACAGCTAGGCACTTTCCAAAAAACACGTCAGTTCTCAATGTAAACATTTGATGTATCCATGTTGAGTTTCGGGGCGTTTCCTGTCGCGGGCACTAAGTATACCAACACAAGTGAGATACCATTTTTATCGAGACTTGAGGGAATGCTGGGTGGATGAAAGTTTGTGGCTGCTCTCAAATTCCAGAACTTTGCAGCACCGAAATGTGAGGGAAAAGTGTTTTTTAGTCAAATATTGAGGTTTGCAAAGGATTCTGGGTGCCAGAACCTGTTGAGAGCCCCACAGGTCACCCCATTCTGAATTCCCCTATGTGTCCAGTTTTCAAAAAAGTATAGGTTTGCTATGTTTCCTTAGGTTCTGGCTAAGCTAGAATCCAGAGCTAGGCGCTTAAAAAACAAAAAGGTCAGTTTTCTTTGGGAAACTGTGATGTGTCCACGTTGTGGTTTGGGGCATTTCCTGTTGTGGGCACTAGGCCTACCCACAGAAGTGAAGCACCATTTTTATTGGGATACTTAGGGGAATGCTGGGTGGAAGGAAATTTGTGACTCCTCTCAGATTTCAGAACTTCTAGCACCGAAATGTGAGGAAAAAGTGCTTTTCTTTTTTCTTTTGCAAAGTTTGAGGTTTGGAAAGGATTCTGGGTAACAGAATCTGGTGAGAGCCACAATAGTCATCTCATCCTGGATTTCCCTAGGTGTATATCTTTCAAAGATGCACAGGTTTGGTAGGTTTTCCTAGGTACCGGCTGAGCTAGAGGCCAAAATTCACAGCTCCGCACTTTGCAAAAAAAAGGTCTGTTTTCTTTGGGAAAATGTGATGTGTCCATGTTGCGTTTTTGGGTACTTCCTGCCACGGGCACTAGGCCTACCAACAGAAGTGAGGCACCATTTTTATCAGTAGACTTTGGGGAATATTGGGTGGAAGGAAATTTGTGGCTCCTCTTAGATTCCCAAACTTTCTATCACCAAAATGTGAGGAAAATTTGTTTTTTTTGGGCCAAATTTTGAGGTCTGCAAAGGATTCTGGGTAACAGGACCTGGTGAGAGCGCCATAAGCCACCCCATCCTGGGTTCCCCTAGGTGTCTAGTTTTAAAAAATGCACAGGTTTGGTAGCTTTTCCTAGATGCCAGCTGAGCTAGAGACCAAAATCCACAGCTAGGCATCTTCCAAAAAACACATCAGTTGTCAATGTAAAAATGTGATGTGTCCTTGTTGCGTTTTGGGGCGTTTCCTGTTGCGGGCAGTAGGCCTACCCACACAAGTGAGGTATCATTTTTATCGGGAGATTGGGGGGAATGCTGGGTGGAAAATCTGTGGGTCCTCCAGATTCCAGAACTTTCTTTCAACAAAATGTGAGCAAAAAGTGTTTTTTGTCATATTTTGAGGTTTTGAAAGGATTCTCGGTAACAGAATCTGGTGAGAGCCCCAATAGTCACCCCATCCTGGATTCCCCTAGGTGTCTAGCTTTAAAAAATGTACCGGTTTGGTAGGTTTTTCTAGGTGCTGGCTGAGCTAGAGGCCAAAAATCCACAGCTAGGCACCTTGCAAAAAACAGGTCTGTTTTCTTTGGGAAATGTGATGTGTCCATGTTGTGTTTTGGGGCATTTCCTGCCATGGGCACTAGGCCTACCAACAGAAGTAAGGCACCATTTTTATCGGGATACTTGGGGGAATATTGGGTGGAATTAAATTTGTTGCTCCTCTTAGATTCCAGATCTTTCTATCACCAAAATGTGAGGAAAAAGTGTTTTTTTTGCTAAATTTTGAGGTCTGCACAGTATTCTTGGTAACAGAACCTGGTGAGAGTGCCACAAGCCACCCCATTCTGGGTTCCCCTAGGTGTCTAGTTTTAAAAAGTGCACAGGTTTGGTAGGTTTTCCTAGGTGCCGGCTGAGGTAGACGCCAAAATCCACAGCTAGGCACTTTGCAAAAAAATAGGTCTGTTTTCTTTGGGAAAATGTGATGTGTCCATGTTGTGTTTTGGGGCATTTTCTGCCACGGGCACTAAGCCTACCCACAGAAGTGAGGCATCCTTTTTATTGGGATGCTTGGCGGAATATTGGGTGGAAGAAAATGTGTGGCTCCTCTCAGACTCCAGAACTTTCTTTCACCGAAATGTGAGGAAAAAGTGTTTTTTTTGCCAAATTTTGAGGTTTGCAAAGGATTCTGGGTAACAGAATCTGATGAGAGCCCCAATAGTCACCCCATCATGGATTCCCCCAGGTGTCTAGTTTTAAAAAATGCACAGGTTTGGTAATTTTTCCTAGGTGCCCGCTGAGCTAGAGACCAACATCCACAGCTAGGCACTTTGCAAAAAATAGGTCTGTTTTCTTTGGGAAAATGTAATGTGTCCATGTTGTGTTTTGGGGCATTTCCTGCCACGGGCACTAGGCCTACCAACAGAAGTGAGGCACCATTTTTATCGGGATACTTGAGGGAATATTGGGTAGAAGGAAATTTGCGGCTCCTCTTAGATTCCAGAACTTTCTATAACCAAAATATGAGGAAAAAGTGTTTTTTTGCCAAATGTTGAGGTTTGCAAAGGATTCTGGGTAACAGAACCTGGTGAGAACCCCACAAGCTATCCCATCCTGGGTTCCCCTAGGTGTCTAGTTTTGAAAAATGCACAGGCTTGGTAGGTTTTTCTAGGTGCCAGCTGAGCTAGAGACCAAAATCCACAGCTAGGCACTTTCCAAAAAACACATCAGTTGTCAATGTACAAATGTGATGTGTATTTGTTGTGTTTTGGGGCATTTCCTGACGCAGGCACTAGGCCTACCAACACAAGTGAGATACCATTTTTATCGGGAGACTTAGGGGAATGCTGGGTGGAAGAAAATTTGTGGCTCCTCTCAGATTCCAGAACTTTCTATCACCGAAATGTGAGAAAAAGGTGTTTTTTTGCCAAATTTTGAGGTTTGCAAAGGATTCTGGGTAACAGAACCTAGTGAGAGCCTCACATGTCACACCATCTTGGATTCCTTTAGGTGTCTAGTTTTAAAAAAATGCATAGGTTTGGTAGGTTTCCCTAGCTGCCGGCTGAGCTAGAGGCCAAAATCCACAGCTGGGCACTTTGCAAAAAACACGTCAGATTTCAGTGTAAAAATGTGATGTGTCTTGTGGCGTTTCCTGTCATGGGCACTAAGCCTACCCACACAAGTGAGGGACCATTTTTATTGGGAGACTTGAGGGAACACAGAATAGCAGAACAAGTGTTATTGCCCCTTCTCTTTCTCTACATGTTCTCCTTCCAAATGTAAGACAGTGTGTAAAAAACAAGTCTGTTTGAGAAATGCCCTGTAATTCACATGCCAGAATGGGGAACCCAGAATGGAGAGATGTGCAAATAACCACTGCTTCTCAATACCTTATCTTATGCCCATTTTGGAAATATGAAGGTTTCCTTGATACCTATGTTTCATTCTTTATATTTTACCCAATGAAGTGGTGTATACCAGGTATACAACGAATACCCTTTGCACAGTGCAGCTCATTTATTGGCTCTGGGTATCTAGTGGTCTTGATGAACCTACAAGCACTATATACCCCCACAACCAGAAGAGCCCAGCAGATGTAACAGTATATAGGTTTTGAAAATCTGACATCACAGGAAAAAGTTACAGAGTAAAACGTGGAGAAAAATTGATGTTTTTTTTAACCTCAATTTCAATATTTTTTATTTCAGCTGTTATTTTCTGTAGGAAAACCTTGTAGGATCTACACAAATGACCCCTTGCGAATTAATAATGTTGTATACTTTTCAGAAATATTTAGTTGTCCAGGATCCAGCATTGGTTTCATACTCATTTCTGACACTAACTGGAAGAAGGCTAAAAGCTTAAAAAATAGTAAAAATGGGGTATGTCCCAGTAAAATGCCAAAATTGTGTTGAAAAATGTTGTTTTCTGATTCAAGTCTGCCTGTTCCTAAAAGCTGGAAAGATGGTAATTTTAGTACCACAAACACTTTGTTGATGCCATTTTCAGGGGAAAAAACACATCCCGTCTTCTGCAACCCTTTTTTCCCATTTTGTAAAAAAAAAAAAAAAATTACTGTATTTTGGCTAATTTCTTGGTCTCCTCCAGGGGAACCCACAGGTACTGGGTACCACTAGAATTCCGAGGATGCTGGGGAAAAAAGGACGCAAATTTGGCTGGGTAGCTTATGTGGACAAAAAGTTATGAGGGCCTAAGCGCGAACTGCCCCAAATAGCCAGAAAAAGGCCTGGCACCTGAGGGGGAAAAGGCCCAGCACCGAAGGGGTTAATAAGTGATAACTTCCGAATGGAAACCAGTTTATGTTTGGTGTGTTTGGAGTTGTGGTAACGAAATATCCCTTCTCATGGTGAAGTATTATTTAAAATTCCAATTTTAAAAATGCCACTTTTAGAAAGTTTGCATTTTCCTGTCTTATCCATTTAGTGCCATCAGCCTGTCTCTGGGTCACATGACTTGGTGTAGCTCACAGTTGGGCTTTGTGAATTACTCTTAGATAACCACACACAATAAAGAGCTTCAGTGTGCCTGGATGAGCCATCACTGTGTGGATGAGAAGGTGGAGCTGAGTGCCCAGTAGTTAGTCTGGAGCCAGGACAGGGAAGGCAGGATGCCTACGGGCTTCGAAGGGAAACCTGTAGAAGCTTTTCCCACTTTAAAGTAAGGCCCAAGTATAAATATTGGGTCCCCGATGTCAAAGCAAAATTTTGCCTGGAAGAGAAATAACAGTTAAAACACAGTCATGGTATGAAAATCATATCAAAGTTTATTTGCTAAGGCCCATAGGCGGAAGACTCTGCTCACAGTAACACACTGTGGAGCTCTTCAAAAACATAGAGTCATCAGAGCCTTCTTATAAAGTTTAACGCTCATTAGTTTACATTATAAGCACTATTTCACAAGCTACAAAAAGCTGCAAAAACATATAATTGATAGCAAAAGTAATTATTCTTTAAAGGAAAACAAGCTTATTGGTAAAGTAATTTAGGATATGGCGCCTCCAAGAGGTCCTCCTTGTCTTAATGTAAAATTCCCTGTCTAGGGCACATTGTATTTCATGTGTAGCATCCTAACCCCTCTAAAAGTCACAGTCCAGCTTCGTAGTGTAAGAAGCTATAATTCTGTAACACATGCCACTTTTATTTTCTCAAACATCCTTGAGAAGTTCCATTTACAAAATAACCAATTCTTTCTCTACGCTTCAAAGGTTTAGTGATTTGCAACTGCACAAAGCTGAGATAACATCATCTCTGCATCATGTCTGTTTTTACAATTAGAAGACAGAAGGTGAGAAAACCTCACGTTTTAGCTCAAGAGATCATACAGAGGAATCAAATGCATGTTTAAAGAAAGCAGACTTTTAACAGTATCCTAAATGCAATTGCTGAATGCTTGGAAAATGGTTCACGTTCTCGTGTTAATGTTATTTTGCTTTCACAGATGCACCCTTTGAACCCTTGTTCAAGCATGAACATTGGCTCTATTTCAGTTTATCTCTATCTTACACAGTTCCTCAATTACAGCCTCCTTCTTTATTACGGTATGGTCATGGAAACTATGGCACATTTCATAACGTCTGAATCATTGTATCCAAAGGTAGATGCAAGAAAGGCATTTCATTTTCAACAGTTGCTGGCATTTTTAAACATATCCAATAGTTTGAGGTATTCATTTCTCTATGATAAGCATTCATGGTCTGTATAGCGACATTCTCATGATACTCCTCTACATGATGAATATGCAAATTTAACCCATCTACACTATATTCAGAGTTCTGTACAGGCAGAAAATAAATTTCATACAAAAAGATGGCAATGATAGCTAATATACAGTAGTTTCTAGAGCAAAAACAAGTGGAATGCAAAACACTTTTTCTTTCATTTTCTAAATCAGTTTCTTTTTCACGATCAGCACAGACCTTACTCGATGTCCCATATTAAGTCCTAGCATATAATGTCTTGGGCCACACTAATGAACTAGAGGGTGCTATTAAAGATGTATCACAACTTGTCCTTCATGGAATTGTCTTTGGCTGGTAACTGGCTTGCAACAATGGAGCTGTAGTGGCACGGACACTCACAGAATCCTTCCCGCATGCTATTCCCAGGCAGGTTTTCTTTTTCGCATCACTCTGTGGGCCTGGGTTTAGTCAATTTTTAGATATGTACTGAGGTCTGAGTTTCTCCCAAATGAGCTTACCATTTAGTTCAGCATCGCTAAATGTAGACCAAGTATGTACCTGTCCATTGCAAGAGTAGACAGTTGATTCTTGTTCAAGCTAGACAATAACAGCAGCTAATGGATCCTTCAGTTCTTTCCTCTAAATCTCTTAGACACTCTTCTGTGATCTCAGGTTGTATGGTACTGTCTTGCTGCTGAGAGGTTGTGGGTGTTGCTGAACTTTCTCTGTTGTAGCTGTAGGAGATGGTGGCAGTGTCACTTGCAGTGGCGCTCTTTTCAAATGGGAGGCATGAATTCAATTCTTGTAGTTGGTGCATTTGACAGCAGTCTCTGTAGCCAGCAGGACTTGCTCAGGACTTTTCCACAGAGGGTGGAGACAGTTGGTTCTTTGGAAGCTGCGAATCAGCACCCAATCTCTGGGTTGGAAATGGTGCTTGCTACCTTGCAAGAGCTCTGGAAAGGCCTCCTTCACCTGCTGGTTAATAGAAGCAAGACTTTTAATCAAAGCAAAACAAAAGTCTCTCATTCGTTTGTTTAAAATGGCAGTTGTCATTTCAGTCTCTGACATTCTGCAAAGAGACCATTGATCTGTCAGCAACAATTCCATAGGGCTTAATTTGTGTTCTGTCTCACATTGGGTATTGTTCTCATGCGCACAAGTGCAATCAGCAAAGCGTCCATCCATGCCAGTTATTTTTCTACATATATTTTAACAGTTTCCATTTTGAGCACGTGATTCTTCCTTCCCACCACAACAACTGCTTCTGGGTGATAGGTACAGTGGCTTGTCGCTTACACCTAGAGCTCTGCACACCTTAATACTCTGTGAAGCCTTTGCTGCACTTTTCCTAATTTTCTTGTGGAGTTAAAGCATGGTCATACAGTTCACAAAGTCATCTCCACCATTGCATCTGTCTGTGCCATGTCACTCTCACTTGGTAAGGACACTTATCTGTTCAACCTGCATCATATTTCTGCTTAGCTTTTCTCCTTCTTTTCTCTTATTAAATCATGTGTCAGTCACAGATCATTACATTTGAAGCTTGAGATGCAACAGTTCCATAACCTCATTTGAAAGAGTGACCTATTGTCTTTCACATGAGCACATCGCACACTTTGCTGTCAATATGGATGAGAGTATTTATCCAAATTGTTTCCTTCCTTATTAATTATTATCATTTACCTCCAAGTCCAGTAACTCCTCACAAAGCTCCTCAAAGTGTTCTTTCATATTATTTGATGCAAAAACGAAAATCAGCCCATGGTATTGCAAAAGGTGAAACCATTCCTAATATCACATCTTCAGAGACATTATGAATGCTAAAATGCAGTGCTGCAAAGGAAAAGAATTCCAAGGTGGGTTTCCTACATCCTCAAGTCTCTATTATTCATGGTGACATGATAGCAGTACCTTGGTAACTATTACTTACTCCTGGAAAATCCTGTAACTGATCACTTTCTCCTCATCATATGCAGGGTAGTTTAATTTGTTACTCCACCCAGGGTAACCTTTACCTCAAAATGCCTAATCAAACACACAAGTTCCTCGATATACAAATCCACATTAGTCACATATTTCTTTGAAACAGAGTGGTTTCTCAAAGTTGTCACATCTAGAAGGTGAGAACTGAATGGGATACATGCCATTCTTACCCCCAAAGAATTGTTTAAATTCCACAACAAAAATCATTTGCTTTAATAATTAACATTGTGCACAGTGTAATAGTAATTTTACCTATTGCTGACTCCCCCCAATTGAGTCATTGCTACTGCCAACGCTTCTCGTGTTCTTTACACAGGTAGAACCGTTATTACCAAAGGAAACACCCATTGTCAAATGTAGTATACAAATTAATAAAGAAAAAACGGAGAGGGAATTCATACGTTTTTCTGGCAATACACCACCTTGTACTGTGGACAAGTGTTTCTGTTCTATAATAATGTTACTGATAAAATTGTTCTGCTGACTCTTGTGACTGAGACATACCTACTCATATCTTCCTCCTTTGTAAATGGCAAACCTGATTACCTCATGATATATTTCACTCAGTGTAAAAACAGCATCATTATTACTTGCTTTTGCCTGATAAGCCAAATAAATTGGTGAAGCAGCAAACAGTTTATATATTGAAAGCACGTTTTGTGTCCCTCCTAGTGTATTTGTGACCTATCATACAACCCAAAATTGTATTACAGCTCAAATTTATTTCAAAAATCATTTTCACCTTAAACCACATATAAATGGTTTGGAAAGTTGCATCTAAATTATGCATGTGTTTGAAACTTTGCCATTCTGAATGCAAATTTAAATCCCATCATAATTTCATGCACTTATATATTTCCTTTAAGCAAACATGTTTTGTGGTATACAAGTATAGATGGAAATGATAAAAGCGTTGCATTTTATTTTTCATCATTCTTTTTGCCTTTTCTTTCTAAGAGACTGAAGAAAAAAATATCTTACATGTGTACAAACATAGGAAGCATATCTTTAGAATATTTCAGGGAATTGTGACTTAAAAAATAAAAGCCTACTAAACTGGCTGCTACACATTTCTAACTCATAAATACACAATTGCTTCACAGTAGAAAATGTCAAGGGAAACAAACCTTCATTGCCTCCGAATTGAAAAACTACAAAAGTGATGCATTATGCAGTTGTCAGATATTACAAAATATTCCTCAAGCACAACTCAATTATGTCAGCCCTGTGAAACAGTCATGTCAGTCGAGTTCCTATTCCCACGCTGTAATATATTCTAATTGGAACAACATGTTATTTTTCTTTAGTATTCTGGATCTTCACATTATCCTGAGGCTTACCCTGTTAATGAATTGAGAAATATGGTCTTGGTACACACTATTTGAATTATTTCAACATTTTAAAATGAACAAGCATGAGTTTACCCATTCATAACATAACACCCCTTCATTATCATCAATAGCACACCTTACATATCCATTCTGCCCATTGTCTGCATCTTTATTTTGTAAATGCAATTATTGTTGTCAAAGTATTTCTGTACACTTCCAACATGAGATATCAGTGTGACTGCATATTCATATATTGCATGTACATCAAATGTGACAGAGAAATATTCACGATCTTTTATAGCGGCCAGTCATTCCTAAAAATGTGTGCATCTCTTATGCATTATTGGAGGTGGTACAATCAACATTTTATTTGATACACTTTGCATCCAGTTTCCTCCTCCCTTTTGGCAGAAGGTGTCCCAACCAGGAACTCACTTGTTTAAATGAATATACATACTATTAAGAAATGTCTTTAGCCTCAGGTGACTTAAAACTCAGTACTTTATAGTGTCTGTGATGTAGCGCTCTCTAATAGTGCTGACCAAAACAGATTTGCTTTCTGCATTAATGTCATGCCTTATCAACATGTAAGTATATCAGATTTGTACATATTATACATACAAAAAAACTGTCAATGTACTCTTCAGGAATCTGCATGAAACAATAATAAATGTTGCAAATCTCAACATTAATCCTGGTTCAGATTCTTCATTTAATGTTTCATAAAATATGTCTATCTGCCTGCACCTTCTATATTCTGATTAGTGTTTTTGTTCTCTTTATCCTCTTTGTAACTGTCCTTCCCCTTCTTGTGCAAGACATTTCTATGTCAACATTTCCTGCTCTCCACAGGCTGCATCATGCAACTTTTCTAGCTTTTTCCTTTCATAGTTTACTTCTTTCCCAAATGTATCTCTTGACTCTGTCCACTGTCTCCCTCTCATTTAATCCTTCTATGCATAAAATACCTCCCACTGTAACGACTTTACCTTTTTCCTTTCTTCTCACTTGCTCTCAAACAATCTTCTAAGTAATCTATTCTAGTTTTCACAAACATGCCTCCTTTAGGCCATTGCCTAAATAAATCATCACAAGTCATATGTTGCCATTTGTCTAAAAACATATGATAACCCTTTTCCTTTACCACAAACCAAGCCGGTAACCCAGGCCCTGGTGTGGGTTGAGTCTCATCCAGACTCTTAGATGTTCTACATTTAGATCCGCAATAAAACAATTTACTCAACATTTTCAAAAAACGGTTATTAAATTTAAAAAAAATAAAACCGTCAATTGACCATCTACAGAGACCCTGTCTCTTAGGCAATAATAGGGCATTTTCTGGTCTAATAGTCCAACTGTAGACCCAAACACAGAATTCCAGTTCTATGTTTTATCAAGAGCTGGAAACCCTGTTTCCCTCCTTCCGTAAAACCCCGCTCCCTTGGTCTTACCTTGTCCACGATGACTGTGAGTGACTGTTAGGCAATGCGCCTTTCACTGTTCGAATAGAGCTGATACGTTCACGTGTCTCTGGGGTTTCCAGGGAGTCCTTCATCTGAGGATGCAGGAACAAAGTCCTGACAGTTGCAGTGCGCTTGCCGAGACAGCTGGACTCCTCTGGCCCCGGGACCGCGGCGTAATTATCCATCTGTAACTGTCTCAGTCTAAACTGGGCGGAAACACCAATTTGTCAAAGCAAAATTTTGTCTGGAAGAGAAATAACAGTCAATACACAGTCATGGTATGAAAATCATAGCAAGGTTTATTTGCTAAAGCCTATAGGCGGAAGACTCTGCTCACAGTAACACACTGTGGAGCTCTTCAAAAACAGAGTCCTTAGAGGCTTTTTATAAGGTTTAACGCTCTTTAGTTTAAATTACAAGCACTATTTCACAAGCTACAAAAAGCTGCAAAAATATATAATTGACAGCAAAAGTAATTATTCTTTAGGGAAAACAAGCTTATCGGTAAAGTAATTTAGGATATGGCGCCTCCAAGAGGTCCTTCTTGTCTCAATTTCAAAGCCCCTGTCTAGGGCTCATTGTATTTCATGTGTAGGATCCTAACCCCTCTAAAAGTCACATTTCAGCTTCATAGTGTAAGAAGCTATAATTCTGTAACACGTCACTTTGTTTTTCTCAAACATCTGTGAGAAGTTCCATTTACAAAATAATCAATTATTTCTCTAAGCTTTAAAGGTTTAGTGATTTGCAAACATCGTCTCTGCATCATGTCTGTTTTTACAATTAGAAGACAGAAGGCGAGAAAACCTCATGTTTTAGCACAAGAGGTCATACAGAGGAATCGTATGCATGTTTAAGGAAACCAATCTTTAAACAGTATCCTAAATGCAATTGCTTGGACAATGGTTCAAGCTCTCCTGTTAATTCTATTTTGCTTTCACACAGACACCAACTCTTCAGTACACTTTTGGACCTGCAGATTTCCTGCCAGGAAGGAGGACCATTGTGCTGCTAAGTAGACTGCCACTCTGCTGGACTGCTGCTCTGAAGGACTGTTGCCCTGCTGTGCTGACCTGCTGTCCTCTTCGCTGGGTGAGAAGGACTGGACCTGCATCTGTAAATCCCAGGACCCCAGGGTGACTCCAAGGGCTAGTTGGCTGGCCTCTTGACTAGAGCCTCAGGGACAGAAGGCTCCAACAGCCTTGAACCCAGCACCTGGACTTTGCAATCTGTTAGTCCTACCCTGCCAAGTGGTGCCACCCCAGTCCTGGACCCCTGGAAGTAGGCCTGAAGGTGTTCTGCCAGCCCATCTGTGGATCCAGCAGAACCAACACACCTCCTCTTATGCACAGCGCAATCCTGAGCTGAACTGATGCATCATCTCAGCTACTAGGCTTTTCCGTTGCATCAATCTTGCAGCCTGCATCAGAACTGCCTCTGAGTGAAGCTTCCCCGACACAGATCATCACATCGCAAATCTCTTGTCGACAGCAGCAGATTCGACAATGACTCAGTTTCCTGCTTTGCAGCATCATCGACTGCAGAACACATCCTTGACACTGGATCTAGCAAAGCTCTGCAACCACGATATTGTTCAGTGGCCCTCACTGGGTCCCTGTAGCCAGCCTACGTTTCATGTCATTCAGTCTGAACTTGTGATTTTGTCCCAGTCCGGCTGACCAGACATCCACAGTTGGCACTTGGAGCTTTTTGGCTCTATTGTTACCTACATTTTCAAACTTGTATATCTCCAGTTCTACGGAATAGATTTTTTGTCACAAATTATTTATTTTAATTTACTATATTATACTAAATTGGTTTGGGATTCTTCTTCTGTTGTGTTTTCATGTTATTATTGCTTGAAGTAGTGCATACATACCTTATAAATTGCTTCTAAATTAAACCTTACTGCTCTGTTCCAGGCTACAAGGGGGCTGAGCGCAGATTAATGTGGGGTTTGCTTGTGCCTCACCCTGACAAGGATTGTGGTTGCTGACCAGGATTGTGTCTGCTGCTTGAGTAGGGTCTCACCCTTCCTCTCCCAGTAACCCAATTTCTCATATTTGTTTTTAGTAAAAACACAGTTTTTATTATCTCAACTCTGGCAATACAAATCAGTTAAAATTAATCCCTCTCCTGTTTCCTTACTGACTTGGCTGCTCAAAGCATTTGCTCCTGTCTGCAGCATATCTCTCCTTTCTATGATAGCCTTTGTGTGACTAGTGGTTTATTCTGGGATCCTGGGACACAATTGTAACGCTAGGCATCCCTCAATATACTTCATATGTTTTCCATGAGACCTCATGAGTGAAAGCACCTTTTAAAACATTATGTATTTGCTTTTTTTTTTACCATAAACATCCTATCTTTCAATGAGAAGAGCTAAAAATATCCCTTTTCCCTGCCACTATACCACTTGATCTAAATCTAGATGCACGACAAACTGGTAAGTGCTCACAGATATCATGGATGAGTATTCAGTTGACTAACGCTAGAGTCCAAAGGGGTGTTAATATGTCAGCATTGCACCATTTAACTTGTTCATTGAAGAAAAACGATAAAGCTTCAGCACTTTTAAGTTTAAAATTTCCCAGGGGGCAATTGAACATAAATTCTTAACCCAGATCTCACTATTTTCTGGTTAAAAATTATCTCTTTTTAGGCAAGTATTGTTAGAAGTGAGGTCTTTGGTTGGCAGTTAGGTTACCCCCTGTCCAAGCAAGGGCCCTCACTGTAGTCAGGGTAAAGGAGAATCACCCTCAGTTAACCCCCACTTACCCTCCATGGAGCAGGCAGGCTTAACTTCAGATGCAATGTGTAAAGTGTTTGTACCAACACACACACAGTAACTCAGTGAAAACACTACAAAACGACACAACACAGGTTTAGTACAATTGACAATATTTATTTAAACAAAACAAGACAAAAACAACAAAACTTCAACATGCACAAGTCAAGATATGAATTTGAAAAAGAATAAGAAAAAGAATAAGGGCCTGTTTACAACTTTGGCGGAGGAGGTTAATCCGTCCCAAATGTGACGGATACCCCATCCGCCGTATTACGAGTCCATTATATCCTATGGAACTCGTAATACAGTGGGCGCGATATCCGTCACATTTGGGACGGATTAACCCCCTCTGCCAAAGTTGTAACCAGGCCCTAAAAGTCTTAAATCCTTAGAAAAGAGTGAGAACGCTGTTAGCGCACAAAAGCACTGGGGTAACATCAAAATAAAGCCGCACAGGTGAGTGTACGTTGAAAAAGGCCAGTGATGCGTTGATTTCTCACTTGCAAGCAAGACCGTGCGGCATTCCTCCTCAGGTCGGGTGGCATACGTCATTTCTTCCCTCCTGCAAGTGTGCAATGCGTCGATCCCGGGTGGGCACCTCGGGTCCGGGCAGACTTTGGGCCTGATTACAACTTTGGAGGAGGTGTTAATCCGTCCCAAAAGTGACGGTAAAGTGACGGATATACCACCAGCCGTATTACAAGTCCATTATATCCTATGGAACTCGTAATACGGCTGGTGGTATATCCGTCACATTTGGGATGGATTAACACCTCCTCCAAAGTTGTAATCAGGCCCTTTGTGTTGATTTTCCGTGCTTAGTGATGTTGCGTTGAAATCCGGTCACACGGTGTCAAGAAACTGCGCTGCGTGGCAGCTTGCGTCATTAACAGCAGCCGCTGCTGGTGTTGTGCGTCGTTTCTCTAGCCGCGTTACATCAATCTCACCTGTGATGCAGGTAGCGTGTCGATTATCAGCCGCGAGGCGGGTCGAAAGTTTCCCCACACAGTGGTCTTTGCGTGGATTTCTGTCCTTTTACACCAGCTGCACCTTTCAAGGGCTCAGTGACAGGTTAGGGCACCACTTGGCAGGCACGACTCAGCAGAAAGTCCAAGTGCTGGCAGAGAGAAGCCTTTGTTGTCCCTGAGACTTCAACAACAGGAGGCAAGCTCAGTTCAAGCCCTTGGAGATTCTTCACCAGTGGGAAGTCAAACAAACGTCAGTCTTTGTCCTCTTTCAGGCAGAAGCAGCTACTGCAGTGTAGGAAAGTACCCTCTTTTTGCTATGGTTACCCCCATTTTCTGCCTGATGTCAGTGTGCTTGACTGTGTTCACTGGGTTCCTGCTAACCCAGATTATGCTCTCTCTCCTCTAAATTTGGTTGTTGCATACTGGTAAACCAGTATTTCACCCACAATTGGCATACTGGTGCTACCTTATAACTCCCTAGTATGTGGTACTTAGGTACCCAGGGCATTGGGGTTCCAGGGGATCCCTATAGACTGCAGCATATATTTTGCCACCCATAGGGAACCCATGCAAAGGCTTCTGCAGGACTGCCATTGCAGCCTGTGTGAAAAGGTGCATGCACCCTTTCACTGCCATTTAAACTGCACCAGGTCACTTATAAGTCACCTGTATAGCAGGTTCTCCAGCTTTGAGGGCAGGGTGCAGAGTACCTGTGTGTGAGGGCACCCCTGCACTAGCGGAGGTGCCCCCAGGACCTCCAGGACCATTTACACGGACTTCATGAGTGCGTGGATGCCATTTTACATGTGTACTGGACATAGGTCACTATTTATCTCCAGCTACATAATGGTAACTCTGAACATAGGCATGTTTGGTATCAAGCATGTTGGAATCATACCCCAAGGCTTTCGCAAGCATTGGTTGTATGATTCCATGTACTCTGGGGGCTCCTTAAAGGACCCCCAGTATTGCCATTCCAGCCTTCTGAGGTTTTCCAGGCAGCCCCAGCTGCTTCCACCTCTCAGACAGGTTTCTGCCCTCCTGTTGCTTGAAAAGCTCAAGCCCAGGAAGGAAGAACAAAGAATTTCAATTGGGAGAGGGGTGTTACACCCTCTCCCTTTGGAAATAGGTGTTACAGGCTTGGGAGGGTAGCCTCCCCAAGCCATTGGAAATGCTTTGAAGGGCACATTTGGTGCCCACCTTGCATAATCCAGTCTACACTGTTTCAGGGACCCCCAGTCCCTGCTCTGGCAGGAAACTGGACAAAGGAAAGGGGAGTAACCACTCCCCTGTCCATCACCACCCCAGGGGTGGTGTTCAGAGCTCCTCCAGAGGGTCCCTGGGCTTTGCCATCTTGGATTCCAATTTTGGAAGGATGCATCTGAGTTGCCAGTGCCAGCAGGTGACATCAGAGCCCTCCCCTGATAGGTGCTTACCTGTTTAGCTGTCCAATCTCCCTTTCAGGGCTATTTAGGGTCTCTCCTTTGGGTTGTTCGTCAGATTCGAATTGCATGACTCCAGCAGGAATCTTCTGCATCCTCCACTTCAACTTCTCACCGAAGAAACTGCATCTGGACCCTCCAGGAACTCTACAAACTGTAACAAAGAAGCAAAGGCAACTTTTGCAACATTGTATCTTTAGCTCCTGCCAGCAACTGCAACTGTTACCCGGTTGTGCATCCTCAGAGGGCTGCCTGTTTTCAGCTTCCACCAGAAGAGTAAAGGAATCTCCCTTGGAGTGAAAGAGTCATTCCCCTGCTTCAGAAGGTACCTCACTGCATCAACGACTGGCTCGGTGGATCTTCTCTTGTGATGAGCAGTATGGATCCTGCATCACAGGTGATAAACTGAAGTGGTCCTGACGGTCCTGACATCCAACTGTCCAACTTAGGTGGAGGTAAGAGCTTGCCTTCCCAGGTAAGACAGTACCCCCATGCTCTGCGTGTTTTGCAGTTACCAAGGCTTGTTGGCATCCTTCCATGAAGTTCTTCATGCACCATGCAGCTCCAGCCCCCAGCACTCTATCCTGCGATACACATCTTCCTGAGTGGTTCTCCGGCGGCGTGGGAGCCTTTGTCGTAGTGTTGCATGGGCCTCCCTATGCATCTCCTTTGTCCCCATGCTGCGGAACTCCTGTGCGTGCTGCCTGGTCTTCAGTGGGCTCTCTGAGTTGCTGAGAGCCGCCTCTGACTCCCACTCCTGGTTAAAGTCCAACTGGTCCTTCCTAGTCCCAGTCTGCGGCATTTTCTGCTAACCGCAAGCTTTGTATGTGCTAAGGCTTGTTGGGGGACTCTAGCAACGCAAACCAGACTGCAATCCTCCATCTGGCGTGGAACATCACTTGCACTAAGCAGGATCCCGAATCCATCTTCTTGGGTGCAGAACTGACTGATCTTCTTCACTGGTGATTCTTCTTTTGCACCTTCATCCGGGTTAGCAGGGACTCCTGTTCTTCCTGGACTCTTCTGTGCTTCTTGGACCTGGTCCCCTTCTTCCACAGGTCTTCAGGTCCAGGAATCCACTGTTGGTGTCTTGCTGTCTCTTCTGGTTCTTGCATAATCTTCTTTCTCATGTTTCTGTGTGTTCAAGGAAAGTTACTGTTATTTACTCCTGCTTTCCTGGGCTCTCGGGTGGGTCCTAGTACTTACATTTTGTGTTTTCTAGTACTCACAGCGCCCCTCTACACACTACACTTGCCAAGGTGGGAAAGCAACATTCACATTCAACTTTCTTAGTATATTTCTAACTATTGTGATTTTCACTAATTGCACTGTTTTCAAACTTTTTTTACACCTGTTTTTGCATACTAGTGTATATAATTTGTGTATTACTTACCTTCTAAGGGAGAATAGTCTCTATGGTATTTTTGGAATGTGTCACCAAAATAAAGGGGGTCATTACGACCCCGGTGGTCGGTGTAATAGTGGAGGTATTGCCGCCAACAGGCTGGTGGTACATACCTCCACTATTATGACATTGGCGGTTTGGCCAAAGCCAAACAGCCAAGTTAACACACCGACCGCCACAGTGGTAACGACCACCGGGCTGGAGACTACAGTCACCCAGACACACACCAGGGGGTTGGAGACTGCATTGTGTGAAGGCAGGCACATCCCTTTCAGGTGTAAGTGACCACTCCTCCCCTCTCCTCAGCCCAGATGGCCCATAAGGATGTGTAGGCCACACCCCAGCTCCCTTTGTGTCCCTATCTAGAGGAGAGGTTTAAACAGCCCAACTGTTAAAATTACCCAGACAGGCACCCACAAACCAGCAGAGTCACAAAATGGTTTAATCAAGAAAATGCCTATTTTCTAAAAGTAGCATTTTCAAACACACAATCTAAAAGCCAACTGAAAAGATATATTTTCAAATTGTGAGTTCAGAAATGCCAAACTCCACATGTCTATCTGCTCCCAAAGGGAATCTGCGCTTTAATACTATTTAAAGGCAGCCTCCATGTTGACCTATGAGAGAGATATGCCTTGCAACAGTGAAAAACAAATTTGTTAGTATTTCACTGTCAGGACATGTAAATCACATAAGTACATGTCCCACCTTTAACATACACTTCACCCTGCACCCAGGGGCCTACCTTAGGGATGCCTTACATGCATAAAAAGGCATGGTTTAGGCCTGGCAAATGGGTACCCTTGCCAAGTTGAATTGGCAGTTTCAAATTGCACTCATAGAAACTGCAGTGACAGGACTGAGCCATGTTTACAGGGCTACTAATGTGGATGGCACAACCAGTGCTGCAGGCCCACTAGTAGCTTTTGATTTACAGGCCCTGGGCACCTCTAGTGCACTTTACTAGAGACTTACTAGCTAATCAAATATGCCAATCATGGATAAGCCAATGTACACCTACAATTTCTACAGGGAACACTTACAATTTAGCACTGATCAGCAGTGGTAAAGTGTCCAGAGCAAAAAAAACAGCAAAAACAGATTGCAGCACACAGAAACAACCTGGAAGTGGAGGCAGGCAGTGACGCCAAGTCTAACACATGTCCCCCCAGCTGAAAGTGGGGAGCAACTACCCAACCTCATGGGAGGTCTCATCACTAAGGCAGAAGAATCTGGAAAGAACATCAGCATTGGCGTGGTCAGTGCCAGGGCGGTGTTCCACCATAAAGTCCATTCCCTGTAGGGACATGGACCACCTCAGCAATTTGGGATTCTCACCCCTCATCTGCATTAGCCATTTGAGGGGCCTGTGGTCTGTCTGAAACCGGAAGTGAGTCCCAAACAAGTAGGGTCTTATCTTCTTCAGTGCCCAGACCAATGGAAAAGCATCACGCTCAATTGCACTCTACCTACGTTGCCTTGGAAGTAACTTCCTGCTAAATGAAGGCTACAGGTTGATCTAGGCCCTCTTCATTAAGTTGTGAGAGTACTGCTCCAATACCATGCTCTGAGGCGTCTGTTTGCACAACAAACTCTTTGGAGTAGTCAGGTGCCTTCAGCACAGGTGCTGTGCACATGGCAGCCTTCAGGGCTTGAAAAGCTGTTTGGCAAGACTCAGTCCAGATCACCTTTCTGGGCTGAGTTTTGGAAGTTAACTCAGTCAAGGGAGCAACAATTGTGCCATACCCCTTGACAAACCTCCTATAGTATCCATTGAGACCTAAACAGGCCCTCACCTCAGTCTGGGTCTTGGGGGCTCCCAAGACAGAATGGTTCCAATTTTTGACTGTTGGGGTGCCATCTGGCCACTCCCCACTTGGTGTCCCAAGTACACCACAGAATCCTGCCCTATTTGGCACTTGCTAGCCTTAATAGTGAGGCCTGCCTTCTGCAGGTCCTCCAACACTTTATAGAGGTGTTGCAAGTCTTCCTCCCATGTGGAACTAAAGACAGCGGTGTCATCCAGGTAGGCGGCACTGAAATCATCCAGCCCAGCCAACACCTGGTTGACCAATCTCTGAAAGGTAGCAGTGGCATTCTTCATCCCAAAGAGCATCACCCTAAACTGGTAGTGCCCATCTGGTGTGGAGAATGCAGACCTCTCCTTACGTCCCTCAGTCAGGGCGATCTGCCAGTACCCAGAGGTAAGATCAAACGTACTTAGGTATTTGACAGCTCCCAACCGGTCAATGAGCTCATCAGCTGGGGAGATGGGATGCGCGTCAGTCTTAGTGAACGCATTGAGTCCCCGGTAATCCACACAGAACTGTCGCTCTGGAGTGGCACCAGGAGCAGCAGGTTTGGGGACCAAAACCATGGGGCTGGCCCAAGGGCTGCTGGAAAACCCAATAACCCCCCACCGTTACCATTTTAGAAACTTCATCTTTAATGTTAGCCCTCACCCTGTCAGTCACTCTGTAAACGTTTTGTTTAACAGGACGACTGTCCTCAGTGTCCACATCGTGTGTACACAAGTGTGTGACCCCTGGGATCAGGGAGAACAGTGAGACGAACTGACCCAACACCTGGCGACAGTCCCTCTGCTTTTCTAGGGTCAGGGAGGGGGAGAGGATCACTCCCTCCACAGACCCATCTTTTACTCCAGCAGACAGGAGGTTAGAGAGAGACTGTCAAAAGAACTGAGATTTCACGATAGTTTTGTTCATCATCCAATAAACTAAGCAGGGAGATAAACACCTATCATTTTCTCTACTCACTGGAACATACGTATTAATCAGCATCATTTGTGTAAAGCTATTATTGTTCTTTTTTAGCAAACATACACAAATTATTAAAAGAGAGCTATGTTCTTCTGACCTATCTGAACCACATCTAGTCGAAGTGGCATGGGTATAAACATATATTGTTCCTTCTGGTTTATTAGAAAGTCTTTTCTCTGCATTCTAGCCAGTTATCAGATAGTTGTTAAAGACAATTTCAGAAACAGGCTATGTTTCTTGTAATGCAATCATATGTATTTTATGTTTCCAGCGTTCACACTCCAGGCATTTGCTGTATCTTGCAATCTTGTCAAAATCCAGATAGCTAAATTCAGAAATCGGTTACTTTGAGTACTGATCTACCTCACCTTTTTCTGGTCTGGCTCGCAGTGACCAGTTTTCAATTGGACTATTCTTGGGTTCCTCTTCCATGGTTTCTAGTAATTGTTTCTGCCTCTCTCCATTTAACGTTGTCATTTGTGTCTTATCTGTAGCGCTTTTGCTGTCTCTTCAAGTGTTTAATTAGTCAATCAGTGGTTGAACAACTACTCTTTTAATTTCATATTTAATTTAATCTTCTTTATTAGTCTTCACAATATGCTCTTCAACTCACATGATAACTGTACCATAATTATGATTAACATTAATTGAATGATTGCTGCTTTCGCAGAATAAAAATAAGCTATTGTTTTATTTATAACTATATCTCCTGTAATATTTCTGGTGAATGCGACTAAGCCAAGATCATTATCCTTAGGATAAGGGAACGGATTGTGCACAGTTTTCCAGCTGTTCTTTTCTACCTTTTGCTTTTTTCCTCTCTTTTCTACAATTTCACAATTGATCACATTCAGTAGTACATGAACTCTGAATTCAATGCAATCCTTTCATAGTGTAATCTCTCATCCTTTTCGCTTTTGATTGAGTCTATATTGATGGTGTTTCCCAATATCTAGTCTTCATAAATTAGTAGAAAAAATTAGATTATTAGATTGGGCTCCTCATTTTATATTTCCCTCAAGTTTAAAAAAGGAGTCCAGGATTTTCTGACTTGCTAATTTATTTTAAGTATTAGACTGAGTTTTGTATGTGGTGTAGAACATGTTTAGCCAGAGCAGCGGTTGAAGTGCATTACAAAAACCTTTGGGCCTTCAGTACTCCTCAGAGGTGTGCTGGAGTGTCATGGACGAATCCACCAGTAACATTGCGTGGTGAGCCGGAGATTTGACTGAATATTTTAATTTTGAATAATCCTCTCGAGGTGATTGACTCTGAACCAGCTCTAGTGTCCTTTAAGTGGTGAGCCTGAAATGAGCCACTGTGACAGGCGATTCTGGGACAGCCTGCAGTTTAGGAAAGTCTGGTCATCGGTAGCAGAAAGAGAGAGAGACCGAAGTGAGTGACTTCTGCAGCTTCTCTGATTAAAAATTTCTGTTTCGAAATCCTGAGTTCTAGGACCCAAGGTCTGCCACAGGCAAAACAAATAAGGTCTCACCG
Source organism: Pleurodeles waltl (assembly GCF_031143425.1). Taxonomy (NCBI): domain Eukaryota; kingdom Metazoa; phylum Chordata; class Amphibia; order Caudata; family Salamandridae; genus Pleurodeles; species Pleurodeles waltl. The sequence goes on along the minus strand of NC_090447.1, from coordinate 1,399,873,938 downwards.
TCACAGCTGTTTGGAGTACTCAGCACGGACAAGCAACTCGAAAAGGGACAGAGCATTGCAGTTTAGCTTTTCACATGTGCATGGTAGCCCTCGAGTCGAAGATTCCCAGCAGTAGCTTCTGGGCACCTCCGCAGACCCGTATTTTTAGCATCTGAATTGTAAGGTGGGTGGAGCACGGACAGACTAGCAACACCTCTTCCCCACCCACTGCAGTGTTAGATGTGCTGGCCCGTCCTGCCCCTTTCCCTTTTGATTCTGCTGAGGTTCTAATCCCATCCTGGGCCATAGTGGTAAATGCCCCAGACCAGTGGGATGGGGGGCACGACGTGCCCATGCTTTTATGATTTATGGAACACCTTTCTCCTACTTTATGTAAAAAGGCACCTGTCCTGGGACGGGACAGTTAATTCTGATAGTTTAAATGCTTCAGCTCAAGAAGCATTCAATGAGTCTCCTGCAGGGTAAAACCGAAGCCGGGCAGACAGCTAAACAAACCTGCCTGCCAAGGTGCCTGCTTGCCTGAAAGAAATGCCCTACGAGTTAATCTGCAAATGTAAAGGATTCTTTGGAGCAGGTACTGGCTTGAATTGACCTAATCACTCGAAGCTTTATGATGAAAAATATGTATTCTTTTCAAATGGTAGTGCACAGAGTGAACAACTGGGCTGTGAAGTTTGTGCTTTTAATAGTAACTGTATTTATATTCCTCACTAGCTCTTGAGGTGTTGAAGAGACAGTAATAAAAAAAATGCATTACATACACTCTGTGTATTACTAAATTCTATATTTTAGAAGCACCATTTTAGCTTAAAATAGCGATTTACATATTCACAGTGCTTTCTGTCACAGGCTGTGACCTCTTAGCACTAAAATTACTCAATTTACTTTTATCCACTGCACCAACCAAAACGTAATGCTGTGGCTATCTGGTTACACACAGACCTCTATAGTGCATTGGCTACTAGAGGTTTCATAATGTACATAGTGCATTTCCCAATGAGTAACAACTTTTTGAATGTATTTTTCATTTAAGCTGCATGTTATTTAATATGTAGCTACCTGACAGTGAAATACCAAAAAATGTACACACTATTTTATTTTTTAGCCACAGCTTTGACCCAGCCCCCACATTCACTGACTCTGCCCCCACTGAATGCAGCATCACAGTTCCATATTTTTTTATAATACACTTCTTTTTTTTTTCCAGGATCGAGTAACACCGAAACAAAAAATGATACATTGTCACTTTCAGTGAAAATAAAAAGTTGTGTATAGTCATTCAATAGAAAAATTAAACCATAAACAAATAAATAAATTCAGCCAGGCTTATCTAAGAAATAATCCCCCCAGATCAGGGAGACCTTTTTACCACTACCTACTCTGCTAGCATACCTCATTTCCTGAACCCTGACTTGTGTCATCTTACAATGCCATTCTTGACTAGTGGGAGACAGCTCAGAACGCCAATTTCTTAACGGAAGAGATCTAGCAACCACAGTGGCGATAAAAACAAGCTTCTCCCACCTAGAAGGAAGCCTTGCCTCAGGGTCGTAACCCAAGCTCATAAGTAGAATGCTGGGAGATATGGAAACCGGCGCCATAGTTGTTAACATCTAAAAAATTCCAGCCCAATATCCCTGTATACATCGACATGTCGCAATCACATGAGTCCAGCCTGCCACCCCTACTTCCTTACAACGAAAACACATATCGGGATAGCCGGTCCCCATGTGAGACAGGGCCTGCGGGGTTAGATACAATAACCATTTGCTGAAAAATATAATTCGGTGCCAGTTTGCCCCGCTAAGAACTGAGAAATTCAGACGATTAATGGTCTTCCAGCATTCACTTGAAAGCTCTAAGCCCTCCTGATGAGCCCATTTCCTTTGAGCTTTTATCCCAAGATCTGCTTTGTCCCTGTCTGCCAGAAGCCTTCTCCATTACCCCATAGTCCTTATCCCAGGAGGATCCACCAATTCTGAAACCAACGAATGGGTGTTAATAATAGAATTGACATCTAAATCCCTTAACATATGTAACAAAATATTATAGGATCCAACTGAAAGGAAGTAATTTTTGACAGCAGACAGAATATTTAATGGAGTTTCCAAGTTGTCATTGGCACGAAAATCCCCAATTTTACTGAATCCAGCGTGCTCCCATCTCCTTACTAATTCTTCATTAAGCTGAGCACCAGAGTGCACCAAGATCTGTGTAAGAGGAGTGTCAAAATGTAAAAATGGGACTGAATGTTTTCTGAAAAAGTCTGATCTTCTCTTAAAAAAAATTTGAAAATCTTATACCGAACCTTTTTAGGCGATTTCGCCAAGAGTGCTGGGTTCCGAAGATTATGCTCCCACCATATTAAATCCTGAAAATCAGTAAAGAACCTACAACCTGCCAAATGATCCATTTTAAAGCTAGCACAGTAATGTGCAAAAAAAGCAAAATAATAGTCTTTGAAATTTCTTTATCCGCATATAGTATACTTAATGCGGCCCGAGCCTTCCGGTTTTGCCAAATAAAAGGGCGAACTATGGACTCCTGTTTTCTGAAAAAGTTTTGCGTTAGAACACACAGGATGGCCGCAAAAAAAAATTGAAGAGTGGTAAGATCGACATTTTAATTAACGCAATTCGACCTAGTATAGAAAGGGGAAGGGACCCCCAGCGGGCCAGCAGAGCCTGAGTTTTCTGAAGTAATGGAGCAAAATTTTGATCGTACAGGTCTCCTATATTGGCCGAGAAATAAATCCCTAAATATCTCTTTGGATTGGCATTCACAAAACATCTTAATTCAGGAAGCAGATTGATAGGAGAGGTGCCGCAAAGAATAATATCGGTCTTACTCATATTGATCTTATAGCCACCAATTTTCTCAAATTCATTAAATACATTAAAAACCGCTTCCTGAGAAGTACGTTCTTTATCTAGAAACATGATGATGTCATCCGCATAGAGTTTGATCTTTCCCATTGACTTTAAAGGAGGTTGAATCTGAATGTGTTGTCTAATTTTAATGGCTAGAGGCTCAATAAAAAGAGCAAATAGTATGGGGAATAAAGGGCAACCCTGCCTAGTCTCTTGTTGTATTTGAAGTTGGCAGACACACTTTGAGTTTATAATAATATTGGCTTCCAAATTTAAGTACAACCTTCGAATTAGTGCAGTAACCTGAGAGGGCACTTTGTAGCTGGACAATACTGCAAAAAGCGTGTCCCATACAACCAAGTCAAATGCTTTTTCTGCGTCTAGCAAAATAATGATGGCATGGACTTTATTAGAAGCAAAATAATCAAGAGCCTCAGCCAAAAAATGTTGTATTAGTAGCAAGTTGCCGGCCATAAAATAAACCCATTTTGATCGGGATGCACCAGTTTGTTCACTACCCCGCTAAGCCTATAGGCCAAAAATTTTGTAATAATTTTGTAATCTGTGTTTAACAATGAAATTGGACGATATGCATCGGGGTCCTCCCTGTCCTTGTTTTTCTTAGGAAAGCTAACCACGTTTCCTGAATGCCAGGTCTTAGGAATCTGTTTGCCCATCAGTAGGCCATTAATTAAGGGCAAAAAAATCATCGGCAAATGCGTTAATAAAAGCCTTATAAAACTCAGCCGGGAAGCCATCTGGTCCACAGGCTTTCCCCGTGGGAAGGTTCTTAACCACATCTAGGAGTTCTGGCTTCGTAAATGTCTGTAACAGCACTTCACAGTCTTCGTCTGAGAGACTGGGAATATCCAGGTCCCTCAGGATTTTCTCAGTAGACCTGGGATCAATAACTGGGGCATAGCTATAAATTTGTCTATAATGCTCCAGCATAATTTTATCAACGGCTCGGAGGTCAGTATGTCTAGCCCCGGTGACAGGACATCTTAGAGCGTGTATGATATTACCAGCAATACGATCTCGAGCTTGCCATGCCAAAAATGTTCCTGTAAAGTTACTCTCTTTATAGACCTTTTGTTTATAAATCTGCTATTCTATATCCACCTTCTTAAAAACGTTATCAGCCAATGCCTTCTTAGGAGCTTCAAAAGACTGCCTATTATTTTCAGAGGGAGCATGTAGATAAGCACTTAGAAACTTTTGAACTGCCTCTTCCAGTGCAATGATTTGTTGTCTCAGAAACGATTTATCAGCTGCCTCTTTGGCAATTACCCAGCCCCTAAAAAAGGCCTTAAATGAAAACCAGACCACAGCTAGAGTTGAGGATCCCTAAATGCGTTTGAAAAAGTCCCTTATTTCAGCCTGAGAGATCTGTAGCCACCCCTCACCCAAAAGGAGCTGGAGATTAAAAAAACACCTTCTAGTCTGAATTGTAGGGGCTTTGGAATAGAGAGACACTTCCAGCAGCAGGTTTGGTCTGAAAGGCCAGAATGCTGGACCGACTGAGTTCTAAAACACATTGTTTCTGATATCAGAAAGAAATCGATGCGAGAGGAGCTTTTGAACCGAGTGGAAATACAAGTATATTCCCTCGCATCAGTAGCGTTCGTTCTCCAGGGATCACAAAGCATCAAGACTTTAACATAGTCTTTAAAGATGTTTGCAACTTTGGGCTTGTGTTGTTTCTTACCCCTAACCGTGGTATCCAAAACTGGATCCTGAAGGAAATTAAAATCTCTTCCAATAATAATTTTTGCCTGTTAGTTGCAAAAGGGAGTGAAACAAGCCTACATAGGGGGCTGGGTCATCTAACAGAGGGGGATAAAAACTCTGTTTTTGGCAATTAAACACTGGACCCAACACCATCGCCCGTTGGGGTCAGAAAAAAAATAAAGTGGTTGTGCATTGAGGGCTCTGGCTACGAAGACTGCCACACCTCTGTGAGCCGCTGAAGCTGCAGCAACTACTTTAAAATCAGCCATTTTTTTAAACATGTGGAAATCCATAACTTTATTAACTGGAATATGAGTCTCCGGTAAAAGTACAACTGAGGGATTTAAAGCGGTTACCCTTTCCTCAATTACCGACCTTTTCCTACAGTTATTTAATCCATTAACATTCCAGGAGAGTATTCTTAATGGAAGAAAAAAAACTGTCATTGATTTACACCTTGACCTGGTCTGAATAATATCACCCACACTATGGAGTTAAATACTCTATAATAGACATAACGGCGCTCTAAAGTGACAAAAACGGATCCTGGTGTCGGTACCTCTCCCCCCAAGCCCACTCCCTCCCTTACCCCCCCCAACCCTCACCCTCAGTGGCCCACACCTGGAGCCCTCCTACCTGGGCAACCCGAGGCCACACCCCCCGATTCCAACCTTCCCTAACCTGGTGCCTTGACATAGCACCCTAAGCCACAGACTGGAGAGAAACTAAAGTGCAAATAACCTGGACATGCGTTGTGGACGCTATCGAAAGAACCCCGCATTTTCTTGCAGCATCACCATCCCTCTTAGTGCAATATGTATGTTGCCCTGCCATTCTCTTGTTAAGTTTTTTCTACCCCGACCCCGCCCTCCCTTGTTCAACCTGACTGCTCAGAGCTTTGAATTACATGTAGCAAGGATTTAGCAGCAACAACTATATGAATAAAATTCAAATGACCCTGAAAAAACACTTTAAATTTGGATTGCTGCACAAGTCCTGCCTGAGCCCCAGCTTTTTGAAATGCCGGAATCATCCCTTTCAATTCTTTTCTCCGATGCGCAGCCACCACGAACATATCTGAGAGAATCTTAAACGCATAGTCACCGGGAATCTAGTAGATTTTAGTCTTAATTGCTTGCTGAAGAATCCGTTCCTTGATGCGAAAATCAACAAAATTCACTAGAATAGTGCGAGGGTATTTAGCGTTAGGAGGCTGCACTGTGGGGACCCGATGGGCCCGCATGATGGTGAGATCTGAATGCTTGTCTGTTGGTTCTAATAGAACATGACGTTCAATAAGACCAGTGACCAGATCTGTGACTGTCTGGCCATTTTCAACGCCTTCAGGGACTCCCGTGAATCTCAAATTAGATCTACGTGAACGATTTTCGGCATCGTCGAGCCGAATGTGTAGATCTAGCAGGTCCGTCTGACACTTTGCCAGGGACGGTTCTACAGTCACACGGACGTCCGCAAGGTCAGAAACTCGCTGCTCGATAATTCGCAAATTAAGTTGCTCGATATTACTACAGATTAAGTTAAATTGTGATTCTGTTCTCTGATTTGCGTCATCTTGCGAAACTTTCAGAGTTTTTAATTCCCTTAGTATCTGCAGGAGTAAGCTTTCCGGGGGTGTGTCAGTACTTGCCATATCTTTCAGCTCCAGAGACAGAGCCCCATTTTGACCATTTAACTCAGAAGACCCAACAGGAGTAGCAACATGTGGGGAGGATCCAGCTACTGTGTCTCCCCTGACCCTGCTGATTGATTCGTGCAGTGGGAGAGAAACGGAGCTATCTGCCTGAGGGGCAGAGATGCAGCTGTTAATCAGTGAAGGGGTAACCTCTTTCTGGCCTTTCCCCTCCCCAAAGAAGGGATAGAGTGGCTTGGAGGCAGAGTCCATGTCCGTCACCTGGCTGCAGGAGGTCTCAGAGTTCCAGCTAGGGGTCGACTGAGTGAGCAGTGGAGAGCCTTTACCAAATGATCCCGGACTGGGATCCGAGTGGGATGGCAAAACTCTTAATTCATCAGATGGAAAGTCAGAGCGAAGGTGAAAAACAAATGTGTTAGTATTTCACTGTCAGGACATGTAAAACACATAAGTACATGTTGCACCTTTAACATACACTTCACCCTGCACCCAGCGGCCTACCTTAGGGATGCCTTACGTGCATAAAAAGGGATGGTTTAGGCCTGGCAAGTGGGTACCCTTGCCAAGTCGAATTGGCAGTTTCAGATTGCACTCACAGACACTGCAGTGACAGGACTGAGCCATGTTTACAGGGCTACTAATGTGGATGGCACAACCAGTGCTGCAGGCCCACTAGTAGCTTTTGATTTACAGGCCCTGGGCACCTCTAGTGCACTTTACTAGAGACTTACTAGCTAATCAAATATGCCAATCATGGATAAGCCAATGTACACCTACAATTTCTACAGGGAACACTTACAATTTAGCACTGATCAGCAGTGGTAAAGTGTCCAGAGCAACAAAAAAAACAGCAAAAACAGATTCCAGCACACAGAAACAACCTGGAAGTGGAGGCAAAAAGTTATGGGAGACCTTGCCAATGACGCCAAGTCTAACACATGTCCCCCCAGCTGAAAGTGGGGAGCAACTACCCAACCTCATGGGAGGTCTCATCACTAAGGCGGAAGAATCTGGAAAGAACATCAACATTGTCGTGGTCAGTGCCAGGGCGGTGTTCCACCATAAAGTCCATTCCCTGTAGGGACATGGACCACCTCAGCAATTTGGGATTCTCACCCCTCATCTGCATTAGCCATTTGAGGGGCCCGTGGTCTGTCTGAAACCGGCAGTGAGTCCTAAACAAGTAGGGTCTTAGCTTCTTCAGTGCCCAGACCAATGGAAAAGCATCACTCTCAATTGCACTCTACCTACGTTGCCTTGGAAGTAACCTCCTGCTAAATGAAGGCTACAGGTTGATCTAGGCCCTCTTCATTAAGTTGTGAGAGTACTGCTCCAATACCATGCTCTGAGGCGTATGTTTGCACAACAAAAAGTCTTTGGAGTAGTCAGGTGCCTTCAGCACAGGTGCTGTGCACATGGCAGCCTTCAGGGCTTGAAAAGCTGTTTGGCAAGACTCAGTCCAGATCACCTTTCTGGGCTGAGTATTGGAAGTTAACTCAGTCAAGGGAGCAACAATTGTGCCATACCCCTTGACAAACCTCCTATAGTATCCATTGAGACCTAAACAGGCCCTCACCTCAGTCTGGGTCTTGGGGGCTCCCAAGACAGAATGGTTTAAATTTTTGACAGTTGGGGTGCCATCTGGCCACTCCCCACTTGGTGTCCCAAGTACACCACAGAACCCTGCCCTATTTGGCACTTGCTCGCCTTAACAGCGAGGTCTGCCTTCTGCAGGGCCTCCAACACTTTATAGAGGTGTTGCAAGTCTTCCTCCCATGTGGAACTAAAGACAGCAATGTCATCCAGGTAGGCGGCACTGAAATCATCCAGCCCAGCCAACACCTGGTTGACCAATCTCTGAAAGGTAGCAGTGGCATTCTTCATCCCAAAGAGCATCACCCTAAACTGGTAGTGCCCATCTGGTGTGGAGAATGCAGACCTCTCCTTACGTCCCTCAGTCAGGGCGATCTGCCAGTACCCAGAGGTAACATCAAACATACTTAGGTATTTGGCAGCTTCCAACCGGTCAATGAGCTCATCAGCTGGGGAGATGGGATGCGCGTCAGTCTTAGTGAACGCATTGAGTCCCCGGTAATCCACACAGAACTGACGTTCTGGAGTGGCACCAGGAGCAGCAGGTTTGGGGACCAAAACCATGGGGCTGGCCCAAGGGCTGCTGGAAAACCCAATAACCCCCCACCGTTACCATTTTAGAAACTTCATCTTTAATGTTAGCCCTCACCCTGTCAGTCACTCTGTAAAAGTTTTGTTTAACAGGAGGACTGTCCTCAGTGTCCACATCGTGTGTACACAAGTGTGTGACCCCTGGGATCAGGGAGAACAGTGAGACGAACTGACCCAACACCTGGCGACAGTCCCTCTGCTTCTCTAGGGTCAGGGAGGGGGAGAGGATCACTCCCTCCACAGACCCATCTTTTACTCCAGCAGACAGGAGGTCAGAGTGAGACTGTCAAAAGAACTGAGATTTCACCATAGTTTTGTTCATCATCCAATAAACTAAGCAGGGAGATAAACACCTATCATTTTCTCTACTCACTGGAACATACGTATTAATCAGCATCATTTGTGTAAAGCTATTATTGTTCTTTTTTAGCAAACATACACAAATTATAAAAAGAGAGCTATGTTCTTCTGACCTATCTGAACCACATCTAGTCGAAGTGGCATAGGTATATAATAAAAACATATATTGTTCCTTCTGGTTTATTAGAAAGTCTTTTCTCTGCATTCTAGCCAGTTATCAGATAGTTGTTAAAGACAATTTCAGAAACAGGCTATGTTTCTTGTAATGCAATCATATGTATTTTATGTTTCCAGCGTTCACACTCCAGGCATTTGCTGTATCTTGCAATCTTGTCAAAATCCAGATAGCTAAATTCAGAAATCGGTTACTTTGAGTACTGATCTACCTCACCTTTTTCTGGTCTGGCTCGCAGTGACCAGTTTTCAATTGGACTATTCTTGGGTTCCTCTTCCATGGTTTCTAGTAATTGTTTCTGCCTCTCTCCATTTAACGTTGGCATTTGTGTCTTATCTGTAGCTCTTTTGCTGTCTCTTCAAGTGTTTAATTAGTCAATCAGTGGTTGAACAACTACTCTTTTAATTTCATATTTAATTTAATCTTTTTTATTAGTCTTCACAATATGCTCTTCACCTCGCATGATAACTGTACCATAATTATGAATAACATTAATTGAATGATTGCTGCTTTCGCAGAATGAAAATAAGCTATTGTTTTATTTATAACTATATCTCCTGCAATATTTCTGGTGAATGAGACTAAGCCAAGATCATTAGCCTTGGGATAAGGGAACGGATTGTGCACAGTTTTCCAGCTGTTCTCTTCTCCCATTTGCTTTTTTTCTACCTTTTCTACAATTTCACAATTGTTTACATTCAGTAGTACATGAAGTCTGAATTCCATGCAATCCTTTCATAGTGTAATCTCTCATCTTTTTCGCTTTTAACTGAGTCTATATTGGTGGGGTTTCCTAATATCTAGTCTTCATACATTAGTAGAAAAAAAATTAGATTATTAGATTGGGCTCCTCATTTTTACTCGTCAGAGGTGTGCTGGAGTGTCATGGACGAATCTGGTCATCAGTAGCAGAAAGAGAGAGAGACCGAAGTGAGTGACTTCTGCAGCTTCTCTTTTAACAAATTTCTTTTTCGAAATCCTGAGTTCTAGGACCCAAGGTCTGCCACAGGCAAAACAAATAAGATCTTACCATCACAGCACGCTGTTTGGAGTACTCAGCACGGACAAGCAACTTGAAAGGGGACAGAGCATTGCAGTTTAGCTTTTCACATATGCATTGTAGCCCTGGAGTCGAAGATTCCCAGCAGTAGCTTCTGGGCACCTCCGAAGACCCGTACTTTTAGCATCTGAATTGTAAGGTGGGTGGAGCACGGACAAACTAGCAACACCTCTTTCCCACCCACTGCAGTGTTAGGTGTGCTGGCTCGTCCTGCCCCTTTCCCTATTGATTCTGCTGAGGTTCTAATCCCGTCCTGGGCCATAGTAGTAAATGCCCCAGACCAGTGGGATGGGGGGCACGATGTGCCCATACTTTTATGATTTATGAAACACCATTCTCCTACTTTATGTAAAAAGACACCTGTCCTGGGATGGGACAGTTAATTCTGATAGTTTAAAGGCCTCAGCTCAAGAAACATTCAATGAGTCTCCTGCTGGGTAAAACCGAAGCCGGGCAGACAGCTAAACAAACCTGCCTGCCAAGGTGCCTGCATGCCTGAAAGAAATGCCCTACGAGTTAATCTGCAAATGTAAAGGATTCTTTGGAGCAGGTACTGGCTTGAATTGACCTAATCACTCGAAGCTTTGTGATGACAAAGATGTATTCTTTTTGAATGGTAGTGCAAAGAGTGAGCAACTGGGCTGTGAAGTTTGTGCTTTTAATAGTAACTGTATTTTTTATTCCTCACTAGCTCTTGAGGTGTTGAAGAGACAGTAAAGAAAAAAATGCATTACATACACTCTGTGTATTACTAAAATCTATATTTTAGAAGCACCATTTTAGCTTAAAATAGTGAATTACATATTCACAGTGCTTTCTGTCACAGGCTGTGACCTCTTAGCACTAAAATGACTCAATTCACTTTTATCTACTGCACCAACCAAAACTTAATGCTGTGGCTCTCTGGTTACACACAGACCTCTATAGTGCATTGGCTACTAGAGGTTTCATAATGTACATAGTGCATTTCCCAATGAGTAATAACTTTTTAAATGTATTTTTAATTTTAGCTGCACGTTATTTTAGATGTAGCTACCTGACGGTGAAATACCAAGAAAGTACACACTATTTTATTTTTTTAGCCGCACCTTTGACCCAGCCCCCACATTCACTGACTATGCCCCCACTGAATGCAGCATCACAGTTCCATATTTTTTTTAATACACTTCGACTGCTAACCCAGACAATCCTTTCCTTTGATACTAGAAAAAGCCTTGCCCGCTAACCCAGCATCATATGGTTTGCTTGTACTTCGAAGCCGAGCAAGCACGTGCACCATTGAACCCCATCACTTAAAAAAACATAACAGTCAAGAGCCAGAGCACGCAAGTACCTTGCCCTACGCCAAGCTGCTGCTGGGTGGGTTCCTTCTCCGCCCGCTCCTTCTCCTATACTGGGTGGGTAACGCCCATTTTGCCCAATAATAGTAGCCGCCCATGGCAATCACTGTTTGTGTAACCAGAGAGCCCCAGAATTTAATTCTGTTTGGTGCAGTGAGGATAAGTGACGTGTTTTTAGTGCTACAAGGTTATAGCCTATGTCAGAAAGCACCTTGAATATGTATGCCGTTTTAAACTTGCATTACACTCAGTATAAAATATGCCGCTGCCACAGTGCACAATTAGATTTAGATTATCTGAATAATGTACAGACGGTACCTTGTGCAAATATGTTTTATAACTGTGTTTTAAAGGCACACACTCCACAACACATCAGATCACCTAACAATACCTCTCAAAATGAATAGTCTTCAAGTGATTCCATCAACTAAAACAATACCAGCTCCCAATCACCCTTTCCATTTGCAGATTAATCAAATGTGCACTTTTAGAGTTCTTTTAGGCAGCAGATACCCTAGCAATTGGCTGCAACAACTAAATTCCCCAGACTCCCCATCATCATGACACCACTACGGAGCAAGCTGCATTAATAAATAGTGTGTCCAACATGATGCTGTGCGCATGTGCCAGTGATTCAGTCAACACACTTTCATTCCTAAGGAGCGAGCTGCATTAACGGAGAGAACATCCACAAAACTACAGCTCCCAGAGCATTTTGAATGCACTCTGAGCATGCATGGGTGGTTCAGTCAACACGCTTTCCTTCACATGGCATATCCCTATTTTGAGCATGCATGTATTAATACCACCTCACCCACCTGGGACATCTTCTCAGCTCAGCTGCTGCTCATTTAACACGTAAAACCCACACAACATCCTTCAGTAACAACCTTCAGGTAATCCACAAATTGAAACACAGCTGGCTCAAGCACATGAGATGGTATGAATGATTATGAACAGGTGCAATATAATTGGGATGTTTAACCACTTCGCTGCCAAGCCTTTCTCCCCCTCAGGTGCTGAGCCTTTTTTAGGTATTTGGGGTAGTTTGCACTTAGGTCCTCATAACATTTTGTCCACATGAGCTATCTATGCCAAATTTGCGTCTTTTTATTGCCACATCCTAGAAATTCTACCAGTACCCAGAGTTTGTGGGTTCCCCTGGAGGAGACCAAAAAAGTAGCCAAAGTACAGCTAAAGTTTTGTTTTTTTCACAAAAATGGGAAGAAAGTGCTGCATAAGAAAGCATGTGGTTTTCCCCCCTGATAATGGCATCAACAAAGGGTTTGTGGTACTAAAATCACCATCTTCTCAGCTTTCAGGAACAGGCAGACCTGGATCAGAAAACCAAGTTTTTCAACACAATTTTGGCATTTCACTGGGATATACTCCATCTTTACTATTTTTTTTAGCTTTAGGCCTCCTTCCAGTTAGTGTCAGAAATGGGTGTGAAACCATTGCTGGATCCTGGAGAGCTAAACATTTCTGAAAAGTAGACACAATTCTAAATTCAGCAAGGGGTCATGTGTGTAGACCCTATAAGGTTTTCCTACAGAAAATAACAGATGAAATGAAAAATCTAGAACTTGAGGTGAAAAGACAGCCTTTTTTCTCCACATTCTACTCTGTAACTTTTTACTGCGAAGTCAGATTTTCAAAAGCAATATATCGTTACATCTGCTGGACTCTTCTGGTTGCAGGGATATATAGGGTTTGTAGGTTTATCAAGACCCCTAGGTACCCAGAGCCAATAAATGAGCTGCACCTTGCAATGGGTTTTCATTGTATACCAGGTATACAGCAATTCATTTGGTAAAATATAAAGAGTGAAACATAGGTATCAAGGAAACCTTTTTATTTCCAACATGGGCACAAGATAAAGTATTGAGAAGTAGTGGTTATTTGCACATTTCTGAATTTTGGGGTCCCTATACTAGCATATGAATTACAATGCATCTCTCAAATAGATGTATTTTTTACACACTGTCTTACATTTGGAAGGAACAAGTGCAGCAAAAGACAAGGGGCAATAACACTTGTTCTTCCATTCTCTGTTCTTCCAAGTCTCCTGATAAAAATGGTACCTCACTTGTGTGAGTAGGCCTAGTGCTCACAACAGGCAATGCCCCAAAACACAATGTGGACACATCACATTTTCCAAGAGAAAACTGACCTGTTTTTTTAAAAGTGTCTAGCTGTGGACTTTGGCTTCTAGCTCAGCCTGCACCTACGGAAACATAGCAAACCTATACCTTTTTGAAAACTAGACACCTTTTGGAATTCAGAATGGGGTGACTTGTGGGGCTCTCAACAGGTTCTGGCATCCAGAATCCTTTCAAACTTCAAGATTTGTCTAAAAAAACTATTTTCCCTCATATTTCGGCACTGCAAACTTCTGGAATCTGAGAGCAGCCACAAACTTCCTCCCACCTAGCATTCCCCATGTCTCCCGATAAAAATGGTACCTCACTTGTATTGGTAGGCCTAGTGCCCACGACAGGAAATGCCCCAAAACACAATGTGGACACATCACATTTTCCCAGACAAACCTGACCTGTTTTTTTTAAAAGTGCCTAGCTGTGGATTTTGGCTTCTAGCTCAGCCGGCACCTAGGAAACATAGCAAACCTATACCTTTTGGAAAACTAGACAACTAGGTAAATGCAGAATGGGGTGACTTATGGTGCTCTCAACAGGTCCTAGCACCCAGAATCCTTTGCAAACCTCAAGATTTGCCCAACAAAACACTTTTCCCTCATATTTCGGCACTGCAAAATTCTGGAATTTGAGGACAGCCACAAACTTCCTCCCACCCAGCATTCTCCCAAGCCTTCCGATAAAAATGGTACCTCACTTTTGTTGGTAGGCCTAGTGCACGCAACAGGAAATGCCCCAAAACGCAAAATGGACACCACAAATTTTTACATTGAAAAATAAATTGTTTTTAGGAAAGTTCTTAGCTGTGGATTTTGGCCTCTAGCTCAGCCGGCACCTAAGGAAACATAGCAAACCTATACATTTCCGAAAACTAGAAAACCTAGGGAAATTCAGATTGGGGTGACTTGTGGGGCTCTCAACAGGTTCTAACACCCAGAATCCGTTGCAAACCTCAAGATTTGTCAAAAAAAACACTTTCCCCTCACATTTCGGTGCTGCAAAGTTCTGGATTCTGAGAGCAGCGACAATCTTCCTTCTACCCACCATTCCCCCAGGTCTCCCTATAAAATTACTACCTCACTTATGTTGGTAGGCCTAGTACCCGCGAAAGGGAAATGCCCCAAAACACAATGTGGACACATCAAATTTTCCCAGAGAATACTGACTAGTTTTTTAAAAAGTGCCTATCTGTGGATTTTGGCTTATAGCTCAGCCGGCACCTAAGGAAACATAGCAAACCTAGATGTTTTTGAAAACTAGACACCTAGGGAAATTCAGAATGGGGTGACTTGTGGGGCTCTCAACAGGTTCCAGCACCCAGAATCCTTTGCAAACCTCAAGATTTGCTTAAAAAAACACCTTTCCCTCACATTTCGGTGCTGCAAAGTTCTGGAATCTGAGAGCAGCCACAAATGTCCTCCTGCCTAGCATTCCCCATGTCTCCCGATAAAAATGGTACTTCACTTGTGTTGGTAGGCCTAGTGCCGGTGACAGGGAATGCCCCAAAACACAATGTGGACACATCACATTTTCCCAGACAAAACTGACCTGTTTTTTTTAAAAGTGCCTAGCTGTGGATTTTGGCTTCTAGCTCAGCCGGCACCTAGGAAACATAGCAAACCTATACCTTTTGGAAAACTAGACACCTAGGGAAATTCAGAATGGGGTGACTTGTGGGGCTCTCAACAGGTTCTAGCACCCAGAATCCTTTGCAAACCTCAGGATTTGCCTAAAAAACACTTTTCCCTCACATTTCGGTGCTGCAAAGTTCTGGAATCCGAGAGCAGCCACAAACTTCCTTTCACCCAGCATTCCCCCAAGTCTCCTGATAAAAATTGTACCTCACTTGTGTTGGTAGGCCTAGTGCCTGCGACAGGAAATGCCCCAAAACACAAAATGGACACATCACATTTTTACATTGAAAACTAGCGTGTTTTTTGGACAGTGCCTAGCTGTGGATTTTGGCCTCTAGCTCAGCCGGCACCTAAGAAAACCTACCAAACCTATGCATTTTAGAAAACTAGACACCTAGGGGAAACCAGGATGGGGTAACTTGTGGCACTCTCACTATGTTCTGTTACCCAGAATCCTTTGCAAACCTAATAATTTGGCAAAAAAACACTTTTTCCTCACATTTCAGTGATAGAAAGTTCTGGAATCTGAGAGGAGCCATACATTTCCTTCCACCCCGCCTTCCCCCAAGACCCCCAATAAAAATGGTACCTCATTTGTGTGAGTAGGCCAAGGGCCCGCAACAGGAAATGCCCCAAAACACAACATGGACACATCATAATTATCTATTACAAAACAACCTACTTTTGAAAAGGGGACACCTGCAATTTTGGTCCTGGGCTCATCAGCCGTCCAGGAAAACCTACCAAACCCAGACATTTCTGAAAACTAGACACCTAAGGGAGTCCAGGTAGTTGTGACTTGCATGGATCCCCAGGGTTTTCTTACCCAGAATCCTCAGCAAACCTCAAATTACGAAATAAAATTGCTTTTTCCTCACATTTCTGTGTGGGATCACCGCAACGGCACAAATTTCCTACCACCCAACGTTCTCCTCAGTCTCCCGATAAAAATGATGTCTCACTTGTGTAGGTAGGCCAAGTGAGTTTGACACGGGGGGCAAAAACATGTCAAAATTGAGAGGGAACCAAAGCTGGTCCAAAAGGGCAGTTTGAAAAAAAAAGGTTTTTAGGCTGACATGTGGGGCATAGTTCTTTGCGGTTTCCTGCAGATTGTGGAAGGTTCCATTACAAAAATGTAGGGAAAATGCATGATTTCAAGCAAAGTTGGAGGTTTGCAGGGCATTGTTGGTAAGAAAATGGCATGGGGTGCATGTGAAGCACACCACCCTGGACTCACCCAGATGTTTAGTTTTCAGATGTGTGTAGGTCTGGTAGATTTTTCTAGGTGGCAGCGTCCCAAATTCCAAAAAGTGCAGCTGCTCACCATTCCAAGTGGGACAATATTTAGAGTTAGTCATGCTCCCTTGGCCCAAATGTAAAATCAAAACCCAAAATAATCAAATGTCCTCTTGCTTGCCGTTGGGGTAAGATCTTTTAGTTTGCAGGGGGGGTGCTGAAAGACTGTTACCCCCTTAAGTTGGGGTGGGGGCATAACCATGCTCATACTGGTTGGCAGCTCCCACCCCGATATTTTTTATTTTTTTCCCTGGCATCTAATAGCTTTCTGTAACCCCCCCCCCTTTGAGAGTAGATCGGAGATAATTGCCCACCTGTGGGCAGAACAACTTTGTCCTCAATTATTTGGGGTGGGGGTATGTCAATACCCCCACCCTCTTTTTTAAAAAAAAAAGCTTGCATGGAGTTTAGTGGGGGGCAGAAATGGCCAACAGTAATGTGCCCCCCTGGGGAGCGACCCTTGTCCAAGGGGCAGTGACCCTTGTTTAATTATAAAAAACAACAAACTCCCTGGTGTCTAGTGTAGAAAATAAAACATAAAAATAGCCCTGGTGTCTAGTGTTTTCTCCCCCTTGTGGGGGCAAATTGGCCTAATTACAATAAGCCGAATGACGCAAAGGGGGGCAGAAATGGCCTTAAAATAAATTCCCCCTCCTTGGGGAGCGATCCTTGCCCAAGGGACCACTCCCCTTGTTTATTTATAAAAAAATAAAAAATAAACTGTTGTCTAGTGGGCATTCCTGCAGCACGATTGCTATGCGAACGTGATGCAGGAATGCTCAACGAGACATTGGAGGAAAAGAAAAGTCCTTTGTTTCCTCCGATGCTTCTCTGACCTGCCCCCTCCCCTGTCCAAGGACAAAGAAATCGTTTCTCCTGTGGTCGAACTGGAAGCCATGCTTCCAGTCAGATGAGGGCGACCTCTGAAGAAGTCAGTACGTGATCGCGTACTGACGTTATCAGATGCCACTGGGGTGGGTCAGGGATGGTGGGGTGGCAGGGGAAATGCTTCCTCTGCCATCCCTCCCCAGGGGAGGAGGGTGGTAGGCCCACGGAGGGAGCGCTAGCGCTCCCCATGTAGGTCGGGTGCAGGATATAATGGTTACCTCCTCGGCACAGCAGCGCTGCAGCCGAGGACATAACCATTACGTCCAAGGCACCCAAGGGTTCAAGGAAACGCATAGAGACTCTTGTTATTGTTGAAAGGAAGAGCCAGTAACAGTAGGTGGACTGTGAAGAATGCACCTTGGTGTAGTAAGTGGGTAATGGAGGGTGAAACAACTTTTACCAGTAATGTCTAAAACTATGTGGTGACAATCATTTCTTTTGCCTACTAAGAGTGTGACTATAGGGGTTCTTGGGGGTTAAGAGTGGTGTGAATAATATCTCACAGCATGACACTACACCATATTGAATGGGTGTGATACACTAGAGCAGTTTCACAATTACACCACATGCAGCTTTATGAAATGAGTTTGGTGGTCTTTGTGTCCCGGTTTATCAGTCTACATGAACAGTGATATATTACACACATATTATATTATTCTCTTACAGGTAATCAGGGAACCTTAGAACAAAAGCTGGTTAAAAGTATAACGTCATTATTTCATTAGTCCAAACAAAGGGTTTATACTTGCAGAGGATCTAATACTTGTACTGATGAATGCCATGGACTCCTTTGAGCCACCAGGCAGAAACATGTTGACAC
The DNA here is from genome assembly GCF_031143425.1 of Pleurodeles waltl. Taxonomy (NCBI): domain Eukaryota; kingdom Metazoa; phylum Chordata; class Amphibia; order Caudata; family Salamandridae; genus Pleurodeles; species Pleurodeles waltl. The sequence continues at coordinate 1,399,855,773 of NC_090447.1, read as the reverse complement.
TTTAGTGGGGTCGATGTACTTGTTCCCTGTTTTGCTTTACTTTTGACTGAGCCAAAATATACACACTGAAAGGAGTTGAAAAGATTCTCTGGAATGCACTTCTTAATCTGAAGAAGACATTTATTATAGCTTTTAACAAGGTTTGTGAAGGCAGGCTTGAATAGCAAAAAGAGTACTTTTAAAATGTGCAACAATGATGCAAGACCATATATAAAGAGTTGTCAGTCTATAAACAGCAAATATATACATGCAAGAATACAAACACTGATATTGATATATATATATATATATATATATATATATATATATATATATATATATATATATATATATATATATATATATATTCATACACAATGCAAAGCAAATAATTAATAAAAATGCATCATCGCAGGGCCTGTCAGGTGCTTCATCTTTATCAGGCCAGCAAGCCAATGACCCCATTCGACTGTGAGAAAGAGAGGTCTCCACCCTCACGGGAAACCTATATCAGGCATTGGACATCTGAATCCTGATTGAGGTCCCTCCATCTGCACTTTCAACCAGGGTCATCTTTTCTATTTTAAAGAACCGGAGAAGGAGCTTTCTGGAAAACCCCTCCCATTAAAAAGTATTAAAAAATGCTGGCAAGTTTAGGTAAGATTTGAAAGAAACACATTGGGAGTTAGCCAAATTCCCAAGGCGTTCCTCCCAAAGTCAAACCGTTCCCTGCTGTACCATAAACATCAGTCTAGTATAGCCTTATCTTGCTGACTGACTAACTCCTCCATATTATGTCCTAGCTCTTTGGTGATAATATATCCTAGCTCTTCAGTGAGAAAGAGAACGCGCAGAAATAGGAAGCATGTTGCATAACATGTTTGCACGGAAACTATTCGCACCTCTAACGTGGCAGTTAGGCTAAGCTGAATACAAAATGGAGTCTATAACTAGTGACCACTAAAGTGACAGTGGGCAGCTAAGCCAAGTGCAAAGTGGTGCAACACGAAGTCAGTGGTCAACACTCAAATATCACTACATTCCCCTACATCCCATGCCCAGTTTTTAATACAAAGTGATACAATGAAATAAAAAACATACTGGGTTACCACACTGGGTTTTAACTTCTTGTATGGATCCTAGGGCAGAATAGGTGCCTCTCTGGTCTCACTGTGTAGGCCTGCTCTCCATCAGAATAACGTTTTTGGAGAGCACATAATGAAACATGACATCTGGAAGGTGTGTGAGGACATTCTGTCAAACATTTTGTGTGTATTTATAAACATAGCAGTAAAAATGAAGTAATAATGTGTTCTAAAAATCTAATCTCACTCATGTGGCCTTTGTGTGAAACAGTATTACATTAGAGGCTGGCTCACCCTTAAGGCTCTAAGTCTTGAGCTTCCCACCTTGGAGATTGTCCTTTTGTCTTGTGGCTTGATGACCCTGGCAATAAGGTCTTTTTCGTGTTCATCTTCCTGTTCATAATTAAAAAGGTATGGGCAATTGTATCCTCAGATTCCACCCACTTCAACATCTGGTTCACCGGCAGTGGTGATATACTCATTGGGAATATGTTCTGGAGTATGTGGATTCATTTTTGTCATGAAGTCTATTGTGATATCTACCCCAAATTTTTCACAGTCCTTTTCGTGTCATCCTTCATTAGCATACATCATAGTTGCAACAAGAACCCTTGTTATCTTTCTTTTTTATGTTTCCTCTGGTGCATTATTGCCTCAATGTTTTGTATCTTTATAGGGATTAGTGGCCTCTATTTCCTTTCTTTTTAAATTTGCTTTTACACTATTTTCTAGGTTGTGCTCAGTTATTTCATTGATATCAAATCATCTCTTTATTCTATCATTACTTCATGATTTTCCCTGCCCTTCATGTCTGAACTAGGGCCAAGCAGAACTCTTTATTTCACTCTCATGCTGGCTTATTGCAATTCCTATATCATATTTAACATACCACTCAACTTTCACAGGATGACCCTACAGGAAAGATGTACAAGGAATCTGTGAGGTGCCACTGAAGGAACCTGTGGGCTAGAAAGGGAACATATGAGATGCATGGAAAGAAGCCCTTCATGTGCAGCTGAATAGGCTTCTGGACTGCAGGGAAGGAGCCTGTTTGGTGGTAAGGAAGTATCCTGGGAAGGGGCCAAGGAAGGAACCTGTGACTTGTTGGTGATGGATCCTGTGGGGTGTGAGTGGAGGAACTAGTAAGCTGCTGGAGTTGAAGGTTGTGGCTTGCAGGGCAAGGAGCCCTGAGGCATCAGCTAGGGAGGTTGTGAGCATCCTTGCAGATACATTTGAGCTGACAGAACCGTGTGAACTGTTGGCGAAGCACTTTGTGAACAGGCTGGGAGCCTGTTCTGCTTGCACACCTTCCCGGAGGGGCATGATGTGTCTGTACTTCACTGACCATCTCTACCTGTCTCACTAGAAAGCAGTGCCTCTTTCCACCAGCCTGGCAAGATACCATGAGTATGTTGCTACAGCAGCTGAATTGTCAGTGACCTTTAAGCGAACTTCCTTGAACATAACTGCAGCAAAACTTGCCACCTGGTCAAGCATTTGGGGATGGCCAGGTGGTCCTGGGAGTAGGGTTGGTTATGAAAAGTTCCTCTCTTGTGCCAGTGTGGGAGTAGTACTTACACATGGCTGCCCATGAAAAGAGGGTGTTGTCTTCTTAAACATCGAGCTGTGCTTGTACTCAGGTCTCATTATATGTGAAATTGGTGCTTGGTGCAGGGCTGAGGGTGTCAGATACTGCAGGCTTTGCATGTGAGGTGCATAGGGTAGCTAAAGTGAGATGTACATGTGAGGTGCAGATATTAGTTAGACAAGCAGTTGTGCTTCATATATCCAGGTTTAAGCAAGGAATGGAGAGCTGCAAATTTGATGTATAGTAAACAGCCTCAGGCAGATATGGACAAAGTCAGACTGGTAACTGGGCTTGTGATTTGCAGGCGCAAACATGGCGTGCAGGTGAGGTGCAGTGGAACAGTCAGCTGTAATCTGAGGTAAAAGGAGCAGACAGACATGCCTCTCTGCACATGAGGAGCTGGAAACAAACAGACATGAGAGCTGAGTCCTTGAGGTGCAGCTGAAGAGCAGATAAAGGGGTCTCTGTGTTTGAAGTGTAGGAACAGGCAGACATGACACCATGTGAAGTGGAGGAAACAAACTGACAACACGCATGTGTGAGGTGCAGATAAGGGTCACACATGATGCTGCTCATGAGTGGCAGGCACACATGGGGCCAGGCACATGGGGTCCAAGGAATAGGCAAACATGACACTGTGATTGTGGGATGCAGGGAACAAACATGCATGACAATTAATGTTAGAAGCAAATACACAGGCTGTGCATGTGTGGTGCAGGAAGCAGGCACACAAGATGCTGAATGTAAGGGTTACTTACCACACTTGTATGAGACTGTCCCTGAGAGGTACAGAACAAGTTGTCATGATGCTGAGCACAAGTGCAGGGAAGAAACAGACATGATGCAGTGCATGTAAGGTATAAGGAATGAACTCATGACGCTGCATGTGAGGTACAGGGAGCAGTCATACACAAGCCTGTGTACAGGGAGTGCAGAATTATTAGGCAAGTTGTATTTTTGAGGATTAATTTTATTATTGAACAACAACCATGTTCTCAATGAACCCAAAAAACTCATTAATATCAAAACTGAATATTTTTGGAAGTAGTTTTTAGTTTGTTTTTAGTTTTAGCTATGTTAGGGGGATATCTGTGTGTGCAGGTGACTATCACTGTGCATAATTATTAGGCAACTTAACAAAAAAAAATATATACCCATTTCAATTATTTTTCATTACCAGTGAAACCAATATAACATCTCAACATTCACAAATATACATTTCTGACATTCAAAAACAAAACAAAAACAAATCAGTGACCAATATAGCCACCTTTCTTTGCAAGGACACTCAAAAGCCTGCCATCCATGGATTCTGTCAGTGTTTTGATCTGTTCACCATCAACATTGCGTGCAGCAGCAACCACAGCCTCCCAGACACTGTTCAGAGAGGTGTACTGTTTTCCCTCCTTGTAAATCTCACATTTGATGATGGACCACAGGTTCTCAATGGGGTTCAGATCAGGTGAACAAGGAGGCCATGTCATTAGATTTCCTTCTTTTATACCCTTTCTTGCCAGCCACGCTGTGGAGTACTTGGACGCGTGTGATGGAGCATTGTCCTGCATGAAAATCATGTTTTTCTTGAAGGATGCAGACTTCTTCCTGTACCACTGCTTGAAGAAGGTGTCTTCCAGGAACTGGCAGTAGGACTGGGAGTTGAGCTTGACTCCATCCTCAACCCGAAAAGGCCCCACAAGCTCATCTTTGATGATACCAGCCCAAACCAGTACTCCACCTCCACCTTTCTGGTGTCTGAGTCGGACTGGAGCTCTCTGCCCTTTACCAATCCAGCCACGGGCCCATCCATCTGGCCCATCAAGACTCACTCTCATTTCATCAGTCCATAAAACCTTAGAAAAATCAGTCTTGAGATATTTCTTGGCCCAGTCTTGACGTTTCAGCTTGTGTGTCTTGTTCAGTGGTGGTCGTCTTTCAGCCTTTCTTACCTTGGCCATGTCTCTGAGTATTGCACACCTTGTGCTTTTGGGCACTCCAGTGATGTTGCAGCTCTGAAATATGGCCAAACTGGTGGCAAGTGGCATCGTGGCAGCTGCACGCTTGACTTTTCTCAGTTCATGGGCAGTTATTTTGCGCCTTGGTTTTTCCACACGCTTCTTGCGACCCTGTTGACTATTTTGAATGAAACGCTTGATTGTTCGATGATCACGCTTCAGAAGCTTTGCAATTTTAAGAGTGCTGCATCCCTCTGCAAGATATCTCACTATTTGTGACTTTTCTGAGCCTGTCAAGTCCTTCTTTTGACCCATTTTGCCAAAGGAAAGGAAGTTGCCTAATAATTATGCACACCTGATATAGGGTGTTGATGTCATTAGACCACACCCCTTCTCATTACAGAGATGCACATCACCTAATATGCTTAATTGATAGTAGGCTTTCGAGCCTATACAGCTTGGAGTAAGACAACATGCATAAAGAGGATGATGTGGTCAAAATACTCATTTGCCTAATAATTCTGCACTCCCTGTATGTGCGTTGAAGGGAGCAGACACACAATGCTGTATGTGGAACGAAGGAAGAAGGATCACATGAGGTTGTGTTTGTGAGGTACATGGATTTGTTTTTAACCTTTCAAGTGAATGCTACACTCCGAGTAGGAAACAACAGAAATTGTTAGCCCAGTTCTAGTGGCTATCAAAAATACAGAATAATGTTGATTCTGACTAAAAAAGTTCAACCTCCAATTGCTTGCTATATTAAAAGTGTCCTCCTAATTCATGCAATCCGGTATGAGAAATACATTTTTAACTTAAAATTTTAAATTGTCCCTGTTCCTTTTTCCTTCAAATTACCCTCTTTTATCCCATCTTCCGAGCACAGCCTTCTCTAAATTGCTTGCATGTTTGTCTTAATCACTATTAATATATTTCTGTAATTTGCCGATAACTCTTTTCTAATATCAAATCTCCCTTATTAAAAGTCACACCTGGAGCCTAACACCTATTCTTCTCTGGCTCATCTCTTAACATGCCAATAAAGATAAGGGAGGCCTAAATTTATTGCAAGGCGTCTAAAAGTAATAAACTACATACAAAAACAATGTTAACATGAAATGCTATTTTAGTAAAACATATTTAGAAAATTATTTTATGCCTAGAACTGGAAATATTAATCTCTATTTGGCACGCATTTAGCAGGCTAGGCGGTGCACAGTCACTACACTCACACCATGTTAGGGGTAAGAGGCATTTAATAAAACAGGTCTGGCAAATGTATAAACAAACTCAGCAACGAGCCTTACAAAACTACCCAACCTCTCTAATACATCACAACCACCTAAACCCCAAAACTCTCACCTTTAATGAAGCTTACCCCCACGAAATTACCCTTACCATCCCAAACCTTGTACTCAAAATCCAGTACTCCTCTGCCCTGGTCTCCACCTTGTTTTGTTACCCTTAGCCTTCCATTCCTTTGTCCCTTGCTTAATATCCCTGACCTCACATTGCTCTACTTTCGGACAGCCCTCCCATCCAAGGAATACCTTTGAACTCACTAACCAGGAAAACATACAGGTGTTTTGTTGCCCGATCAGAGAAGAGACTCCCCTGCCCACCCTAAACCTAATCCCAAAACCTTTCCCCCAAAAGGTCAGCTAGCTTAGGCCTCAATTTCAACACATAAAACTCATTGCCAAGTAGGAACAAATGTTCTCCATCATGTTTGAAAAGAGAAACATTATCCTGTACAATCTCTGGGTGTTGTAAAAGAGAAATATCTAGATCCTTGCAAAATCCTCTCATCTACCTGTTAAGTTTTTTCCTTTGCTTCTCTATGGCCCCAGAATTCTATGCACCACTCTAATACCTTCTAGGCACCAGCTCAGTCCATAAAATCTGCATGCCAGCCCACCTTCCCTCAATCCTTGCCAAGCCTACCTTCATGGCGTTCAACAGCCCAATTCCCAATAAAGACACCAAATCGTTTTCCACTAGATGCACTGTTAACAAAACCAGTCAAAAACCAGATGCTAATCTTTTAGCTAGAAAACCCAGCAGTTCACCCACAGCATGTCACTTCAACCACACCACCTAACCAACACCCGGGATCCATCAAGTCCCTGCTGCCTGCCAAAATGGTGCAATTCTGCATGCTTTGCTGGCCAACAGATGAAGGAGTGCACAACTATCCACACTGTGGAAAAGTCACTGCTGGGACCTGCTATATAACCTGAAAAGATAAAGAAAATTACCCAAAGAACTTGCAACTAGCAGGAATCACATATGACAATGGTTAAGCATCAAGTACATTTGTACAAACATATCTTTTATAACACTGTGACCTCCACCATCCCATGTTCATGATACCCATCTCAGAAGTGCCCATCCTCCTTGCTTCAGTTGCTGCTCCTATATGAAAGAAGTGTGTGCCATATTCTCTGGAGGGAATACCCAACTTACCCAATGCCATCCTCAACACTGATAGAGCCTAGACATAATGCGGGTGGGGACCTTTCCTCATGAACAAACACATATCTCAAGTCTACAGACAAACATTCAGCAAACGAAAGCCAGCAACTCATTGGGTATGTTGGTGGAACTGCTGGTTGCAGGAGAACTTCTTGAACCCTATCCAATTGATCCGTTTTAGGTTTAGCCAACTAAATCTTGATCCCCTCTTTTCCCAAGGACACAACCAAACTCAACAAACCTTCTTTGCCCCTTATGCCCAACAATTCTGACACTCAAAAAGCGCCATTGTACATCCAGGCAATGCACCGTGAAAACAAGGCCACCACCCAGGGACAGAAGCATATACTTTCTGTATGAAAGTACCATCTTGCCTGGCATGTTACCCCCATATTTCACTGTATATATGTTGTTTTAGTCTATGTGTCACTGGGACCCTGCCAGGCAGGGCCCCAGTGCTCATAAGTATGTGCCCTGTATGTGTTCCCTGTGTGATGCCTAACTGTCTCACTGAGCCTCTGCTAACCAGAACCTCAGTGGTTATGCTCTCCCTGCTTTCCAGATTTGTCACTAACAGGCTAGTGACTACATTTTCCAATTCACATTGGCATACTGGTACACCCATATAATTCCCTAGTATATGGTACTGAGGTACCCAGGGGATTGGGGTTCCAGGAGATCCCGATGGGCTGCAGCATTTCTTTTGCCACCCATAGGGAGCTCTGACAATTCTTACACAGGCCTGCCACTGCAGCCTGCGTGAAATAACGTCCACGTTATTTCACAGCCATTTCCACTGCACTTAAGTAACTTATAAGTCACCTATATGTCTAAACTTCACCAGGTGAAGGTTGGGTGCAAAGTTACTTAGTGTGTGGGCACCCTGGCACTAGCCAAGGTGCCCCCACATCGTTCAGGGCAAATTCCCCAGACTTTGTGAGTGCGGGGACACCATTACACATGTGCACTGTACATAGGTCACTACCTATGTACAGCTTCACAAGGGTAACTCCGAATATGGCCATGTGACATGTCTAAGATCATGGAATTGTCACCCCAATGCCATTCTGGCATTGGGGGGACAATTCCATGATCCCCCGGGTCTCTAGCACAGAACCCGGGTACTGCCAAACTGCCTTTCCGGGGTCTCCACTGCAGCTGCTGCCAACCCCTCAGACAGGTTTCTGCCCTCCTGGGGTCCAGGCAGCCCTGGCCCAGGAAGGCAGAACAAAGGACTTCCTCTGAGAGAGGGTGTAACACCCTCTCCCTTTGGAAATAGGTGTGAGGGCTGGGGAGGAGTAGCCTCCCCAGCCTCTGGAAATGCTTTGATGGGCACAGATGGTGCCCATCTCTGATTAAGCCAGTCTATACCGGTTCAGGGATCCCCCAGCCCTGATCTGGCGCGAAACTGGACAAATAAAAGGGGAGTGACCACTACCCTGACCTGCACCTCCCAGGGGAGGTGCCCAGAGCTCCTCCAGTGTGTCCCAGACCTCTTCCATCTTGGAAACAGAGGTGTTTGTGGCACACTGGACTGCTCTGAGTGGCCAGTGCCAGAAGGTGACGTCAGAGGCTCCTTCTGATAGGCTCTTACCTCTCTTGGTAGCCAATCCTCCTTCCTAGCTAGCCAAACCTCCTTTTCTGGCTATTTAGGGTCTCTGCTTTGGGGATCTCACCAGATAACGAATGCAAGAGCTCATCAGAGTTCCTCTGCATCTCCCTCTTCACCTTCTGCCAAAGGATCGACCGCTGACTGCTCAGGACGCCTGCAAAACAAAGTAGCAAGACGACTACTAGCAACCTTGTATCGCTTCATCCTGCCGGCTTTCTCAACTGTTTCCAGGTGGTGCATGCTCTGGGGGTAGCCTGCCTCCTCCCTGCACCAAGAGCTCTGAATAAATCTCCCGTGGGTCGACGGAATCTTTCCCCTGCAACCACAGGCACCAAAAGACTGCATCACTGGTCGTCTGGGTCCCCTCTCAGCATGATGAGCGTGGTCCTTGGAACTCAGCAACTCTGTCCAAGTGACTCCCACAGTCCAGTGACTCTTCAGTCCAAGCTTGGTCGAGGTAAGTCCTTGCCTCCCCACGCTAGACTGCATTACTGGGTACCACGTGATTTGCAGCTGCTCCGGCTCTTGTGCACTCTTCCAGGATTTCCTTTGTGCACAGCCAAGCCTGGGTCCCAGACACTCCTTCCTGCAGTGCACAACCTTCTGAGTTGTCCTCCGGGGTCGTGGGACTCCCTTTTGTGACTTCACATGGACTCTGGTTCACTCTTCTTTAAAGTGCCTGTTCAAGTACTTCTGTGGGAGCTGCCTGCTTCTGTGAGGGCTCCCTGAGTTGCTGGGCACCCCCTCTGTCTCCTCCTCTACGTGGCGACATCCTGGCCCCTCCTGGGCCACAGCAGCACCCAAAAACCTCTACTCCAACCCTTGCAGATAGCAAGGCTTGTTTGCAGTCTTTCTGCATGGGAACACCTCTGCAAGCTTCATCGCGATGTGGGACATCTGTCTTCTAAAGGAGAAGTCCCTAGCTCTCTTCTTTCTTGCAAAACTCCAAGCTTCTTTCATCTGGTGGCAGCTTCCTTACACCCTCAGCTGGCATTTCCTGGGCTCCTCCCTACTCTCGACACTGTCGCGACTATTGGACTTGGTCCCCTTGTCTTACAGGTACTCAGGTCCGGAAATCCACTGTTGTTGCATTACTGGTGTTTGTTCTTCCTGCAGAAACCCCCTATCACGACTTCTGTACTCTCTGGGGGTAGTAGGTGCACTTTACACCTACCTTTCAGGGTCTTGGGGTGGGCTATTTTTCTAACCCTCACTGTTTTCTTACAGTCCCAGTGACCCTCTACAAGCTCACATAGGTTTGGGGTTCATTCGTGGTTCGCATTCCACTTTTGGAGTACATGGTTTGTGTTGCCCCCATGCCTATGTGCTCCTATTGCAATATACTGTAATTCTACACTGCTTGCATTACTTTTCTTGCTATCACCTGCATAATTTTGGTTTGTGTACATATATCTTGTGTATATATCTTATCCTCATACTGAGGGTACTCACTGAAATACTTTTGCCGTATTGTCATAAAAATAAAGTACCTTTATTTTTAGTACTTCTGTGTATTGTGTTTTCTTATGATATTGTGCATATGACACCAGTGGTATAGTAGGAGCTTCACATGTATCCTAGTTCAGTCTAAGCTGCTTTGCCATAGCTACCTTCTGTCATTCTAAGCTGCTAGAAACACCTCTTCTACACTAATTAGGGATAACTGGACCAGGCACAAGGTGTAAGTACCTCTGGTACCCACTGCAAGCCAGGCCAGCCTCCTACACTTTCCAACTCAAGTATGATGTCTCCCAATAACCTACCTCTAATAGGGCGACTTCTGCCTACTCAAACCTCACCCTCCCTCGCCCAACCCACAACAATTATTTTACAAATTTTGTCCTCTGTGGGATCATATCCTCAAAAATACTTACGGTATAACGAAATCCCTGACATTTTACTTGATATAGTGACTGCTGAAAATCAGGCATCAATTAGCAACAATATAAAAAGTACCACTTCCTCCCTCCTGTGTAACAATACCAAAGGGCCATCCACCCTCAAAGAAGCACCTGAATGAACAAATTCAGACTAAGCCTGCTTATAGCTCCTGCGAGTTGAAGCTGCAATGAATTGCTGAATCAAGCATAATATCCTCAATCTCCCAGCGACCACAGATTCCTTGTCATCACTGTATTCCTCATGTCTGTTCCCGGTGCAAGCCCATGGAATCTCTGCCACTGTGAACGAGGTAGCACATCAGCGATATCATTATTCACTGCCAGGACTTATCGGGCTTTAAACATAATGTTAAACTTCAAGCATCCCAAGAGAGAAATCCTAAGCAGTCTCAAAATGTTTTAATCTTGTGCCTTCTCGGAATTAACCAAATCGACCACATACACATTAAAGACTACCTGCCTGTTAGCCAGCAATCTACCTCATAGTACTAGAGCCCCACCAAGGGAAAAGTCCAAAAAAGCAATACTATGTCTGGCTGACTTACATGTTTTAGGCCAGTCCCCCTCACACAGTGGCTATCACAAAAAACATCAAACCCATGCGCTCCAGACGCATCCAAAAACACTTGCATCTGCCATAAGCAGTCCTTAGCATCACTACATATAGTCACACAATTTAAATCCTTAAGAAAGGTTATCCACATCTTCAGATCTACCCGAATGCTGGCACACAATCTTACCCTGTGGTAAGCCAAAACAGCATCCTTCATCGCCAAACCAAGCCACCTGCGAAAGGCACGTCCAATCCTCACCACACGACAAGTAAAATTCAAATGCCCCAAAAGGCATTGAACCTCAACTTGAACTTAACCACTGGCTCCTCCAACAATGAAATCAACCTTTGGACCTTGTCATCTGGTAAACAAACCTCCATTTTCTGGGATCAAACTTAGTTCCTAAGATATTGATAGATGTGCTAGGACACCCTGTCTTTCCTGGAGCTAATGGAACACCCAGCTGCTCCATGGCTGCCTTAAACAGTTCCAATCCTTTCAAACACTCACCAGAGCCCCCTTTTGCCACCAAGAGAAAATCATTCAAGTAGTGTGTCACATAATGCACCCCACTCCGAAACTGAACCACTGTAAAAAAGAACTGAAAGTCTCAGACAATGAACACGATACCAAGCAACCCATCGGCAACATCCTATCTATGTAAATAGAACCGTCAAATTGCAGACCCAAAAAAGAAAATTGTCTGGATGCACTGGCAGGAGCTTGAAGTCCAGTTGAATATCAGATTTTGTCATTTCTGCTCCTGCTCCATAAGACTTAACCAAATCAATGGCCTCATCCACGGGTGCATAATGCACCACAAAATCTTCTTGGGCTATAAAATCATTTACAGATTCTCCCATGGGCCAAGACAAGTGAGGAATCAATCTAAATTCACCTTGCTGCTTTTTAGGGATTAACCCCAATGGGGAGATGGTCAAACCTGGCAAGTGTCAAAAGCTAAAAGGCCCAACAATTCCATTTTGAGTACGCTCTCCTCACGCTGGTCCTCACTATTTCTGGGTTGCCCAGTGCAGACTTCAAATTCCTTGCCCTTCGTAGAACTCTGGGCCCTTGATAACATAAATAAAACCTTCCACAAACCCCGATACAAACATTTAGCTTCCTACTGTTTTGGATAGAACTGCAAAAACATTGGAGCAAGGGATGCTTCCCTCCAGCACACATAGAAAAAGCAAAAACGAGGAGAAATAAAAGTATTTCTCCTCTTTGCGCCACTCTACCACCACCCCTGTAGTGGTGTTCATTTTTGGCGCTGCCTCAGGTTTACAATTTCTTGTAAGTCTGAGGCACCGTCGAAAGCAATGGGTGTTGCATGGAAAAGCCCACAGCAACACCCATTGCACGCCCCTCTGCTGCAGAAAACTGCATCAAGGGCCCATATTTACAAGACAGCATTAAGCCACGCAAAGTGACTTAGCACTGCCTTGCAAAAATGGAAAAGGGCACAGCACCACCGGAGCATTGCTGAAAGTGACGCTGTGTTGGGACTAAGGGGTTGTAAATGAGCCCCACGGTGTTGGATCCATCTCAATCTGGGTTTCTTCCTATGCACAGTACTGAAACTACTCTTATTGCAGTTACTGAGCAGATAAGATGTTCTCTGGATGCTAATACTCCCTCACTGCTTGTGCTGTTGGACTTGTCCGCAGCTTTTGATACTGTGTCCCATACTAGGTTGATCCAGAGACTGCAGGCGATAGACATCTATGGTGTGGCACTACAGTGTTTCACTGATTTCCTATTCAACAGAACCCAGACCATCAATCTGGGCCTTTTTAAATCACGTAGCATTGAGCTTGACAAGGAAGTGCCTCAGGGCTCTTGTCTTAGCCCTACTTTGTTTAACATCTGCGTGCCCTCCTTGCTAGAATCATCAGAGTTTTGGGAATTGAACCACTTTCGTATGAGAATGATACTCAGCTCATTATTGTGTTTGATAATGATCTGCATAATGCAAAACTATGTTTTGCAACTGGGATGCAGGCAATTGTGGCCTGGATGACAGAAAACTGTCTTCAGTTAACCCCCAGTAAAACAGAGATTATGCTATTTGGCAAGGTGAAACAACTCTGGACCCC